>NC_141009.1:51096980-51696980 GCF_052327205.1 Somniosus microcephalus
AAAGCTGAATATAGGCAGTTAGGAGGTAAATTAAAAAAACTGGACCTCAAAGGTAGTAATCTCAGGATTGCTACCAGTGCCAAGTGCTAGTCAGAGTAGAAATAGAAGGATATTTCAGATGAATACGTGGCTAGAGGAATGGTGCCAGGGGGAGGGATTCAAATTCCTGGGACATTGGAACCGGTTCTGGGGGAGGTGGGACCAGTTCAAACTGGACGATTTGCACCTGGGCAGGGCCGGGACCGATGTCCTATGGGGAGTGTTTGCTAGTGCTCTGGGGGAGGGTTTAAACTAAAATGGCAGGGGGTTGGGAACCTGAGCAGGGAAACAGAGGAAATGGAAACAGGGATAAAAGCAAAAGACAGGAAGGAAAAAAACAAAAGTGACAGGAAGAGAAATCAAGGATTTAAATCAAACA
The DNA here is from genome assembly GCF_052327205.1 of Somniosus microcephalus. Lineage (NCBI taxonomy): Eukaryota > Metazoa > Chordata > Chondrichthyes > Squaliformes > Somniosidae > Somniosus > Somniosus microcephalus. Next base: position 51,097,399 of record NC_141009.1, read on the forward strand.
TGGCCACAGTAAATAATAATTCTAAAAGATCTAAGAGCGTTAACAAAACAAGCCTGAAAGCTTTGTGTCTTAAAGCGAGGAGCATTCATAATAAGGTGGATGAATTAGCTGTGCAAATAGAGGTAAACGAATATGATATGATTTGGATTTCAGAAAAATGGCTCCACGGTGGCCAAGGCTGGGAACTCAACATCCAGGGGTATTCAATATTCAGGAAAGATAGGCAGAAAGGAAAAGGAGGTGGGGTAGCATTGCTGGTTAAAGAGGGGATTAACACAATTGAAAGGAAGGATATTAGCTCTGATGATGTGGAATCTGTATGGGTAGAACTGAGAAATACGAAGGGGCAGAAAACGTTAGTGGGAGTGGTATATAGACCTCCAAACAGTAATGTGGAAGTCGGGGATGGCATTAAACGGGAAATTAGAGACGCGTGCAATAAGGGCACAGCAGTCATCATGGGTAGCTTTAATCTACATATTGATTGGGCTAACCAAATTAGTAACAATACCGTGGAGGTAGAATTCCTGGAGTGTATACGGGATGGTTTCCTGGACCAATATGTCGAGGAACCAACTAGAGATCAGGCCATCTTAGACTGCGTATTATTTAATGAGAAAGGATTAATTAGCAATCTTGTTGTGCGAGGCCCCTTGGGTCAGAGCGATCATAATATGATATAATTCTTCATTAAGATAGAGAGTGAAATAGTTGACTCAGAGACTAGGGTCCTGAATTTAAATAAAGGAGACTACAATGGTATGAGGTGCGAGTTGGGTAGGATTGTTTGGGGAATGTCACTCAAAGGGTTGACGGTGGAGGGGCAAAGGCAAACATTCAAAGATCGCATGGATGAACTATAGAATTTGTTCATCCCAGTTTGGCATAAAAATAAAACAGAAAATGTAACTCAACCGTGGCTAACAAGGGAAATTAGGGATAGCATAAGATCCAAGGAGAGACATATAAATTGGCCAAAAAAAGCAGTAAAGCTGAGGATTGGGAGCAGTTTAGGGTCCAACAAAGGAGGACAAAGGGATTAATTAAGAGGGGAAAATAGAGTATGAGAGTAAGCTTTCAGGGAACATAAAAACTGACTGTAAAAGCTTTTATAGATATGTGAAGAGAAAAAGATTGGTGAAGTCTAACGTAGGTCCCTTGCAGTCAGAATCAGGGGAATTTATAATGGGGAACAAAGAAATGGTAGGCCAATTAAATACATACTTTGCTTCTGTCTTCACAAAGGAGGACACAAATAACCTTCCAAAGATGTCGGGGAACATAGGGTCTAATGAAAGGGAGGAACTGATAGAAATCAGTATTTGTAGGGAAATGGTGTTAGGGAAATTGATGGGATTGAGGGCCGATAAATCCCCAGGGCCTGATAATCTACATCCTAGGGTATTAAGGAAGTGGCCCTAGAAATAGTAGATGCATTGCTGGTCATCTTCCAAAATTCAATAGACTCTGGAACAGTACCCATGGATTGGCGGGCAGCTAATGATACCCCACTGTTCAAAAAGCGTGGTAGAGAGAAAACGGGGAATTACAGACCAGTAAGTCTGACATCGGTAGTGGGGAAAATGCTAGAGTCGATTATAAAGGATGTAATAGCAGAGCACTTGGAAAAAAGTGACCGGACCGGACAAAGTCAACATGGCTTTACAAAAGGTAAATCGTGCTTGACTAATCCACTGGAATTTTTTGAGGATGTAACTGGTAAAATAGATAAGGGAGAACCAGTGGATGTGGTGTATTTGGATTTTCAAAAGGCTTTCGATAAGATCCCGCATAAGAGGTTAGCGTGTAAAATTAAGGCACATGAGATTGGGGGCAAGATATTGACATGGATAGAGAACTGGTTGGCAGACAGAAAGCATACAGTTGGAATAAACGGGTCTTTTTCCGAGTGGCAGGCAGTGACTAGTGGGGTACCGCAGGGATCGGTCCTTGGACCCCAGCTATTCACAATATATATTAATGATCTGGACGAGGGAACTAGATGTAATATCTCCAAGTTTGTGGACGACACAAAGCTGGGTGGGCGTGTGTGCTGTGAGGGCGATGCCGAGAAACTCCAGTATGATTTGGACAGGTTGGGTGATTGGGCAGAAGCATGGCAGATGCAATATAACGTGGATAAATGCGAGGTTATCCACTTTGGTGTCAAAAACAGGAAGGCAGATTATTATTGAAATGGCAATAGATTGGGAGAAGGGGAAGTGCAACGAGACCTGGGCGTCCTTGTGCATCAGTCGCTGAAAGTAAGCATGCAGGTGCAGCAGACGGTTAAGAAGGCAAATGGTATGTTGGCCTTCGTAGCGAGAGGGTTTGAGTACAGGAACAAGGATGTCTTGCTGCAGTTGTACAGAGCCTTGGTGAGGCCACATCTTGAGTATTGTGTGCAGTTTTGGTCACCTTATCTGAGGAAGGATGTTCTTGCCATGGAAGCAGTGCAGCGAAGGTTCACCAGGCTGATACCTGGGATGGCAGGAATGACGTATGAGGAGTGATTGGGTCGATTGGGCTTATACTCGCTGGAGTTTAGAAGAATGAGAGGGGATCTCATCGAAACTTATAAAATTCTAACAGGACTAGACAGACTAGATGCTGGAAGGATGTTCCCAATGGTCGGGGAGTCCAGAGCCAGGGGTCACAGTCTAAGGATAAGGGGTAAGCCATTTAGGACAAAGATGAGAAGGAATTTCTTCACCCAGAGAGTGGTGAACCTGTGGAATTCTCTGCCAAAGAAGACAGTAGAGGCCAATTCATTAAATATATTCAAGAAGGAGTTGGATATATTTCTTAAGGCTAAAGATCAGCCATGATCTCATTGAATGGCGAAGCAGTCTCGAGGGGCCGAATGGCCTACTCCTGCTCCTATCTTCTATGTTTCTATGTTTCTAATCCTATGTCTCATGGCCTTAACAGGCACTGCTGAGACAGCTACAGAGACAATTGGGGTTGCAGTCAGGCCCAAATAAACAACGAGGTCCTGAAATATTTACACAAATATACATTCCTGTCACGTAACTTTGCCTCTGTCCCCTACAATTTCATGCATATCACAAGGTCACCTTTTTGTGTGGTGTCATGTGATTATTCAGGCCAGATTCAGATGTGGCTTTTAGGCAATCACTGCTTTTAAAATTTTGGTTGAGGAGATGATTGTTCTGTTACAGAACTGTGAAGAGACATTCCATTGCTATGATTGCATCCTGCCTCCTCTTGTTGCAAAAATATTACACATATTGGTATACAAAGCTCTTGCAGGTGTTTCTGGAAGATGCGTAAAGGCACTACAGAAGTGCAAGAGAATTAATTATATCAGTTATTCTGAGGGTAGATGTCATCATTATCATTAATGTAGCTATGGCGTGCAGAGGTTTTTTTGTTAAAAAGGCTCAGTGTCAAGTGAGAAATTCCCAATTTGTCCTGAGGTTTTGCCAGGCATGGATTTGCCTTTAGGGACAGCATGAAATGGAAGTCCTCTAAACTCAACTTGCCTTCATTTATTTTTAACATTTCCCTCAGTGCCTTCTGCAGCTTGGCCCTGTTCATGTGGGCTTTCACAAAGTTCTCCGACATTGACCTTCCTGCTCAAGCACATTGGTCCTGCTCCATTTCAAAGTTTTTGGTTCTCCTGGGGTAGAAATGCCCACTGCATAACCAGACAATGGAGAGCCATGACTGTCGCACGCTCCTGAAATGAGTTGCTGGATGTCTGCTGGTTGACAAGTATCTTACATTCAACAACATGGGTCTGTTTTAATAATACATGGTAGGTGTGTTTGCTTCTCATGGTCCAGCAGGAATAATGATACTGTAGAATAATGAGCAATCAGGACTCATTATGAAAGTGAAGTGTCAACAGGTTTTTATTAAATAATATCACAAATATTATTCAATAAAATGACATTATTTTTCGAAATTGAGAGCGATAATTTTTGATTTTTTTTTGGATTAAAGTGCGAAATAGACACTCGTTCAATTTCTGAACTGTCATTAATTAATACAGTCAGACCATAAATTTTCCAGTCGCAGGCTCCATGATTTAAATATGGTTTTATTCTATTGCCAAACATATTCCTCACAAAAATTATTTTCAATTGCCTTCACAACAATTCCCAGCAGTAAAGTATTACTGGGTAAATTCACCGATCTCGCATGCCCAGTGAGACGCCCTGCTGTAAGGTCGGACTGCAACACTTCAACCGCAATTCTCCAGCCGCTGCTGCTTCTGCCTAGTTCCGTACCTGGAGTGTGGGCTCATTAAATGTATCCTTACATTTTGTGTGACCATCTGAAGTTTCTGCCATCATCTGCCTTTCACCCACTGCCCCCCCCCCCCCACCCTTCCCCGTAATATTCTTCTCCATGTTGTTTTTATGTTCTTGTTCTTATGTTGTTAAGGTTCCTAGTAATCTAGCATTGAATCGTAAAGGAAGAATAATTTAATTCATTTGAGTTTTAAACAAATGCACATACAGGAACATTCAGCAGCTTGCTGCCAGCTTACAAACTCCATCTTGCAAACTGATTGCCTGCTACAGGCTAGATCTAACCAGCTTTAGTTCAATTGAGAGAACATCTCTGATGCTCATATTGAAACTGGCATTTCAACATCAACAACTTCCATTTATATCGTGCCTTTTAATATAGAAAGAAAGTCTCAAGGCGCTTCACAGATGCTTATGGAAATTTTGAATGCCAAGCCTAAGGAGGGGTGACCAAAAACTTGGTCAATTAGGTTGGTTTTAAAGGGAGTTCTAAAAGAGGGGAGAATGGTAGCGAGGTGGAGAGGTGAGGTTTAGAGAGAGAATTCCAGAGTGTAGGGCTAGGTTCCTCTGAGTTCACGAGCCTCCTTCCTCCCTTCATGTCTCCCACCATGTAAACTGCCCAACCGATATTCACGGCCACCCCCTCGACCTCGCCATCTCTCGTGGCCTTGCTACTATCATCATGTCAATTGCAGATAAGGCCACCTCTGACCATTTCCTCTCCATGCACATCGCCCCTCCACCCACCCCCACCCCCCCACAGCCCTATTTCCTTCTGTGTCCGCCCCTGGAAAAAAACTTTCTCCCAACTCTCTTACAACTGCAGTTATGAAATCCCAACTGTCCAGCCTCTGACCCTCCATTCACCACGATGTTTCTGCAGCTACCGATCTGCTCAACCACACCCTCACCACCACCTTTGATGCCCTAGTCCCCAATAAAACAATTACCCTCTCTGACCCTGGCCGTCCCCCCTAGTACGGCCCTCATCTTCGCTCCCTTAAGTCCAAGGGACGCACAGACTCGAACGGATATGGAGGACAACTGGTTTAGCCATTCACCGCCAGATCTGGCTGGGCCACATAAAGCATGATCGGGTCCTGCTCTCGTCTGCCAAAATTGCTCACTATTCCCAAATCATTCTGGAATGCAAAGATAAACCCCGGCTCCTATTCTCTACTGCTAACCATCTTCTTAAACCCCTCTCCCCTGTCTCCTCCACCCTCACCTGCGACAACAAGTGTGAGGAGCTCATGGACTTCTTTGCCTCTAAGATTGAGACCATCTGTTCAGCTGCCTCTGCCACTTCCCTTCCTTCCCCTAGCCCACTGGGTAAACTTCCTCTAAGGTTTCCTGCCCTAGCCTTGAACTCACATCTTTCTCCATTTTCTCTCCGATCTCCCCTCCTGACCTCTCTGCGCTCATCTTGTCCATGAGACCCACCTCCTGCTCCCTCGATCCTATTCCCACCAAACTGCTGACCACCCAGCTTCCTTTTCTGGCTCCCATGTTAGCTGATATTGTTAACGGTTCTCTCTCCTCAGGTACTGTCCCCCTGTCCCTCCAATCTGCCATCATCACACCTCTCCTCAAAAAAACAAACCTTGACCCCTCCATCCTTGTAAATTACCGCCTCATCTCCAACCTCCCTTTCCTCTCCAAAGTACTTGAACGTCTCCCAAATCCGTGCCCATCTTTCCCACAATTCCATGTTTGAATCCCTCCAAACAGGTTTCCACCCTTGCCACAGTACCGAAACAGCTCTCATGAAAATCACAAATGACATCCTTTGTCACAATGACAAAGTTAAACTACCCCTCCTCGTCCTTCTTGACTTGCCTGCAGCCTTTGACATGGTTGACCACTCCGTCCTTCTCCAACGCCTCTCCACCATCGTTCAGCTGGGTGGAACTGCACTCGCCTGGTTCCAATCTTATCTATCTAATCGTAACCAGAGAATCACCTGAAACAGCTTCTCTTCCTGCTCCCGCATCGTTACCTCTGGTGTCCCCAAAGGACCTATCCTTGGCCCCCTCCTATTTCTCAACTACAGGTTGCCCCTTGGTGACATCATCCAAAAACACAGCATCAGTTTCCACATGTACACTGACGACACCCACCTCTACCTCACTACCTCTTCTGTCAACCCCTCCACAGCCTCTAAATTGTCAGACTGCTTGCCTGACATACAGTTCTGGATGAGCAAAAATTTTCTCCAATTAAATATTAGGAAGACCAAAGTCATTGGGGTAGATTTTCCTGGAGCCGTCAGGCGGGGTTTCAGGCGTGTGGGGGGGGGGGGGAAATCCCGAATTCGGGGGTCCCGACACCATCCCACCCAAAACCCGCCTCCACGTAAGTTTCACAGGAGACGGGTACCCGCCCCACACTGGGACCCGCTGACCCGAGGCGGGAAGGGATTAGTGCCAATTAACTGCCTGTTAACAGGCAATTTTTAGCCTAATCCCTATTTTGAGGGGTGTCATGTGGGATTCCCAACGGCTCCAAACCATGCCAGGTTAGAGCAGGTGGGCCGTCGGGTTGAAGGACTTGGAGGGGTCGCGATGTCAGTGTTCAGGTGAGTGATGGGTGCATAAGTGCAAAGGTAAGTGTGTTTGGTATGTCTAAAGTGTGTAAAGAAGTTTAAATTATCTTAACAGGTTTCGGGAGTCCATCACTCAGCCGGCATTGAAAGCAAAATGGCTGCTATCTGTCAAAAGTGACAGCCATCAGCTTTCATTGCCGGTAACAGTTCAAACTGAGTCTGTGTAGAAGGACTCAGGTTAGAAGTCAGACTGTCAGTGTTTGGCAGCTGCAAACAGCTGTGAAACACTGAGATGAAATTTCAGTCTGTGATGTCACCTGTTGCCGGGTGGCCCTTAATTGGCCTGCTGAGCCCGCTGGGCGGGCTTAACAAGGTCAATCAAGGGAAAATCGCGCGGATTGGCCGGACGTCGATGTAGGTGGGACTAAAACCCGAAAGTTGAAGTCCCGCCTCCTTCCTGACAGCTTTATGAAAATCTACCCCATTGTTTTCGGTCCCCACCACAAACTCCGTTCCCTAGCCACTGACTCCATCCCTGTCCCTAACATCTGTCTGAGGCTGAACCGCATTATTCGCAGACTTGGTGTCATATTTGACCCTGAAATGAGCTTCCAACCACATATCCGCAGCATAACAAAGACCGCCTATTTCCACCTCCGTAACATCACCCGTCTCCGCCCTTGCCTCAGCTCATCCGCTGCTGAAACCCTCATCAATGCTTTTGTTACCTCTAGACTTGACTAATCCAAAGCACTCCTGGCTGGCATCCCACATTCCACCCTACATATACTTAAGGTCATCCAAAACTCGGCTGCCCGTGTCCTAACTCGCACCAAGTCCCGTTCGCCCATCACGCTTGTGTTCGCTGACCTACATTGGCTCCCGGTTAAGCAGCGCCTCAATTTCAAAATTCTCATCCTTATTTTCAAATCCCTCCATGGCCACGCCCCTCCCTATCTCTGTAATCTCCTTCAGCACCACAACCCCCCGAGATATCTGTGTTCCTCCAATTCTGCCCTCTTGAGCATCCCTGATTATAATCGCTCAACCATTGGTGGCCGTGCCTTCTGTTGCCTCGGCCCCAAGCTCTGGAATTCCCTCCCGAAACCTCTCCACCTCTCTGTCTCTCTGTCCTCATTTAAGACGCTCCTTAAAACCTACCTCTTTGACCAAGCTTTTGGTCACCTGCCCTAATTCATCATTATGTGGATCGGTGTAAAGTTTTTTGTTTTTAAATACTCCTGTGAAGCGCCTTGGGACGTTTTACTACGTTAAAGGCACTATATAAATACAAGTTGTTGCTGTTGTTGTAGTTGGCTAATGGCATGGCTGCTAATGGTGAGGTTGAGGGGGTGGGGTAGGATTCATAAGAGGCTAGAATCGGAGAATGCAGCATTTGGGTGAGGTGTAGGGCTGGAGAATGTTAAAGGGGTATGGAGGGACCAGGAGCCAATGTAGGTCACTGAGGATGGGATGTTGTGTGGGGCAAGGGAAGGCAGTTGTGTGCTCAGGAATTGGCTTGACGGGAGCAAGAGGTGGATCTCATGAGCATATCAGCCTGGTGAGAACTGGGGGAGGAGGAGAATATGAGGCTAAGGGAGCCACACAGATAGTCTCAGCCTTTGGGATTAATAAATCCATCAGCTGCTTGCAATTGGTGAGGGCGGAGGAGCCAGTTAGATATTTAGCAGAGGAATCTTGGCTTGCCCTTCTTCTCCATAATAATCTTCGAGTAGGAGGAGGATTTGGCGGCAGAGAGGGAGACACCATACTGCTTGAGGTAGTCAAGCTAGATCTGATGATCCAGACTGGACATGCTCCAGGTGTGAACAAATCTGCAGCCCTCAGACTTGTGTGTCCAGAGGTGGGAGCTGTACCAGGGAAAGGGCAGGGGGGGACAAGGACATCAAAGACAATATTTCACAAAATGTTTTGACAACCTTGCTTTTACAGACTGTGAGTAGGTGCACTGGATCAGGTAGGTTGCCTCTACCTTCAATTTCTATCCGATGGACGGGTCACATTGTCCGCATGCCCGATACGAGACTCCCTAAACAAGCGCTCTACTTGGAGCTCCGGCACGGCAAGAGAGCCCCAGGTGGGCAAGAGGAAACGCTTCAAGGACACCCTCAAAGCCTCCTTGAAAAAGTGTAACATCCCCATCAACACCTGGGAATCCCTGGCCCAAGACCGCACAAAGTGGAGGAGAAGCATCCGAGAAGGCGCCGAACACCTCGAGTCTCTTCGCCGGGAGCAAGCGGAAGCCAAGCACAGGCAGCGCAAGGAGCACATGTCAACCCAAGCACCCCAGCCACCCGCCCCTTCAACCACCGTCTGCCCCACCTGTGACAGAGACTGTAAGTCCTGCATTGGACTCATCAGTCACCTGCGAACTCATTTTTAATGTGGAAGGAAGTCATCCTCGGTTCCAAGGGACTGCCTAAGAAGAAGAGAATTTCTATCCACAGATTTGTCATTTGGCACACAAATTATTTGAATGTTTAAGCAAGTGTACAGTCTATACAGAGACTGAGTCAGATCAAATATGCCTGTTGATGAATTATATGTTTCAGAATAAATCAATGTTGTCGGCTTGTAACCATTGGAAACTGGACTAAGATAATTGAACTGATTTCACTTGGAATGCTAAACAACTGAACTGTGGGGAAAACATTCTACCCATACCAGAAAATAATATTTTGTTTTCGGAAACATGCACATCAACAGAATGGTTCTCTTGAGTCATATTGCCTCTGAGCGACATTCATTATGGTGTTCAAATTCCATTTGCTTCTAACCCGATCTTTTATTTGAGCTAATGAAAGGATGGTGATTACCTATACTGTTCATGTGTGAACATCTAATTTAGATAATTAAGGCATTCTCTGTGTTACCATTATCATTTAGAACCATTAACAACCTGAGCATTGCTCTCGATATTTGGAATAAAAGTTGTTTTATTGAAACCTACACTCGTATCCACCCTGGTGGATTTGTAGGTTCTGATAACACCTACAAACTCCGACTCCTCTATACCTCTTTCCAACATTCCAAGTTTATCTGCACAGCCTGGAGTTTCTGCTCGGTTGCGCTGGTTTTTTCAGCGCAACTCACCTGAATTTAGCCAAATCAGCGCAAACGATTGAGGAGTTTCAAACGCAAGTTACGTGCAGCGTAAATTGGGCTTCCGCTATCTTTTGAGCTGGTTTGAAAAAAAGAAATCGCGCTAGAAGCCGGCCCCGCCCACGAAACCGGCCATGGGCCCCAGGGTGCATTAATCACCATCAGGAGTCTCCTCTAATTGCGCCCGTTTGCGGGCCTTCGAGAAGGCTCTTAAAATTCAGCTGTTATTTTTTTTTAGGCGCAAGGGCTTCAATAGGCCCGATTGCACTGGTTCACGGAAGATTTCACGTTCGGCAATACGCGAGTGAGTTTGAGCAGAAATCGAGCGAAAAACTCAATTCTGAAAAACAGTGCAATTCTGAGCACAATTTGCACCCGGATTGGGGATTGAGCCTGTTGGATCCGTGATTCAGAGGATATGCTGTTATAAAATAATCACACGGATGCTGTACATCAACAATAAACAGGTCTTTACTGGAGGAGGGTAGTCTCAAAACTGGGGGTACAGAGGCATGCGCAAAGCTTATATACCGGTGTAGTCACTGCCGGTACTACAGTATACAGGAGCTGTAAAAGTAGTTCTGACTTAAAGGCACATACACTACAATTCCTCCCCTTTTAGATTAGTAGTACCCCTAATATTCAAATAACAATTACCATTTCAAAATGTACATTAAACAACAAAAGTCCATTTATAGATTCAGTCTTTGGAGCGGCTTCCTGACCCTTTCGGGATAGCGCCTTTCCGAAGGTTCTTGTTCTTGGTGCAGAGGCGATTCTGACTCCTATTCATCGGGTAGTTCATCGGGTTCCACTGCTACTGGGTCTGAAGTAGATGCTACCGGTATGTCGGGTTCATCCCCAGGTACTCGAGACATGGGGTTGACGCGTTCCTGTGACGCTAAGATCTGATCGACGTGGCATCTCACAATGTTCTCCCCGATATCCACTGTGTACATTAATGGCCCCTGCCTTGTACATATCGTTCTGGGTTGCCATTTCTCTGTTCGATAGTCACGGGCCAAGACTGGTTGCCCTACATTGAAGCTCCTTGTCGGCTTCTCATCGATGTGCTGGAATTGTTTGTCCTCAACATTTCTTCGCACATTTGGTCTGAGCAAGTCCAGACGAGATCTCAACCTTCGGTTAAAGAACATCATGGCCGGGGTCTGGTTGGTAACTGCATGTGTCGCGTTTCGGTAGGCTAATAAGAAATTGTCCATCTTATGCTGTAATAGAATTTCCTCATCGCACATGGCCTTTATTGCCTTCTTAAAGGTTTGTACGAACCTCTCAGCCAATCCATTTGTGGCTGGATGATACGGGGCGGATGTGTAATGCCTTACCCCATTCCTTCTCATAAATTTTTGGAACTCGTCAGACACAAACTGTGGTCCTTTATCAGAGCAAATCTGCTCTGGCAAACCGTTTCTGGCAAATGTGGTCCGTAGGACTGCAATCATTTTCTCTGTAGTGGTTGAAGACATTTTTATCACCTCAGGCCACTTCGAATGAGCATCCACTGCTATTAAGAACATTGAGTCCATGAATGGACCAGCGAAATCAATATGCACCCGTTGCCATGGAGAGGAGGGCCACTCCCATGGGTGTAGAGGGGCATGTGGTGGTGTATTTTGGACCTTCTGGCATCCTAAGCAGCTCTTAGTTAGGTCTTCGATTTGTTGATCGATTCCCGGCCACCACACATAAACCCTAGCAAGGCTTTTCATTTTCACTCCCCCCAGATGACCTTCATGTAGCTCATTTAGCACTCTCTCCCTTAACGTGGGTGGAATCACCACTCTGGATCCACACATCACTGTCCCCTGGCATACTGACAGCTGTTCTCTTCTGGATGAGAATGCTGGCAACAGTGAGTCGCCATGTGTTGGCCATCCCCTCACCGTCAATTCATATACCCGCGACAGCGTCGGATCATTTCGGGTCTCCTTCTCTATATCCGCGTTTGTTACTGGCAATCTTTCAATTATTGACGAATAAAATATCTCGATCGGGCCCACTGCAGGTGCTTCCTCCACAGTAGGCACTGGCAGGCGCGATAGCCCATCAGCATTCCCATGCTGTTTCGTGCCTTTATATTCTATTTCATATTAATTTGCCCCTAGAAACAGGGACCATCTTTGTAACCGCTGTGCAGTCATAACTGGAATGCCCTTCTTAGTATTAAAGATGGAGACAAGTGGCTGGTGGTCAGTCAGCAAGGTGAACTTCTGCCCATGCAGATAGTGGTTGAATTTTTTTACTCCCCATACTAGGCTGAGGGCCTCCCTGTCAATCTGGGCGTAGTTGCGCTCAGCTGAGCTTAGTGACCGAGACGCAAAGGCTACTGGCCTCTCCAACCCGTCTAGGAATTTGTGCGACAGCACTGCTCCAATACCATAGGGTGATGCATCACATGCCAAACGAATTGGTAGTGCTGGGTTGAAATGGGCCAACACCTCTTTTGATGTGATCAATTCCTTACACTTCTGGAAAGCTTGTCTACGTTCGTCATCCCACATCCATGGCACCCCTGTTTGCAGTAGGGTGTTCAGTGGGTGTAATACCGTAGAAAAATTTGGTAAGAACTTGTGGTAGTAGTTTACCAGCCTGAGGAACGACCTCAGTTGTGACACATTTTCCGGTGCTGGAGCCTTGACTACTGCCTCAATCTTGTCAGGGGACTTATGTGACCCCTCTTCATCGATGACCTGGCCACAATACGAGATCTGTTTCTGGAAAAACTCGCACTTGTGGCGATTAGCTCGTAGCCCATACTCCTTTAATCTGGTGAGCACCTTCTCCAAGTTGGCGAGGTGATCACCGTAATTTTCGCCCGTGACCAAGATGTCGTCCAAATAACACTGGGTTACTGGAATCCCTTGCAGGACCTGAGCCATCGCCCTTTGCCAGATAGCCGTAGATGAGGCTACTCCAAACACCATCCGGTTGTATTGGTAGAGACCTTTATGAGTATTGATCGTAAGGTATTGTTTCGAAGCTTCTTCTACCTCCATTTGCAAGTACGCCTGGGCTAGATCAATTTTGGTGAAGCGTTTACCTCCAGATAGCGAGGCAAAAATATCCTCAATTCGTGGAAGCGGATATTGTACCATGTGAAGGACTGGGTTCACTGTCACCTTAAAATCCCCACAGATGCGGACCTTCTTTGGTTCCCCAGGCGTATTACTCAACGACCTCTTCATTACAGGAATGATGGGTGTAGCCCACTCGCTCCAGTCCACTTTGGACAGTACTCCTGAACGTTCCAACCCTTCCAGCTCTGCTTCAACAGCTGGTCTGATTGCATAAGGCACTGGTCTGGCCTTCAGAAACTTTGGGCTTGCATTTTCCTCTATTTTAATCATTGCTGTTATTCCTTTTAGTGTTCCTAGTCCCTCCTGGAACACTTCTTTTGCGTCGGTTAGCACTTTTGACAGTCGTCCAGGTGTGACGTCGTCATCCTTTTTGGCCTCAACCTTCAGTGCCTGTATGGAATGCCAATCTAATTGTATCTTCCGGATCCATTCACGTCCTAGCAGTGGTGGTCCTCCATCTGGCAATACATATATATCCATTTTAGGTATTTCCTGGCCTTTATATGTCACTTTCACCCTTATTTTTCCTTTGGGGTAGACTTTTTGCCCCGTATAGGTCTTCAAGACAATCTCTGTAGCTTTCAAGGTTATGTGTGAAAAGAGCTGCTTGTAGTCTCTTTGATTTATGACTGTTAGAGCTGACCCTGTGTCTAATTCCATTTTCACTTGGACTCCGTCTATCTTGAGTGTAACCCAGATAGTCTGGTGATCCTCCATTTCGGTTACCTTATGTAGTTTCAGACAACCCAGCTCCTTGCTCCCAGAGTCTGTGTCACTTTTCTGTTAGTCTGAACCACTGTCCATCACCTGGTGTACCTTTTTGTACTTCTCCTGTGGAGATTTCTTACTGTTGGTTTTCTTCCCAGACCTGCAGAATCTTGCTATGTGTCCTGCTTTCCCACACTGTCTGCACACTTGGTCCTTGAACCAACAGTCTTTCTGGTCATATGTTGTTCTGCCGCAGCGATAGCACTTCCCTGTTCCATAGGACATTTCATTGGTGCCATATTCTTGTGGTCTCCGTTGTATCTCTGCAGCGCCCCTTGCGGCTGCTTCGTGTGATACTGCCATACTGAAAGCTTTGTCCAGCGTAAGATCCTTTTCTGATAGAAGCCGTTTCTGGGTTCCTTCACTTTGTAGCCCACACACAAACTTGTCCCTTAACGTATCTGCTAGTCCCGCTCCAAACTGGCAGTGTTTTGATAGCTTGCGCAGTTCCGTTAGGTACTCAGCATTGCTTTCGTCTTTGTTTTGGTTCCTTTTATGGAACTTAAATCATTCTGCTATCAGCAGCGGTGTGCGGTTTAAGTGGTCCTGTAGGATTTCTACTATGCTTTCAAAATTCTTGTTTACCGGCTTCTCTGGGGTTATTAGATTTCGCAGTAACCCATAAGTTTTTGCACCCATGGAATTTAACAGAACCAGTGCTTTATTAGGATCTGGCACTTCATTTGCCCTGCAGTACACCTCAATACGTTCTACATATGTCGCCCAATCTTCGACTTCATTGTCGAACGTAGAGATACTGCCACTCTTCAGCATCCTTGGGTGTGAGTTAACTGTCAAAAATGGCGCCTCCCACGCTTCCCCTTCTTCTCCGCTGGCACAAAATGGCGTCTCCCATGCTTTCCTTCCTTCCCGCGCGCGCCCTTCTTCTCTGCTGCGGCTTCTAAAAATGGCGTCTCCCGCGCTCTTCCTTCTTCTCCGTGGCTCAATGGTGTCTCCCGCGCTCCCCTTTCTTCGCCCCACGGACCCTGTTCAGCCCGTGAGCCCTGGCTGTGCTCTGCGCGTTCTTCTTTTCTTCTTTTTTTTTCGACGCCTCTCAGTCTAGAACCCGGCTGTTTCTTTACCCTCTCTCCGGTTTGTTTTCTTTTTCTCGATGCCGCTCGGTATTCAACCCCCGGCTGCGCCCTGCGCTCTTCACCCTTTGTCTTACCCCGTCAACGCTGCTCGGCTTTCTCTCCGCCGTCGGTCGGCTCCAGCCGCCGCTGCTCGGGAAGGGTCTGCGCTGGACCTGTCGTCGGTCTCTTGCTGCTCGTCGTGGCTGGGGAACCAAGCCCGGCTCTCCACAGCCTCCCCTGCGAAGTTCAATCTCTGCCTGACGGCTGGGCGGTTGCTCGTGGTCGACGCCCGTGTTCCTGGCCTCGACTATTTTTTTTTTTATGTTGCAGGTAGATTCGAATCGACACTCGTCGCCACTGTTGGATCCGTGATTCAGAGGATATGCTGTTATAAAATAATCACACGGATGCTGTACATCAACAATAAACAGGTCTTTACTGGAGGAGGGTAGTCTCAAAACTGGGGGTACAGAGGCATGCGCAAAGCTTATATACCAGTGTGGTCACTGCCGGTACTACAGTATACAGGAGCTGCAAAAGTAGTTCTAACTTAAAGGCACATACACTACAGCGCCCAAAGCGAAAACTCTTGGCCCTTTTGATCAAAGCCATTTGCTGCTGCTTTGTGAACGTAATTAGCATATTGGAACTCTCAACCTCACCCAGCGCCATCCCCACCACCTGTCCCCTCCTCCACTCCTCATTTTAATGATCCTTATAAAGGTCTTTCTGCAGCCTCCCCCTGTGCCAGCTTAGCATCCCATCCATGCCTCTTTGCCCTAACTTTCTCTTTCAGATGCTGATGTGCTGCTGTGTATTTCCTGTATTTTTCTGCTTTTCATTTGGAACTGCTGGGGTCTTGTTCATAGGAAAGGCAAATGCCACACAGCTGTATTTTTGCACTTCCATGCTCAATGTTGTTATTTAATGTGCTTCTCTGCAGACTCGCCAAGCCATCAAGACCCATTTGTAAGCAATATTGCAATCTAGTGAAGCATTTATAATGTCTGTTAAATTGTTGTTACAGTACTTACTCTTCATGCTCATTAAAATAAAACATTACCGTGTCCTTTTTGCGGTTTGTGTATAATGGATTGCCCTGCCTTTTTGATGTACATATTTTATATATACAGTTAAACAGGAGAGCACATTGAGTGTGAGAAAGCACTGGAGCTGAGTTAGGTTGCAAGCAACCTGATTTATGTGAACACTGCCAGCGCAGTTTAGGGCAGATTCAAGACATTTATAATAGCTGACTCACATAATTATTGAATAAGGAGATGTTAAACTGACTCATTAAGGTGAGTATGTACACAGATTAGTGAGAGTTGGAGCTATTAATCTGTGTTTTAAATTCGCTGTATGTGAATTACAGAACTATCTGTAGATTAAATCACATTATTGCAGTGAGCTTGAATGATTTTGTAACACGGAATGAGGATAGAATAAAGTGGAAGCATTCCCAAATGTCCTTTTTGATTCGTTTCCACTCCTGTATTTTTCTCCCATGAGAACACCTACAGTGATGTTTGCCAAGCCTCATAATTCAATGTTTTCAATCTCAGAATCATTGTTGTCCTTTCCTGAAGAGTCTCTGACAAGCACCACTCACTGGGAGTAATGTTTTCTCACATTGGCCTAGCGTCACCTAGTAATGTGTGTTACTCTAAAAAGTCAACCCACCTCCCATATGCTTAAATAGGTTAGCAATTTGTCACTGTTACTGATCATAAATCACACTCCCACCATTGCAGCAGTGTTGAGGGCTCTCAATATATCAGTGTGTTTCAAAATTTATGTACTCAAAAATGGCCACCAATGTTAATGTTACTTTATCAGTGAACCATACAGGTAAAATACCCTGCATTGACTTGTAATTGAGGTTACCTGGACTTTGAGTGCAGAACTAGAGGTCAAAGGTTTAAAATTCATAGCCTCCTTTGAGATTAGCTGCGAGAGGAAACATTCCCCTCGCCATCTAACTATCTAACTATTTGATAGTTGGAATTAAAACAAAATAGAAAGGTTCTGCAGCCAACAGATCTTGGAAACACCAGCCATTGGTGAGAAGTGAACATCAGTAAAGGAGCTGTGCTGATGAAGTTTGATAAACAGCCTCCAGGACAGTTGATAGAGAAAGAAACAAATACAGTTGGTATAATTTGATTGGATTTTGATTTGTCTCAGATGTTCCTCCGATTCCCCTCTTTTTCATTGCATCCATCTTTTTGACCATCCTCTGTGACTCATTCTCTCTCTTATGTAATAATTTTCTCCACTGCCCATGTCCCTTGCTCTCCTTCCTGTAATAAGTTTGCCAACTGCCCATTTAATTCCCTCCCAACTGCCATCACTCATTAAAAGAAAGAGTGACAGCTCATGTCTGTCAATGCACTTTCAAAAGTGGCAAAAAAAATTAATTAAACTGTTTGAATGTTCCCCATTTCTACACAATGTGTAATCAAGATCCAAGATGGGCATTGGGGTTGGGTCAAAAATAAAGTTTAGGTGAATCAAACACTTAACCAGCTGACTCTCACATAATTCAGTAAATAATACCCGTTGATTTTCTGGTAAATCATTGAATTCCAACATGGCTCAAATATGCATCCATACCGATTGTGGAGAAGTCTTGATCCAAACCCAACATTTTGGGGAAGATTGAGTTAGCCTTTATCAGAATGTAAATGTTCAGGTGTTATAATGCAAATAATGAATGTGTTTATCAAGATTAAAGTTACAGGCAGTATTTTAAAAATGTTCCAAAACTGTCATAATATTACAGAGTCTGTGGAATTAAAACATTTCCATCGTCGGTGGCCTTAGGGCAACTAGAACATCACAATCTGCGCCAAAACCAAGATTAACATTTCACAATGTCATTGCTCAATGAAGAGGCACCGGTACAAGAACATAAGAAATAAGAGCAGGAGTAGGCCATATGGCCCCTCGAGCCTGCACCATCATTCAATAAGATCATGGCTGATCATCGACCTCAACTCTAGTGAACCTTCATTGCACTGCCTCCAAAGCAAGTATATCCTTCCTTAGATAAGGAGACGAAAACTGTGCACAGTACTCCAGGTGTGGTCTCACCAAGGTCCTGTACAATTGTAGTAAGACTTCCTTACTCTCATACTCCAATCCCCTTGCAATAAATGCCAACATGCCATTTGCCTTCTTTATTGCATGCTGTTCCTGCATGCTAGCTGTAGTGTATGTACCTTTAAGGGGAGAACTACTTTTTACAGCTCCTGTATACTGTAGTACTGGCAGTGACCACACCTGTATATAAACCCTGAGTAGGGATCTGTACTTTTTAGTTTTAGAGTAACCCTCATCCAGTAAACACCTGTTGATTGTTCCTCTGCAGTATCTGTCGATTATTTGAAGGACATCATACCTCAAGATTCACGGATTTAACAGTGGCGATGAGTGGATTCAAACCTACCTGCAACTCATCGCAGAGGAGGCTGTGGAGAGCTGGGCTTGGTTCTCCAGTCGCGACGATCCAGTGCAGCGGGCTGGCAGCAGGTACGGCGCAGACCCTTCCCGGACAGCGGCGGCGGGAGCCGACTGACGGCACAGAAAAAGGCCGAGTAGCGTCGACGGGCAAGAGAGAGGGTAAAGCGCACAGGGCGCAGCTGGGGTTGAAGACCGAGCGGCATCAACGAGAGAGGGTAAAGCGCACAGGGCGCATCCGGGGTTGAAGACCGAGCGGCGTCGATGGAAAAAAAAAGAGAGAGAGGGTAAAGCGCACAGGGCGCAGCTGGGGTTCTGGACCGAGCAGCGTCAACGAGAGAGGCGCGCAGGAAAACGCGCAGAGCGCGACCGGTGTTCAAGGGCTGAGCAGTGTCCGCGGGGGAAGAAAGGAAAGCGTGGGAGACGCCATTTTGAGCCACAGTGGAGAAGAAGGGAGAGCGCGGGAAGAAAGGAAAGCGCGGAAGACACCATTTTGAGCCAGCGGAGAAGGAGGGAGAGCGCGGGAGATGCCATTTTTAGCCAGTCTAACCACACCCAGGGATGCCGAAGAGTGGTAGTGTCACAGCGTTCGACAATGAAGTCGAAGATTGGGCGACATATGTAGATCGCATAGAAGTGTACTACAAGGCGAATGAAGTGCCAGATGCCAGGAAAGCACTGGTATTGTTGAATTCCATGGGTGCAAAAACGTACGGCTTACTGCGAAACCTAGTAACCCCAGAGAAGCCAGTGGAAAAGGATTTTGAAAGCATAGTGGCAATCCTACAGGACCACTTAAACCCCACACCGCTGCTGATAGCAGAAAGATTTAAGTTTCACAAAAGGAACCAGCATAAAGACGAAAGTAATGCTGAGTATTTAACGGAACTGCGCAAGCTATTGAAACACTGCCAGTTTGGAACGGGACTAGCAGATACTTTAAGGGACAAGTTTGTGTGTGGGCTTCAAAGTGAAGGAAGCAAGAAACGGCTTCTATCAGAAAAGGATCTTACGCTGGACAAGGCTTTCAGCATGGCAGTATCACACGAAGCAGCCGCACGGGGTGCTGCAGAGATACAACGGAGACCGCAAGAATATGGCACAAATGAAATGACATATGGAGCAGTGAAGTGTTATCGCTGTGGCAGAATAACACACGACCAGAAGGATTGTTGGTTCAAGGACCAAGTGTGCAGACAGTGTGGAAAAGTAGGACATATAGCAAGAGTCTGCAGGTCGGGAAAGAAAACTGTTGTGTATGTACCTTTAAGAGAATAACTGGTCTCAGACTGCAGTACCGGCAGTGACCACACCTGTATAAAAGGAGCAAGTGAGCCTCTGTTGTTTCAGTTTCACTATTGACTTCCATCAGTAAAGACTTGTTTTGTTCAACTTCTGCTGTCCGTGTCTCAATCATTCATGGACGTAATACTGGCGATGAGCAGATACGAACCTACCTACAGTCTGCACTACCTCCTGGGATTCATTCCTACAGGGAAGTGAGCAGAGGTCGAGGCCAGAAAGAAAAGAAAGTAAGAGGCAGTAGAAACGGGCGTCGACCGTGGGCATCCGCCCTGTGTTGCGGAGTTGAAGATTGCTGGAGAAGCTGTCGGAAGCGGGGCCTGGTTCCTGTCGACGGTGCTTCAGCTAATCGGGCTGGTGGCAGGTAGTGCACTGATCCTTCCTGGGCTGCGGCGGTCGCGAACTCGAGCGGTTGGTTTGCAACGGGGCCGAGCAGCGTTGTCGGGAAGAAGAGAGAGAGAGGGTGGAGCACACAGGGCGCGGCAGGTGCTATGAAGCCGGGCTGCGTATAGACCCGCAAAGAGGGAGGCAAGAGTCCCACACGGTTGTTCCACGACGGGAAAATAATAAAAAATAAAAAAAATATTAAACGCTCAAGAAACCGCGAGGAGCTGCAGGTTGCAACGGGAACCGCGGAAAGCAGCGCTAACAACAGCAGGGAAGAAGGCAAAGCGCGGGAGGCGCCATCTTAATCAGCGGGGAAGAAGGCAAAGTGCGGGAGGCGCCATTTTAGATTTGCAAGATGCCGAAGACTGGCTGTATCACTGCTTTTGATAATACAATAGAGGACTGGACCACGTATGTGGAAAGAGTCGAGGTATATTTCGAGGCAAACGAAATAGTGGAGGAGAAAAAGGCATCGATATTGCTAAACTTAATGGGTGCTAGAATGTACGGCCTATTGCGGGACCTGATTACTCCAGCCAAACCGAAGGCGAAGAGTTTTAACGAAATTGTTGCTGTCCTACAGGAACACCTAAACCCTGCACCGCTGTTGATAGCAGAAAGATTTAAATTCCACAGGAGAACTCAGCATAAAGATGAGAGCAATGCTGAGTACCTTACGGAACTACGCAAGCTATCAAAGCACTGCCAGTTCGGAGCAGGACTGGCAGATACCCTACGGGACAAATTTGTCTGTGGACTCCTGAGTGAAGGAACACAGAAGAAGTTACTCTCAGAGAAAGAGCTGACGCTAGATAAGGCTTTCAGCGTGGCAGTATCGTATGAAGCAGCAGCCAGGGGAGCTGCAGAAACTCAACAAAAAGCACAGGAATACGGCACCCATGAAATGACACGGGGATTTGCAAAATGTTATCGCTGCGACAGAACTAACCATGACCAGAAGGACTGCTGGTCCAAAGACAAAATATGCAGGCAATGCGGGAAGATGGGACGCATTGCATGAGTTTGCAGGTCTGGGAAGAAGACCAGCGACAACAAAGAGGCTTCTAAGGAACCGTACAAGAAAGTACAAAAGATGACGGACAGTAGTTCCGAAGACCAGATGAGCGATAGTGAATCCGGGAACAGGAGACTAAGCTGTCTCAAACTTCACAATGTAATCACAAAAGAGGATCACCGAACCATTTGGGTCACCCTCACGGTAGCAGTGTCCCAAGTTAAAATGGAACTGGATACAGGATCAGCGCTAACCGTCATGAAACGACGAGACTACGAGCGGCTATTTTCACACATACCCTTGAGAGAGACATCCATCGTCTTGACGATGTATACGGGGCAAAAAGTACAACCCAGAGGAAAGATAAGGGTGCCTGTTGAATACAACGGCAAGAAAATACGGAAATTGTATCTCTACATACTGCCAAATGGTGGACCACCGTTATTGGGACGGGAATGGATCAGGAAGATAAACTTAGATTGGCACTCCATTCATGCAATGACGGTGGACGGTAAAGATGATGAAGACGTCACTCCTGGATGATTGTCAACAATCTTAGCTAACGCCAAAGAGGTATTTCAACAAGAACTGGGCACGCTTAAAGGCGTAACCACCTCAATAAAAATAGAAAAGAATGCAGTTCCCAAGTTTTTCAAACAAGATCGGTACCTTATGCAATTTGCCCAGCCGTCGAGGCAGAGCTGGAGAATCTGGAGAAGGCAGGCGTGTTGTCTAAGGTCGACTGGAGCGAGTGGGCGACACCCATCATTCCTGTCATGAAGAAAACGTTAAGCAATAAGTCTGGGGAGCCAAGGAAGATTTGCATCTGTGGGGATTTCAAGGTGACGGTGAACCCAGTCCTTCACACAGTACAATATCCTCTTCCAAGGATAGAAGACATCTTCGCCTCACTGTCTGGAGGGAAGCGTTTTACAAAAATTGACCTAGCACAAGCATATTTGCAGATGGAGGTTGAAGAGTCCTCTCGGAAGTATCTCACGATAAACACTCACAAAGGTCTTTACCAGTATCATCGATTGGTATTCGGAGTAGCATCGGCTCTGGCGATATGGCAAAGAGCGATGGAACAAGCCCTGCAAGGGATTCCGGGGACTCAGTGTTACTTGGACGACATCCTTGTGACAGGTGAAAGTGACAGTGAACACCTCAACAATCTAGAACAGGTGCTCACTAGACTATGGGAACATGGGCTGCGAGACAACCGCCCCAAGTGCGAATTTTTTAAGAAACAGATATCGTATTGTGGCCACGTGATTGATGGAGAGGGGTTACATAAGTCCCCTGACAAAATTGAAGCAGTTGTTAAGGCCCCAGTGCCTGAAAATGTGTCGCAACTGAGGTCATTCCTCGGATTGGTGAATTGCTACCATAAGTTTTTGCCGAATTTGTCGACAATTCTGCACCCACTGAACGCCCTGCTACGAACGGGGGTAGCATGGAAATGGAGCGATGATTGTAAGCGGGCCTTTCAGAAGAGTAAGGACTTAATCACTTCAAGGGAAGTATTGGCTCACTACAACCCAGCACTGCCGATCAGACTGGCGTGTGATGCGTCTCCCTACGGCATTGGGGCGGTACTTTCACCTAAATTCCTTGATGGTTTAGAGAGGCCGATAGCTTTTGCACGGTCAAAAATTTACTCTACTAACCGATCATCAACCTCTTGTCTCCATTTTCAACCCTCAGAAGGGAGTACCGATAATGACAGCACAACGGCTGCAGAGGTGGTCCCTTTTCCTAGGGGCACACCAATATGACATCGAGTACAAAGGAACTAAACAGCATGGAAATGCTGATGGATTGTCACGCCTACCGTTGCCGACGGTGGAAGAAGAAGACCTTGCAGTGGATCCAATGGAGTTATTCCACTCGACCATAGTCGAATGTCTCCCTGTGATGAATGCAAACATAGAAAAGGAAACACGGAATGACCTGACACTATCACGGGTCTATGATTTAACGGTGAAGGGATGGCCAGCACATGGCGAACCACTGCTGCCAGTATTCTCGCTGAGAAGAGAACAGCTGTCAGTGTGCAGAGGAACCTTGATGTGTGGATCCAGAGTAGTAATTCCACCTAAGTTGACGGATAGAGTGCTCAATGAGCTTCATGAGGGTCATCTGGGTGGGGTAAAAATGAAAAACTTAGCCAGAGCGTTTGTGTGGTGGCCGGGAATCGATAGAGAAATCGAAGAGATGACCAAGAGCTGTGCAGGATGCTAGAAGGTCCAAAACGCCCCACCACAAGCTCCTCTGCATCCATGGGAGTGGCCCTCATCTCCATGGCAAAGGGTGCACATTGATTTTGCTGGTCCCTTCATGGACTCGATGTTTTTAATTGCGGTGGATGCACATTCAATGTGGCCAGAGGTAATATAAATGTCCTCAACCACCACAGAAAAAACTATCACAGTTTTACGAACCATATTCGCCAGGAATGGGCTGCCTGAACAGATTTGCTCTGACAATGGACCACAGTTTGTGTCTGAAGAGTTCCGGAGGTTCTTAAAGAAAAATGGTGTTGAGCATTAGACATCTGCCCCATATCATCCAGCCACTAATGGATTGGCCGAGAGGTTTGTCCAAACATTCAAGAAAGCTATCAAGGCAATGTGTAATGAAGATATACCCCTACAACACAAGGTGGACAACTTCTTGTTTGCCTACCGGAATGCGACACATGCGGTTACCAACCAAACTCCAGCCATGATGACCTTCAATCGAAGACTACGATGCCGCTTGGATTTGGTTAAGCCAAACGTCCGACGAGATGTGGAGAACAGGCAGTTTCAGAATATGAATGAAAGGCCGACCAGACGTTTTAAGATAGGTCAACCAGTTTTGGCCGGGGACTACCGCACTGAGAAATGGCAGCCAGGAACGATTTGTACACGGCAAGGACCTCTCATGTATACCGTGGACGTTGGAGAGAGCATTGTAAGACGCCATGCTGATCAGATTCTAGAGTCACTGGAAAACGTCAACTCCACACCACGATCTGATACACCTGGTAATGAAATCGACGTACCAATTGCAGCTACCGCAGAACCGGTAATATTGGAAGCAGATGAACTAAACAACGACATTGATCCCGACTCAACATTTCCAGAAGAACCTGATACCCCAAAGAGGCATTATCCAGACAGAATCAGAAAGCCTTCTCAAGGACTGAACTTATAATTGCTTAAACTTATCCAAAGCTTCTAGCAACCGTAATTGTGATTGTAATTAGTTATCATTTAGTTGTTAAATGAATGTTATGTACTGTTTATCTAAAAGGGGAGGAATTGTTGTGTATGTACCTTTAAGAGAATAACTGGTCTCAGACTGCAGTACCGGCAGTGATCACCCCTGTATAAAAGGCGCTAGTGAGCCTCTGTTGTTTCAGTTTCACTATTGACTTCCATCAGTAAAGACTTGTTTTGTTCAACTCCTGCTGTCCGTGTCTCAATCATTCATGGACGTAATAAAAATCAGCAACAAGAAATCTCCACAGGAGAAGTACAAAAAGGTACATAAGGTGATGGAAAGTAGTTCAGACGAACAGAAAAGTGATGCAGACTCCGGAAGCAAGGAGCTGGGTTGTCTGAAACTACATAATGTAATCAAAATGGAGGATCACCAAACTATCTGGGTCACGCTCAAGATAGACGGAGTCCAAGTGAAAATGGAATTGGACACAGGATCAGCCCTAACAGCCATAAACTGAATGGACTAGAAGCGGCTATTCTCACATATACCCTTGAGAGATACAGTGATTGTCTTGAAGACGCATACGGGGCAAAAAGTCTACCCCAAAGGAAAGATAAGGGTGAACGTGATATACAACGGCAAGGAAACACCAAAAATGGACCTATATGTATTGTCAGATGGAGGACCACCACTGCTAGGACGTGAATGGATCCGGAAGATACAGTTAGATTGGCATGCCATACAAGCGCTGACGGTAGATGCCAAAAAGGATGATGACGTCACACCTGGACGACTGTCAAAAATGCTAATTGATGCACAAGAAGTGTTCCAGGAGGGACTCGGAACACTAAAAGGCATAACAGCGACGATCAAAATAGAGGAAAATGCAAGCCCAAAGTTTTTTAAGGCCAGACCGGTCCCTTATGCGATCCGCCCAGCCGTCGAAGCAGAGCTGGAAGGTTTGGAACATTCTGGAGTACTGTCCAAAGTGGACTGGAGTGAGTGGACTACACCCATCGTTCCTGCAATGAAGAGGTCGTTGAGTAATACGCCTGGGGAACCAAAGAAGGTTTGCATCTGTGGGGACTTTAAGGTGACAGTGAACCCAGTCCTTCACACGGTACAATATCCGCTTCCGCGGATTGAAGATATCTTTGCCTCGTTATCTGGAGGAACACGCTTCACTAAGATTGATCTGGCCCAGGCATACCTGCAAATGGAGGTAGAAGAAGCCTCGAAACAGTACCTCGCGATCAACACTCACAAAGTTCTCTACCAATACAACTGGCTGGTGTTCGGGGTAGCATCAGCTCCGGCTATTTGGCAAAGGGCAATGGATCAAGTCCTGCAAGGGATTCCAGGGACCCAGTGTTATTTGGACGACATCCTGGTCACGGGCGAAAATGACAGTGATCACCTCGCCAACCTGGAGCAGGTGCTCACTAGATTGAAGGAATATGGGCTCCGAGCTAATCGCCACAAATGCGAGTTTTTCCAGAAGCAGATCTCGTATTGTGGCCACGTTATTGATGAAGAGGGGTTACATAAGTCCCCTGAAAAGATTGAGGCAGTAGTCAAGGCTCCAGCACCGGAAAATGTGTCACAACTGAGGTCGTTCCTCGGGCTGGTGAACTACTACCATAAGTTCTTGCCGAATTTGTCTACAGTACTACACCCACTGAACACCCTACTGCAAACGGGGGTACCATGGAAGTGGAATGACGAATGTAAAGAGCTTTCCAGAAGTGCAAAGAATTGATCACATCAAAAGAGGTGTTGGCTCATTTCAACTCAGCACTACCAATTCGGTTGGCGTGTGATGCATCACCCTATGGTATTGGAGCGGTGCTGTCGCACAAATTCCCGGACGGCTTGGAGAGACCAGTAGCCTTTGCGTCTCGGTCACTAACCTCAGCCGAGCGTAACTACGCCCAGATTGACAGGGAGGCCCTCAGCCTAGTGTGGGGAGTGAAAAAGTTCAACCACTATCTGCACGGGCAGATGTTCACCTTGCTGACTGACCACCAACCACTTGTCTCCATCTTTAATCCAAAGAAGGGCGTTCCGGTGATGACTGTGCAACGGCTACAAAGATGGTCCCTTTTTCTAGGGGTGAGCCAATATGAAACAGAGTATAAGGGCATGAAACAGCATGGAAACGCTGATGGGCTATCACGCCTGCCACTGCCTACTGCGGAGGAAGCACCAGCAGTGGACCCTGTCGAAATATTTTATTCGACTATAATTGAACGCTTGCCAGTAACTAACGCGGATATAGAGTAGGAGACCCGAAATGACCCGACACTGTCTCGGGTATATGATTTGACGGTGAAGGGATGGCCAACACATGGTGACTCACTGTTGCCAGCATTCTCATCCAGAAGAGAACAGCTGTCAGTATGCCAGGGGACCTTGATGTGTGGATCCCGAGTGGTAATTCCACCCAAGTTAAGGGAGAGAGTGCTCAATGAGCTACACGAAGGCCATCTGGGAGGGGTGAAAATGAAAAGCCTTGCTAGGGCTTATGTGTGGTGGCCGGGGATCGATCAGCAAATCGAGGAGCTGACAAGGAGCTGCTCAGGATGCCAGAAGATCCAAAATGCACCACCACGTGCATGGGAGTGGCCCTCCTCTCCATGGCAATGGGTGCATATTGATTTTGCTGGTCCATTCATGGACTCAATGTTCTTAATAGCCGTGGATGCGCACTCGAAATGGCCTGAGGTGATCAAAATGTCCTCCACCACCACGGAGAAAACGATTGCAGTCCTACGGACCACATTTGCCAGGAACGGCTTGCCAGAGCAGATTTGCTCTGATAACGGACCACAGTTTCTGTCCGAAGAGTTTCGGAAATTTATGAGAATGAATGGGGTAAGGCATTACACATCTGCCCCGCATCATCCAGCCACAAATGGATTGGCTGAGAGGTTCGTACAAACCTTTAAAAAGGCAGTAAGGGCCATGTGCGATGACAACATTCCACTGCAGCATAAGGTGGACAATTTCCTGTTAGCCTACAGAAATGCGACACATGCAGTTACCAACCAGACCCCGGCCATGATGTGCTTTAACCGAAGGTTGAGATCTCCTCTGGATTTGCTCAGGCCAAATGTACGAAGAAATGTTGAGAATAAGCAATTCCAGCACATCAATGAGAAGCCGACAAGGAGCTTCAATGTAGGGCAACCAGTCTTGGCCCGCGACTACCGAACAGAGAAATGGCAACCAGGAACGATATGCACATGGCAGGGGTCACTAATGTACACAGTGGATGTTGGGGAGAACATTGTGAGATGCCATGTCGACCAGATCCTAGCGTCACAGGAACGAGTCAACCCCATGTCTCGCGTACCTGGTGATGAACCCGACATACAGGTAGCATCTACCCCAGAAACAGTAACATCGGAAGCTGATGAACCAACCAGCGACAGGGGGGCAGAATCGCCTCCGCACCAAGAGCAAGACACTCAGGAAAGGCGCTATCCAGAAACGATCAGGAAGCCGCCCCAAAGACTGAATTTATAAATGGACTATTTTCAGTTAATGTTGCATGTTAAAAGTGTTAATTGTTAAATGAATGTTATGGTACTGTTATTCTAAAAGGGGAGGAATTGTAGTGTATGTACCTTTAAGGGGAGAACTACTTTTTACAGCTCCTGTATACTGTAGTACCGGCAGTGACCACACCTGTATATAAACCCTGAGTAGGGATCTGTAGTTTTTAGTTTTAGAGTAACCCTCATCCAGTAAACACCTGTTGATTGTTCCTCTGCAGTCTCTGTCGATTATTTGAAGGACACTATACCTCAAGATTCACGGATTTAACACTAGCTTTCTGTGTTTCTTGCACGAGGACACCCACATCTCTCTGAACACCAACATTTAAAAGTTTCTCACCATTTAAAAAATATTCTGTTTTTCTATTCTTCCTACCAAAGTGAATAACCTCACACTTCCTTACATTATACTCCATCTGCCACCTTACTCACTTAGTCTATCAATATCCCTTTGCAGATTCTTTGTGTTCTCCTCATAGCTTATTGTCCCACCTAGCTTTGTATCATCAGCAAACTTAGATATATTATATTCGGTCCCTTCATCTGGGTCATTAATTTAGAATGTAAATAGCTGAGGCCCCAACTCTGATCCTTGCGGCACCCCACTAGTTACAGCCTGCCAACCTGAAAAAGATCCGTTTATCCCTACTCTCTGTTTTCTGTCCTTTCACCAATTCTCTCTCCATGCTATTATATTAACCCCAACCCCATGAGCCCTAATCTTGTATAATAACCTTTTGTACAAGGGAGGCACGGTGGCATAGTGATTAGCACTGTTGCCTCACAGCGCCAGGGACCCGGGTTCAAATCCGGCTTCGGGCGACTGTCTGTGTGGAGTTTGCACATTCTCCCTGTGTCTGCGTGGGTTTCCTTCGGGTGCTCCGGTTTCCTCCCACAGTCCAAAGATGTGCGGGTTAGGTTGATTTGGCTATGATAAATTGACCCTTAGTGTTAGGGGATTTAATACATGGGGTTACGGGGATAGGGTGGGATATGTATCGGTGCAGGCTTGATGGGCCGAAATGGCCTCTATCTGCACTGTGGGGGATTCTGTGGATTCTGTGATATGTAGCATGTTATCGAATGTCTTTTGGAAATCCAAATATACTACATCCACTGATTCCCCTTTATCTACCCTGCTAGTTACATCCTCAAAAAACTGTAATAAATTTGCAAACACAATTTCCCTTTCATAAAACCATGTTGACTCTGCCTAATCATGTTATGATTTTCTAAGTGACTTGATACCACTTCCTTAACAATGGATTCCAGCATTTTCCCGACAACTGATGTCAGGCTAACTGGCCTGTAGTTCCCTGTTTTTTCTCTCCCTCCTTTCTTGAATAGCGGTGCTACATTTGCAACCTTACAATCCACTGGGACCATTCTAGAATCTAGGAAATTTTGGAAGATCAAAACCAATGCATCCACTATCTCTTCAGCCACCCCTTTTAGAACCCTAGGATGTAGGCGGTCAGGTCCAGGGGATTTGTCGGCTTTTAGTCCCATTAGTTTTTCTAGTACTTTTTCTCTACTGATATTAATTACATTAAGTTCCTCAACCCTCATTAGACCCTTGGTTCCCCACCATTTTTGGTATGCTTTTTGTGTCTTCTACTGTGAAGATATATAAATATTTGTTTAACATTTCTGCCATTTCCTTATTCCCCATAATAATTTCTCCTGTCTCAGCTTCTAAGGGACCAATGTTTACTTTTGCTACTCTTTTCCTTTTTACATACTTGTAGAAACTCTTACAATCTGCTATTCATGCAAAAAATGTGAAGGACAAGAATGGAATACTTTGTGTCTTGTGTAAGCTGCTACATGCATAATTATACTGCTGCTACTGTGTGGAGATCGAAATTGATGATAATATATGGATTCAAAATGGAGGGAGCCATTGTGTTCCTTTGTTTGTAAGGGTTCAAAATGGAGGATGTCAGAAAAGGTCCTTTGTTTGGAAGACCACATGGACAGGAAGGGGCAACACAGGGTGAAGAGGAAGTCCTGCCCCCACACACATCACAGGAACATGGGAGATTCATGCAGAAGGAACTCTAATCAGGGCAGGTTGGTTGTGAAATTGACCTATCAGAGGGAGACAGATGGAGAAATACGAGGGGGGCCTTGCCATCGGGCACTATAAAGGAAAGACACAGAATCAGAAAATTAATAAAAGGAACAAAGAAAGCGGTTTGACTGGCCAGTCTACATTTGCAGCCTACCACTTTTTCCAGACTGATCGCCTGTGGAGGAGTGTATGTATGAAAGTCGGACTTAGAGCATAGATATTGCTGAGAAGTATTTTTTATGTATGTTTGACGTACTAAACTGTGGGCATATACTTTGTGAGAGTGCTTCGATGTACGCTTGAATTTTGAACTGTAGTGTGAGTAAAGACCAATTTTATTAATCACAAACTTATCTGTCATTGTTACGCTTATTTGTAATTCTCAAGGTCCGAACAGTAGTAGGAGAAAGTCCTACACTTATGCTAAATTGAACTGTGATGTTGAATGTTTGATATCGTGGCCCAGCTTCAGCATCGGAAGGAAGTGGAGCAGGGAGATAGTGATCATCATTGGGGCAAAAAACCTGCAAATCCTTGGTCAGTGAAACTGTCAATCCCTTCTGTACATGATATTATTTTCTCAGCCTGCAATTTACTATTCTTTCTCACACTCTTTAACACACCGGTTTTGCTTCCTCCTACAACTGAAAGGCTTTTAACACCCAACTGTGTCATCACTGAATCACTGCTTCCTCTGCAACATTATCTTCTACCCTTACATAAGAACATAAGAAATAGGAGCAGGAGTAGGCCAATTGGCCCCTCGAGCCTGCTCCGCCATTCAATAAGATCATGGCTGATCTGATCCTAACCGCCAATCCACTATGACAGGACTATCTCCTGAATCTAACAGAATTAGACACACGAAACAGGAGCAGGATCAGGCTACACGGCCCCTGGGCCCGCTCCACTACCCACAGGGCCATGACCGATCCGCACCTAAACTCATGTCCAAATTCCTGCCCGCTCCCCGTAACCCTTAATTCCCTTTTCTTCTAGGAAACTGTCTATTTCTGTTTTAAATTTATGTAATGATGTAGCTTCGACAGCTTTTTGGGGCAGCATATTCCATGGACCTACCACCCTCTGAGTGAAGTAGTTCCTCCTCATCTCAGTTTTGAAAGAGCAGCCCCTTATTCTAAGACTATGCCCCCTAGTTCTAGTTTCACCCATCATCTGGAACATCCTCCCCGCATCCACCCGATCCAACCCCTTCACAGTCTTATATGTTTCAATAAGATCGCCTCTCATTCTTCTGAACTCCAATGAGTAGAGTCCCAATCTACTCAACCTCTCCTCATATATCCATCCCTTCATCCCCGGGATTAACCGAGTGAACCTTCTTTGTACTGACTCGAGAGCAAGTATGTCTTTTCTTAAGTATGGACACCAAAACTGTATGCAGTATTCCAGGTGCGGTCTCACCAATACCTTGTACAACTGAAGCAATACCTCCCTATTTTTATATTCTATCCCCCTAGCAATGAAAGCCAACATTCCATTGGCCTTCTTAATCACTTGCTGCACCTGCATACTAACCTTTTGAGTTCCGTGCACCAGGACCCCCAGATCCCTTTGTACTTCAGTACTTTCCAGTTTCTTGCCATTAAGATAATAACTTGCTCTACGATTTTTCCTGCCAAAGTGCATAACCTCACACTTTCCAGTATTGTATTCCATCTGCCAAGTCTCTGCCCACTTACTTAGCCTGTCTATGTCCCCTTGCAGGTTTTTTATGTCCTCCTCTCTCACTACTTTCCCTCCCATCTTAGTATCATCTGCAAACTTTGATATGTTACACTCGGTCCCCTCCTCCAAATCATTAATATAGATTGTAAAGAGTTGGGGACCCAGCACTGACCCCTGCGGAACACCACTGGTTACTGATTGCCAGTCTGAGAATGAACCATTTATCCCAACTCTCTGGCTTCTGTTAGATAGCCAATCCTCTGTCCATGCCAGAATATTACCCCCAATCCCGTGATTTTTTATCTTAAGCAATAATCTTTTGTGTGGCACCTTGTCAAATGCCTTTTGGAAGTCTAAATACACTACGTCCACTGGTTCACCTTTATCCACCCTATATGTTACTTCCTCAAAGAACTCCAGCAAATTTGTCAAACATGACTTCCCCTTCATAAAACCATGCTGACTTTGTCTTATTAAACTATGATTATCCAAATGTCCTGTTACTGTCTCCTTAATAATGGACTCCAAAATTTTACCTACCACAGATGTTAGGCTAACCGGTCTATAGTTTCCAGCCTTCTGTCTACTGCCCTTTTTAAATAAGGGTGTTACATTAGCAGTTTTCCAGTCTGCTGGGATCTTTGCTGAGTCCAGGGAGTTTTGGAAGATTATTACCAATGCATCCACAATCCCTACCGCCACTTCCCTCAACCCTTGGATGTAAGCCATCAGGTCCAGGCGATTTATCCGCCTTGAGTCCCATTATTTTACCGAGTACCACTTCCTTAGTGATTTTGATCGTGTTTATCTCCTCCCCCCCTATAGCCCCCTGCTTGTCCAGTGTTGGGATATTCTTGGTGTCCTCTACTGTAAAGACTGATACAAAATATTCATTCAGTGTTTTTGCCATCTCCATATTTCCCACCATTAATTTCTCGGTCTCATCCTCTAAGGGACCAACATTTACTTTAGCCACCCTTTTTCTTTTTATATAACTATAAAAACTCTTACTATCTGTTTTTATATTTTTTGCTAATTTACTTTCATAATCTATCTTCCCTTTCCTAATCAATCTTTTTGTTATTTTTTGCTGTCTTTTAAAGTTTTCCCAATCCTCTATCCTCCCACTAGATTTGGCTACCTTATATGCCCTTGTTTTTAGTCGAATACTATCCTTAATTTCTTTACTTAGCCACGGATGGCTGTCTTTTCTTTTACACCCTTTTCTTCTCAGTGGAATATACTTTTTTTGGAAGTTGTAAAATAACTCCTTAAATGTACACCACTGATCATGTATCGTCTTACCCTTTAATCTATTTTCCCAATCCACTTGCTCAATTCTGCTCTCATACCTTCATAGTCTCCTTTATTCAAGCTTAGCACGCTTGTTTGAGGTACAACCTCCTCACCCTCTAATTGAACATGGAATTCAACCATGTTATGGTCACTCATTCCAAGGGGATCCTTTACTAGGATATTTTTAATTAATCCTGTCTCGTTACACAGGACCAGATCTAAGGTTGCTTGCCCCCTGGTCGGTTCAGTTACATACTACTCAAGAAACCCATCCCTAATACACTCAATGAACTCATCCTCAAGGCAGCCCTGCCCAATTTGATTTGTCCAGTTAATATGATAGTTAAAATCCCCCATAATTATAGATGTTCCCTTATTACAAGCCTCAACTATTTCCTGATTGATACTCCGTCCAACCGAGTTGCAACTGTTTGGAGGCCTATAGACTACGCCCACTAGTGTTTTTTTCCCCTTATTATTCCTTAGGAACATAGGAACAGGAGTTGGCCTGTTCTGACATTCAATTAGATTATGGCTAATCTGTACCTTAACTCCATCTACCCACCTTGGTTCTGTATCCTTAATAGCTTGTCTAACAAAAACCTATCAATTTTAGTTTTGAAATTTTCAATTGACCCCCCAGACTCAACAGCTTTTTGGGGGAGGGAGTTCCAGATTTCCATTACCCTTTGTGTGAAGAAGTGCTTCCTGACATCACCCCTGAATGGCCGAGCTCTAATTTTGAGGTTATGCCCCCTTGTTCTGGACTCCCCCACCAGGGGAAATAGTTTCTCTCTATCTACGCTATCAAATCCTTTAATCATCTTAAACATCTGGCAAATGCAGTATAATGTGGATAAATGTGAGGTTATCCACTTTGGTTTCAAAAACAGGAAGGCAGATTATTATCTGAATGACAATAGATTGGGAGAAGGGGAATTGCAACAAGACCTGGGTGTCCTTGTGCGCCAGTCGCTGAAGGTAAGCATGCAGGTGCAGCAGGTGGTTAAGAAGGCAAATGGTATGTTGGCCTTCGTAGCGAGAGGGTTTGAGTACAGGAACAAGGATGTCTTGCTGCAGTTGTACAGGGCCTTGGTGAGACCACATCTTGAGTATTGTGTGCAGTTTTGGTCGCCTTATCTGAGGAAGGATGTTCTTGCCATGGAGGGAGTTCAGCGAAGATTCACCAGGCTGATACCTGGGATGGCAGGAATGACATATGAGGAGAGATTGGGTCGATTGGGCTTATACTCGCTGGAGTTTAGAAGAATGAGAGGGGATCTCATTAAAACTTATAAAATTCTGACAGGACTAGACAGACTAGATGCAGGAAGGATGTTCCCGATGGCGGGAGAGTCCAGAACCAGGGATCACAGTCTAAGGATAAGGGGTAAGCCATTTAGGACAGAGATGAGGAGGAATTTCTTCACCCAGAGAGTGGTGAACCTGTGGAATTCCCTACCACAGAAGGCAGTTGCGGACAATTCATTAAATATATTCAAGAAGGAGTTAAATATATTTCTTAAGGCTAAAGGGATCAAGGGATATGGGGAGAAAGCAGGGACAGGGTACTGAATTTGAATGATCAGCCGTGATCTCATTAAATGGCAGAGCAGGCTCAAGGGGCTGAATGGCCTACTCCTGCTCCTATCTTCGATGTTTCTATGTTTCTATCTCAATAATTCACCCCTTAATCTTCTCTACTCAAGGGAATACAAGCCTAGGCTATGCAATCTGTTCTCATAATTCATCCCTTTTAACCACTTATTCTTTTCAACCTAGGCAGTGTCCTTCCCTCAAGCTTTGGGCCCCTTACTTGATTTTTCACTTCACAGAAGAAAAAAAAGTTTTCAAATGTTCAAAAATGTTTAACAAGCTTCATATTGTTTGGAGGGGAAAAGGCACCTTAGTACAATGTTATTCAAAATGACAACATACTCGAGTGACCCAGTGATGCATTTCAATTCAATTTACTTCATTGTATTGTGTGATTGCAACAAAATGAATAAAGGTTATTTCTTGAAGATGGTGTCTCTTCAGTCGACCGTCATTACAGCAATCCATTTTATTGCCTTCATTTCACTTTGCTTTGTGCGCTAATGAAAATGTGCGCTCCATTTGGACTAGGTGCAGCATTTAATTATGGGGGAAAAAATACCAAGATGGCAAATCTCATCCAGAGTGTGCACCGTTTGGAGCAGGATTTTCTGTAGTTTGATGACTGGGCCTGTTCACTGCCATCAATTGCTATGTACATAGCAGCGCCTTTCTCAAATACACATTTAAAAGAACTCAAACTCCTCCTGCCCGTTGTCGATATTTTCTTCCCTTTCTGCTTCCACATCATTATATTGGGATGCTGACTGGGGACATGTTGGTGATCTGCAAATTACAATTTTCCAACAAATACATTTTTAGCTTTTACTTAACATCTTCTCGTGACATCATAAAGAAAAGTAAGATCTTGCATTTACACAGCACCTCAAACGACCTGAGATGGGGAATAAAGCAAAGTGGCAATACCAGAAATTCGGGTCAGGGGCTTCCTGCGGGTGCAAGCCCCCGACCTGCACTTACCTAGCGTGCCGGCCATTGTGCTGTGGGCCCGTGTGGGATTCCGATCCTGGGCCTCCTCCAGCTGCCGGCGTGCAGTGCTTGCGTATCCCAGGGCGCAGTTAGTTCGAAGCGTCCCCTGGGATCATGTGGGCCATAGAGAGCCAATGGTAGCAGGGAATGCTTCATTCATAAGTTTGACAGGAAGGGCTGTCAAACCTATAAATACTATAAGCCCCAAAACACCACTAAAACTTCAAATTTTTTTTTTTAAAAACATCACATATTTAAAATAACTATAAATTACATGAAATAACTATTTTAAACAATAATTTAAATTTTTGAAAAAATTCATTACATTTTCTAACAGGGCTAAAAATAAACTACCTTTCTTTAAAGTATTTAAAAATAATAAACCTGTGGAAAAAATGTTTTCATTTTAATTAATTCACCACTTACCTTGTTAAAAGCAGACCTTGCGCCTACTTTTTAAAAGTGTAACTGCTGGAGACTTACCCTCCTGGAAAAACCTGGAAAAAGAACGTAAGTTCAATGCGCACGCGCTGCCTCTCCTGCGCACGCGTTCGACCTCTGAACCCCTTCTTTCAGGTTGAATGGAAGTGCCGGTTTCTCGCGCATGCGCAGTGCATGCAGGAAACCGGCACTTCCATTGGGCCTACGGGTCAGTACCCCAAGCGTACTAACCCGTGGAGACCCGAATTTCTGGGCCGTAACATAGAGGGAATTCAGCAACCTTTGACTCTGGGGTGCAGTGCACTTGCACACAAACATGCGGTGCTGCCTCTGTATATAAATCACAGATTTCCTACAAAATAACAGTCACTATGCCTCAAAAGTAAGGCAATTCAGTTCAGCTGTGGCTTAGTTGGTAGCCAGAAGGTTGTGGTTCAAGCCCCACTCCAGAGACTTAAGCACACAATCCAGGCTGACACCCCAGTGCAGTACTTGTA
The DNA here is from genome assembly GCF_052327205.1 of Somniosus microcephalus. Lineage (NCBI taxonomy): Eukaryota > Metazoa > Chordata > Chondrichthyes > Squaliformes > Somniosidae > Somniosus > Somniosus microcephalus. The sequence goes on from NC_141009.1 coordinate 51,133,808, forward strand.
GGAAAAAAAATCTCTTAAAATTAACCAAAATGAATTAAGTTTTAATCATATAACACCTGCAAAAATGACTTTCCCACACTTGTTCTCTGTATTACATAAAATATACCATTATTACTAATATAAAAACTGCACAAAACACTTTTTTTTGGTAGTAGCAATAAATGAGTTCCAAACTTGATATATTTTTAATGGGGATAAAAATAATTTCTCAGAGTTGATGCGATCAATTTTGGCACACTGATTATAATATAGTGTAGTATTAAATCTTCTCAAAGAATAAACATTAACTATGTTATATTGAATAATTAACTTAGCTCAAACAACATAGGGCTTGCTATGTTAGAGAGGTGGTTTAGTTCCTACTTCCTAGAAGAAGGACACATAGTGATTTCCAGGTAGATCTAGGGTACAAATGTAACAGTAAGAAAAAAAGACTTGCATTTATATAGCGCCTTTCGTGACCTCAGGATGTCCCAAAATGCTTTACAGCCAATTAAGTACTTTTGAAGTGTCGTCACTGTGGTGACATAGGAAACTCCGGCAGCCAATCTGAACACAGCAAGCTCCCACAAACAGCAATGAGATAATGACCAGATAATCTGTTTTAGATGTTGATTGAGGGATAAATATTAGACAGGACACCAGGGATAAACCCCCCTGCTCTTCTTGGACATAGTGCAATGAGATCTTTTACGTCCACCTGAGAGAGCAGACAGGTCCTCAGTTTAACATCTCATCCAAAAGACAGCACCTCTGACAGCACTGCACTGGAGTGTCAGCCTAGATTTTTGTGCTCAAGTCTCTGAAGTGGGACTATGAACCCACAACCTTCCGACTCAGAGGTGAGAGTGCTGCCTACTGAGCCACGGCTGACCGAAGTATATTGGTACAATAATTCAATGCCCTATGTCACGTGACTTGCAGTTCCCATCATAGTAAGGTTCTGATATGAACCAATCTGGCAATAGGGCCCCACAAGAACTTCCCCGCAAAGGTGGATTAAAAAATAAAAGGCCTAGGTTACCCTAGCACACCTTACCGCCATTGGCATAGTCTGCATCATGACTCATCAAAGGATCGTTGTGTGGAATGAGGAATGGGCAAATTGGAGATGATGGGGGGGGGCAGGCGCGGTTAATATCCTAAAATTAGAAGGTTCACTAATGTAACAGGTTTGCTGCACCTTGTTGAATGATTTTCTCCAGACATTTACAACTCATTCCCCAGGCAGATTTTTTCACTTCTGGTCAGACTATGGATGAATCAAAGATCAAAGAAAGAGCAACATTGCTAAATAACAATCGCTGTGTAAGGCTTAATTCCACATCTTTGGTTTCAAATTTTATTACTATAGGGTTATTTTGGGAATTTGGGGAATATTTTTAATCCCCTTGTCTTTTTGCAGCCTGTCCTGACACCAGTGTCTGAGTGAACAGGCATGATGTGGAGATGCCGGTGTTGGACTGGGGTGGACAAATGTGAGAAGTCACACAACACCAGGTTATAGCCCAACAGCTTTATTTGAAATTACAAGCTTTCAGAGTGCTGCTCCTTCGTCAGGTGAAGTGAAGAGATGCATATAGGCACAGCATATATAGTCAGAGAACACTGCCAGATGATTACAGGTAATCTTTCTAACTGCCCTTTATCACACCTCGGCAGAGAGATAATCACAGCAATCAAAGGTGTGAATGGTAACCAAACAGGTCAGCCAGGAAAACATTACATCAAAGAACAATGAGGTGGGGTCACAAGGGGTCAAATGTTGCAGATGCTGGGGTCTGTATGAAAAACAAAAAAAAAACAACAAAAACATTTTTTTTTGCTGGAAATCACAGCAGGTCCGGCCGCGTCTGTGTAGAGAGAACAAGCCACTGACGACTTGAGTCTGGATGACCCTACGTCAGGTGGGTTACATGTAGCATGACTTGAACCCAAGATCCCGGTTGAGGCTGTCCTCATGGGTGAGGAACTTGGCTATCAGTTTCTGCTCGACGATTTTGCATTGTCGTGTGTCTCGAAGGCTGCCTTGGAGAATGCTTACCCGAAGATTGGAGGCTGAGTGTCCTTGACTGCTGAAGTGTTCCCCGACTGGGAGGGAACACTCCTGCCTGGCGATTGCTGTGCGGTGTCTGTTCATCCGTTGTCGCAGTGTCTGCATGGTCTCGCCGATGTACCATGCTCTGGGGCATCCTTTCCTGCAACGTATGAGGTAGACAATGTTGGCCGAGTCACATGAGTATGTACCATGTACCTGGTGGGTGGTGTCCTCATGTGTGATGATGGTATCTGTGTTGATGATCTGGCATGTCTTGCAGAGGTTGCCGTGGCAGGGTTGTGTGGTGTCGTGGTCGCTGTTCTCCTGAAAGCTGGGTAATTTGCTGCGAACAATGGTCTGTTTGAGGTTAGGCGGCTGTTTGAAGGCGAGTAGTGGAGGCATGGGGATGGCCTTAGCAAGGTGTTCATCATCATCGATGACATGTTGAAGGCTGCAAAGAACATGGCGTAGTTTCTCCGCTCCGGGGAAGTACTGGACGACGAAGGGTACTCTGTCGGTTGTGTCCTGTGTTTGTCTTCTGAGGAGGTCTATGCGATTTTTCGCTGTGGCCCGTCGGAACTGTCGATCGACAATTCGAGCATCATATCCCATTCTTACGAGGGCATCTTTCAGCGTCTGTAGGTGTCCATCGCATTCCTCCTCATCTGAGCAGATCCTATGTATTCGCAGGGCTTGTCCATAGGGGATGGCTTCTTTAACGTGGTTAGGGTGGAAGCTGGAGAAGTGGAGCATCATGAGGTTGTCTGTGGGCTTGCGGTAGAGTGAAGTGCCGAAGTGTCCGTCTTTGATGGAGATTCGTGTGTCTAAGAATGAAACCGATTCTGAGGAGTAGTCCATGGTGAGTTTGATGGTGGGATGGAACTTGTTGATGTTATCGTGTAGTCTTTTCAGTGATTCTTCACCGTGGGTCCATAGGAAGAAAATGTTGTCGATGTATCTGGTGTATAGCGTTGGTTGGAGGTCCTTTGCAGTGAAGAAGTCTTACTCGAACTGGTGCATGAAGATGTTGGCGTATTGGGGTGCGAATTTGGTCCCCATGGCTGTTCTGTGTGTTTGGGTAAAGAACTGGTTGTCGAAGGTGAAGACATTGTGGTCAAGGATGAAGCAGATGAGTTGTAGGATGGCGTCTGGAGATTGGCTGTTGTTGCTGTTGAGTACTGAGGCTGTTGCACCGATGCCGTCATCATGGGGGATACTGGTGTAGAGTACCGAGACGTCCATCATGGCGAGGAGTGTTCCTGGTTCAACTGGTCCGTGGGTGCTGAGTTTCTGTAAGAAATCTGTAGTGTCGCGACAGAAGCTGGGGGTTCCCTGTACGATGGGTTTTAGGATGCCCTCGACGTATCCAGAGAGGTTCTCACACAGGGTTCCGTTGCCTGATACGATAGGACGTCCAGGTGAACAGGTGCAGTATCTACTCTCATGCAACCAGCAATGCCCCCTGCGGGCACATTTGGTGAGAAAATGACACCACTGCATCATTGACTCCTCTACAGCCCTCTTCATTGTGTGCAATAATGATAGAGTACGTTGCCACTTTAAGTTAGAATGAGTTAGTAATGTATGTGAATTTATATTGATTTATATATAAACAACAGGCCAATTCTCTCATGAATTGTTTTCTTAGGTCTGTTTGACTCTGTATGTAATTCCCCATCTGTTAAGCAATGATGGCAATCTTTACTTCATACAGTTATGTACAGGGCATAGAATCATCAAAGGATCTCATCAGACTCTATGAAGCATTCAGTTATTTTTGTCTCATTCTTATAGCTACAATGTGAGCATTTCCACCCACCACTGGTGTCAAATTAAAGAATGCAACTCCATAAATTCTTTTTTCAGGGAGAGACTTCTTCCACCTCCAAAAAAAAGCTTTTCTTCTCCCTTTCTTACTCTCTTCTTTCAATGTACTGTGCACAATGGGGTTGACCTGCTATCCCCAGGCCTCTACCAATGGTGCTTTCAAACCGACTGTGAGAAGTTGCAACAGTGCAGCCAGTGGTGATGATGATCCCTCTGGTTGCCCCTCCTCCAACACTGTGGAAGTTTCTGGCCTATTCTCAGCAACAATAATAATAACTTGCATTTATATAGCGCCTTTAACATAGTAAAAGCATCCAAGGTGCTTCACAGGAGCGTAATCAAAGAAAATTTGACACCGAGCCACATAAGGAGATATATTAAGACAAGAGGTAGCTTTTAAGGAGCGTCTTAAAGGAGGAAAGAGAGGCGAAGAGGTTTAGGGAGGGAATTTTACCTCATATAGTTTATAAGAAAACTGTTTCTTGAATTATGAAAATATGATATCTTGGGACACAGCATATAAATACATAACAGCACAACATGGCTTTCGGTAAGAACTGCACTGCATATGGCTTTATTATTATATACATCAGTAGTCCACCAGGTGGCTCTATTACAGAAAGCTGTGTAAAGATGAGAAGACTATCCATGTAAGCGATAGGTCATGTCAGATTACAGGAACGTTCTGACATTAAAATGAGAAAAATATCAAGGGGTTGTGTAGCTGGAACATAATAGTGTGTCTCGACACACTTTCAAAAAGTTCTTATTTCTAGAAGTTGGATGAGGCATGTGCCCAATGTCTGTCCACAATGCTATGGCCGAGAATGAAAACGTTTGATAGATGGGCATCTCAGGCATGAATCCATGTTGCAACACTTATTGACACGGTGTACTGGTGCACTATGCACCAACACAGTGCACCATGACGCTACATTCAATCCTTAAATCTTCAAAATGGACACAAATCTTTGGGGTGGGGTGACTGCTTTAAAGAAAAAAAATGCAAATTGTGAGGCAACAATGCTTTACAACTATGGGAATAATATACAATTTAATCTCAACCTAAGCAAAATTGTGTCAAAGGAATTAAATTATTTATTGAATTAAGTTTTGTGTTGCAATTTGAAGTAGAGCAACCATTTGTTTCCACCCAAGACAAAAGCAGGTATCATTCTTTACTGAGTGTCAACCATTTTGCTGCTCCCATTTCCCACACCAACAGCATACCACAATTATATGGTAAGGCAGGGAATCATGGTTGCCTAGATACAGCCCACAAAGATCCAATTTGAAGTAATGCTGCAAATGGTGTCTTAACTAGGAAAATAAAAAAATTAGCCTTTAATTACAACTCCCTGTATCTGGGTTTTTTTTGTGCAACATACACCCAATCCTCATCTCTCTTACACGTCAAGCTTGGTGGCATTCTACCCCATGATCTGTGGTTCTTCAGCTAAGTTTCTCAAACTGTAACATAGGCCTTGTGGAGCATGTGCCGCCTGTCGGCACCACACTGAAACATCAGCCATGCTATACTGATTTCTGAATCTCAGCCACTCACATCACTGTCTCTGGGCACAACTCTCACAAAGTTCCAGGCCTGCTCAACAGCACTGATCTCTCTTAATTTCTGCATATAAGATATACTGAATTGAAACTGAATCCTGAAACTCACTGTGAACAACAACAGATCCAGTACTTAAAAAAAAATGAAACTGTGGATTAAGAAAAGGAAGGGGTGATGCAAACTATTGGAAAAGAATTGCCGAGGAAGCCAGATACTGTGAGGAGAACATCAGCATATTAGTTAAATTGGCAAAGGATGACAATTTCCAAAAGAATCTGACAAATGATAGTATCAGTGGAAAAATAGAATGATATCCATTTAATTCAGAACTGAACATAACAATGGTTTGTTCTCAGAGTTTTTTTTTTAAACCAGTACTTTATTAAGTAACTGAGTCATTAGTATATATCAACATGACAACATCGCTTCCATTCAATAATAGAAAAACAGAATATTTTTTAAATGGTGAGAAACTTTCAAATATTGGTGTTCAGAGAGATGTGGGTGTCCTCGTGCAAGAAACACAGAAAGCTAGCATACAGGTACAGCAAGCAATAAGGAAGGCAAATAGCATGTTGGCCTTAGTTGCAAGGGGGTTGGAGTGTAAGAGTAAAGAAGTCTTGCTACAGTTGTACAGGGCCTTGGTGAGACCACATCTGGAGTACTGTGCACAGTTTTGGTCCCCTTATCTAAGGAAGGATATACTTGCGTTGGAGGCGGTGCAACGAAGGTTCACTAGATTGATTCCTGGGATGAGAGAGCTGCCCTATGATGAGAGATTGAGTAGAATGGGCCGATACTCTCTGGAGTTTAGAAGAATGAGAGGTGATCTCATTATAACATACAAGATTCTGAAGGGGACTGATAGGGTAGATGCTGAGAGGTTGTTTCCCCTGGCTGGAGTGCCTAGAACTAGGGGGCATAGTCTCAGGATAAGGGGTAGGCCATTTAAGACAGAGATGAGGAGGAATTTCTTCGCTCAGAGGGTTGTGAATCTTTGGAATGTTCTGCCCCAGAGGGCTGTGAATGCTGAGTCTTTGAGCATATTCAAGGCTGAGATAGATGGATTTTTGGACTCTAGGGAATCAAGGGATATGGGGATCGGGCGGGAACATGGAGTTGAGGTCGATGATCAGCCATGATCTTATTGAATGGTGGAGCAGACTCGAGGGGCCATATGGCCTACTCCTGCTCTTATTTCTTATGTTCTTATAATCCCCAGTCCAGTAAAAAAATAACCATGAAGCTCTCTGTAAAACACATCGCAGTATGAGCAGCAGGTAACCTTGCCTCTATGGGCACTGGCCACAAACAGTGATTTGTTAAAGTCAAATCTTTGGTCCAATATTTGGTCAAACAGCCAATTAAATGTTTCAGCACACATAAGGGAACTCGACGAGCACTTGTGTTGGTCAATCATTCAGAGATTGATGGAGTGCTGCTTCTTGGCTTTTAATTGAGGTACTTAGCTGGGTTATCACATCAAGTGGAACACGGGAGACTGCTGCACATTGCGCTACAATTACAACGCTTCACTTAATTGTATACACTGCCTCGGAAAGGGTCAATTACAGTGTCTGGCAAAGTTTCTCTCACTGAGACGAGTTCACTGCCTTGATTATTAGAAACTGGTAGAGAAAATGATTAAATTTGTATCGATCCTTGGTTGGACCAGATTTGGAGTGCTGTGCACCCCATGTTATAAAAGTGTGTCGAGGCACCGGAGAAGGTGAAATGAAGATTTACAAGGAGGATACCAGAACTGAGAGATTATAAATATCAGGAAAAGCTGATCAGGCTGAGGCTCTTTTCCCTAGAAAAGAGAACACTTGTAGGATTCGCAAAATTGGACTTTGTATTAATAAGGGTCAAATGGCAGAAGAGGCCGTGATTTTAAAGACTGTTTTAAAAGAAGCCCAGAAAAAGGGGCATACAAAATGGCCGCCATACCATGTGACCAGCTCATTGGGACACTTTAAAAAGGTTCCTGCACAACCTCAGACAGCTTTGTGGATTCAACCCACAGCAAGTTCTGGAAGCCGTTTCTGAGAGAACGAAACCAGACCACACGTATGCATATGGATTAGATGCAGATCCAGTCAAGATCGACCTGGAGACAGAGGCCATCTAAATGTTTACCCAGACAAAAGGGGACAATTTCATATTCATGAGAACAACATCCAGGAATAGATAGCGAGATCAGCAGGACATTAAAAACAATGAAGGTCATTCCAGGCCGGAGATGGCCTTTTCCGGCCATCGAGAACATTTTAAAATATAATAACTACCCCGCTGTGCTCCCAGCCCGCCAAAAGTTAAACAAAGACTAACCTGATTTTGGGCGGGAGATGGAAGCTTCTGGAAGAAAGGTATATCTGGAAGGCTTTTCGGCAGTTGGAGAGAAGCTTGAATCCGAACACTCAGAAGAAGAAGCAGGCACTCGGAGGAGGAAGAAGAACCAAGTCATCATCAAGAAGGCCGTCTCGAAGCCGGTGACCCGCCCCGGGGAAACACATCGGGAGATCATCGACCATCCCCGGGCCGTTGCCGGAACGAGAGGCCATCGACCCAACTTGGGAGAAGGAACAAAAAAATAAAACCCCAAGAGAAGAAACCTTCCAGCCACCCCGGTTGGAAGGAGAAGAGATAAAAACAAACTGAAGAAGCGATGGGAGCCAGCCCAAGGCTCCTCCGACCAGGGTCGAGCCGATGATCCTCGACCCCACCGACATCCAGGCCCGCCGATGTCCAGCCGCCCCCGACCCCCACCTCAGGGGAGAGGTGTGGCGCAGCTCGCAGGGGCTCCACGATCCACGTGGAGACGAAACGCCTGAAAGGACCAAACACAGACTCCATTTCAAAACCTTACACTTCCTAGTGGGATTGGTGAGCATGTTTCTGGCCTTTCACAATCAGATCTAGATAGGTTTAATAAGGGGATGGGTTTAAGGGTACAATTAACATGAGCTGTTTGATGCGCCTCAATAACTTCAAGGCTCAAAGTTAACTGGATAAAACAAGGCTTTTATTAGCAAAGAAAGATGCCTGTTTCTTCACCTAGCATTCTGCTGTTCTGCTGCAAGACAAGCCTGGGCTTGTCTTAAGTAGGGCCAGGCATGGGCGGAGCCGACACACCCAATGGGGAGAAAGGGGGCGGCGCACTATATACAATACAAGGTAAAAACACAGGAGCAGGCAATACAAACACAGGAGCAGGCAATACAATATATGTAGTTAAATACAGAGTCTGATGAATGACATATTTAATCACATTCACCCCTTCTACAGATTTAGTCTGTCCGGGGGTGTGATCGTCCTCTGTGACCGACGTAATGGTTGCGGTGCCGCGGGTGCCGGCTGGGTGTCCCAGGTGACCTCCTGGGTCTCTGCCAGGGGCGCCACCGGGGTTGTTGAAGGAGTAGGTGGTGGGGGTACCGTTGGCTGGTGTTCTTCCGGGGGTGATGAAAGAATAATGGGTAGAGTGGGTGGGTAATAGTTGTTGTGGTTGTTGTCGTTGTTGCTGTTGTTGTAGTAGTCATTGTCGTTGTTGCTGTTGTTACCGGCTGGGGCGAGGTCTTTTATGGACACAGTGTCCTCCCGTCCGTCGGCGTGCCGGACATACGCATATTGTGGGTTGGCGTGGAGTAGGTGCACTGGCTCCACGAGAGGGTCCGTCTTGTAGCCCCTCACATGCTTCCGCAAAAGTACCGGACCTGGGGTGGAGAGCCATGATGGTATCGATACACCTGAGGTGGATTTCCGGGGAAACACAAACATTAGCTCATGAGGCGTGGCATTAGTGGCGGTACACAATAGTGACCGTATTGAGTGGAGCACATCTGGGAGGACTTCCTGCCAGCAGGAGATAGGGAGGCCCTTGGTCCTTAGAGTTAGAGTGACTGCCCTCCATACTGTCCCGTTCTCTCGCTCCACCTGACCGTTACCCCGGGGGTTGTAGCTGGTGGTACGGCTCGTGGCAATCCCCTTGGACAGCATGCACTGGCGTAGCTCTTCACTCATGAAGGACGCCCCCCTATCCATGTGGATATAGCTTGGCATACCGAACAGGCAGAACAGGCTGTTGAGGCATTTAATGACCGTGGCGCTGGTCATGTCTGGGCAGGGGAAGGCGAATGGGAAACGGGAGTATTCGTCCACAATGTTCAGGAAGTAAACATTGCGGTCGACGGACAGGAGGGGGCCCTTGAAATCTAAGCTAAGCCGCTCAAAGGGCCATGTAGCTTTGATTAGGTGGGCTCTATCAGGGTGGTAGAACCGAGGCTTGCACTCAGCGCAAGTGCGGCAGTTCCTGGTCAGAGACCGAACTTCCTCAATCGAGTAGGGTAAGTTGCGGGACTTTATGAAGTGGAACAGCCGTGTGACCCCTGGGTGGCAGAGGTCGTTGTGGAGGGTCTGTAGTCAATCCCCGGTGGCGTTGGCACACATCCCCCGTGAGAGGGCGTCGGGGAATTCGTTAAGGGCCCCCGGCCGGTATATGATGTCGTACTCGAAGGTGGAGAGCTCAATCCGCCACCTAAGAATCTTATCATTTTTAATCTTCCCCCTCTGTTTATTATTGAACATAAATGCTACCGACCGCTGGTCGGTAAGTAGGGTGAAGCGTTTGCCGGCTAGGTAGTGCCGCCAGTGGCGCACTGCCTCCACGATGGCTTGGGCCTCCTTTTCCACGGAGGAGTGTCTGATCTCGGGCCCCTGGAGGGTCCTCGAGAAGAAAGCTACGGGCCGCCCCGCCTGGTTGAGGGTGGCCGCCAAGGCAAAGTCAGACGCATCACTTTCCACTTGAAAGGGAGTGTTCTCGTCCACTGCCTGTAGCGTGGCCCGCTCAATATCCTGCTTAATGCTTTTGAAGGCAGCATGGGCCTCAGCAGAGAGCGGGAAAGAGGATGCTTTCAAGAGGGGGCGGGCTTTATCAGAGTAGTTAGGGACCCATTGGGCACAATACGAAAATAACCCCAGGCACCTTTTCCGGGCTTTGGGAGTGTTGGGCAGGGGCAGCTCCCGTAGGGGGCGCAATCAGTCGGGGTCTGGTCCGATTTCCCCATTCTCCACCACGCTGCCTAGTATGCAGAGGCGCGTGGTGTTGAAAACGCACTTGTCCTCGTTGTAAGTGAGGTTGAGTTTTTGTGCGGTTTTCAGAAACCTCGCGAGGTTTGAGTCGTGGTCCTGTTGGTTGTGGCCGCAGATGGTGACATTGTCGAGATAGGGGAAGGTTGACTGCAAGCGGTGGTCGTCGACCATGCGGTCCATCTCCCTCTGAAAGACCGAGACCCCATTCGTCACCCCAAAGGGGACTCTGAGGAACTGGTAGAGGCGTCCGTTTGCCTCAAAGGCGGTGTACGAACGGTCCTCTGGTCTGATAGGGAGCTGGTGGTACGCTGACTTGAGGTCAATAGTGGAGAACACCCGGTATTGGGCAATTTGGTTCACCATCTCGGATATGCGGGGTAGTGGGGAGGCGTCTAGTTGGGTATAGATGTTGACTGTTTGACTATAGTCAATCACCATCCGCTTCTTCTTGCTACCCCTCACCACCACCACTTGGGCGTGCCATGGGCTGTTGCTGCGTTCAATAATGTGCTCCCTCAGGAGCCTGTCTACCTCGGTCGCGATAAACCGCCTGTCCTCCCAGCTGTACCTCCTGCTTTTGGTCGCTATTGGCTGGCAGTTAGGGGTAAGGTTCGCAAATAGTGAAGGCGGCTTTACCTTCAGGGTAGCCAGACCGCACACTGTGAGGGGCGGCTGGGACCCACCGAAATTGAGCGTGATGCTTTGGTGGTGGCACTGAAAATCCAGGCCCAAGATCACGCTCACACATAAATCCTTCATAATTAACAGTTTAAAATTATTATATACAGTGCCTTTAACGGACAATCGTACCGCGCAGTAACCCGCAATAGTCGATATCTGGGTTTTGTTGGCCATAGAGATCGTGCCCTGAGTAGGGACTATAGTTAGAGAGAGTCGTTGTACCAGACCAGGGTGAATGAAGCTCTCTGTGCTCCCGCTGTCAATTAAACATTTAACCTTGCACCCGTTTACCTCGATGTTCACCATCGATTTGGATAGTGGGTGCGGTCTGGACTGGTCCACTGTGATCGACGCCACTGTAGGGCCCTGATCGGGACAAGATGGTGGGCCACACGAGGCCGGGTAAGATGGCGTCCACGATGTCTGCTCGCGAGATGGCGGACCCCACGAGGTCAGACAAGATGGCATCCAAGATGGCTGCTCCCACGGCGCGCACGCGGCGGTGGCGGGTTTGCCTGCGGGGTTCCCTCTGCACACCTTCCCAAAGTGCCCCTTCTTACCGCACTTACAGCAGGTGGTGCCTTTCGCCGGGCACAGGTTCCAGGTGTGCTTCAGCTGCCCGCAGAAGTAGCATTTGGGGCCCCGATGCGTCGCGGCGTCGTAGGGCTTCTGGGGCGAGAGCAGGGCCCCGACGGTGTTGGGCTACCGGGCGGGGAAGATGTCTTCCAACATGGCGGCGCCCTTGGTGCGTACGAGGTGGCGTGGGCCGCGCGGCCTGAAGAGTAGGAGTCAGAGTTCTTCTGAGCCACATCCAGCGATCGCGCTGTGTCCACAGTCTGTGTCAGATCTAGGCCCGTTTTCTCTAGCAGTCTCTGCCGGATGTAATTAGAGCTAAGGCCTGCGATAAAGGCATCCCAAATAATCTCGTCTGTGTATACCGTGGCTTTCACGTCTTTGCATTTGCAGTCTTTGCCAAGCACTTTTAGGGTGACTAGAAAGTCCTCTAGCGACTCTCCGGGTCGCTGTGTGCAGGTAGCAAGCAGATGCCTGGCGTACACCTCGTTGGTAGGCCGCTGATAGTGGGCCTTTAGAATGTTGCAGGCATCCAGGTAGGCGGCGGCATCTTGGATGAGTGGAAAAACCCGGTGGCTTACCCGATTCTGCAGGATCCCGAGTTTCACATCTCCGGTGGCTCTAGAGGCTGTGACGGCTTCGGAGTTGGCCATAAAAAATTCCAAGCACTGGAACCAGTGTCCAAACCGTGCCGATGCATCCGAAGCATGCGGGTCCAAATCCAAGCGTTCCGGTTTCAAAAGTTGATCCATCGTTGAAAGTTTGCTAATAAAATTGATGCGCCTCAATAACTTCAAGGCTCAAAGTTAACTGGATAAAACAAGGCTTTTATTAGCAAAGAAAGATGCCTGTGTCTTCACCTAGCATTCTGCTGTTCTGCTGCAAGACAAGCCTGGGCCTGTCTTAAGTAGGGCCAGGTATGGGCGGAGCCGACACACCCAATGGGGAGAAAGGGAGCGGCGCACCATATACAATACAAGGTAAAAACACAGGAGCAGGCAATACAAACACAGGAGCAGGCAATACAATATATGTAGTTAAATACAGAGTCTGATGAATGACATATTTCATCACACTGTTGTCCCTCGATGTTCCGTGAGTTTCCTTATTTCATGATGATCTTTGTAGAGTATAAGATGCCTGTATTTGCCTTAGTTAGTATCATGTCGTTATGATTTGTTTTGTGTTTTTCCCTTCCATGTACTCTCTTATCTGCTTGCATTTGATTTGATATTTTTCCTTATGCAATAAAATTTCATTTTGTTTCATCAAACTTTCTCTACAAGAGTTTTCTCTACATTGTGGTTCCTGCCCCAAAGTCCAGAGTACAGAATCTAAGGGGCGAGTGGGTCGAACCACTCAAGGTTTTACTGTGCAAGAGAGAGAGGCCTCTAGAGAGAGAAACCTCAGGGACATCTCTCAAGGAAAACCCCTTACACAAAATGGCGACTGCGGCAGGACTCTGGCAGCAAGATTGCAATGTAGTAGATCCAAGTTTGAATGGTCGAAATGCAATGGATGAGAGGATAGCGGATTATGTCTTTGGCAAGGTAAATCTCACTAAACAGTGGATTTCTGATCTCTTGCTGGATGGGCGTCCGGTGGACACAGCCATCAGGTGGACAGAGAGCAAAGAGCATAAGATGTCAGTCGAGAAGGCAGTGTGGCTGATGTGTTACAAGAAGCAGGTCCAGATCTTGGACCGGGTCACTGCAGCACAGGCAGCCAAGATCACAACCCAGGCAGCAGAAATAGAGGAAAAGGCCATGGGAGGGGAAAAACTCATCACAGCGTTTCACGCGCTGAATCAGGAACGCCAAGTGGTAGCTAGTCAACATCAGGCTAGGATAGAGTACCTGGAGTGCCAGGTTACTGAGGCAAAGATCAATGAAATGAGGATACGGGAGAAAAATGCCCGCCTCGCACAACAGTAAGAGCGCAGGAGGAGAGAGTAGTGGAGGTTAAGGCAGCTTACAAGCTAGCCCTCGAGAATGGGTTTGAGAGTGTAGTGTATGTACTTTTAAGAGAGAACTACTTTTACAGCTCCTGTATACTGTAGTACCGGCAGTGACCACACCTGTATGTAAGCCTTGAGCATGCCTCTGTACTGTCAGTCTTTAGACCACCCTCCTCCAGTAAACACCTGTTGATTGTTAAGTTACAGCGTCCGTGTAGTTATTGGAAAACATCATACTTTAAGAATCACGGATTCAACAGTGGCGACGAGGTCGTTTCGAATCTACCTGCAACTCTGCATTTCCCTTCAAGGATTCACTCCGGGAGGGCGGTGGAAGAAAGTCAAGGCCAGAAGCACGGGCATTGACCACGAGCAACCGCCCAGTCATCCGGCAGAGAGTGAACATCGCAGGGGAGGCTGTTGAGAGCCGGGCTTGGTTCCCCAGCCACGATGATCCAGCAACAGACTGGCAACAGGTACAGCACAGACACTTCCCGGACAGCGGCGGCTGGAGCCGACCGACGGCAGAGAAAAAGCCGAGCAGCGTCGACGGGATAAGAGAGAGGGTGAAGCGCACAGGGCGCAGCCGGGGGTTGAAAACCGAGCGGCGCCAAGGAAAAACAAAACAGAGAGAGAGAGGGTAAAGCAGCAGCCGGGTTCAGGACCGAGCGACGGCAACGGGAAAGGCACACAGGAGAACGCACAGAGCACAGCCAGGGCTCAAGGGCTGAACCGCGTCCGCGGGGAGAAGAAGGGAGAGTGCGGGAGATGCCATTGAGCTGCGGAGAAGAAGGGAGAGTGCGGGAGATGCCATTTTAGAAGCCGCAGCGGAGAAGAAGGGAGAGCGCGGGAAGAAAGGGAGAGCGCGGGAGATGCCATTTTAGACAGTTAAATCACACCCAGGGATGCCGAAGAGTAGCAGTATCACTGCGTTCGACAATGAATTCGAAGATTGGGCGACATATGTGGAACGCATTGAGGTGTACTGCAGGGCGAATGAAGTGCCAGATGCTAGGAAAGCACTGGTTTTGTTAAATTCCATGGGTGCAAAAACTTATGGCTTACTGCGAAACCTAATAACCCCAGAGAAGCCCGTGGATAAGAATTTTGAAAGCATAGCAGAAATCCTACAGGACCACTTAAACCCCACACCGCTGCTGATAGCAGAAAGATTTAAGTTCCACAAAATGAACCAGCATAAAGACGAAAGTAATGCTGAGTACTTAACGGAACTGCGCAAGCTATCGAAACACTGCCAGTTTGGAGTGGGACGGGTAGATACATTAAGGGGCAAGTTTGTGTGTGGGCTTCAAAGTGAAGGAACCCAGAAACGGCTTCTATCAGAAAAGGATCTTACGCTGGACAAGGCTTTCAGCATGGCAGTATCACACGAAGCAGCCGCATGGGGCGCTGCAGAGATACAACGGAGACCACAAGAATATGGCACCAATGAAATGTCATATGGAGCAGGGAAGTGTTATCGCTGCGGCAGAACAACACACGACCAGAAGGATTGTTGGTTCAAGGGCCAAGTGTGCAGACAGTGTGGAAAAGCAGGACACATAGCAAGAGTCTGCAGGTCAGGGAAGAAAACCAACAGCAAGAAATCTCCACAGGAGAAGTACAAAATGGTACATAAGGTGATGGACAGTAGTTCAGACGAACAGAAAAGTGATACAGACTCCGAAAGCAAGGAGCTGGGTTGTCTGAAACTACATAAGGTAACCAAAATGGAGGATCACCAGACTATCTGGGTCACACTCAAGATAGACGGAGTCCAAGTGAAAATGGAATTGGACACAGGATCAGCCCTAACAGTCATAAACCAAAGGGACTACAAGCGGCTATTTTCACATATACCCTTGAAAGCTGCAGAGATTGTCTTGAAGACGTACATGGGGCATAAAGTCAACCCAAAGGAAAAATAAGGGTGAAAGTGATATACAAAGGCCAGGAAATACCTAAAAAGGACTTATATGTATTGCCAGATGGAGGACCACCACTACTAGGATGTGAATGGATCCGGAAGATACAATTAGATTGGCATTCCATACAGGCACTGAAGGATGAGGCCAAAAAGGATGACGACGTCACACCTGGATGACTGTCAAAAATGTTAACTGACGCACAAGAAGTGTTCCAGGAGGGACTCGGAACACTAAAAGGCATAACAGCAACGATTAAAATAGAGGAAAATGCAAGCCCAAAGTTTTTTAAGGCCAGACCGGTGCCTTATGCGATCCGACCAGCCATCGAAGCAGAGCTGGAAGGGTTGGAACGTTCAGGAGTACTGTCCAAAGTCGTCTGGAGCGAGTGGGCTACACCCATCGTTCCTGTAATGAAGAGGTCGTTGAGTAATACGCCTGGGGAACCAAAGAAGGTCCGCATCTGTGGGGATTTTAAGGTGACAGTGAACCCAGTCCTTCACACGGTACAATATCCGCTTCCACGGATTGAGGATATTTTCGCCTCGCTATCTGGAGGTAAACGCTTCACCAAAATTGATCTGGCCCAGGCGTACTTGCAAATGGAGGTAGAAGAAGTCTCGAAACAATACCTCACGATCAATACTCAAAGAAGTCTCTACCAATACAACCGGCTGGTGTTCGGGGTAGCATCGGCTCCGGCTATTTGGCAAAGGGCAATGGATCAAGTCCTGCAAGGGATTCCAGGGACCCAGTGTTATTTGGACGACATCCTGGTCACGGGCGAAAATGACAGTGATCACCTCGCCAACCTGGAGAAGGTGCTCACTAGATTAAAGGAATATGGGCTATGAGCTAATCGCCACAAGTGCGAGTTTTTCCAGAAGCAGATCTCGTATTGTGGCCATGTTATCGATGAAGAGGGCTTACATAAGTCCCCTGAAAAGATTGAGGCAGTAGTCAAGGCTCCAGCACCGGAAACTGTGTCACAACTGAGGTCGTTCCTCAGGCTGGTAAACTACTACCATAAGTTCTTACCAAATTTGTCTACAGTATTACACCCACTAAACACCCTACTGCAAATGGGGGTACCATGGAAGTGGAATGACGAATGTAAACGAGCTTTCCAGAAGTGCAAAGAATTGATCACATCAAAAGAGGTATTGCCCCATTTCAACCCAGCACTACCATTTCGGTTGGCATGTGATGCATCATCCTATGGTATTGGAGCGGTGCTGTCGCACAAATTCCCAGAAAGGTTGGAGAGGCCAGTAGCCTTTGCGCCTCGGTCACTAACCTCAGCCGAGCGCAACTACGCCCAGATTGACAGGGAGGCCCTCAGCCTAGTTTGGGGATTAAAAAAATTCAACCACTATCTGCATGGGCAGAAGTTCACCTTGCTGACTGACCACCAACCACTTGTCTCCATCTTCAATCCAAAGAAGGGCATTCCGGTGATGACTGCACAAAGGTTACAAAGATGGTCCCTTTTTCTAGGGGCGAACCAATATGAAATAGAATATAAAGGCACGAAACAGCATGGAAACGCTGATGGGCTATCATGCCTGCCACTGCCTACTGTGGAGGAAGCACCAGCAGTGGACCCTATCGAGATATTTTATTCGTCTATAATTGAACGATTGCCAGTAACTAACGCGGATATAGAGAAGGAGACCCGCAATGATCCGACACTGCCTCAGGTATATGATTTGACGGTGAGGGGATGGCCAACACATGGTGACTCACTGTTGCCAGCATTCTCATCCAGAAGAGAACAGCTGTCAGTATGCCAGGGGACAGTGATGTGTGGATCCCGAGTGGTAATTCCACCCAAGTTAAGGGATAGAGTGCTCAATGAGCTTCACGAAGGTCATCTGGGAGGGTTGAAAATGAAAAGCCTTGCTAGGGCTTATGTGTGGTGGCTGGGGATCAATCAACAAATCGAGGAGCTAACCAAGAGCTGCTCAGGATGCCAGAAGTTCCAAAATGCACCACCACATGCCCCTCTATACCCATGGGAGTGGCCCTCCTCTCCATGGCAGCGGGTGCATATTGATTTTGCTGGTCCATTCATGGACTCAATGTTCTTAATAGCAGTGGATGCTCACTCGAAATGGCCTGAGGTGATAAAAATGTCCTCAACCACTACAGAGAAAACGATTGCAGTCCTATGGACCATATTTGCCAGGAACGGCTTGCCAGAGCAGATTTGCTCTGATAATGGACCACAGTTTGTGTCCGAAGAGTTTCGGAAATTTATGAGAAGGAATGGGATAAGGCATTACACATTCGCCCCGTATCATCCAGCCACAAATGGATTCGCTGAGAGGTTCGTACAAACCTTTAAAAAGGCGATAAAGTCCACGGGTTTTCGCAGAAAGGCTGTGGCCAGTGTATCAACGCAGTTGTCCGGGTGTGCCTGAACGGGTTGCAATGAACGACGAGCAGCGGGTTCATTGGCTCCGTTGCTTGGTTACCAACAGTTTGCCACAGCTACAGGCCCTAGCCAGATCTTGGTTTGATCCCCAAGGTCCCGGCGTCACGGAGGAGACGGTACTCCGTCAGCTAAATGTGGCGTACAAGAATTGTAGAGGTCAGGAAACACCTCCCCAGAAGTGAAAGGTGCATGAGGCAAAACCCGCAGCCCCAAGCAAGAAGGAGTGGCGTCAGGAGGGGAATCGCCCTGTCCAAACCAACCTCAATTGCTACGGGTGTGGGAAGGATGGACATTGGCGCAAGGACTGTAGAAATCCGTGGAAGGATAATAAAGGGAGATTTCCCACAGTCCAAGCCCAAGCCCAGACCGCCGCCCCAGCACCAGCACAAACCCAAGCTGTAGCTCCTGCCCCAGCACAAGGAGCTGGTGCGGTTATGGATCCCGCTGCGATTGAATTGATTTTAGAGACAATGTGGTCTCTGATGATTTTGCAGGGGAAAATAGCTGTCACCACTGGTCTTGTCACTCCCGAGACTCCGACCGTTGTACCCAAGTGACTAGAGTCAGCGCAGCCCGTTTACCTGTGTGCGCTGCGATATGATGTATGGAGACGACCCCTCATGGAGATGGAGGTGGAGGAGGTGAAGGGAACCTATCTGTTGGATACGGGAGCATCGTGCACCGTAATCCACGCAGATAACCCCACCGCCTCGCCTCTGTCCTCCGGGGTCCCATACCATCTGTCGGGCTTCACGGGCGAAGAACAGGCTGGCGCACATTCCCTTCCCCTCTCCATTCGCTTAGGACCACTCCGCAGCACGTGGAAGTGTACCCTAATGAAGTGGGAGGTGGGAGGTGGAACGGGAGTCCTGGGGTCTGATTTCTTGGTGGCCCACGGGATCCACATGGACCTGAGAAATCATTGTCTCTGGGGAGCGGGTACGAGTGTGAAGGAGATAGAGAGTGTCAAGGAAAGCCCTACGAAGGCGCGGGTTGCCCAGCGAGAAGTAAAATTCTTGGGTCTAACCCTATGCGCTGGCGAGAGAGCCATAGACCAGGAGGATAGACAGGAATCGGTGGAAAATCCACCAGTCCACGCCACTCGCACAGTGGAGGTGTCCCGACGCAACAAGTGGTTTCGCATGAAGCGGTACAAACTGTTTAAACCGGGTGCGAGAACATCAGCAACCGAAGCCAGGTCTGAGGGTAAAGATCCTCAGCCTGAGGCACGCGATGAGTCAAAGACCACACAAGCTGGCATGTAGCCTGCTTGGAAGGAGAAGCTGTCCCGCCAACCTGGGGGGAGCTTTCCCTGATGGCCTGGGACTCGGACGAGGAGGGGCCCGAACAACAAGGTCCCGCCATCGACATGATTCTGGAGGAGGTGGAGTCGGAGGACGGAGGTCCCACCCTCGACTCAAGCGTGGGGGAGGTAGAAATTGGGGGCAGAGATTCTCCACCTGTAGGGACAGGTGCGGAGGAGCCGTCTGCCACAGGCCCAATTCCAGAAGGGGCGGAGCCTGAGGGGAGGGAGCCGAAGCCTACAGTCGTGGAAGAGCCACAGGCTGTGAGAGCGGAAGTCCCACCCGAAGGTCCACTCGCCAAGGGAGCCTGACCAAATCCCAAAGGGGTGGAGCCTGAGGGAAGGGAGCCGAAGCCCACAGTCGTGGAAGAGCCACGGACTGTGAGAGCTAAGGTCCCACCCGAAGGTCCACTCGCTAAGGGAGCCACGCCCAAAGCACCTTTTCGCAGGTCGACTCGAACGCCTCAACCAGTAAAACCTTGGCCCGAGTCCCCCGTTCTCAGTAAACGCCGACTTCAGAAATCCATGAAAAAACACAGTCCCTGAGTAACAGCAAAAGGCTGCGGGGAACCCGAGCCACAGGTCACTGCAGCCCCGCCACAGGGAGCGGCGAGCTGCAGTCCAATCAGGGATTAGGCAAGCCGCCCGGGGACGGGTGGCGCTGTACATAAGTTTAGGTTTAAGTTTAAGGTGTGTAAATATTAAAATGATTAGAGTTTAAGTAGTTTTAAATCTGCCCAGTATGTGTGTAGTTTTGGATCGAGGTCGAAAGACCCGATCATGACGTCACCTAAGCCAGAATCTCTCAGGAGCCTGGCTATATTCTGTGATTTGTTGCAGGAACCAGCAGAAAGATGAGAGGGATCCTCGTCGTATTCGTGATGATCGGGTGGAGCTGGGCCTATTGGGGCCGCACTAAGGACTCTACCATCTACGGGTGCTCTGGCAACAGAGGCCCCATCGCAACTGACGGAACCAGCTCACGGGACGCTGAAGAGACTGCTGCCTACTTCCATGAAGGAAAATGGCCAGGCTGGCTTGGGTCGAACTCTGCTGAATACACCAGCCAGACGGGGTTCGCATACAGAGAAACGTCTCTGATGTGCCCCAGGGTGCGGATCATTGCACCCAGGATCAGCGTCACCGTGGGCAAGAAGATTTGCTTGAACTGTCTAGGACATGTTCTTTTGGATCGTTGGTGGTGGCTGCGCAAGTTGAGCAGCACCATGAAAAACTCCACTGTGGAATGGGAGAGATTGGGTAACAACATCCATCGGACAATTACGGGAACTCACGGGTTGTTGAGTGTCTGTTGGGACAAATGGTGGGAACCAGATGAGGGGATCTACATCTGTATGTGGGGTTCAGAACGCGCTTGCCCCACAGGCGTCTCCATGTTTTTCCAAAGACAGTGGCAGGATGCTGGACAAGGAATGAGGTGGGATGTCAGCACACGGGCGTGCGGAGTCCCATACTCTCAGATCCCAGTAAACGTCACCGAGCTCATCACCCGACCCCGTAAGCCCCTGCCCACAGTTCCGGTAGCTAAAGCCCTCAAGGAAGGGTGCCCCACCATGACAAAGGGACCCGGGAATGGATTGGTATTGGTACCCACAGGTCAGGTACTGTACTGAGGGGTCCACTACGCGGTGGCTTCGATGATTTTAAACCTCACCGAAGAAAGATTGCCAGCGTGGTGCCCCAAGGAGACGGAGCAATTATACCAGGTCCTGTTAACAAACATGTTTAAACAGTTTTACGAATTCGACTTTGCCGATGTCGACAGAGCCGAATTGTACACCACACCACATGAGGTCTTGGGCAGAATAGGAAGGCAAAGAAGGGGTGCAGTAAATGATATTTTCACAGCTTTTAATACAGGAACTTCCATCATCAACACACTGGATGACGTGGAGCTGCAAACCCAGATCAATGGTTTAAAAACACAGTTACGAAAGATACTGACTGACGAGAATAAAGTAGTGGGTTCTGAGTTACATGAGGACCAGGCCATGACACGACACTTAAAAGAGATTATAGCTGAGCTGGAGTAACACGCCAAAACGGTAAATGCTCTCATCAGGGAGGATCGGAATGCGTCCGATCAGTCTGCGCAGAACGAAGCTTGTGTGCAATACGGGGCGTGATTACTGGGCGAGGGCCGCAGTAATCTGGAGGATTTAAAGCAAGGTTTAGTTCCCTCCTGGATCAGCAACAAGCACCTCGCAGCCCTCCACCCTTTTGAGAATACATTGGGTCTGTGCCAGCTCAGACTAGCTTCAGAGGCCTACCCAGTCCCAATGGACTGTGGATGGTTTAATCACATCATTATGGGTATAGTGGTAAGAATGCCGGTGATGGGAAAGACAGCAAAACCCGCCCGGTATACAGGGTGGAGAACATTGGAGTCATTCAGGGGGGTGCGCACATTTGCTACACAGGGGTCCCACCTTACATCATTCGATGGGAGTATGCAATGACAGGTACCGACCTCTCGGGGTGCTGGAGCCGGGGAGCACACATTGTCCTGTATCCCCAGCACTTGAATGCCCATTCAAAACCATAGTGCGGGTTCAGAACTGCTGGCGCGAAGCCTATAAATTGCACCATGGAGGCAATGGCACAAGGCCATGTGCCCCCGCAGGTGACATATATAGGAGGTGGGACATACTGTGTCACCACTGCAGCGCCCCACTACCAACATGGACAGCACGGTTGGTGTCCGGTTAGTGACAGCAGCTTTTGTTTCAAGCCTAGGGCAGAAGTTCAAGTGGCCCAAGAGCGAATTGTCCCCATTCCTGAACCTTCCACTGTTCACATCACTGTTAAAGAGAATTTCACCGATCTCTAGCGATTCGTTGCACAGTTTGGATATATCATTCCCCCTCTCCCTGACCACCTCACCAAGATATTAAAAGCCGTTGTTGTTTCACAGAAACACTTCTACACACTGGAGCAGAAGACTATAGAGATAGGGGCAGACATATTGGACATAGTGACCCCACCGTCGTGGGACCTGTTCACTAATATAGAAGTCCCTTCCTGGATTAGGATAGCCTCCCACATTCTTGTAGTGTGCCAGGTTGTCATTGTAGTTTATTTACTGTTTGTACACTGTAAAAATGTCAAACATTCGCAAAAGTATGGGAATAGAGGGGAATGGAGGGAGCATTATGTGCGGGTAGAAGAAGAGACACCCATTTAGATTTTTGCTGCTTTGTATAAAGTTAAAATTTTCCATCCCTCCTCTGTATTACTTTTGATATGTAATCATGTGCATTTTGGATATTTCGTGTGTGTATTTCATTTTTATTATTGAAGTTTTATTAGATGTGATGTTATTATTAGAAAGTAATGTGCATGCACCAGGGGATGTAGGGTTATAAGGACCCCCTCCATGCCTGGATGTAAGTTGTTAGATTTTTAACTCCAAGGTATTGCCATCTATAGATGCTTAATGTACACTAGATTTTTTCTGAAAGGGGAAATGCATGTGTCGTGGGGTCATAGATAGGTAAATACTGGGGATGGTTAGATTGTGGAAAGTCAGAAAATTTTGCTCACCCAGAATTATGATACTTCAAGCAAGTTACAGTATCATCAGGGGGAGTGTAGAATTCGCAAAATTGGACTTTATTAATAAGGGTCAAATGGCAGAAGAGGCTGTGATTTTAAAGACTGTTTTAAAAGAAGCCCAGAAAAAGGGGCATACAAAATGGCCACCATACCATGTGACCAGCTTATTGGGACACTTTAAAATGGTTCCTGCGCAACCTCAGACAGCTTTGTGGATTCAACCCACAGCAAGTTCTGGAAGCCGTTTCTGAGAGAATGAAACCAGACACACACGTATGCATATGGATTAGATGCAGATCCAGTCAAGATCGGCCTGGAGACAGAGGCCATCTAAATATTGACCCAGACAAAAGGGGACAATTTCATATTCATGAGAATAGCACCCAGGACTAGATAACGAGATCAGCAGGACATTAAAAACAATGAAGGTCATTCCAGACCAGAGATGGGCCTTTATCGGCCATCGAGAACATTTAAAAATATAATAACTACCTCGCTGTGCTCCCAGCCCGCCAAAAGTTAAACAAAGACTAACCTGATTTTGGGAGGGAGACGGAAGCTTCTGGAAGAAAGGTATATCTGGAAGACTTTTCGGCAGTTGGAGAGAAGCTTGAATCCGGACACTCAGAAGAAGAAGCAGGCACTCGGAGGAGGAAGAAGAACCAAGCCAACATCAAGAAGGCCGTCTCGAAGCCGGCGTCCCGCCCCAGGGAAACACATCAGGAGATCATCGACCATCCCCGGGCCGTTGCCGGAATGAGAGGCCATCGACCCAACTTGGGAGAAGAAACAAAAAAATAAAACCCCAAGAGAAGAAACCTTCCAGCCACCCTGGTTGGAAGGAGAAGAGATAAAAACAAACTGAAGAAGCGATGGGAGCCAGCCCAAGGCTCCTCTGACCAGAGTCGAGCCGACGATCCTCGACCCCACCGACATCCAGGCCCGCCGGTGTCCAGCCGCCCCCAACCCCCACCTCAGGGGAGAGGTATGGCGCAGCTCGCAGGGGCTCCACGATCCACGTGGAGATGAAACGCCTGAAAGGACCAAACACAGACTCGATTTCGAAACCTTGCACTTCCTAGTGGGATTGGTGAGCATGTTTCTGGCCTTTCACAATCAGATCTAGATAGCTTTAATAAGGGGGTGGATTTAAGGGTACAATTAACATGAGTTGTTGTCCCTCGATGTTCCGTGTGTTTCCTTATTTCATGATGATCTTTGTAGAGTATAAGATGCCTGCATTTGCCTTAGTTAGTATCGTGTCGTTTTGATTTGTTTTGTGTTTTTCCCTCCCATGTACTCTCTTATCTGCTTGCATTTGATTTGATATTTTTCCTTATGCAATAAAATTTCATTTTGTTTCATCAAGCTTGGTCGACAAGAGTTTTCTCTACATTGTAGTTCCTGCCCCAAAGTCCAGAGTATAGAATCTAAGGGACGAGTGGGTCGAACCACTCAAGGTTTTACTGTGCAAGAGAGAGAGGCCTCTAGAGAGAGAAACCTCAGGGACATCTCTCAAGGAAAACCCCTTGCATGCTGAGGGGTGGCCGAATCGAGATTTTAAAATTTTGAGGGGGTTTGATAGGGTAGACATAGAGAAGATGTTTCCACTTGTGGGGAGTCCAAGAATAGAGGCCATAAATACAAGACAGTCACCAATAAATCCAATAGGGAATTCAGGAGAAACTTCTTTCCGTAAAGAGTGGTGAGAATGTGAAACTCGCTACCATTGGGAGTGGTTGAGGTGAATAGCACAGATGCATTTAAGGGAAAGCTAGATAAGCACACGAGCGAGAAAGGAACAGAAGGTTATGGTGATAGGGTGAGATGAAGAGTTGTGGGACGATGCTCGTGTGGAGCAGAAATTCCAGCATAGATCAGCTGGGCTGAATGGCCTGTTTCTGGGCTGTAGATTCTATGTAATTCTATGTATCATTACAGGACCCACACACGGCTGTTTTTTGAGCTGGACAGTTTTCCACTGAGCTGCTCGAAAATTTCTAAAATGTAAACTTGACACCAAGGGTGTTGTGATAAATCCATGTAGTGGAACAAGAACTCAAAGAGGCGATATCTTGGAACTAGTACGAGTATTTTATTAAACAAACAGAGTAACAAACATCATGCCTGCATCCTGGCATTCCACCTTTGCTGACCTTGACAGGAAGCAAACCTCTGACCTTAACAGGAAGCAAACCTCTGATCTTAGCAGCAGCATTGGCTACAGCACCACCTGGTGGATAACCTGAATCATAACATCCCAGATTACTATATCCCTCCCCCCTTAAGATTTCAGTATGAATTTCTTAACAGACAACCATTCCTGAGGGTCACATAAGGAGTCTCCATTCATCATGTTCCATACTTGACGAATCTAACAGTTCAGTATCAATCTCTCTGGTGGCTTGCAACTTTGTGAACGTCTAACAGTAAAGTCCCTGCTTGTTTGTGGTGAAGCCACCAGCTGCTCCTGAGCAGTGCTCAGAGTGTCTGACTCTGCCACGATGGTTTCCTCTTGACGAGTAGGTTCCTGTGGAATTGTCTCTGTCCCTGGGGGTGGCACCACAGATGCACTTGGATAATTGGGGGCAACCCTGTCTTCAGTCATTGCATCTGGAACCTTCATTTCAATTTCCCCTTGTCTGGGAAGTATATGATCTACATGTCTGCGTACTACCCTACCATCTCCCAACACGACCTTGTATGATACTGGACCTGTCATTGAGTCTATGAAGCCAGGAATCCACTTTGGTCCATAACTGAAATTCCTGGTAAGGACCCTATCTCCTTCTCCAAAACTTCAGCTCTTTGTTCTTTTGTCATGGTTCTCTTTTTGTTTGTTTTGTCTGTTTTCCATTTTCCTTTTTAGGTCTGGGTGGACAAGGTCAAGAGTGGAGAGAGTCCTGTGGTGGATTGAGGTGTTATTCTGTAGCTGAACAGAACCCGTGACACTTTGGCTGCTAAACTCCCTTCTGCACTTTTTTTCATCATCTCCTTAAATGTTTGTATGGCTCTCTCCGCAAGTCCATTCGAGGACGGATGATATGGAGCCGAGGTCACCTGCACTATGCCATTTTTTATCAAGAACTCTTTTGTCTCTGTACTCACAAAACAAGTGGCATTGTCACTCACCACGATCTCCGGTAGCCCTTGATTACTGAAGCTCCGACGCAGGCAGTCTATAGTAGCAGTGGCAGAAGCAGAATTTACAGGATAAACATCCATCCATTTGGAATGTGCATCAATGATTATGAGGAACATCATCCCCATGAATGGACCGGCATAATCTAAGTGCAATCTTCTCCATGGTTTATCCGGCCACTCCCAGGGGTGGAGAGGAGCTGCTGCTGGTGCCTTCCGGTGTTCCTGACAAGTGCTGCATGTCTTGACTAAATTTTCTATCTCCTCAGCTAGCTTTGGCCACCACAAGTAACTCCTAGCCAAGGCTTTCATAAGCGAGACCCCAGAATGACACTGATGTAGTTGCTCTAGGATAGACTGTTGTGCTGGCTGTGGAATAATCACTTGTGCTCCCCACAACACGCAACCATCCTGCGCACTCAGCTCTGTTTTCCTGACACTGTAGGGTGTGAAGTCAGCCCCTTCCGGATGCTGTGGCCATCCCCTCACCACATATTCTCAAACTCTAGACAGTACTGGATCTTTACTTGTCCATGTTCTTACTTGCTCTGCAGTCACAAGTGCCATGTCAGTGTCCTCCAACATCAAAACTCTGTCCTCTGGAGCTGCACGGATAGGTGTGCCTGGCAGTGGAAGACAGCTCAAGGCATCGGCATTCCCATGGTATTTGCCCACCTTGTAGATGATGACATACTCATATGCCCTCAACGTCACTGCGCACCTCTGGATCTGGTGTGACACCATCTGTGGAACTGCTTTCATTTCATTGAAAAGAGAGAGAAGAGGTTTATGATCGGTGCATATGGTGAACTTCCTGCCATACATGTACTTGTGGAACCTCTGTAACCCAAACATTGCTGCTAACCCCTCTTTGTCTAACTGGGAATAGTTTTTTCCGCTGGTGTTAGAGTTCAGGACATAAACCCTATTGGTCTTTCAGTTCCATCTTCCATGCAGTGTGAAAGAACTGCCCGCACCCCATAAGGTGAAGCGTCACAAGAGAGAATGATGTCTTTCTCTGCATTGTAGTGAACCAGCACATCCGGCGACAGCATCAGTTTCTTGGACTGTTCAAATGGAACCCCCTGCTCCTCTCCCCACTGCCACTGTGTCTCCTTGCACAGTAGTTTGTGAAGAGGTGCTAATACAGTTGACAAGTTTGGTAAAAACCTGTTATAATAGTTCAGCAGTCCGAGGTAAGCTTTTAACTCAACCACATTTGTAGGAGCAGGGGCGTCCTGCAGTGCTTGTACTTACTCCTTGAGTGGATGGAGCCCGGTGGTGTCCACTCTGTGTCCCAGGAACACTGCCTCATTCCCCAGGAAAGTGCACTTACTCCTCTTGAGCCGGAACCCTGCCCTCTCCAATCTCTGTAGTACCTCTCTCAGAGTGCTCAGATGCTCCTGGTCAGTTCTTCCCGTCACCAGAATGTCATCCAGATAGATGGAAATATGTGGAATCCCTTGCAGTACACCTTTGATTGTCCTCTGGAAGATAGCTGGACTAGATGAGACACCAAACGGTAAGTGGTTATATGTAAACAAGCCCTTGTGGGTATTTATGGTGACATACTTCTTTGATTCGTCATCCGCAAGTAGGCATGACTCATATCCAACTTTGTGAATTTCTTTCCTCCAGCCAGGTTTGCAAAGAGATCCTCTGTTTTGGGAATCGGATACTGCTCTAGTTTGGACACCCGGTTGACTGTCAATTTATAATCTCCACAGAGTCTTACCGAATTGTCCGGTTTCAAAACAGGTACTATGGGAGCTGCCCATTCTGAACATTTCACTGGCTCCAGTATGTTCTCTCTCAATAGACGGTCAAACTCAGCCTCTACCTTTGGCTTCATGGCATAAGGCACAGGTCGTTGTTTAAAAAACCTTGGCGGTGCCTCCTTGTCTACATAAATCTTAGCTGGGGGGTCATTAAATGTGCCAAGTTCCTCTTTGAACACATTCTCATGTTCACTCAACGCTTCTTGCAAAGTCAACTGTTTGCCAGCATCTATTTGATTTACTGCTCCCCAGTCTAATTTAAGTTCTTTTATCCAGCCCCGACCTAACAGGTTTGGTCCTGTACCCGATACTATAACTACAGGTAGCTGTTCCACTGTGTCCCTGTGTTGCACAGTTACATTAGCTGTACCTAATGTCGCTACTCGTTCACCTGTATATGTTTTAAGGTGCAGGGAGCAAGGCTTTAACTCTGAAACTTTTGCACGGTTCCACAATTTTGAGCACTCTGCCTTGTTCATTATGGTCATGCCGCACCCTGTATCCACTTCAAAGTTCACCTTAGAGTCATTTACTGTCAGTTGCAATGTGATAGGAGCCACTTTTGGAATGTTCTCTAACATGCTATACATCATGAACATGTCCTCTTCTTCCTCAGCTTCCCCACTGATGTGGTGTGCTCCATGTTTTTTCACTTCTCTCCCTTGGTTTTGCTGTCCTCCCCCTTATGGTTTGGATTCCTCCACAGGTGATTTCGCCCTGCAAGCTCATTTTATGTGTCCTTGTTTCCCACACTTGTAGCACTTTTCCTCCAGAAACCGGCATTGACTCGCCAGGTGATCGCCCTTGCATCTATAACATGCCTTCACATGCTCACGTTGTGGTTTCTGACACATGTTCAACTTGTGCACAACAACCTGACCTGCAACTTGCATAGCATTAGCCCTGTCTGAACCCTATATTTCCTTTACATCTCGCTTCTCTGTCTCTATGGCTTGAGCAAGTTCCAATGCTTTTTCATAAGTAAGCCCAGTCTCAGGTAATAATCTACACTGCATTCGCTCATCCATAATTCCGCAAACTAGCCTATCTCGCAGCATTTCCTTCAGGTTGTTCCCATAATTGCAATATTGTGCTAATTTATGCAACACCGCTACATAGCCCATTACGCTCTCTTCCTCTTTCCTGTTCCTTGAATTAAACTTGAACCGCTGTACAATCTCACTAGGCTTAGGGTTGAAATGTTCTTTTAGCAAAGCCACTAATTCAACAAATGATTTGTCTCCAGTCTTTTCAGGACTGAGCAGATTCCTCATCAAACTGTAGGTCTGGCTTCCCACTGAACTAAGCAGAATGGCTTTCCTTTTTCTGGCATCATTTATTTCATTTGCTTCGAAAAAATAACCCAACACTTCACAGTATTCCTCCCAGGTTTGTGCTTGACTATCAAAAGCGGAAACCGTTCCTACCGTGGCAGCCATGCTCTCTTCCAACTGGTAACTAACTTCAGCTCGTGATTTTGTTGTTTAAAAGTCCTGGCAGACTTCTCTTCTTTATCCAGGGTCCTTTTTACCTCGTCGCCAAATGAGATAAATCCATGTAGTGGAACAAGAACTCAAAGAGGTGATATCTTGGAACTAGTACGAGTATTTTATTAAACAAACAGAGTAACAAACATCATGCCTGCATCCTGGCATCCCACCTTTGCTGACCTTGACAGGAAGCAAACCTCTGACCTTAACAGGAAGCAAACCTCTGACCTTAGCAGCAGCATTGGCTACAGCACCACCTGGTGGATAACCTTAATCATAACATCCCAGATTACTATAGGGGTGAAATTCATTTTCGCCCAGGAATGGGCGCTAACTTCTGAGAAGTTTGAGATTTAGCGCCAGTCACTAATGAATGTCACTGCACACAAAATTCAGTGTCATCACTCAAAGAAAGAATGGGAGCACTACATCAAGCACTAATCACCTAGCTCAGTGGCATTAGACTCAAAGCGCTAAGCAATTTCAGGTGTAGTCTAATCGCTAGTCATCGTTGGCACAGGCTCTTTCCAGTTCTTAAAGAGGAGGTTTGTTCATGCTGCAAAACCTCACTCTCAGCATTGCTGGTTCTGCAGCTGTCTCCGCAAGCAGTAGAAGGCCAAGGAGAAGGAACCGGACCACTGAAGTTGGTGTCATCATGGCAGATCAATGGCCCAGGGAGAGAGCGCGCAGATTGTGCGACCAGACATTGGAGTCGTTGGTATTCACTGTGGAGAGATGGAGGGCGGTGCTGTACCCAACAAGTGGCAGGAGGCCCCCGCCGCAAGTCATCTGCACCATGTGGAGGGAGGAAGCCCAGCAGGTCTCGGGTAGCACTGTGGTCCCCAGGAGCCACACACAGTGCAGGAAGAAATTTAACAACCTCACTCGGGTGGTCAGGGTGAGTGAATGCTTCAACAAATGCTACATACCACCATCTGAATCACACTCTTCACACACTGCCCCACACACTGCCCAAAGCACCGCACCCCCAGCACTCACCCACCAACAATCTCTACCTATCAACACTCACACCCACATCTCACACCTTGCACACAATGACAGCTATTGAACGATACCAGGCACATCTCCCAAACACATTGCTCCACACTCACTCACACACATTCCTCTCTCTTGCAGGCCAAGGTCATTCACAACAGGAGGGAGCAGGAGTGCACAGGCGGGGGACAACCTGACACCCAACCTCTTTCTGAGCTGGAGGAATGAGTGCTGCACATTATTGGGCAGCAGGTGGGGGGCACCGTGGCCACCGGCGACGTTGACCCTCTTGGGGACAACAACGGTATGTTCATCCCTACTCCTTCTTCTCACATCCCACTTCCCCCTCACCCCACAAGCTGTTCCCACTTTCCAGCTAATCATGCTGTATGTATGCCTTTCTCCCTTCCTGCTCCCCTCCCCTCACCTTAACCCAACACTTGAGCCTTAAGTCTTTCAGATAATGAGCAAGGAGCTGAGCAGCCTGTCCCTGAGGGTACCATAGAGAGCGAGGCAGACGAGGAGGAGGAGGAAGAACACACCGCGTCACTGCATGTCTCACCCACAGGCACCAGCTCAGATACTGGCACTACCCCTTCTTTAGAGGCTAAGATAGTAGCGGGATTTGCACAGGGTGATGCACCGCGGACAAATGCGTTGCAGCAAAGCCAAGGGGAAAGGGTAGCTCAGGAGTCAGCTCCGCAGAGGGTGAGTTCGCGTGCGAGTTTTGCTGCACAGAACTCAGATGAGGACCTCGATGGGGAGGCCTTTAGAAGAAGGGTGATGGGCATGCACACGGAGATGATAGGTGCAATGGCAAGAGTGCGTGAGAGCCTCTCGGCAATGATAAGAAGCATGGAGGGGTCCGCCTCCAACATTGCACAGAGCTCTGCGCACACCATGGAGCCCATCATTTGCAGTCTGCAAAGGATGGTAGACTCCCAGAGAGACCGTGGCAACCCAGAACTCATGCCGCATGTGATGGGCAATGTTGCAGCTTCCATTGCAGCACAGGTGAACACAACTGTGTTTACAGCAAGGGGAAACCTTTCTAACTCAGGGAACCTCTTGAATTCATCAGCTTTC
Organism: Somniosus microcephalus; assembly: GCF_052327205.1. Lineage (NCBI taxonomy): Eukaryota > Metazoa > Chordata > Chondrichthyes > Squaliformes > Somniosidae > Somniosus > Somniosus microcephalus. The sequence goes on from NC_141009.1 coordinate 51,165,274, forward strand.
TATTGACTATCTATCCTTGGCCCACTTCTTTTTCTCATCTACATGCTACCTCTCAGCGACATCTTCCAAAAACACAACATCAGTTTCCACATATACGCTGATGACACCCAGCTCTACCGCACCACCACCTCTCGCCACCCCACCATGGCCTCTAAATTGTCAGACTGCTTGTCCGACATCCGATACTGGATAAGCAAATGTTTCCTCCAACTAAAGTCATTGTTTCCGGTCTCTGCCACGAACTCCATTCCCTAGCCATCAACTCCATCCCTCTCCCTGGCAATTGTCTGAAGCTGAACCAGACTGTTTGCAACCTTGGTGTCATATTTGATCCTGAAATGAGCTTCCTACTATATATCTGCGCCATCACTAAGAGCACCTCTGGAACATCGCCCATCTCTGCCCCTGCCTCAGCTCATCTGCTACTGAAACCCTCATCCATGCCTTTGTTACCTCCAGACTTGACTATTCCTTCTTCTTCTTAGGCAGTCCCTCGGAACCGAGGATGACTTGCTTCCACATTAAAAATGAGTTCGCAGGTGACTGATGAGTCCAATGCGGGACCTACAGTCTCTGTCACAGGTGGGGCAGGCGGTGGTTGAAGGGGTGGGTGGGTGGGGTGCTTGGGTTGACGTGCGCTCCTTGCGCTGCCTGCACTTGGCTTCCGCTTGCTCCCGGCGAAGAGACTCGAGGTGTTCGACGCCTTCCCGGATGCTTCTCCTCCACTTTGTGCGGTCTTGGGCCAGGGATTCCCAGGTGTCGGTGGGGATGTTACACTTTTTCAAGGAGGCTTTGAGGGTGTCCTTGAAGTGTTTCCTCTGCCCACCTGGGGCTCTCTTGCCGTGCCGGAGCTCCAAGTAGAGCGCTTGTTTTGGGAGTCTCGTATCGGGCATGCGGACAATGTGACCCATCTATCAGAGCTGATTGAGCGTGGTCAAAGCTTCGATGCTGGGGATGTTGGCCTGAGCGAGAACACTGACGTTGGTGCGCCTATCCTGCCAATGGATTTGCAGGATCTTGCGGAGGCAGCATTGGTGGTACCTCTCTGAGGTGCCTGCTGTACATGGTCCATGTTTCTGAGGCATACAGCAGGGCGGGTATCACTGCTGCTCTGTAGACCATGAGCTTAGTGCCGGGATGGAGGCCCTGGTCTTCAAATACTCTCTTCCTCAGGCGACCGAAGGCTGCACTGGCACACTGAAGACGGTGTTGGACTTCGTTGTCGACATCTGCCCTTGTTGACAGCAGGCTCCCGAGGTATGGAAAGTGGTCCAAGTTGTCCAAGGCCTTATCATGGATTTTGATAATCGGGGGGCAGTACTGTGTGGTGGGGGCAGGTTGGTAGAGGACCTAAGCACTCCTGGCTGGCCTCTCACGTTCTACCCTCCATCAACTTGAGGTCATCCAAAACTCTGCTGCCCGTGTCCTAACTCGCACCATGTCCCTTTCACCCATCACCCCTGTGCTCGGTGACCTACATTGGCTCCCGGTTAAGCAACACCTCAATTTTTAAATTCTCATCATTATTTTCAAATCCCTCCATGGCCTGGCCCCTTCCTATCTCTGTAATCTCCTCCAGTCCCACAACCCCCCAAGATATTGAAGGGATAATTACTAGTCCGAGCTCCTTTAGGGCTACCCTGGATCAGGTGTATTCCCCAGATGTTCACTTTCAACTAAAGTTTGAGGTAGCCGAATCGTAAAGATGCTTAATTGGGTCTAAAGGTCCAGACTATCTCTCCCTAAAGGAAAGGAACAACCTGAAGATGTTATCGACCTCCAGATAGCACTTTTAATAAGTTTAGCTAGACTGTAACATTACAGATATTTATGAGGGTCCGGGTAACTCCCCCAGAATTCTGCAACTCCTCACCAAAGAGCTTACAGAGATTGAGTTTGCGAGTTTGATACAGAAGTATTATGTGAGACAATTCTAAAAATATATAGATTTATTAAAGAACCGACATGTAATTACAGTAGGTGTTAATTTACACATCGTAAAAAGACACAAACAGAAGACCTTGGTAAGAATGTCCTCAAATAGATGCACCTGCTGTTACACCATTTTTTATGATAAGCTTCGAACACCTAAAGGAGAGACACAAGTCTGCATTGCTACCAGCTGAACTGAATCGCAACATTAACAGTTCCAAAAACAGAAAGCTTACAATTCTAATATCAGAGATCCTTATTCTCAAATCTTAACTTCGCTACATTTTTACAGTTCTTAGTCTTATTCCAGGATATCCACCAAAATCAAATACCTTTGATACCTTTGATCCCCGAGGTACAAAGAGTTGTAGACTTACGGAGCCTGCCTCTGAAGCCTGAGAATTGCTTTGCCCCTTTACAGCGAACCTATCATCCCATTTGAAAGTTCAATATTTATATCCTTTCTCAGTGGCATTTCCTTTGAAGTTTTCTGCTGATGTAACCTAATTATCTCTAGTCATTTTTCTGCTGACCCCTGCGATTCTTACAGTCAGTTCAGCTGGTAGCAATGCAGACTCATGTCTCTCCTTTAGGTGTTCGAAGCTTATCATAAAAAATAGTGTAACAGCAGGTGCATCTATTTGATGTCATTCTTATCAAGGTCTTCTGTTTGTGTCTTTTTACGACATGTAAATTCAAACACCTCAACCAGGGTGATCTATGCAATTCTAAGTTACCTCAGCTGGTTGCAACACAGAATCATGTCTCCTGTGTTTCATTTGATGTCATTTTTAGGAAGGCATATGCTTCTTAATTTTATGTGTTTCTTTCTGAAGTGTAATTTAGAACACCTTAAAAGGGTGTACCATTGTGTTCTTTCCAAAGCTTCAGACTTCAGGAGCCTCCAACCTCCTGTTTCAATAAGGTTATTGATTCAGTGTCAACAACTTATCTTATCTCAATTGCCTGTATGCTGCTTACAGCTTTAGATTGTTGAGGCTGCCAGATTTTCAAACCCCGTTTGTCATGTTTTAATAAGGCTAGAATTATTTCATAGAATGCTGTATTTTTCTGAATATGACTTATTCCTTCACAATATCTGCACTCCTCTAATTCTGCCCTCTTGCGTGTCCCTGATTAAAATCGCTCAACCATTGGTGGCCTTGCTTTCTGTTGCCGAGGCCCTAAGCTCTGGAATTCCCTGCCTAAACCACTCCGCCTCTCTACCTCTCTTTCCTCCTTTAAGATGCTCCTTAAAACCTACCTCTTTGACCAAGCTTTTGGTCACCTGCCCTAGTTTATCCTTCTGTGGCCCAATGTCATATTTTTCTTATAATACCCCTGTGAAGCACCTAGGGACATTTTGCTATGTTAAAGGGGCTATCAAATGTAAGTTCATGTTGTTGACTGTGCCAAAGACCACAGGAATTCGGTGGGAATTGTCTCACTTATTTTACCATTTAGAGATGGTACTTCCAAAAAATTACCGAGACGAGCTGTAAGAATCCTAAACACTGTCTTTTATTATTTAAAAAAGTGAGCTCATATTTATATATATATATATAATATATAATTATTCTAGTTCATTAATATCATGCTGATCTTTTTGCTTTTGTATATAATTTTATCCATAAATAAAGCTGGACTGATAATATTTAGCCTACACACTATGGTCTAATAGTATGTTATTTTCCTATTTTGATTGCTGTCAGAATGTAATGAGCAGCCCATGTATTCTTCAGTGAGAAAGTTACCACAGTTGTGGGTTGCCCGTCAGATCTGCGCTATGCTAATCCATACCCAACAATGGTTTGAGAGATTTTGACTGTAACAACTAAGTTCTGGTCCTTTATTTTCCACTATACTCGCCCACCTCCAGTACCTCCTCATCACGCAATCTATTGGTTTCAAGTTCCTCGTCCTCCTTCACAAATCCTTTCATGGCCTCACTCCACTTTGCCTCTGCAATCTCCTCTAGCTTTACCTCTAACTCATGCTCCCTGTTCGTCTGAGCCTGTACTGCTCCGCAGCCTCCACCCCACCATTGGTGGCAGAACTTTCAGTCATCACGGTCCTACTCTCAGCAGTTCGTGAATCCAATTGTTTTCATATCTGTGTCCATGAAACACTGGACGCATGGCGCTACTGTTACAAACTCACAATATCACTCACTGACAAATTGTGGGGCCGCTATGTTATGGCCCTGCTTGGGTGTAAAAAGGTTAGACGTCCTCGGGAGCTTTTTAACAAAGACAATGTATCATTGTCCTTGGTGTGGGAATAATGCAATGCTCACCATCAAGTTTTTAGTGCAGGAAAGTGATTAGTGACTTGAGATAGGTTAAAACTATAGAGATCCAACTGACTGTACAGGAACACATCAATATAGGACGTAAAGGAAGGGTCAGAGGTTGGTGTAGACAAATGCCTCTGTTCCTTCTACAGCTCTGGTACTATGACACAAACCGCAGCATAACCCAAGTTTATGCTGAGCCATCAATGCCCTGAGAAGGACTGAAACTAATTGCCTGGGGCTAGATCAGTGTGGTACATTTTAGAAGGAAGAATGCAGCTAACCAAGCCCCCGCGGCAAAGGGCTTCACGTTTTTTTCATTGTTCTTGCCTTAAAGGTACAGAGACCAGATTGTAGTGTTATTCTGTGTAGTTCTTCACAAATTTCAACAAGACAGGGTAATGGCAGAGGTGGCCCAATTGAGGAATATGCAACATGCACTTTGAAGGAAAGACTCACACTTGCAGCCCAGTAAGGAAGACAGCAACTATGGACAGGATGAACAGAGCAAATGGCAATGCAGCCATGCAGGACTTTAAACATACATGTCCAGTAAAGAGAAAGTAATGAGGGACAGTTAAACCTTGTGATTACGAAATGCAGGGGCTCAAGATTGGTGGCCATAGGGAGGAGGAACGGTGGTAGGGGATGAAAATCTAGGAAAAGGGGAGAGTGAGAAAAGGGGCCCAGTGGAATAAGAATCAGTTATTTTGCAGACAGCAAGTTTCCAGTTAATCTGGTTTCAGCGTTGTGGCTAAGGGAGGAACATCAGTGTCTGGACACCGGGAGAAACCCCCGCTCTTTATTGAGTAGCGTCACAAGATCTTCATCGGCAACAGATGGGGCCTCGGTTTAAAGTCTCATTCAAAGGATGGCATCTCTGACAATCCCTCAGTACTGCAATGAGTCATTAACTTAAATAGCAGGCTTTGTATCAGGCAGCCATTTGTCAAGAGGTTCCTTGGTTTCATGTTAACCCAAGGTGTCAGGAATTACCAGAATTCAAAAATTCCTGAATTTTTGAACAGAAATGTTAGTTAATAGTAGAGCAAATACGTGTTGCATTAAAGGTCAAATAAACAGCATGAAGATATCAGTCATTGCTGAAAATATGTTATGAGCTATTGTTTGATTTATTGAAAGAAGAGGGACTAATATATGGCGTTTGCAATTTGTTGGCTAGATTCAAAAGACATTCTTTAGTGACCTCATAAAAATAGGGCTGAGGTGCTTACCTCCAACTGATTCATTGTTGTTAGCAAAGCCTTCAGTCCATACATCCCCGTGCTCGGCAATTCCATTCCTAAACTCCTCCACCTTAATAATCTCCCCATCAAAAATCTCCCATATCTTACTTCTCTGACCGTATCTTCAGTCACCTCCCTGAATGACTCCTTTTTTTCCTGTTCAGTGTCCTCCAGTCCCTTAGGATGTATTTTCTTAATTGAAAGGTGCTTTGTCAGAGCACGTTGTTGTTACACTTTAATCACGGAAAGCTGCTGACATTGGAATCTGTAAGTACTGTAGTGTAATGCGTGTGGGTGTTGTGAGGAAAATACCCTAAAAATTGCCTTCAATGTGTCTTCCAAATGGAGGTTCAGCAGCCAGACTGAACTCTGGGAAACCATTCCATGAATGCTCATGTGACACAAAACGTTCCTCACAAGAACTGGGAGACGGTGTGCTAGGAGACTATAAAAATGCCACTTCTTATCTGAAGATCTGTATTTTCTTTGTTAAAAAGACTGAGAAATTAGGGAAGTGAAATTGCCACCTGACATGTCTGGATTCTCTTTCTTATTTAATGGAAGGTCACCATGGGTAAGAAGAAGCCTGTTTTAAGGTGATTGTCACCTAAAGGGGTGAACTCTTGTAATACGTGTGTAACTTAGATTGGTTAAGTATTAAAATTAGTGCGTTGTTTGTCTAATGTATGTGAAAAGATGTCTCTGTAAAAGACAGAACGTGCATCACTCGGTAAATTTGTTCTCATCTCCTGAAAGAGGGGAGAGGAAGACTGAGAAAGAAAAAGGGGGAGAGAGAGATCACATCATCATCCCAGAGGAAGGGGAGGCTACCAGCTCAACTACACCAGCTCACAAGGACGAGATTGTAGAAGTTCTGGGAACATTGCTAACTGCCCAGTGTCCAAATTTAAAATGCTGCTAATTGTGATCATGAGGTTAATAAGGAAATGTTAGCTCACAACTTTATTGCCTAACTTTTTCTAGGCAATAATTCATTCGTTCAGTAGCTATTGCATATCCCAAGGGGAGGTCAGCAGTGTCAGTGTTGCTATAATTTGAAGTGGTTGATGCAAGACAGTTCAGTGAGCTAAAATTTAATTATCATCTCTCCTTGGCATAGATTGCATGGTGAACCCCAGATGGTTTCTTTACGACTGGTTAAGGATTGGTCTGGTGCCTTTGATTAAATATACTCGTCAGGGTTCCGATCCCAGTGTTCTTACGAGCGAAGAACTCCCCATCTCATGTTTTGCCTTCTCTCCGCAGTGTGCATCTGGGTAGTTTTATTCTCCCTGTGCCGATACGTCCCACTCGCTCTCTAATAGTTTGCAACAATGCAATTAAATGGTAATTAAAATTTACACAAAATGCACTGACAAGACAGTGCATGAGTATAAAACCAAACAACAGCTCATAAAATGTCTTCGGCAGTGACAGCGTCTTCATGTTGTTTATTTACCCTTAATGAGACACGAGCTTGCTCTTTCAAGATGAAGCAGTTATTAAATATGCTTTTAATCACTTTCTTATGGGAGTGCTGTGCACCCTCCTTTGGGACCTGTGCAACATTACAACTCCTGTCAAGGGCTAATTAGTATGCAAACCTGAGCTTGTATTGGATTGTTTTATTGGGAATTTTACAAGGCTGTCTCGACTGGCAATTTGAATGCTAATCTTTGGATATTTCTCATATGATGATTGCCTAGGCATCCCCTCACACTGCGAGCTCGGTTATGAATGATACATTCAGAGCTTTCCAAAAGGTCAAAAAGGGAAACGTGCAAAGAGTCAACCGGCGTTTACAATCGCGTCTAAACTCTGACAGAAACGGCTTTAGTCAACTGAACGGGCCAGCCAGTTCCAGTCGTAGGCTAGCCTCTGAACAATAGCTGAATGGTTTGCTGATCCCCGCAACGTGTGTCCAGCCGCACTCAAACGGGTCTTGTTCTTGAAACTGTCGGCAGTGGGCAGCTGATTCTTCCACTACAGCGTGAGTGACAGAACTGCATCTTGCACGGGGCGAAAACAATGAGGGAGAATTTTTTTTTTATCAATCAATAATTCATCACCTTTTCTGAACTGGCCAAGCTTTTCACACAAGAAATGCACTGTCAGTTTAACAGTTCCTTAAATGTTTGATGCACTCTCCAGGAGATTCCAGTATCAGTTGGCTTCTATGTATTAATTTCATCTTTTCCCTCTCTCACTGACTAATCCTGGGATATAGCGCCCCGGGTGCCAGCTGTAGCTAGTTTTTACACAAGAGAGTTCAGCAAGCAGTCCATCTGATGGGCTTGAATAGATAAAGTGATAGAACAGTTTCAATTCACTCAAATGTCGCTAAACATGTAGGAAAGACAAACTGCTGAACAACTGCATGAAAACTGGAGCAGAAGTAGAAAGACATGAATAATTTGTCCCTTGATATTGCAACCTGTATTTTCTAGACCAGTGCCTATGAGCCCTCTACTTTTTTAAGGATCACTACAGTTTTTAACCATCACAGTCAGGTGATATATTGCTTCAGTAAATTTGCTGCATTGTAGTGATGGTAAACCTGAAACTGTTCTCCAGTGCCAGGCACTAGTTCCACACCACACTGTTTCCTCAGTGGGTAGCACTTTCACCTCTGAGTCAGAAGGTTATGGGTTCAAGTCCCATTCCAGAAACTTGCGCACAAAAATCTAGGCTGATACTCCAGTGTAGTAATGAGGGATTGCTGTACTGACGGAGGTGCTGGCTTTCAGATCAGACATTAAACCGAGGCCCCGTCTGCTTCCTCGTGTGGACATAAAAGATCCCTTTGCATTATTTCAAAGAAGAGCAGGGGCATTTTCCATGGTGTCCTGGTGTAAGGGGTTTTCTTAGATCGCAGAGGTCTCTCTCTCTCCAGAGGCCTCCCTCTCTCTTGCACAGTAAAACCTTGAGTGGTTCGACCCACTCGCCCCTTAGGTTCTAGACACTGGACTTTCAGGCAGGAACTACAATGCAGAGAAAACTCTATAGACCAGGTTTAATGAAAACGAAATGAAACTTTATTGCGTAAAGGAACAGATCAAACTGCAAGCCAATAAGGTACATGGGAGGGGAAAACAAATCATAATACAGTACTGGCTAAGATATATACAGGCATATTATACTTTACAAAAGTCATCACGAAATGGGGAAACACACGGAATATCGAGGGACAACAACTCATTGTTAAAAATTACCCCTTAAATGCCCAACCCCTAAGCCTATCTAGATCAGATTGTGAGGGGCCAGAGACATGCTCACCAATCCAGTTGGAAAGTATAGAGTTTTGAAAAAGGTCTGCGTTTTGATCCTTTCAGGCATCCTGTCTCCACGTGGTCAGCGCTGCAGGCTGCGACACTCTCTCTTCTTCCTCGAGGTGAAGGTTATGGACAGGCTGGATGTCAACGGGCCTGGAGTCAGTGTGGGGAGAGACCAACTGTTTTACCATTTTCGTATGGGTTTCGTCGCACAGCCCAGTTGGTTCACCGTTTTCATAAAGGTTTCGCGTTCCGGGGTTGGTCGATGATCTCCCGACAGTTACCCTGGGGCTAGATGCTGACTCAACCTCCCATCTCGAACCTCGATCCTCCGTCGTCTTTGCTTGAACTCCGTACCGATGTAGAAGCCTAGCTGAAGCCCAAGATGAAGCCCCGGTACCTGTGAACGTCCTCAGCACCTCGATCGCTACCCCGGGTCTCCCCGATATACTTCTCAAAAGAGGCCTTCATCTCCCGCCAAATCAAGGTTAGTCTTTGTTTAACTTTTGGCGGGCTTGTAGCACAGCGGGGTAGTTATTATGTTTTAAACTACTTTGTGATGGCCGGTGACGGCCATCTCTGGTCTGGAATGACCCTGTATGGTTTTTATTGTCCATCTGATGCCTTAGATGGTTCTTGATGTCCCCCCTATGAATATGAAACTGTTTTCCTTTGTCTGGGTAAATATTTAGATGGCCTTTATCTACAGGCCGATCTGACTGGATCTGCGTCCAATCCATATGTATGTGGTTGTGTCTGGTTTCGTTTTCTCCGAAACGGCCTTCCAGAACTTACTGTGAGCTGAATCCACAAAGGCTGTCTGGGGACTGCAGGAACCATTTTAAAGTGTCCCGAAAAGCTGGTCACGGGGTCTGGCGGCCATTTTGTATGCCTCTTTTTCTGGGCTTCTTTTAAAACAGTCTTTAAAATTAAGGCCTCTTCTGCCAATAGACCCTTATAGGGCAATGTTCAATTTTGCGAATCTTACACTGGCCAATATTTACCCCACAACCAACACCACAAAAAACAGATTATCTGGTCATTATCACATTGCTGTTTGTAAGTATTTCTTTCTTTCTTCTATTACCACTGAGCACCGCCACAGGGGGTCTGTTAGAATTTTAAGATGTGTCGATAGCTTGCTGTTCTTCTTCTTCTTAGGCAGTCCCTTGGAACCGAGGATGACTTGCTTCCACATTAAAAATGAGTTTGCAGGTGACTGATGAGTCCAATGCGGGACCTACAGTCTCTGTCACAGGTGGGGCAGATGGTGGTTGAAGTGGTGGGTGGGTGGGGTGCTTGGGTTGACGTGCGCTCCTTGCGCTGCCTGCGCTTGGCTTCCGCTTGCTCCTGGCGAAGAGACTCAAGGTGTTCGGTGCCTTCTCAGATGCTTCTCCTCCACTTTGTGCGGTCAAGGTCATCCCATCTTCTGTCATCGAATTACAGTATGCAGACGATGCTTGCGTTTGCGCTCACTCGGAGATCGAACTCCAAACCATTGTTAACACCTTCACTGAAGTGTATGAGAGCATGGGCCTTACACAAAACATCCGTAAGACAAAGGTCCTCTACCAACCTGCCCCTGCCACACAGTACTGCCTCCCGATTATCAAAATCCACGACAAGGCCTTGGACAACGTGGACCACTTTCCATACCTCGGGAGTCTGCTGTCAACAAGGGCAGACATCGACGACAAAGTCCAACACCACCTTCAGTGTGCCAGTGCAGCCTTCGGTCGCCTGAGGAAGAGAGTGTTTGAAGACCAGGACCTCAAACCTAGCACTAAGCTCATGGTCTACAGAGCAGCAGTGATACCCGCCCTGCTGTATGACTCAGAGACATGGACCATGTACAGCAGGCACCTCAAAGCAATGGAGAGGTACCACCAACGCTGCCTCTGCAAGATCCTGCAAATCCATTGGCAGGATAGGCGCACCAATGTCAGTGGTGTTGTTAACTTGCTGTTAATTGAAAGAAGGGTTGTCAATGGAATCTGTGAGTAAAGGGTTTGCTTAAAAGCCTTTCAAAATTTGTGCGAAGCTCTTCTATGCAAATCATTGGTATCCTCACCTCCGGCTTAAAAAAAGCAAAAATACTTGCATTTATATAGCGACTTACACTACCTCAGGATGTCCCAAAGCGCTTTACAGCCAATGAAGTACTTTTGAAGTGTAGTCACCATTGTAATTTAGGAACCACAACAGCCAATTTGTACACAGCAAGGTCCCACAAACAGCAATGTGATAATGACCAGATAAAAACAGAAAATGCTGGAAATACTCAGCAGGTCAGGCAGCATCTGTGGAGAGAGAAACAGAGTTAACATTTCAGGTCAATGACCCTTCATCAGAACTGGAAAAGTTGGAGATGGAACATGTTTTTAAGCAAGTGTAGGGACAGGGAAAGGGGGGGAGGGGAAGAAAGAACAAAAGGGAAGGTCTGTGACAGGGTGGAAGGCAGGAGAGATTAAGAGACAAAAGGGATGATGGTGCAAGGCAAAAGCAGATGGTAATGGGACAAGTTAAGAAACAAAAGATGACTCTAGATGAAGTGTAAATGGCAATGGCAGAATGATCAACAGCTGCCATGTGGAATGACCAGATAATCTGTTTTAGCTTTGTGGAACTTTAGGAATCCATGGAATAGTTGTACTCTGGGAAAAAATAAACAACCCTTATTAAAAGTATTGGGAAGAAAACAGTGTGGTGTGGAACCAGTGTCTGATAGTCTAATGTGAAGCGCAGAGTGGGAACCTGTTTCCAATCTATTGGTACCTCCCCAGTGTTCAACGACTCCTTCACCTTGACTATCAATGCTTCACAAGTCTCCTCTCTTGTTTCTTTTAGTATTCTGGGACAAATATCATCTACATAGGATTACACAGGATTACATAGGATTACACAGGATTACATAGGATATACAGCACAGAAATAGGCCACTAGGCCCAACCAGTCTATGCCGGTGTTTATGCTCCACTCGAGCTTCCTTCCGTTTTTCCTTATCTAACCCTATCAGCATCACCGTTTATACCCTTCTCCCTCATGTAGGGGGGTATCGTTTAACTGATTTAAGGTAATTTCCCTGGTCTTGCAGCCTTTGTCTGCTCTCGGACCAATTCCAATCTTTTACCTGGTTTACGGTAATTCACCTGGTCAGGCAGCCTGCTGCTACACTGTAAACCAAATTCCAATAAACCAATTTTCAAACAGCGGTTTCGAATCGCTACCCCACCTTCCAGTTCTGACTGGAGGGCTTATAATTAATGATATTAAAACGGACAAATGGTCTGGATGAAAGAAAATCAAGCTTTATTAACTAAAAGAAACTATAATCAAATATAAAACTATACCACACAAACACAGTAAATTACAGTAAAATTGCTTAAATGGAGGAAGAAAGATGGCAAAAATGAGGGGTAAGTGGCTACAATGTTGATTAAACAATCTTAGCAATATCCCCTTAATTACCACCCCCCAACTCCTTACTAGGTTTCTTTGCTGAGGAGTCAGAGACCCTGCTCACCTGTGGTCCAGCGAAGTAAGGGCTAAGAGAGAGATAGCATCTCAGGAGCTATCTTTATACCTGGAAAAGTCTGTCTGCAAAATTCGCGCCCAAAGTTCCAATACACAAAAGAAATGCTGTGATTGGCTAATTCAAAATGGTTGGAATGGGTTAATGTTTCTGCACAGTGGGGCCAAAATGTTCCCACCCACATCTGGAGCTCACCTGGGCTAAAATAAAAGGGAATGCAACTGCCCTATTGTCCAGAATGATGGGTGATTCAAACCTATTCAATGCTTAAACTGTTCCATATCAAAATCCGTTCCACAGTTTCGATGTGCCTCATTGACTGTGAGTGCTTTGAATTGTTGTGTAAACAGAAGCAGTTTCAATCGATTGTCCTGCTGGTTGGTCTCAAGTGGGCTGTAATCCCTTATGTCAATAAGCAACTTCAAGTGCTTAGAAGGGAACCTCCCTTTGATTGGCAGGTCTTTGGCTGCCACTGTATCCTCCCACTTTTTCACACAGACAACTCGAGCTGCTTCTTTGTCCTTTTGCCATGCTTTCTCTGCCATTTTAAAACCTTTTGTGGTTGCCCAAACTCCAGGGAACAATCTTATTGATCAAAGTACTGTCTTAAGGTGTGTGAATATTTTCCACAGAGCTCCTCGACTCCCGTGTTGTCCACGTTCTTTCCATCTCAGAGCAGTCTTTTGCGGTTCTAGGCACATTTTAAGACATTGTAGACAAGTCACATCACCCAATTCTTCATCCACTATGTGGACCAATATTTTCAATCTTCAGGGAAAAACAGGGGAATTTTGCAAAACCCCTACATTCACATGCTTATCTGACCATCCTTTAAATGCATCTATACTATTCACTTCAACCACTTCCTCTAGTAGTGAGTTCCACATTCTCACCACTCTCTGGGTAAAGAAGTTTCTTCTGAATTCCCTATTTGATTTTTTGGTGATTATCTTATATTGATGGCTTCTAGTTTTGCTCTTCCCCATAAGTGGAAACATTCTCTCTCTATCCACTCTATCAAAACCTTTCATGATTTTAAAGACCTCTATTAGATCACCCCTCAGCCTTCTCTTTTCAAGAGAAAAGAGACCCAGCCTGTTCATTCTTTCCTGATAGGAGTACCCTCGCATTTCTGGTATCATCCTTATAAATATTCTTTGCACGCTCTCTCATGCCTCTATATAATATGGCGACCAGAATTGCACAGTACTACAAGGTTCAATACAAGTTTAGCATAACTTCACTACTTTATTATTCTATCCCTCGAGAAATAAGCCCTAGTGCATGGTTTGCTTTTTTATGGCCTTGTTAACCTGTGTCGATACTTTTAGTAATTTCTGTATTTGTACTCCTAGATCCCTTTCTCCCTCTACCCCATTTAGATTGTTACTTTCCAAGTAATATGTGACCTCCCTATTTTTCTTACCAAGGTATAATACCTCACATTTAGCTGTGTTGAATTTCATTTGCCAATTATATGCCTATTCTGCAAGTTTATTAATATCTTCTTGTAATTTGTTGCAGCCTCCTCAGTATTCGGTGCCGTCTGCAAATTTATAAATTGGGCGGAATCTTACCTTCCAGGCCGAGTTTTTTGGGTTCCAGTCCCGCCCCCAGCGACGTCCGATGAACAGATACTATTTTGCCCTGATTGGCCTTGTTAAACCTACCTTGCAGTTGATGATGCTTCATCTGCTGGTTTTCTTAAAGGCATATGCACCACACTTGTTTGACAGATGATTTGACAGTGTTTGACAGCACTGACATGCTGTCGAACACTGACAATCACTTTCCAAAGGTGAGCCCTTGCACCCAGGCTCTCCAATTACTCTCTCCTTAGGATAAAACAGATGAGATTGCAGAAGCCATCTGTCTCTTCTCCCGATGAGATGAGGCTACACAAACACTTCACCGCTTGTCACCTGCAGAAACATCTAACCACATTAAAAATTACTTTCACAACATTTCCTTACCTCTGATACTAAACCAGCATCCCATTGTATCCTTCACACCACTTCTGTAGCTGTCATCCAAACACGAACATAACAACAGACGCAAAGCGCACCTCACTTACTATGGCGGGGTTCCCTGATGTCGGGAAGCCCGCAGCAGCTGTCAAAAAATTGGAAAAAGCCTCTTAACTGCCTGTTAACTACCTGTTAACAGACAGTTAAGTGACTATAATCCTCTTACCACTTCTAGGAGTCGGGTCCCTGTGCAAATCGGGGGACCTGACTCCCGGGAAGATTGATTGGAGGTGGGTAAAATCCAGTTTTTGATTCCAAGGTCTAAATCATTAATATAAATTGTGAACAACAGTGGTCCCAGCACTGAGCCTTGTGAAACATCACTAACCACCTGCTGCCACTGTGAATAACTATTCTTTACCCCTACACTCTGCTTTCTGTCTTGAAGCCAGCTAACTATCCATTCTGTGACTTGTCCCATGACTCCACATTCTCTGACCATGTTCATTAGTCTATTATGGGGTAACTTATCGAAGGCCTTTTGAAAATTTAGATAAACTACATCTGCTGCATTAGCCTCGTCTACTCTCTCTGTTAACTCTTCAAAAAATTCAATTAGGTTGGTCAAGCAAGACTTTCCCTTTTGAAATCCATGCTGACTATTTATTATTATGTTTTTTTGTTTCTAGATGTTCTTCTATTTTCTCCTTTATTAGGGATTCCATTATTTTTCCTACCACTGATATTAAGCTGACTGGCCTATAGTTCTGTGGACATGTTTTATCTCCCTTCTTAATTATACGTATTATTATGTTAGCTATCCGACAGTCCTCTGGCTCTACAACTTTTTCTAATGAATTACTAAATATGTGTCGTAATGCCTCTGCTATTTCTTCCCTAGATTCTTTTAAAATGAGCAGATGTAATCCAGCTGGGCCGGGGTTTTATACTCTTTGAGTTTGATTAGTTTATTTAGTATATCTCCTCGTTTTATTTTAAATGCAGTTAACTCATTACTAATCACATCTTCCAATGTCATCTCCACTTGTTCTATCTCCCTGGTAAATACTGAATCAAAGTAATTATTTAATTCCTCTGCGATCTCTCTATCACTACCTGTGGTATTATCCTGTCCATCTCTTACATAGAAAAATAGAAGATAGGAGCAGGAGTAGGCCATTCGACCCCTCAAGCCTGCTCCGCCATTCAATGCGATCATGGCTGATCATCCAAATTCAGTACCCTGTCCCTGCTTCTCCCCATACCCCTTGATCCCTTTAGCCTTAAGAAATATACCTAACTCCTTCTTGAATATATTTAATGAATTGACCTCAACTGTCTTCTGTGGTAGAGAATTCCACAGGTTCACCACTATCTGGGTGAAGAAATTCCTCCTCATCTCTGTCCCAAATGGCTTACCCCTTACCCTTAGACTGTGATCGCTGGTTCTGGACAACCCCGCCATCGGGAACAGACTTGCTGCATCTAGTCTGTCTAGTCTTGTTAGAATTTTATAAGTTTCCATGAGATCCCCTCTCATTCTTCTAAACTCTAGCGAATATAAGCCTAATCGCCCCAATCTCTCTTCATACGTCATTCCTGCCATCCCAGGTATCAGTCTGGTGAATCTTCGCTGCACTCCCTCCATGGCAAGAACATCCTTCCTCAGATAAGGCGACCAAACTGCACACAATACTCAAGGTGTGGTCTCACCAAGGCCCTGTACAACTGCAGCAAGACATCCTTGCTCCTGTACTCGAATCCTCTCATTATGAAGGCTAGTATACCATTTGCCTTCATAACCGCCTGCTGCACCTGCATGCTTACCTTCAGCGACTGGTGCACAAGGCCACCCAGGTGTCGTTGCACTTCCCCTTTTCCCAATCTATTGCCGTTCAGATAATAATCTGCCTTCCTGTTTTTGCCTCCAAAGTGGATAACCTCGCATTTATCCAGATTATACTGCATCTGCTATGCATCTGTCCAATCACCCAACCTGTCCAAATCATACTGGAGTTTCTCTGCATCCTCCTCACAGCGCACATGCCCACCCAGCTTTGTGTCATCTGCAAACTTGGAGATATTACACCTAGTTCCCTCATCTAGATCATTAATATATATATTGTGAATAACTGATGTCCTAGCACCTATCCCTGCGGTACCCCACTAGTCACTGCCTTCCACTCAGAAAAAGACCCATTTATTCCAACTCTTTGCTTCCTGTCTGCAACCAGTTTTCTATCCAAGTCAATACCTTACCCCCAATCCCATGTGCTTTAACCTTGCATGCTCGTCTCTTATGCGGGACCTTATCGAAAGGCTTCTGAAAGTCCAAATGCACCACATCACCTGGTTCTCCCTTATCTATTCTACCAGTTACATCCTCAAAAAATTCCAGTAGGTTAGTCAAGCATGATTTACCTGTTGTAAATCCATGTTGACTTTGTCCGATCCTGTCACTGTTTTCCAAGTGCTCTGCTATTACATCTTTTATAATGGACTCTAGCATTTTCCCCACTACCAATGTCAGGCTTACCGGTCTATAATTCCCTGTGTTTTCTCTACCACCTTTTTTACATAGTGGGGTTATATTAGCTACTCTCCAATCCATGGTAACTGTGCCAGATTCTATAGAATTTTGGAAGATGACCAGCAATGCATCTTCTATTTCTAGGGCCACTTCCTTAAGTACCCTAGGATGTAGATTATCAGGCCCTGGGGATTTATCGGCCTGCAATCCCATCAATTTCCCTAACACCATTTCCCTATGAATACTGATTTCATTCAATTCCTCCCTCTCATTAGACCCTATGCTCCCCAACATCTCTGGGAGTTTATTTGTGTCCTCCTTTGTGAAGACAGAAACAAAATATGTATTTTATTGGTTGCCATGTCTTTGTTCCCCATTACAAATTCCCCTGATTCTGACTGCAAGGGAGCTACGCATGACTCTTTCTCTTCACATATCTACAGAAGCTTTTACAGTCAGTTTTTATGTTCCCTGCAGGCTTACTCTCATACTCTATTTTCCCCCTCTTAATTAATCCCTTTGTCCTCCTTTGCTGAATCCAAAACTGCTCCCAATCCTCAGGTTTGCTGCTTTTTCTGGTCAATTTATATATCCTCTCCTTGGATCTTATGCTATACCTAATTTCCCTTGTTACCCACAGTTGAGTCACCTTTTTTGTTTTATTTTTATGCCAAACAGAGATGAACAAATTCTGTTGTTCATCCATGCGATCTTTAAATGTTTGCCATTGCCTATTCACCGTCTCCCCTTTCAGTAACATTCCCCAATCCATCCTAGCTGACTCACGCCTCATACCATCCTAGTTTCCTTTTTTTAAATTCAGGACCCTAGTCTCTGAGTCAACTACTTCACTCTCCATCTTAATGTAGAATTCTATCATATTCTGATCGCTCCTCCCCAAGGGGCTTCGCACAACAAGATTGCTAATTAATCCTTTCTCATTACATAATACCCAGTCTAAGATGGCCTGATCTCTATTTGGTTCCTCAACATATTGGTCCAGGAACTATCCCTTATACAGTGTAGGAATTCCTCTTCCACAGTATTATTACTTATTTGGTTAGACCAATCTATAGTAGATTAAAGTCACCCATGATAACTGCTGTGCCCTTATTGCACGCATCTCTAATTTCCCATTTAATGCCATCCCCAAACTCAGCATCACTGTTTGGGGATCTGCATATCACTCCCACTAACGTTTTCTGCCCAGTGGTATTTTATTATTTCTCAGCTCTACCCATACAGATTCCACATCATCAGAGCTAATATCCTTCCTTACTATTGTGTTAATCTCCTCTTTAACCAGCAATGCTACCCCACCACCTTTTCCTTTTTGCCTGTCTTTCCTGAATATTGAATACCCCTAGATGTTGAATTCCCAGCCTTTGTCACCCTGGAGCCATGTCTCCATAATCCCAATTATATGATATCCGTTTACATCTACTTGCACAGCTAATTCATCCACCTTATTACGAATGCTCCTCGCATTGATACAAAGCCTTCAGGCTTGTTTTTTTAACACTCTTAGACCTTTTAGAATTATTGTTTACTGCGGCCATGTTTGATTTACACCCTTGATTTCTCTGACTTCCACCTTTGCTTTTCTCCTTCCTGTCTTTTGCTTCTATCCTTGCTTCCCTTTCCTCTGTCTCCCTGCACAGTGTCCCAACCCCCTGCAATTTTAGTTTAAACCCTCCTCAACAGCACTAGCAAACACTCCCCCTAGGACATCAGTCTCGGTCCTGCCCAGGTGCAAACCGTCCAGTTTGTACTGGTCCCACCTCCCCCAGAACTGGTTCCAATGTTCCAGGAATTTGAATCCCTGCCCCTTGCACCATTCTTCTAACCACGTATTCATCTGAAATATCATTCTATTTCTACTCTGACTAGCACGTGGCACTGGTAGCAAGCCTGAGATTACTACCTTTGAGGTCCTATTTTTTAATTTACCTCCTAACTCCCTATATTCAGCTTTTAGGACCTCATCCCATTTTTTAGCTATATCGTTGGTACCTATATGCACCATGACAACTGGCTGTTCACCCTCCCCCTCCAGTATGCCCTGCGGCTGCTCCGAGACATCCTTGACCCTTGCACCAGGGAGGCAACATACCATCCTGGAGTCTCATTTGCGGCCACAGAAATGCCTATCCATTCCCCTTACAATAGAATCCCCTATCACTATAGCTCTCCCGCTCTTTTTCCTCCTGTCCTGTGCAGCAGGACCACACATGGTGCCAGGAAGTTGGTTGCTGTTGCCTTCCCCCAATAAGCCATCTTCCCAAACAATATCCAAAGCGGTATATCTGTTTGAGAGGGGAATGGCCACAGGGGACCCCTGCACTACCTGCCTGCGCCTACTACTCTGCCTGGTGGTCACCCATTCCCTTCCTGCCTGTGCAGCCTTTAGCTGCGGTGTGACCAACTCATTAAACGTGATATCCACGACATGCTCAGCATCGCGAATGCTCCAGTATGTATCCATTCGCAGCTCCAATGATGCAATGCGGTCTGCCAGTAGCTGCAGCTGGATACACTTCCCGCACACATGGTCATCAGGGACACAGGAAGTGTCCCTGATTTCCCACATAGTTCAGGAGGAGCATGCCACAGGGCCGAGCTTTGCTGCCATTACTTACCATTTAATTAATTTAAACTAAATCAATACCACCAATTATACTACAATTAAATGATATACTCAAGGGCCCTTGTTTCCTAGCACTCCCCGCTACACAACAGAGACCTTAGAAACTATAACCACAAGATTAAGACCTTCTAAACTTTATAAACTATGAACCTTAACTGTCAAACTATAGAGTAGTATAAATACTCACCTGGCCGTACTCACGCAACCAGCTGCTTCCTCCTGCCCACGTCACGTTTTGAGTCGTGACGTGGCTCTGGAACTCGGCCGCCGGTCTGTGAGATTGGTAAGCCTGTGAAAGAAAGCCCACGAAAGTGAGTTTAAATACTCACTGAACCTCCGCTCTTACCACTCCCGACAATGGCCTGTGAAAAAAAGCCAGAAAACATATTTGAAAGTTTTTTATCTGAATGCACGCAGCATTCGTAACAAAATAAATTAGTTGACGGTACAAATAACTACACATGGGTATGATCTGGTGGCCATTACGGAAACATGGCTGCAAGATGATCATGACTGGGAACTAAACATACAAGGGTATTTGACAATTAGGAAGGACAGACAGGAAGGAAAGGGAGGTGGGGTTGCTATGTTAATCAAGGATGGAATCACTGCAATAGTCAGAAATGATATTGGGTCAAAGGATCAGGATAGTGAAACAGTTTGGGTGGAGATAAGGAATAATAAGAGGAAAAAGTCGCTAGTGGGTGTAATCTATAGGCCTCCTAACAGTTGCAACTCTGTTGGTCGGTGTATAAATCAGGGAATAGTTGGGGCTTGTAATAAGGGAACAGCTATAATCATGGGGGATTTTAACTTTCATATTGACTGGACTAATCAAATTGGGCATGGCAGCCTTGAGGAAGAGTTCATAGAGTGTATTAGGGATGGGTTCCTTGAGCAGTATGTAACTGAACCAACCAGGGGGCAGGCAATCTTAGATCTGGTCCTGTGTAATGAGACAGGATTAGTAAAAAATGCCCTAGTAAAGGATCCCCTTGGAATGAGTGACCGTAATATGGTTGAATTCCAAATTCAGTTTGAGGGTGAGAGAGTTGGATCTCAAACCAGCGTACTGAGCTTAAATAAAGGAGACTATGAAGGTATGAGAGTAGAATTGACTAAAGTGGACTGGGAAAACAGAATAAAGTGTAAGACGGTACAAGAGCAGTGGTCTACATTCAAGGAGATATTTCACATCTTTCAAGATAAATATATTCCACTGAGGAAAAAGGGGAGTAAAAGAAAAGACAGCCATCCGTGGCTTAGTAAAGTAATAAAGGATAGTATCCGACTGAAAACAAGGGCATATAAAGTAGTCAAATCTAGTGGGAGGACAGAAGATTGGGAAGCATTTAAAAGCCAGCAAACAATAACTAAAAGATTAATTAAGAAAGGGAAGATAGATTATGAAAGTAAACTAGCAAAAAATATAAAAACAGATAGCAAGAGTTTCTACAGCTATATAAAAAGAAAAAGGGTGGCTAAAGTGAATGTTGATCCCTTAGAGGATGGGACCGGGAAACTAGTGGTGGGGAACATGGAGATGGCAAAGACGCTGAACAAATATTTTGTATCAGTCTTTACAGTAGAGGACACTAAAAATATCCCAACACTGGACAAACAAGGGGCAATGGGGGCGGGGGGGAGGAGGAGCTAAACACGATTAAAATCACTAAGGAGATGGTACTCGGTAAAATAATGGGACTTAAGGCGGATAAATCCCCCGGACCTGATGGCCTACATCCTAGGGTCTTGAGAGAAGTGGCGGTAGGGATTGTGGATGCATTGGTGATTATTTTCCAAAACTCCCTGTACTCAGGAAAGGTACCGGCAGATTGGAAAACTGCTAATGTAACACCCTTATTTAAGAAGGGAAGTAGACAAAAAGCCGAAAACTATAGACCAGTTAGCCTAACATCTGTGGTTGGCAAAATGTTGGAGTCCATTATTAAGGAAACAGTAACAGAGCATTTGGATAAACATAATTAAATAGGACAGAGTCAGCATGGTTTTATGAAGGGGAAGTCATGTTTGACAAATTTGCTCGAATTCTTTGCGGACGTAACATACAGGGTGGATAAAGGGGAACCAGTGGATGTAATGTATTTGGACTTCCAAAAGGCATTTGACAAGGTTCCACACAAAAGATTACTGATCAAGATAAAAAATCACGGGATTGGGGGTAATATACTGGCATGGGTGGAAGATTAGCTAGCTAACAGAAAACAAAGAGTTGGGATAAATGGTTGGTTCTCGGGCTGGCAATCAGTAACCAGTGGTGTTCCACAGGGGTCAGTGCTGGGACCCCAACTCTTTACAATCTATATTAACGATTTGGAGGAAGGGACCGAATGCAACATATCCAAGTTTGCCGATGATACAAAGATAGGAGGGAAAGCAGTGAGTGAGGAGGACATAAAAAACCTGCAAAAGGACATAGACAGGCTAAGTGAGTGGGCAGAGATTTGGCAGATGCAATATAATGTTGGAAAGTGTGAGGTTATGCACTTTGGCAGAAAAAATCAAAGAGCGAGTTATTATCTAAATGGAGAGAAACTGCAAAGTGCTACAGTACAAAGGGATCTGGGGGTCCTGGTGCATGAAACACAAAAAGTTAGTATGCAGGTGCAGCAGGTGATCAGGAAGGCCAATGGAATCTTGGCTTTTATTGCAAGGGGGATGGAGTATAAAAACAGGGAAGTCTTGCTGCAGTTATACAGGGTATTGGTGAGGCCACACCTGGAATACTGCGTGCAGTTTTGGTTTCCATATTTAAGAAAAGATATACTTGCTCTTGAGGCGGTTCAGAGAAGGTTCACTCGGTTGATTCCGGAGATGAGGGGGTTGACGTATGAGGAAAGGTTGAGTAGGTTGGGACTGTACTCATTGGAGTTCAGAAGAATGAGAGGCAATTCTTATCGAAACATATAAGATTGTGAGGGGGCTTGATCGGGTGGATTCGGTGAGGATGTTTCCACTGATGGGTGAGACTAGAACTAGGGGGCGTAATCTTAGAATAAGGGGCTGCCCTTTCAAAACTGAGATGAGGAGAAACTTCTTCACTCAGAGGGTAGTAAATCTATGGAATTTGCTACCCCAGAGAGCTGTGGAAGCTGCAACATTAAATAAATTTAAAATGGAGATAGACAGTTTCCTAGCAGATAAGGGAATTAGGGTTATGGGGAGAGGGCAGGGAAGTGGACGTGAGTCTAGATTTGGATCAGCCATGATCCTATTGAAAGGCGGAGCAGGCCCGAGGGGCCGTATGGCCTACTCCTGCTCCTACTTCTTATCTTATCTGAGTTAAAATACTCACTGAACCTCCGCTCTCACCGCTCCCGACAATGGCCTATGAAAAAAAGCCCGCGAAAGTGAATTTAAATACTCACTGAGTCTCCGGTCTCACCACTCCCGACATTGGCCTAGTAGCCCTATTCCCATCCCGAACTTCCTTTTTTTATTTATGTGCCTGTAAAATATTTTACTATTTTGTTTTATGTTCCTTGATAATTTAATTTCATAGTTCCTCTTTGTCTTCCGAATTGTGTTTTTGACTTCTCTCCTAATCCCTTTATATTCTCCCTTATCATGCACTCCGCTGCTGTCCATCTGCTTAATGTATGCCTCTTTCCTTACCCTCAATTTTTCCCTTCTGGCTTTAATCATCCATGGTGTCTCATTAGTGTTTAGCTTGTTCTTACATAGATACATAGATACATAGAAGATAGGAGCAGGAGTAGGCCATTCGGCCCTTCGTGCCTGCTCCGCCATTCGATGAGATCATGGCTGATCCTTTAATTCAGTATCCCGTCCCCGCCTTCTCTCCGTAACCCTTAACCCCTTTTGCCCGTAGAAATATATCTAATTCCCTCTTAAATATATTTAATGAGCTGGCGTACACTGCCCTCTGTGGCAATGAGTTCCACAGGTTCACCACTCTCTGAGTGAAGAAATTCCCCCTCATCTCTGTCCTAAATGGTTTAGCCCTTATCCTTAAATTATGTCCTCTAGTTCTGTTCTCACCCGCCAAGGGAAACATTCCTTCTGCATCCAGTCTGTCTAGACCTGTCAGAATTTTATACACTTCTATGAGGTCCCCTCTCAATCTTCTAAACTCCAGTGTGTACATCCCTAAACTACATAGTCTCTCCTCATAGGTCATTCCCGCCATTCCTGGTATCAGCCTGGTGAATCGCCGCTGCACCCCCTCCATGGCAAGAACATCCTTCCTCAGATGAGGCGACCAAAACTGTACACAGTACTCGAGGTGTGGTCTCACCAGTGCCCTGTACAGCTGCAGCAAGGTATCCCTGTTCCTGTATTCTAACCCTTTTGCTATGAAGGCCAGCATACCGTTTGCCTTCTTGACCGCCTGTTGCACCTGCATGCTCGCCTTCAGTGACTGGTGTACAAGAACACCCAGGTCTCTCTGTACTTCCCCCTCTCCCAATCTATTGCCATTTAAATAATAATTTGCCCTCCCGTTCCTGCACCCAAGGTGGATAACTTCGCACTTGTCCACATTATAGTGCATCTGCCATTTATCCGCCCAATCGCCCAGTCTGTCCAAATCGCTCTGGAGCTTCCTGGTCTCTTCCTCTGAGCCCACCCCCCCTCCTAGTTTAGTGTCGTCTGCAAATTTGGAAATGCTGCATCCGACTCCCTGATCCAGGTCATTAATGTAAATTGTGAACAGCTGGGGGCCCAGGACAGATCCCTGTGGTACCCCACTTGTTACTGCCTGCCATTCAGAAAATGAGCCGTTTATTCCAACTCTCTGTTTTCTATCTGACAGCCAGTTCCCTATCCACGCCAAAACTTTCCCCTTTATCCCATGAGCCTCAATTTTCCATGCTAATCTTTTATGTGGGACCTTATCGAAGGCCTTTTGGAAGTCCAGGTACACCACATCTACTGGCTCTCCCCCATCTATTCTACCAGTTACTCCCTCAAAAAATTCCAATAGATTAGTCAAGCACGATTTACCCTTTGTAAATCCATGTTGACTCTGTCCTATCCTGTCCCCATTTGCTAAGTGCTCCGCTATTTCATCCTTAATGATGGACTCCAGCATTTTGCCCACAACTGATGTAAGGCTTACAGGTCTGTAATTACCTGCTTTTTCCCTACCCCCCTTTTTGAATAGTGGGGTAACGTTAGCTACCCTCCAATCCATCGGCACTGTTCCCGAGTCTAATGAATTCTGAAAAATCATCCTTAGTGCATCCGCTATCTCTTGTTTATTAAGGGAATATATTTTTCCCGGACTCTGTTGAACACCATTTTAAATCTTTCCCATTGCTGTTCTACATCATTGTTTGCCAATACTGTTGTCCATTTTTGTAGGGGGGCATCTTTTACCTGGTTTACGGTAATTTACCTTCCTTTACCTGATTTATGGTAATTTACCTGGTCAGGCAGCCCTTTTGCCACTGCACTTTGACCAGCTCCAATCAGCGGTTTCGAATCGCTAAACCCCTCCTTCCAGTTCTGACTGGAGGAACTTATAATTAATGATATATTAAAATGGACAAATGGTCTGGATGCGAGAAAGTCAAATTTTATTAAACTAAAGAAGCTACACCACACGATTAAAGTAATCATGGTAAAATGGCTTAAATAGGGGAGGGAAAAACGGACACAATGAGGGAAAACGACTAAAATAACAATTCTTAATGAAATCCCCACTTTACCCCCACCCCTAAGCCTACCCTAAGTTGCCTTGTGGTAGGCCAGAAAAATATATGCTCACTACTATAGTGCCAGCTTCATGTCCCACGAGATCTTCATTGTCCTGAAGTAAAGAAACACCCCAGTGTTTTAAAAGTAAACTGCTGGTGTTCTTACTTCTTCAGACAGACTCCCACGCTGTAGAGGGCACACGGAGGCAAGCCAGAGAGAGAGAGATGCCCCTGAGAAGCTATCGCTTATACCCCAATTTTGGGGCTGAAATGTTCCCGCCCAGATCTGGAAGTTTCTGGGCTAAAACAAAAGGGATCCAACTGTCCCCATTGTCTAGTAATGGGTGATTCAAACCCATTCAAATTTAAACTGTTCCCTTCCTCAGTCCAAATGTCTCTTCTGTGATAGCTGCAGTTTTGAATGTGTCTTCATTCATCCTGATGGGTTTGAATGAAGTTGTATTACTATGTCCTGGGAGGAGTGTAAACCACAGCCTAAGTGGTTTAATCCTTTGTGTCAACAAGGTAGCAGTTTCAGTAAACAAATCGATCATCTGCTGCAGGGCGGGGAAACTCCCTGAATTGCCTTTGATTGGCAGATTCAAACAGGCTATTCCCCAGTGTAAACAAACAGCTTGTAGGTTACCTGACCCGCCCAATTCCACAGGGTGATTGACAGCTCGGCCTCCATTCAAATGCTAATGGCCTGTCTGTCCTTTTTCCTTTTCCTGCTGAAAATTCTGTTTCCATGAGGTTCAAAACTCAAGAGTACATCCTTTTCTTTAATAAAATGTACTATCTTAAAGTGTGCGATTTTTACAAAGTCCTTTGATTCCAGTGTCCAAGTGTTGCTTAGCTCACGGGCTCCTTAACGCAGCCTTTTGCGGTTCTGGGCACGTTTTAAAACATTGTCCAACCCAGAGACAATTTAAATCACACAAAGTCTTCGTCCACGATGTGGATTAATATTTCCCGATCTTCGAGGGCTGAGGGGATTTTGCGAACCCCTACATTCCACCCTTGGATACTCCCAACTTGCCTGTAGTATTCTCTTGAAGGAGTGAGCAAAATTTTCTGACCCCCGACAAGCAACCATCCCCTGTATTTACCTATAGCTACCTATTACTGATTCCCTGACCCGTCTATACCCCGCAAATCCTAGAAAAACCGTGGTACGGTAGGCATCTACAGATACATCAATTACAAAATGTTACAATAAGGGACTCATACCCCTGCACCACTTGTTACATTATAACATGTTACAAAATGTTGCAATCTTGGTTATACAATGTAATCAAAATGATTCCAAGCACGGAGAGGGTCCTACGCCTCTGCACCACTTGGAACTGTAAAACAAAATACAAAAATGTCCATTAAACATTTGAAACAAAATGCTGAAATAAACCCCAACCATCACGTCCCAATGATGGGTTGCGAAATTCGAGTGGGTATTGCTCCTCCCACCCGGGCAGTAAATGTTCCTTCCACCACCCCCCCCCTTTAATGGTCTTAAACTTTTAAAACATACAGAATGGATTTTACAGAACAGTCTGCTCCACCAGGCCTGAGCCGTTCCCTTGTCCCTTTGTGGAGGCGGGGTACCCCTCATGTTTCACAGACCGAGACCGGGAAGTACGGGATCACGACTCCCAGTCCCTCCCCCTCCCGTCTGCCCTCGACTGGCTGGAGAAAATGATGGGTGCCTGTGTGGCGCCTCTCACTGGCCCCACACTCAAACTTGGATCCCAGATCCGGCCACCCACTCATCCTTCTCAACCACACTTACACTCTAACATTGCCCATGGGCCCCGGGTGAGTTCCTCCCTTCCCCAAACGCACCCATGCGACTCTTGGGTCTCCCTCTCCCATTTACAATCTTTCCCGGGCCATCACCACCCACTCCCGGGGAACGCGTCCCTATCTGACAAGGCGCCCGTGCTTCCCCACCATGACTCCTCAATAGCGAGGTCTCCCGCAAGTGAAATTCGGTCAGGATAGTGCTGCCAGCTGGGGCCATCTCTTCCACATAGGATGAGTAGGCAGGTTCCTCCGGACACTTTCCGGTTTCTCCCAAAGGTTGCTGCGGGGTCTCCTCTGGGATTTGTCCAGTGGTGAGGTGATCCCCAACATTCTGTATCCATATCTTCATTCGATGCCCAGCTTGGGCTGGGTGAACAGGGCTGCTCCTTTGTCCACTCTCCTGCAAAAGAACTTAAAAGGAGATGCAGCCAGGTCTCTCACTGACCTGCTGCCTTAGGTGGAGACATGGTCGGGTCCCTCGACCTCGGACCAAAATACAAGCATTTGGCACACTTATAAACTTAAACTTTAAACTTAAACTCAAAACTACTAGTTAGATTCTAAACTTAAAATTTAAACACGTTAAAAGCAAGCTATAAACATGTTTACTTAACACAAAGCTATAATACAAATGCCGCTTGTCTCCAGATGGCCAGGCTAATCCCTGGTGTCACTGTCGCAGATTGCTGCTGCCTGCAGTGAAGCTGGACTGCTTCCTGCTTCTGGTCCCTGGCAGCTTATGGCTGCTGACTGGGGACCTCTGCCCTTTGGCTTCTCCCT
Source organism: Somniosus microcephalus (assembly GCF_052327205.1). Classification (NCBI taxonomy): domain Eukaryota; kingdom Metazoa; phylum Chordata; class Chondrichthyes; order Squaliformes; family Somniosidae; genus Somniosus; species Somniosus microcephalus. Next base: position 51,192,955 of record NC_141009.1, read on the forward strand.
GGTTCGGGAGGCCGCCCTACTCCACTGTAAAATGGGTGACCATGCTTTCTTGGGCTGGGGCACCCGAACAGACCTTCTGAGGGTCGTTTCTGTGGGGGAAACTTTGGCTGATGGACCCTGAGCCTGGTTCACAGCCCTAGGTGGCTGGGAACCTTCTCCCCCTGATGCAAACAGCCTGCACTGTTTAATATACCTGGCAGCCTGCCGGTACTCTAGGTTTGTCTCCTTTTCCCGACCCACTCCTGTACTGGGGGCAGGTATTCTCTCACCACCCGCTGCTGATGGCTGAAAATCTTCCTCCCCAGGTCCAAAACCTGGTACCAGCTCCTCCCATTTGTCCCCTGCAAGAGGAATTGCTATCCCTTCCTCCCCAGAGTCCCACACCATAGGGGGAACCACTCTAGAAGCGGGCTGGGAAGCTTGTCCCTTTAAGCAGGTGACTGCGCCTGCGCGAACCTCCTCCCTGGAGTCCCCCGGCAAAGGCTGTGAAACCTCTGTCTTCAAACAGGCGACTGCGCCTGCGCAGGAAAACTGAAGAGGAGCCGCTGGGGTCACAGGCTGGGGAACTGCGCCTGCGCGAACCTCCTCCCCAGAGTCCGATGGCAGAGGCTGTGAAACCTCTGTCTTCAACCAGGCGTCTGTGCCTGCGCGGGAAAACTGAGGAGGAGCCGCTGGGGTCACAGGCTGGGGAACTGCGCCCGCGCGAACCCAGTGTTGGGAAACCTCTCCCCTCAGGCGCGTGACTGCGCCTGCGTGAACCTCCTGTTCAAAAGACTGGGGAATTCCTGTCTCCAGACCAGCGACTACGCATGCGCGGGCAGTCTCTTCTGTGAATGAACTCGCAGCAGCCTGCGGATTTCTACTCTCAGGCAGCTGTTTCTCTGTTTCTGAACTAGATAACTGGTACAAATTTAAACTTTTGCCAAAACTTAGGTCCCACTGGGGCGGGGAAGTGTCCCAATTGGTGGGCTGGACAACTTTTCCCTTGAAACAAGCCACAGTGCCTGTCTTTACAGCCTGTGAACTTGAACTTGTATGGTCAGATTTATATAATTTACATTGGTTGGCGTGGAACCACTTTGTGCACCGGGGTAGTTTTACTGCATAGACCATGGGGCTGGCCCTATCAACTATACTATAGGGTCCCATGTAGAGTGGCTCTAAACTGTTGGACTATAACCTGGTGTTGTGTGACTTCTTACATTTGTCCACCCCAGTCCAACACCGGCATCTCCACACCTAAACTTCCCACCCGGGCATAGTTTCTTACCATCACTAGATCTCCTATCTCCCACGGGTGGCTCCTGCTAGGCTGATGCTGCTTCCCCATGCTGTCTGCTGCCTGCCCATAAATTCATTTGAGGTGTTTTAGGAGGGTTCGGTAGAATTTATCCCGGTTTATTTCCTGCAGTTGTCCTTCAGTGAGGACTGGGGCAAGGACATGAGTGGGGGTCCTCATAACTCTGCCGGTCATGAGCTCATGTGGTGAATGCCCTGTACTCTTGGACTGGCTGGCCCGGATCCCCATGAGGATCAGAGGTAGGGTCTCTGCCCATTTTTGGGATGACCCCACGGCCTCTTTCCTCAATCTTTCTTTAAGGGTATGGTTCATACGCTCCACAATCCCTGAGGACTGGGGGTTGTGAGCGACATGCCATTTCCCCTGAATACCAAGTAGCCTGAGGGTGTTCTGCATGACTTGGCCAGTGAAGTGGCTTCCCTGGTCGGACTCCACGAACTGGGGCAGTCCCCACCGCGAGAACACCTCCTTCACCAAGATCTTTGCAGTCCCCATTGCTGTGGCCATCCTGCAGGGGAAGGCGTCCACCCACTTGGAAAACACATCCACCAGGATGAGGCAGTATTTGTAGCCTCCCTGGGTGGTGGGCAAGGGCCCTATATCGTCGATCTGGATCGACTGCCATGGTCCCTCCACCCTCCTAATGTGTCCCATGGGCACCTTCCTTTTGTGGGGATCGGGATTATTTGCTGCGCACACAAGACAGCTAGCACAGAACTCACGGACATCATCCCGGAGTTCTGGCCACCATCCAGCCTGTTCCACGCATTGCCAGGTGGTCTCAGGCCCGGGGTGCCCCGCTCTCGGCCCCTCATGGGCCAGCTGAAGGAACTCCCTCCAGTGTTGCTGGGGTACTACCCACTGTTCCCCCCTGAACAGCATGCCTTCCCTTTTGGAGAGGGGGGCTGTGCTGTAGGGGCCCTCTAACTTCCTGCCCTCCATCACTTAATTACAACTTTCAGGACTGGGTCCTGGGCTTGGACTGTCTTGAGGTCTGGGGCTAACACTACTCCTGATTTTCCCTGTGTCCCATCCCTGCCTGCTATCGCTGCCACTGGCCCGGACTCATATGAGTCCCAGAAAGTGCCTGCCCGTGCACCCTCCTTGGCCAGCATATCGGCTTGCTGGTTGCCCTGGCTGCGGGGTTCCGTGGAGGAATGGGCCTTCACCTTATGGATGAAAACTGCACCTTCCTCCCCCACAGCTGCCAGGATTTTCTCCAGCAGGGGTTTTACTGTCAAAGGCTTCCCGTCGGCGGAGGTATACCCATGACAGGACTAGATGGCCAAGTACTCTGTACACGAGTTGCAAGTGAACATACTGTCAGAGCAAATCGTATACAGGGTAGGGAAGATGTTGGGGTGTGTAACACGTACATCACCGCGGACAGTTTAGCCTGCTGGGCACTCATGGTGTTAGGGAGCTTGATTGCCAAGGCAATGTCTGCCGTTGGGTCAAAGGTCCTGCAACCCGTGAGTTGTACTCCAGCGGATACCATGCCGGCCCGTGGGATGTATCCCGGCCCTTAAACCTGTGTTCACTTCCCATACCCCATCTATGGAACATCGATGTGCTGTTCCATGGTATACCATATTGGCCGCAAGCTTTGGCTTGCAAAGGCCCTTTACCTTCAGATCCATCTGTGAGGGAAGAAGGGTCCAGCACGCAATGCGGATGCTGCTGACTGTCCCATCTTTAATCCTCCCATCCAAAAGCATCTGAGTGGGTGTGTGGTGTGTGAGGAAGGTGATGGGAGAGGTGCCTGTGAAAATTAAAGATCTTTTCACAGCCCAATGTGTGGCCAAAAGGTGCCATTCACAGTTGGAGTAGCTCCTCTCCACATCCGTGAGGACTCTGGAGGAGTAGACCATGGGCCTTAGCCTGCCGTGCCGCTCCTGGAGCAGCACAGCACTGAAACTATCCCTGCTGGCCGCTACCTCCAAGAAGAACTCTTTTTTCCCATCTATCGCTCCTAGGGCTGGTGCGGTCTGCAGGTCTCCCTTTAACTTAACAAATGCTGCCTGGCATCCCTCATCCCAGGACCACCCCACTCCCTTGTGTAGTAGACAGAGCAGAGGGGCTGCTGTGGCTGCATAGTCCTCTATAAAATCCCTGCAGTACCCCGTCAATCCCAGGAATGACCTCACCCTTCTTACTGAATTGGGAATCGGTAACTCCTGGACCGCTTCCCTCCTTGCCTTATCTATGGCCCTCTCTCCTGTGTGGACAGTCAGACCCAGGAATTTAACTTCTTGCTGACTGATCTGCGCCTTCTTGGGGTTGACTTTAAACCCCTTTCTCTGCAGCAGCTCCAGCAGCTCAGCCAGCAGTGGGCCATGCTCCCCGACTGAGTCGGTAAATAAGAGCAGGTCATCCACATACTGCAGTAACTGAGTGGGCTGACTGTACTCTTTTAAACTATCCTTCATGCATTGGTGGAAGATGCTGGGGCTGTTGTGGAAACCCTGTGGCAGACAGGTCCAGGTATACTGCTGTCCCTTAAAGGTGAAGGCAAACTTACATTGGCCCTCCCGTTTTAAAGGGATGGACCAGAACCCATTCGAAATGTCCAGCACCGTGAATGTGTTCGCGGATGCTGGAATACTGCTAATAAGATTAGCCACTGCTTCTACTGTGGGGGCACACGCGGGGATATTGCTGTTAAGCACCCGATAGTCCACTGTGGCTCTCCATGAATTGTCCGGTTTCCTAACTGGCCAAAGTGGAGAATTAACATGTGTGGCTATGGGCCTCAACACTCCCTGTTTAACTAAGGAGGTGATGGCTGCCTCCATGTCGGGTTCTGTCGCCTTGGGGAAATTGTACTGCTTCTGTGGTCGGGCCATGGGGTCCCCGTCTATTTTAACCTCAAACCCTGTGATCCTCCCGCAGTCGTGTTTATGGGTGGCAAACGCTGTGAGGTTTGCCTGCACAACTGCCTGCAGTGCCTCCGGGACACCATTTACCATGAGCCCAAGGTCGTAACCTTCTTTGGGCTTCACAGTACACAAGGTCCCCTTACCCTCCTTGGCTGGGATGACCACTACACCTTCTTCCCTGTCTGTGCTAGCCCCCCAAAGGCAGTGGTTGCAGAGATCCACGAGGATCCCGTGGCCCACCAGGAAGTCGGCTCCTAGGATCCCCTTTCCTTCCTCCTTATTCCACTTTGCCAAGATGCACGTCCACTTAGTTTGGGGCATGCCCAGATGGACTGAGAGGGGTCTGGAGTATACCCCCGCCTGCTCCTGAACGGTGAATCCCGATAGTATGTATGGAACCCCGTTAGACAGAGGTGAGGTGGTGGGATTATCCATATGGATCATGGTGCATGATGCCCCCGTATCCAATAGATAAGTCCCTGTAACCTTCTCTACCACCATCTGTGCGAGCTGTCTCTTCCATTCATCGTACCGGAGATTACACAGACGGACAGGCTGCACGGGCTCCAGTCATTGTGGGGAGGCAGAGGTGGGCGAGGGGGCTGCAGCACCACTGATGGCTGCTACCTTTCCCTGATTGGCCCTGAGGAAAGATTTTATCGACTCCATGGCGGACTCGACTGTGTCGGGAGGAGTTTCTGTCTCTGCCCTCTGAGTTGGGGCTGCGGGGGTCCTGACTTTATCGTCTCTCCCAGGCTTATCACAATCCCTGCGCCAGTGGCCATCCTCCCCGCACCTGCAACAAGTGACCTTGTTCTGGGAGGGACGGCTCCCCTCCTGGCGCCACTCTTTCTTGTATTGAGCCCCAGGTTTAACCTCGTGGACCTTACCCTCTTGCTGGGGGGTCCCACTATTCCTACCGTTCCTATATGCTACCGTGAGCTGCCAGATTACACTCTCTTCGGTTGCTAGGGGGAGTCGCTGGTCAAACCAATTATCAGCCTTTGCTTTTATCTGGGGCAGGCAATTGGACACCAGGCAACGAAGCCATTGGGTCCGCTGCTGCGGGTTCAGGTGTGCCCTATTTTGTCCCCCTGTACACGCACTGTTGTAGACTGGCCACAGCCTGTCTGCAAATGCCTGTGGGGTCTCCCCTTCCTTCTGCAGTGTTTTCCCTATGCGATCGAACGGACTGCCATTGTTCTCACCCATGGCTTCCAGCATTTCCTCCTTTAGGTCCTGAAAACCCTTCTGCCCTCTCTTAGCCTCATCTGAAAGGGTCTGATAGAGCTTACTATCTACAGAGAAAAGCAACATTTTGGCTTTCTCTTCGTCATCACAGCCGTTAACACAGGCTGCCTGTTCTACCCCTTGGAAGTGCACTGAGGGGTCTCCCTTTTCGGAGAGCAGGGGAATATGTTTCACCAGGCCTATGAGCTGCGGGGTATCATAGGGTACCAGATAGGTATGCTGAACAGCCCGTGGGTCATTATCGTTCATGGGCGGACTGTACCTCTGTTGTTGGAGGGGGTACACTGGTCCTGGTCCCCGCCTGCCTAGTGGGACCTGCTGGCAATCTCCTACCACCCCATTGTCCACCCCTTCTTGCTGCCAGAGCTCCTCAAAACTCGGAGCTCTGGGCTGCTGTCTTGGGACCTCTAATTCCCTAGCCAGCTCTGTTCTGGGTGCTGCCTGTGGGGCGGTTTGATTTGGGCTGCTGGTACTGTCCGACGGACTTCCCTTCGGACTTACGAGACATACCATCCCTTTAGTCCTTAATAACTCCATACCCAAACTCTCTCTCTTTCTGTTACATGGGGTATGATCTGCTCCACTAAACCTTTGGTCGCAGGCCAGCATATAAGCTGCCTTTACCTCCCTAACCATTTCCTCCTGCTCTGTTACTTCTGAGGTGAGGCGGGCATTCTCTTCCCGTAGTCTCATCTCATTACTCTTAGCTTCTGTAATTTGGCACTTTAGGAACTCTATCTTGTGCCTCGCATGGCTTTTGCCCTCGCTAGCTTCTTGGGTGAGGTGTGTGTTTTCCTCCTGTAGCCTCCTCTCACTGTCCCTAACCTCTGTGACTTCCTGCACAAGGCGCTCTATCTCTGCCTGGCATTTCGTGACCTCTAGTGTGAGGCGTGCATTTTCTTCCCACACCCTCATCCCACTATCTCTGGCCTAATTCACTTCTCTTATGAGGCGTTCTACCTCCGCCTGGCATTTTCCAAACTCTGACTCCCAATTCTTGGCCTCTTTAACCTCCTCCCACACCCTCATCTCACCCTTCTTAACCCAGCCACCTATACCATAATAGATCAGCTTACACGCTGCCGCTAACTTCTGCAGGGCCACCCACAGACTAAAAGCAAGAAAAGCAAGAGCTGATGCTTTCTCCAGATCCAGACCACTTATCATATCAAAAACTGCCTCCCGTCCTGCCGCGGTTGCCAATTTGTAGGGGGCATCTTTTACCTGGTTTACGGTAATTTACCTTCCTTTACCTGGTTTACGATAATTTACCTGGTTAGGCAGCCCTTTTGCCACTGCACTTTGACCAGCTCCAATCAGCGGTTTTGAATTGGTAAACCCTTCCTTCCAGTTCTGACTGGAGGAACTTATAATTAATGATATATTAAAATGGACAAATGGTCTGGATGCGAGAAAGTCAAATTTTATTAAACTAAAGAAACTACACCACACGATTAAAGTAATCACGGCAAAATGGCTTAAATAGGGGAGGGAAAAACGGACACAACGAGGGAAAATGACTAAAATAACAATTCTTCATGAAATCCCGACATTACCCCCACCCCTAAGCCCTAAGTTGCCTTGTGGAAGGCCAGAAAAATATATGCTCACCACTATAGTGCCAGCTTTGTGTCCCATGAGATCTTCACTGTCCTGAAGTAAAGAAACACCCCAGTGTTTTAAAAGTAAACTGCTGGTGTTCTTACTTCTTCAGACAGACTCCCATGCTGTAGAGGGCACATGGAGGCAAGCCAGAGAGAGAGCGATGCCCCTGAGAAGCTATCGCTTATACCCCAATTTTGGGGCCGAAATGTTCCCACCCAGATCTGGAAGTTTCTGGGCTAAAACAAAAGGGATCTAACTGTCCCCATTGTCCAGTAATGGGTGATTCAAACCCATTCAAATTTAAACTGTTCCCTTCCTCAGTCCAAATGTCTCTTCTGTGATAGCTGCAGTTTTGAATGTGTCTTCATTCATCCTGATGGGTTTGAATGGAGTTGTATTACTATGTCCTGGGAGGAGTGTAAACAGAAACCCATTGTCTGTGGTCACTGAAACCGCAGCCTAAGTGGTTTAATCCTTTGTGTCAACAAGGTAGCAGTTTCAGTAAACAAATCGATCATCTGCTGCAGGGCGGGGAAACTCCCTGAAATGCCTTTGATTGGCAGATTCAAATGGGCTACTCCCCAGTGTAAACAAACAGCTTGTAGGTTACCTGACCCACCCAATTCCACAGGGTGATTGACAGCTCGGCCTCCATTCAAATGCTAATGGCCTGTCTATCCTTTTTCCTGCTGAAAATTCTGTTTCCATGAGGTTCAATACTCAAGAGCACATCCTTTTCTTTAATAAAATGTACTATCTTAAAGTGTGCGATTTTTACAAAGTCCTTTGATTCCAGTGTCCAAGTGCTGCTTAGCTCATGGGCTCCTTAACGCAGCCTTTTGTGGTTCTGGGCACATTTTAAAAAATTGTCCAACCCAGAGACAACTTAAATCACACAAAGTCTTCGTCCACGATGTGGATTAATATTTCCCGATCTTCAGGGGCTGAGGGGATTTTGCAAACCCCTACAATTTTATTTTCCCAAGTTCTATTCTCAGCCACTCAAAAACAGCTTTTCTCCAATCTATTATCCTGGTCTTTGTCATACCTATATCCTTCTCAATTATTATCTTAAAGCATATTATATTATGGTCACTATTGCCTAGATGTTCCCCAGTGTTTACTTCTCTTATCTGCTCTGGTTCATTCCCCATTACTTTATCCAATAATGAATCCTCCCTTGTTGGGCTTTTTATGTATTGGGTTAGAAAGGTGTCCTGTATACATTGTAGGAACTCCATTCCCTTATCCCCATTTACCTACCTCTTCTGTCCAATTAATATCGGGGAAGTTGAAATCCACCATGATTATTATCCTATGTTTTTTGTTAATTTTTCTAATTTGTCTGCATATTTCTTCCTCCACCTCCCTTCCACTATTAGGTGGTCTGTAGACTACACCTATTAGTATGATTAATCCTTTATTATATTTTATCTTTACCCACATGGATTCTATTGCTGTCTTGCTCATTGCTGTCTCCCTTTTTTCTATTGCCATTATGTTATCCCTAATAAGTACAGATACTACACCTTCCCTTTTCCCGTCTCTATCTTTTCTAAATATGTTATACCCTGCAATGTTTAATTCCCAGTCCTGATTTTTCTGTAACCATGTCTCAGTCATCCTGACTATGTCTGGTACCTCACAACACAAGATTGCCTCCAGAGCTCTCCTGTTTTATTACGGACACTGTGTGCATTGATATACAGACAGATTAACTCATTTTTAATAGCAGTTCCTCTCACTTCATTATTAACCATCTTTTTAAATTCCTGTTCTATAACTCTATTTATTCCCTGGCCATCAAAGTCCTCCCTTACTTTACTCTTTCCTATGCTCTCCTTTCCTGTTTTGTTTATATTTAGACTGGTTTCATTTCTTGTAGATCCCTCACCTCCCCCCCCCCCACCCCCACCCCCGTCTTACTAGTTTAAAGCTTTTGCCACCTCTCTATTTACCCTTTCTGCCAGCACACGGGTCCCATCCCAGTAGAGATGGAGCTCGTCCCATCAGTACAGCTACTTCCTGTCCCAGTTCTAGTGGCAGTGTCCCATGAAAAGTAACCCCTCCTTCCCACACCAGCCCTTATTAGTCATGTGTTAATTCTCCTGATCTGACTGTTTCTATGCCAATTTGCATGTGGCTCGAGCAATAATTCAGAGATTATTACTCTTGAGGTCCTGCTTTTTAATTTCACTCCTCACTCCTGATACTCCTTCAGCAGGACCCCCCCCCTGTTCCTACCTAAGTCATTTGTTTCGACATGGACCACAACAACTGTGCCTGGGAATTTTCTCATTCAGCCTCTCTAAGAGTTTTCATCACATTTATATTGCCTGTCCTCACCCTCACCCTCAGTAGGACTCCATGTACGCAGCACAGACTTGTGTTTTCTTTGTCCTAGAGTGTGGTTTGTTTTGAGCTCTGTGACCAGAAAGAGGGACGATTGTGGTCTTTTCCAGTCCTGTACAATCCTATGTAAAAGGTTTCAAATGGTACACCTCAGCCCATTTTGTTCATAAGTGAGAATGTTTTCCCTGTTAATAAAGGTCTGTAAGTTGTCATTGCTGCAATAACACATCGAGTTCCATACCTCATTACGCATTCTGCCAATAGTTATCTCCTTGGTGAGCTGGCTGAAGGTTAATAAAGCAATGTGTTCTGACTGAACTGATTTCTCTTTATCTCTGTGTTGCCTTCATCATAGTTCTTCAATATCAAACATCAATCAAGTTGAATGTTTTGCTCCATAACATTCAAAAAAATTGGATTCTAAAAGCAAGGCATTTATTTGAATCTAAAACAAAGTAACAACAGCAGCAACTTGTACTTGTATAGCATCTTTAACATAGTAAAACGTCCCAAGGTGCTGCACAGAAGCATTTTTAGACAAAAACTTTGACACTGATCCACCTAAGCATAAATTAGGGCAGATGACCAAAAGCTTGGTCAAAGAGGTAGGTTTTAAGGAGCGTCTTAAAGGAGGAAAGAGAGGTAGTGAGGTGGACAAGTTTAGGCAGGGAATTCCAGAGCTTACGGCCTAGGCAACAGAAGGCACGGCCACCAATGGTTGAGCAATTATAAGCAGGGATGATCAAGAGGGCAGAATTAGAGGAGCATAGATATCTCAGGGGATTGTGGGACTGAAGGAGATTACAGAGCTAGGAAGGGGCAAGGCCTTGGAGGGATTTGAAAACAAGGATGAGAATTTTGAAATCGAGGCGCTGCTTAACTGGGAGCCAATGTAGGTCAGCGAGCACAGGGATGATGGGTGAATGGGACTTGGTGCAAGTTAGGACACGGGCAGCCAAGTAACCATCACAAGTTGAGCCCGCACTTCCCCAACAGCCATGATTCTAAAACAAAATTCAAAGAGGCCTGTCACAGATCACAAACATATCTTAAAGGATAGGAAGCATTTCTGGTACTCAAGAATGGAAAACCCCACAGAAAAACAGCAGTTTTCACCCAGCCTGAGGAACAGGCATTATTCTGCATTAGTGCAGGTTGCTCAACACATTACCTGATGTGGCACTGAGGCCAACAGACCAGGAAGGCTTCAGGTTCAAGTCTTAAACTGTACTAATCATCTGAGGCAGAAATAGGATCAATGTAATAAGCTTCTGCACTTGTGTGTTAGAGCAGTAAAGAATCAGCTCGGTTTCCACCTCCTGTTCGCTATTGTGACTATTTTAAACTGATGACCCCTTTGTCGCTGACACCGCAATCATAGAAAAGACTAGTCTTCTATCATGACCATTCAATTTATAATTTTATGGAACTATATTAAATCTCCTCTTAGCCTTCTCTGCTCCAATGGAAATAGTCGCAGTTTTACAAGTCTCTCCTGACATTCCTAGCATTGTGTTAGTTAATTTACACTGCATGCTCTCTGTGACTTTAATCTTACTTCTATAATGGGGTACCCAAAACTGCGTACAGTACTCTGTGACCTAACCAATGTTTTGTACAAATTTATCATTACATCTTTACACTTGTACTCTGTGCCCTTAATTAAATATTAGAAAATACTGTTAACGTTTTCATAGCTTTAATTACCTGCACTCAGATTCACTTTCACTTGCTATTTGAACCAATAGGTTTCTCTGTCCATCCAGACTCTTCCGTATCTTTCCATTGATTATATACTTCCATTCCTTGTTTTTCTTCCTTAAGTGCATTAACCTCCCACTTATCCACGTTAAATTGCATCTGCCACTTGTCTGCCCAAGCTAACCTGCCCTCAATGACGTCTTTTACAAACCCATTACCTTTCTGTCACCAGCAAATTTTGATATTGTGATCCCGATGCCCAAGTCCAAAACATTTCTATGTTATATGTATATATGTATATATGCCCATAAGTGATTCTTGGGGTACACCAATTCTAACCTTTGTGCAATCCAAGCAGCATCCATTTACCCTAACACTTTGGTATCAATTTTGAGAGGCCTTGACTGGCATTAACAGAACAGCAACAGCCACAAAATGGGCAATGTGGCTGGTGCCATTTTAAAAAGGACCTACCTTTTATATTACCTGCTAGCCTTTTCCCATGTTCTCTTTTTGCCCTTCTAATCTCCCTTGACACTACCTCATGGCACTTTCTATATTACTCCTGATTTTTCTTAAGTGTTGTCAGCCTGAACTTTATCCCATTTAGGTTTCAATTTCATTTCAATTTCTCTACATATCCACAAAACTCTATATTTTGATTAACCCCCTTTTTTGCTGCATACCAATTTATTTATTTTGTACTCTATCCATTTCCTATTTAGAGATCGCTCACTGCTGATCTGTTGACCTGTTTGCTAACTGTCCTGCCCAGTTAATTTGGGACAGATCTATTCTTATCTCGCTGAGATTTGCCTTCTTCCAGTCCTTATCTTCGACACTCCAATATGCTTTTCTATTCTCACATTGAACCTAGCTGTGTTGCAGCCGTTATTTCCCAGTTGTTCACCTACTCTCACACTGTTATTTGCCCCAGTTCTTTTCCGAGAACTAAATCAAGCAATGTTCCTTGCTTTGTTGGATTAAAATCATATGGAGCCAGAAAGCAGTCCTGGATTGATTCTAAAATCATCCTTTGCTTTGACCACATGCATTACATTTATTCTAATCGACCTTGGGATAGTTAAAATTTCCCAATATTAGTATCCTGTTGTTGTTGAAGATCTCTCTGGAACATCTCCCCCAATTTATCTCATCATTCCTTGGTAGCCAATAAACCACACCAACAATTGTACTATTTACTTCCTATTTCTTAACTCTATCCATTCAGATGTCTAAAGGAAACCCCCCCAGGACATCCTTATGTTCTAGTGTGATGCTGGAATCCTTTCCCAAAACTGCCACCTCACCCCCTTTTTACCCTTTCTATCTCTCCTGAAAATGTTAAAACCAGGAATAGTGGGCCGTATTTTCCGATCCCTACGGGTGTGTACGCGCTGTGTACCCACCTGCAGGGACATCAGAAATGCCGGTTTCAGGCATGCGAAGCGCATGCGCTGAAAACCAGCATTTCCGATCTGTCAAGAATCTTCTTGACAGATCGGACACCTGCCCTGGAAAAGGGCACTGTGGGGGGAGAGTTCCACTTTCTGCAGAACCTCCGCCCGCTGAAATCACTTAAAAATCTTACACCTGGTAAAAGCAGACATAAGGCCTGCTTTTACCAGCATAACCATATAAAAAAGTAAAACAAGTATTTATTTTTCATTCATTTATAATTTTAAAATACTTTAAAAAAAAGGTAAGTTTATTTTTAGCCCCGTAAAAAAACTTTAATTATTTTTTTCAAAAAATTTAATTTTTGTTTAAAATATTTAATTTATCGTAATTTTAATTCATTTAAAAAATGTGATGGTTTTTTAAACATTTATTTAATGTTTTGATGTCTTTTTTCAGTGATCCCCATTAATACTTTTGACAGGTCTATCTGTCAAAAGCATGAAGGGAGATTCCCTTCTCCTATTGGCTGGCCTGGCCCACGTGATCCCAGGGACGGTTGCGAACCGTATGCACCCCTGGGATATGTGGGCCCTGTGCATTTCGTCGTGGAGAGGCCCAGGATCGAAAGTGTCCAGACCTCAGGAGCCCTCAGGTAAGTTTGTAGATTTTTTCCCGATAGTAGGCATCCACACGCAGGAAACCTCCAATCAGAAATTATGGGCCACTGAGTTCCCAATCCTGTCCAAACCGAAGTCTTAAGTCTGTTACAGCTACTATATCATATCCTTAAATAGCTATTAATAAGCAAGAAGAAAGAAGATTGATATAGCACCTTTCACAGCTTCAGAGCGTCCAAAGTGCTTTACAACCAATGAAGTACTTTTGAAGTGTAGTCACTGTTGTAATGTAGGACGGTTCTCATTCCCAGGTTTGTTTTGAATGCTCAATGCAATTTTTTTGGAATGTTGAGGATGAAATTTGAAAGCGACGGTGGCACATAGCAGGCGATAGCGAATCGACAGCCCCTTTTACACCCTGCCTGAAATGGGGTGGGGTGTAAAAGGGGCTGCCGATGCATTATTGCTTGTTTTGCACTGCCGCCGAATTCGGATTTCACCCCGTTGACTCTTACTCTTTGAAATTTTTTAATGCACCAGCGCTGCAGCCACACATTGACCTTATTAATCTTCCTCCCCTTTAACCTGCCCAGCGCATGGCACGGGAATCCATATGGAGATTATCACACTGGATGTCTCAGTTTTCAATTTAGTGCCTAACTTTTTGAGCTCGCTCCGCAAGACCTCGATTGTACTTTTATCTATGCCATTGGTTCCAATACGGACCAGGAATTTTTGGCTGCTCTCCCTCTCTTTCCAAATGTTTCTCCACCTGATCTGTGATGTCAAACCATGGAGGCAACATACCATTTAGGACTTCCAGTCACAACTGCAAAAAAAAACCTGCCTATTCCTTTGACTATAGAATCTCCCCCTACTACTACTCTCCAATTCTTTTAGTCTACTGACCTCTCACCTGCCTTGGTTGTCCCTTGCTCCATGGTCCCACAATGTTTCTCAGAACCATCCCCCCTCAGTCATTCTTAACAGGTCTAACACTATGGCTGGCATTTTCTTTACCTGGGCGGGTCAGGTACGGGCGGTTGCCGTGACGGGTCGCGACCCCGTTCTTGCTTCCATCCCACTGCAGAAATCGACTTTGCTCTAATGGGACCTATTAAGCCTGCCCTGCGCGTTACCCGGCACTACTAAATTGTGCGGGTCTGATGAGGTCATCCATGATGCGTATTCAGCCGGGATATTTAAAGGGGCCATGGCCACATTGCATTTGAAGCTTCATCTAGGAGTGTGCAGTCACTGCATTGGAGGCTTTGATTGCTCCAAACACTTGGAGACATGACTGCACAGAGGCAGAGGGCTGCACACAGGTTCTCCTGGGTGCAGTGCTGGAAACATTTCAATGATCTCATTAGATCAGGAAATGTGAGTGCAAAGCCACAATCAACTTCATCCTGCTGTGCCTCTCATCACACCCCCATCACTCTGTCTTCCCAACCCTACCCCTGCACATCCTTACTCACACCAACATACCTTGCACATCCACCCATCCCTCTCTCTCTATCTATATTATCACATCCCCATCTTACTAGCCACCTCTCACACTCACCCTCATCCTAGTGCAATCATACCAACAAACAACACAAAAGCAGGCCACTTGGCATTGGCACCACACTCCATCATAATCTCCCTCTAAAGATGTAACCCATGCATTCCTTACACTCATACCATCACTCTCACTCAGGCATCTCTTCTTTCCCTCCTTGCAGGAAAAGAGAGCCCACAATAAGAGGAAGAGGGAGAGGACCGGAGGTGGCCCTCCATCATTGGCCACCACAACAACAGCAGAGGAGGCTGCCTTAGAAGTATCAGGAGTGGCCGAGCTGCTGGAGGTGGGAGACGGAGAGAGGGGGGACATCTCAACAACCTGCTGACAGAATTACACATCATACAGCTACATGGCATACATCAGTCACTCATATGGGGACTGATGTCATCAGCCACTGAATGGTCATCATGTGCATAATTGAACTGTACCCATTATTCATATGGCATATCTAACTAATCTCTTTACTCTCCCACAAGTCCATCAAGAGCCCTCCCCAATGTCCAGGAGGAAGAGGAAGAGGACTCCTCAGAGGAGCCTCCAGCCTCTGAGGGTGCAGCGTCACCAGACATAAGCAGATTCAACACCAGAGCAGAGATGCACTCCTCGGTGGGTCCAATGCGAGCTAGCTTAGTGTTGTCACCTGCTCTGTCACAAGTCACAAGTGAGCAAGAGCAGATGGTGGAGACAGGGACAGCAGTGGAGACCCCTTGCCGGAGGGCGCAGGACGCTCCCAGCTCTGTTTAGCTGCATGCAGATGCTGAGCCTCGGGGGCCATCCATGAAGAGGGCGATCCTGGAGGTGCAGCAAGAAGTGCAGGGGGCTCTGACAGGTTTTTCGACCTGGATGTCTGAAAATGTTCAGAGAATGGAAGAGTCCATCTCCAACATGAGCACCACCATGTCGCAGGTGATGGTGACTGTAGGCTCTTCCATGAATAGGATGGCCACTTGCAAGGAGCAGCTAATATGCCACTCACAGGAGCACATGGTCTCTATGGCGAATAGATGGCTATTTATGGAGAATGGATGGCTATCTATGGAGCATAGATGGCAGCGGCTCATAGCCCTCCTGCCTAGGAGGGATGTCAGTGTAGACATGGGTCCTCATGGCCGCACTGATGTGCAGCAAGGTGCTCTCCAGCTCCTTGATAGCAGGGAAGTGCGGGTGGCACATGAGAGGGATGACTGTGAGAGGGGACATGGAAGTGTGGGCTCCTCTCAAAGTGCTTACACTTCTCCCCCATGTCTATCTCCTCAGTCAGAGCCCCAGATGCCTCCTTGGGCAGCGATGGCTGAATCATCTCCTGCACAGTCGCAGGAGGAGCAGACAATGGCGAGGCCATCACAGGCTATAAAACCCAGAGGATGTCTGCCAAGAATGTCTAAGCAGTCGCAGCAGGGAAGTGAGCAGGCTGAACCCATGGGGTAGCACCTCATAGAAGCACATGTAAGAGAAAGATGACACACAAGTAGATTCACAAGGGTAGCCACTTGGGTGTTTTATTCAATGTTAATGTCAGGATTCCATTAATGTGATGTCAACCATAAAAATCTTTATTTTCGCCAGTTTCCAGTCTTGAACAAATTTGTGTGCACCTTTGGAAGTGGCTTCGTGAGTTGCAGTGAATGGTGAGACATAACGTTACCTCCAGCAATGGTGGTCAGTGTGAAAGGAATGGCTTGGGCATTGTAGGGATCCTTTATGGGGTGGTGCCAATCTGGTGCAGCATGTGGCAGCCATTTGGGTGTACTGTGTACAGTTAAGTCAATCTGGCCATGATGAGGCCATCCCTGGCCTCCCGGGCAGCAATGTGCTCAGGTGCTGGTGGGATCTGGCCCGCAGGTTCCTCCAGCTCCTGCTCCTCCTCATCTTCCAACTGATCCTCCTCCTGCTCCTCCTCCTCTGAAGGGGCTGTGCACTCAGTGCCTTACTCCTCATGCAGCGCTAATCCTCACTGCTGCGCTATGTTGTGCAGGGTGCAGCAGACCACGATGATTATGGAGACCTTGGCTGGTGCATACTGAAGGGCTCCTCCAGATCTGTCAAGGCATCTGAAGTGCATTTTGAGCATTCATATTGTCTGCTCTATGACACATCTGGTGGAAATGTTGGTTTCATTATATCTCTCCTGGGCCTCAGTAATTGGCCTCCTCAAGGGTATCCTAAGCCACGTCATCAAGTCGATAGCCCTTGTCTCCAAGCAGCCAGCTGGAAAGTCTGTTTGGAGGAGCAAAGAGCTGAGAGAGGGTGGACTGGTGAAGGACAAAAGAGTCATGGCAGCTGCCAGGGAATCTGGCACACACATGCATGATGATCTTCCTAAGGTTGCAGACTAGCTGCACATTGAGGGAGCAGAAGCTCTTGCGGTTGACAAAGAGTCCTGGGTGATGATAGGGTGCCCTGATGGCCACATGTGGGCAGTCGATGATGCCCTGCACCCATGGGACACCAGCCAGAGCGGCAAAGCCGAGCACCCGCTCAGTAACATTGGCTTCATCAGTGGCAAAGTTGATATAATTGGCTGACTTGTCAAACAGGGCATCAGTGACCTGTGTGATGCATCTGTGGGCAGCCAACTGCGAGATCCCGCAAATGTCTGCTGAAGATCCCTGCAAGGAGCCTGAGGCAAAGAAGTTAAGGGTGCTGGTGACTTTGAGAGCCACTGGTAAGGCGTCCAACAGCTCCTCTGGGCTGCAGGTCAACCTGGTGCGATAGCCTGAGCCTCCTTTGGCACTGCTGTTCAGACATGTTGAGGAAGCTCATCCTCTGCCTGTAAAACCTGTGTTGCGGTATTGCTTCCGGCATGGTGCAGCCCTACGCTGATGCCCTCTGTCCTGTGCAGCATCAGGTGGTTGAGAAGAAGGTTGGTGGTGTTGTTGGTGCTGCTGGTGTGCCTGGTGCTGCTGGGGTTGGGGCTCATGGTGGTCCGATTCTGAGACCAAGGTGAGACAGTGTAAACGGCACCCATGCTGATGGAATTGATGGCAGGTCAAATAGACATGAGAGAAGCAATCTGTCAATGGTGTGATAGGTGGTTCCAATGAGGTGAGACTGGATGGTGATGTGTGCTGGGAATGCAGTCAGCAACAGCTTCTGCCTGAGGAAAGTGATCAGCTGTGTGGTGGGAGCTTTTAAAGTACATTTCATGCTATCATCTAATCAGCTGGAGCAATGGCCATTCAACTCCCGCCTCAGGCTGACAGACGTGGTTTCCAAGCTGCATGAATCCCGTGGGCAGCCAGGGAAATTTGAAAGGTAGGCTGAAAAAGGTGCTTAAGTGTCTGACAACAAGATGGTAATGATTTGAATTAGGTCGCCCGCCTCTACCGGTCGGGTCGCTGCCGCACCGGCAAACGCGCCCATGGGAAAGGCGTGTGGGGGCGGAATGACGGCGGCATCCTGACCTGCGCCAACATATTTCAAATATTCCACCTGACCCGCCTCCGATCGCACCCACATGGACCCCAGAAAATTCCAGCCTATGTGAATCAGGGGTTTGGTGCTCTGAAACCTGGATAACCACAGTAAGCCATGAAAAGCATACACTCGAACAATTAATTGCAGGCCAACAAACTAATGTTAATTACTTAAAACTAGATGTAGGCTTTGCACACCCTGGACTTTACTACTTAGCTCCATAGACTGTTAGTAGGCTCCTCTGCTTTATCATATTTGATATTACTGCCTGATTCTCCTGATATACATGCCATAAAAAGTGTTGTTAGAAGTTCCATTCATCCAATTAGTGTTTGTCACAAGATGCCCTCTGTCTCCATAATCACTTTTCCAAATTCTTGGATCTTGTAATTTAATTCACACTTAGAAATAAGGAGCAGAAGTGACCCTATTGAAAGCAAGTACGGAGTTAAATATTCTTCATCACCAAATGCCATTTAATTGTCAAGCAGTATTGGGAATTGGTGCACAAGGTTAACAACCTCTTGAGTTCTGCAAAACAATATTGTCCACTTTGGGCGTCCAGAGTGCAGCAATAACTGTCAGTAACTGCAAGTAATTTATGTCTGACCGTGGCACGAAATAGACAAATTGCTAACAGGGTAATGTCTTCTTGCAAAGGGGTGTGCCAGGACTATTGCCATAGCGATGAAATCTGTGCAACATTTTCCAGTGCTGTCTCTTAAAACAAACTGCGTGTATTTGATATGATTGTATCACTTGCGCAGCCAGCTTGGCTCATAGCACAGGGGATTCTTCACAGCTTGAATGGGAGTTAAGTAAAGGGGCGACTCAAATTGCCCAGTGCTATTTTTGCTAAATGTTCACCAGAGGGTTCTTATTGCTGAGCTATAGCTGAATAACTGGCACTGTTCTGGTATTAAGTTGGTAGCGTGTTTTCAATTTAGGAGATGAAGTTTGCAGCAATGAGTTTGGTTGGGTAGTCTATTCCATAGCAATGGGTAAAAAGTACACTTTACAGGAGTATTTGATCTTGCTGGGTTTGGTTTCTAAATATGGACATCAAAAAGATAAGTTTTATGTTTGTTTTTTTACTTTCTTTATGGGGCCAGGAAGAGTTGCAGTGCTCCTGCAGGCCCCACAAGGATAGCCATCGCAATCTCACCCCGTTCCCCCTCCTGATCACGGGACGGTCCAGCAGCCGACCCTGACAATCACCTGGTCTCGATGTGCGGCCTCCGCGCCTCAGTAATGGGCGATGCTTCCCGCCTGGAATGGGTGGGAAGTCAGTCAGCGGCATCTAATTGAGGCCCGGGAGTTAACCAACCTCAGGCCTCTTTTTTGCTGCAACGGGTGAGTTTTGAATTGACACCGAAATTCACCCGCCGGAAACTGACCCTTGACATTCACCGGCATTACCGTCACCGAATCCCCCACCATCAACATCCTGGGGGTCACCATTCACCAGAAACTTAACTGCACCAGCCACATAAATACTGTGGCAACAAGAGCTGCTCCGAGGCTAGGTATTCTGTGGCGAGTGTCTCAACTCCTGACTCCCCAAAGCCTTTCCACCATCTACAAGGCACAAGTCAGGAGTGTGATGGAATACTCTCCACTTGCCTGGATGAGTGCAGCTCCAACAACACTCAAGAAGCTCGACACCATCCAGGACAAAGCAGCCCGCTTGATTGGCACCCCATCGACCACCTTAAACATTCACTCCCTCCATCACCAGCGTACCGTGGCTGCAGTGTGTACCATCTACAAGACGCACTGCAGCAACTCGCCAAGTTTTCTTTGGCAGCACCTCCCAAACCCGCAACCTCTACCACCTAGAAGGGCAAGGGCAGCAGGCACATGGGAACACTTGGAAGTTCCCCTCCAAGTCACACACCATCCTGACTTGGAAGCATATTGAAGGGATAATTACTAGTCCTAGCCCTTTTCGGGCTACCCCAGATCAGGCGTATTCCCCAGACGTTTACCTTCAACTAAAGTTAGAGATAGCCGAATTCTATAAGATACTTAATTGGGTCTAAAGGTCCAGGCTATCTCTCTCTAAAGGAAAGGAATTACTTGAAGATGTTACCGTCTTCCAGATAGCACTTTTAATAAGTTTATCTAGACTGTAACCTTCCGGATATTATGAGGGTCCAGAATACTCCCCCAGAATCGGCAACTCCTCACAAAAAGAGTGTACAGAAATTGAGTTCGCGAGTTTGATACAGAAATACTATTTGAGACAATTCTAAAAATATATAGATTTATTTAAGAACCGACAGTTAACAGCTTGTGAGTCAATCGCGACTTTAACAGTTCAAGATACAAATAGCTTACATTTCTTATTCTCAGAGATCCTTATTCTCAAATTTTTACATTTTTACATTTCTTATTATTTCTAATCAAGAATATCCACCAATATCAAATAAGAGTACCTCTTGATCCCCGAGACTCAAAGAATTAAAAACTTATAGAGCCTGCCTCTGAAGTTGAGAATCACTTGCCCTTTCCAGTGACTTCTGACTTTCCATCTGAAAAGCTCTATTTTTTACCTTTGTTAGTGGTTTATTCTTTGAAGTTTTCTGCTGATGTAAGCTAATTATCTCCAATCATTCTTTGCTGAATTCTTTTCTATTCTTACTGTCTTTTCAGCTGCCAATTCTCAGAATCCTGTCTGTTGTTTAGCTGTTTAAAACGTATCATAAAAACGGTTATAACTTATGAATCTATTTGATGCCATTTTTATCGAAGGCCTTGCATTCAATTCTAAAATCACCTAGCTGTTTGGAAGCAGACGGTGTGATTCCTATGTGTTCCAAGATCAACACAAACACAATGTGATTGTTTGTTGTCATCTATTGAAGTCATATTTTCAAAGTTTTCTGTAGGTACTTTTTACAATATGTAAATCAAAACCACTTCAACCAGGGTGTTCCATGCATTTCTTAGCTACTTCAATTGGTTGTATATATAATCATGTTTCCTGTTTCATTTGATGTTACTTTTATCTAATGCACATGGTTTTTAATGTTCTAAGTTTCTGTTTCCCGGAGTGTTAGTTTATAACACTTTAAACTAGGCAATGGTATTGTGTTTCTCCCAAACTGCAGACTTTCTGGAAACTCCAATGGTTTGCTTCAATAGAGCCATTGTTTTATTGTTAACAATCAATTCCCATTTCAAAAGCTTGTGTGGTGTTTACAGCTTGTGTTATTGAGGCTTTTTAGATTTTTAACCCCAGTTTATCATGTTTTAATATAATCAGAATTTTGTTCATAGGATGGTGTATTTTTCTGAATCATGGCTTTTCCTTTACAATATTGCCGTTCCTTCATCATCGTTGGGTCAAAATCCTGGAACTCCCTCCCTAACAGCACTGTGGGAGCACCTTCACCACATGGACTGCAGCGGTTCAAGAAGGCGGCTCACCACCACCTTCTCAAGGGCAACTAGGAATGGGCAATAAATGCTGGCCTTGCCAGCAATGCCCACATCTCATGAAAAAAACATTTTAATTTAAAATTGGGGTGGTAGACACTGCTAACATCACCAGAGACTAGCTGTCCTCTCCTACCATATCTCCAGTCTATGAGTGGGTTCTGCTTAGTAAGCATTGGGCTGAATTTTTCTGGAGCAGAGCGTCTCACCGCCTGCCTTGTTAATTAGACACTTTCCAGCATCCTTCAGCTCAAAAATGGTTTGCCCTGTAACTTGCTTGAAGTGTGAACTGGTAAGGAGGGCAGTAGGGCATCTGAAAACTTGGTGAGCGATGGGACCAACAGTGTATCTTAACCAATGAGATTTAAGAATTGAGAAATAAAGAGACAGGACTGAGAAGGAGGATGAATTAGAGCTAAATCAGGTATAGAAAGAGAAATAAAGAGAGGGAACAAAAGATTGGATTAAGAGAGAGAAAAGAGACAGAAAGGAAAAGTAAGAAAGAAAATCAAAAATTTGACATTTTTAAAATCTTCATCAACAATTCACTACCTGAAGTGTAGTCACTGTTGTAATGTAGGAAATGTGGCAGCTAATTTGCGCACAGCAAGGTCCCACAAACAGCAATGAGAAAATGACCAGATAATCTGATTTAGTGACATTGGTGGGGGGATAAATATTGACCAGGACACCGCGGAGAACTCCCCCGCTCTCCTTTGAAATAGTGCCATGGGATCTATTACGTCCACCTCAGAGGGCAGACAGGCCTCGGTTTAACATCTCATCCGAAAGACGGCAGCTCCGACAGTGCAGCACACCCCAGTACTTCACTGGAGTGTCAGCCTAGTCTTTGCGCTCAAGACTTTGGAGTGGGGCTTGAACCTACAACACTCTGATTAAAAAGAAATACAGTGACATTTGAATGGTACAAGTGTTTGGGAGGAAGATTTTGCCCTGCGTGCAGATGCTGCCATGTGAGGCAGGGGGGGTACACAATGCGTGTGTGACAGCAGAAGCTGTGGCAGCTTTCAAACTGACATGTGAGTGGTTTTTCTGCTGATGTTACCACACGGTGCCATAAATTGAGGTCACCTGCTACAAAATCTATCCCACACAATCAATCCTAATCATTTCTATCTATTAGGTTTCGTTTTGTTTCTGAAAATATTGCATTAGTTTGCTCTGAACAGGTTGTCACTCCTGTGAAGGATTATATTTGATTCCCATATTCCCCTTGTAAATAGCATTGCAGTAATATGCACACAGAAAGTAATGAGTAGATGCATTTTTGATGCTCGGTTTTGGCAATTTCTCCCTTTTCAGTGAGGGCAAAAGAAGGGAGCATCTTAGCAGCGTGTCTTTCAATCATTCCCACGCCACCCACGCAACGGCACATTTGGCATTAAAGTCACATGTGCAGAACAGGTCACGATTACATTGGGCGGTGGACTGCAGTCCTCCTTCAAATCAACAGACTGCAACAATTGTTGTACAGTCTCAAACAAGTGCCATATTTTCAGCCTTCAGTGAGTATGAAGAGAAATGGCACATCATCTCCCTCACATCAGATTGACTTCCAATTAGAGCTTGAATACAAAGTAGACAACAGAAGATGAAGATTCAACACCAGCTTTAGCATAGCTCAATATACAGGAAACTTTCGATTTACCGGCACCTAAATAACCGGAAATCTCGGTTAACCGGCAAAATTCAGGAGTAGGTTCAGGTAAGTTTTACTTCATATTACTTGCCTTCCTCGATCTGTTGCTGTGCAATTGGGTGTGGCTGCAGCTGTTGCTAAGCTACAGAGATGCTTGGAACTTGTGGCCATTGTTCTGCACCTGTTGCTAAGCAACAGGGTTTGTTGCTTTATACGGAGCTCTCAGCTCTCCGTATCTTTTACTATAGCTCTCGGTTATCCGCAATTTTTGATGAACCGGCACCACATCGGTCCCGTCGGTGCTGGATAAAAAACAGTTTCCTGTAGTGCCCATCTGTTTGGACTTTATGCTTGATTAGTATTAAAATAAGTTTCCTTCCCATTTAATTGGCAAGAAAAATATCTTAACCTAAAACAGAGGGAAACACAGCACTTGTGTATTGTCCTTCATGTACAACATCCTTCACGCTCTCTCTTCACCGCCACCATGATGCAGCATTTATAATACAACAGTGACAGTACTTCAGTCTTGACAAAATGAACAATGGTTTGATCCAGTACTAGGCATTGTCATTCAGTCACACTGTAGAATGGATGGCTTCTAAATCTACAAGTTAAACTGCAATGGTATAAAACTCCTCTGTGTCAAGCACTTGAATTAGTTACATACACAAATATATAATTTGGCATCAATTTTTAATAAAACTGCTCCCAGCTATTGCATTTATTGAAGTTTTTAAAAATGTATTCTTGGGATGTGGGCATCACTGGTAATCCCTAGCTGCCCTCGAGAAGGTGGTGGTGGGTTTCAGTCTTGAACCGCTGCAGTCTGTGTGAAGGTACTCCCACAATGCTGTTAGGTAGGATTTTGACCCAGTGACGATGAAGGATTGGTGATATATACCCAAACCAGGATGGTGTGTGATTTGGAGGTGATGGGGTTGCCGTGTACCTGCTGCCCATGATGGTGGAGGTTGCGGATTTGGGAGGTGCTGCCGAAGAAACCTTGGCGTGTTGCAGCCGTGCAGCCAAGGGATGGCAAAAAATCATGAAAATTTAAGTTATAAGGAAAGTTTAAGGAAGCTGTATGTCTTGTCTTCTTTGAAATATAAGGGGCTTCAGGATTATCTAATTAAAGCTTTCAAGATTACAGAGGAAATTGATGAATTTGACCTGGAATTTGTTCACTGTTTTGATAGGTCCAATACCCTTTACAGTTAAACTGCAGTGGTATAAGACTCCTCTGTGTCAAGTACGTTGAAAAACTAGGAATTCAGGAATAACGGGTAAAGTGATCTAGAGGGTTAAAGTCTTGTAGAACAAGTTACCTGAAGACACCACTAAAGCAGGTAGCAGAAGTGGGTCTACAAGATAATTAGATATATTTCTGGGGGAAGAAGGGATTGAGGGACATGGTGAGGTGGCAGGCATATCGGGCGGAGACCTCTCACACAGGGATGGGTTTGCTGGGATTAATGGCCCTTTCCTGCTTCCAAAAACTCACGTAGACCTGCCTTGCACTGTGAACTCCAGGGGGTTGAGCTTCCGAGTTGGATACAATCAGGAAATTGCGCCTAAAATGTGCTAAGAATTGCGCTGGTTAGTTAACAGTTAACAGTTCAAGCTTCCGATAAAACTCATTTGCATAATCACAAACGTAAAATCTTCAATGAACCAGTGCAATCGGGCAGCGTAATGGAACGTAATTGTTTCTTTTATAAAATTGTTTCTTATATAAAAGATGTAATAGCAGAGCACTTGGAAAACAGTGACAGGATCGGACAAAGTCAACATGGATTTACAAAAGGTAAATCATGCTTGACTAATCTACTGGAATTTTTTGAGGATGTAACTGGTAAAATAGATAAGGGAGAAGCAGTGGATGTGTTGTATTTGGACTTTCAAAAGGTTTTCGATAAGGTCCCGCATAAGAGATTAGCGTGTAAAGTTAAGGCACATGGGATTGGGGGCAAGGTATTGACTTGGATAGAGAACTGGTTGGCAGACAGAAAGCAAAGAGTTGGAATAAACAGGTCTTTTTCCGAGTGGCAGGCAGTGACTAGTGGGGTACCGCAGGGAACTGTAACATTTGCATATTGAATTATCATTGGGCCGCAGGCATCTGTAAGGAATACCTATTATATTCACATGTGATCACATGCTGAGTTGTCATTGGCCTGCAGGCATCTGTAAGGGGTCCTAACTCCATCTTGTCCACACTGCTGTATGTTTAAGATCACAGACCTGATGCTTCATAAAAGAGTTTAAACTGTAATACTCCGTTGTCCTGCAATTTATTATTTTAGTACATAGTGCGCAAAACAAGACATGGTGTCAGAAGTGGGATTTGAAATGGACATTGTTGGAGCTCCCTTGCCTCGAATCGATTGGGGATCTTTGAACTTACATAGAGAATGGAGCAAGTTCAAGCAACATGTGGAGTTGATGTTCTCGGGTCCACTGAAAAGCAAAGGGGAGGAAGAAAGATGCAGCTACCTACTCCTGTGGATTGGAGAAAAAGGGAGAGACATTTTTAACACATGGTCTCTTACCGCAGATGAAGCAAAGGTACTGAAAAGTTATTTTGACCGTTTTGAAGCATATGTGATGCCCAAGACAAATACGATATTCGCTAGGTACAAGTTTCAGGAGAAAGTACAAGGAGCTAGTGAGTTGTTTGAACAGTTCGTGACTGAGTTAAAACTGCTGGTAAAAGACTGTGCATATGCCGATAAAGATGAGATGGTCAGAGACTGCATCATGTTTGGAATACATTCAGCTAAAGTGAGAGAGAAACTTTTGAATGTTGGGTCCGGGCTAACGCTGGACAAAGCTATGGACATAGCTAGATCGCACGAGATAGCCCAAGCACTGTTGAAAACCATAACCGGTGCCATGAACAACTCGTGTGTACAGACAGTGCACGCAGTTAATAGACACACACCAAAGAACACCACCTAGAGAGTGTGTTTCAGAACAGAAAGAACAGAGAGAGTTCTAAAAATGGGCAACACAGACAAAAAATGCTTCAAACACTGTGGATATTGTGGAAACAAGATGCATGGAGAAAAGGAGCAATACCCTGCCAAAGGAAAGCAATGTACTAAATGTGGTAAACGGAACCACTTTGCTAAAGTTTGCAGGACTGTTTTTGTAAAGCAGTACACACAGTGAGTGACAGCCAAATGCCAGATCGAGAGCCAAATGCAGAGGAACTGTTTATTGATTCTGAGTCACAGAAAAAACAGATTTCAGGGACTAAGCAAGCCTATGCCGATATTGAGATAGGAAAACAGGGCAAAGAGATTAAGTTTAAACTAGACACTGGATCTCAGGTTAATGTAATTCCTCTGAGTGAGTATCACAGCTTGAAGGATGAGTGTGAGCTACAGCCCACCTCATGCAGACTGACCGGCTACGGGGGTGAGCAGCTCATTGTAAAAGGTACATGCGTGATGAAATGCAAGTACAAAGAAAGCGACAGGGTGTTGGACTTTTACATTATTGACACTCAAGTACCTCCAGTGCTAGGTCTAAAGGCATGTTTAGACATGGACCTCATCAAGCTAGTGCTATCATTGACAGAACCAGTTGAGAAGCAGACAGTCATGGAGGAGTTTGCTGACATTTTCAAAGGAATTGGACCATTCCCAGGTGATTGCACTATTCACCTTGACCCAGCAGCAACCCCTGTGGTTTGCCCACCGAGAAGGATACCCCTTGCTCTACGTAGTTGCCTGAAGGAGGAGCTGCAGAGCATGGAGAATACAGAAATCATCGTCTGGGGAACAGAACCAACAGAGTGGGTCAACGCATTAGTAGTGGTTGAGAAACCATGTACAGGCAAGCTCAGATTCTGTCTTGACACCAGAGATTTGAACAAGGCTATCAGCGCCCTCACTACCCTCTACCAACGCTAGATGACATCACACCCATGCTAGTGGGAGCACGTTACTTCAGTGTAATGGACGCACGGTCAGGATACTGGACTATCAAGCTCACGGAAAAGTCATCTAAGCTAACAATGTTCAACACACCATTTGGACGCTACTGATTTCTGCATTTACCATTTGGTCTTATCTCAGCTCGGGATGAATTCCAGCGGAAGATCGACAAAACCTATGAAGGCCTCGACGGAATAGTTGCAATGGTAGATGACATCCTCATCTATGGCAGGAATAGAGAGGAACATGACAGGAATCTCTGTGCGATGCTACAAAGATCACGGGAGAAAAGTATTCGTCTCAACCCCGAGAAAAGCATAATCGGATCCACCGAGATCAGTTATTTCGGGCATCGCCTCTCAACTGATGGCATTAAGCCAAACCCAGAGAAAATCTCCGCCATCAATAAGATGGAGCCGCCGAAGAACCGCGCAGAGTTAGAGACAGTACTAGGCATGGTTAACTGCTTAGCCAAGTTTGCCCCGAGCCTCTCCAAAATCAACGCGCCCATGCGTCAGTTGCTCAAACAATCCAATGAGTTCCTGTTGGACAAACAACATGACACAGCATTTCGGAAAATGAAAGACCTAATCACCAGAGAACCAGGACCAGTTCTTGCCTACTCCAAGCCCAACAAAGAGCTCAGACTACAAGTGGAAGCGTTAAAGTACGGACTAGGCACAGTATTACTGCAAGAAGGAAAGCCCATCGGCTACGCTTCCAGATATCTCTCAGACAGTGAAATCAACTATGCTCAAATCGAGAAAGAGCTATATGCAATTCTGTTTGGATGTAAGCATTTCCACCAGTACGTCTATGGCTGACAAGTCATTGTGGAATCCGACCACAAGCCCCTCGAGTCAATCATGAAGAAACCACAAGCCGCAGCCCCACCAAGGCTACAGAGAATGATCCTTCAGCTACAGAAGTACGACTTCACTATCATTCACCGTCCAGGCAAAGACATTCCTGTCGCAGACACGCTCTCCAGAAAGTCTCTTAGCTACCAGGACAGCAGCCTCAGTGAAGGCATGTTGCACATGGTGTACAACAGCTTACCTGTGAGTGACTCAAAACTGAAGGAGATCCGAGCAGGAACAGAGAAAGATGCACAACTCACACTGCTCAGCAAAGTCATACATGAAGGATGTCCTGAGGAAAGGAGGAAATGCCCTCAGAGCATATCTGAATTCTGGAACCACAGAGATGAACTGTCAGAAATCAACGGAATCATCTTCAAAGGGGAGAAAATCATCATTCCTACCAGTCTCAGAGAAGAGATGTTGACAAAAATTCATGCTGGACATATGGGCATGGAAAAATGCAAACAAAGAGCACGTGACATTATGTTTTGGCCCGGAATGTGCAAACACATTGAGGACATTGTCGGAAAATGTTCCATTTGTCTAGAACACCGCCCATCAAATGTCAAAGAGCCCATGATACCTCACCGTATCCCAGACAGGCCCTGGCAGGTCGCGGCAATGGATCTGTTCACATGGAACAATGAGGACCACATAGTGACTGTTGATTACTACAGCAGATTTTTTGAACTGGACAAGCTTCACAGCACCACATCTGCAGCTGTGATCCACAAGCTAAAGGCAGCCTTTGCCAGGCATGGCATAGTAGAGACTTTAGTCTCAGACAATGGCCCCCAATACAAATCAAAAGAGTTCGAGTCGTTTGCCAAGGCATGGGATTTCACACATGTCACATCAAGCCCACATTACCCTCAAAGTAATGGCCTTCCTGAAAAAACTGTCCAGATTGCAAAAACACTCATGGACAAAGCCAAAGCGGACAAAAGAGACCCCTACATCAGTCTCCTTGAGTACCGCAACACTCCGGTTGACAACTTCAAGTCACCAGCACAGCTGTTGATGAGCCGTAGACTTCGCTCAATCCTTCCAAGCACCAACCAGCAGCTGCAGCCAGAGGTCGTCAGATGCAAGCAAGTGCATGCAAAACGCGTACAGAGACAGCAACACCAAAAGAGATACTATGACAGGTCAGCTAGACGACTGCCGCCGCTGCACAATGGAGAATCCGTCAGAATCCAGGAGCATGACTACTGGAGGCCAGCAGTCATCATCCAGCCAGCTGACACTGAGTGATCGTATCACGTCCGCACCCCAGAAGGACAGGTGTACCGCCGCAATCGCAGGCACCTCCTGAACACCAAGGAACAACACTGTCATTCCGACGAGAGGATCAGTTCAACAGAGTGTGATGAACAGAGCAATACACAAAACAAATCATATTTACCTGAACCTAAACCTGAACCTGATTTGTTGACCAATTCAGGAGCATGCTCAGTTCCATACCACACAAGGTCGGGACGAGAGGTGAAGCCTAGAGTTATACTTGACTTGTGAACTGTCAAACGGTGTAGGCGGATGGCTGCCCTAAAAAAAAAAGACTGTACATCATTATTGAAACGTTGAGATGTTTTCAGCGCTAGTTGAATGCTGAGTTTACTTATATGTTTATGCTACCGAGAACATTAGGTAGAAGAAAGGTTTAAAAGTAACGCATAACATTTTTCTTTTAAAAGAAAGGGGATGTAACATTTGCATATTGAATTATCATTGGCCCGCAGGCATCTGTAAGGAATACCTATTATATTCACATGTGATCACATGCTGAGTTGTCATTGGCCTGCGGGCATCTGTAAGGGGTCCTAACTCCATCTTGTCCACACTGTGCTGTATGTTTAAGACCACAGACCTGATGCTTCATAAAAGAGTTTAAACTGTAATACTCCGTTGTCCTGCAATTTATTATTTTTGTACAAAGTGTGCAAAACAAGACAGGATCGGTCCTTGGACTCCAGCTATTCACAATATATATTAATGATCTAGACAAGGGAACTAGATGTAATATCTCCAAGTTTGCAGATGACACAAAGCTGGGTGGGTGTGTGTGCTGTGAGGAGGATGCCGAGAAACTCCAGAATGATTTGGCAGGTTGGGTGATTGGGCAGAAGCATGGCAGGTGCAATATAATGTGTATAAATGCGAGGTTATCCACTTTGGTTTCAAAAACAGGAAGGCAGATAATTATCTGAATGACAATAGATTGGGAGAAGGGGAATTGCAACAAGACCTGGGTGTCCTTGTGCACCAGTCGCTGAAGGTAAGCATGCAGGTGCAGCAGGTGGTTAAGAAGGCAAATGGTGTGTTGGCCTTCGTAGCGAGAGGGTTTGAGTACAGGAACAAGGATGTCTTGCTGCAGTTGTACAGGGCCTTGGTGAGACCACATCTTGAGTATTGTGTGCAGTTTTGGTCGCCTTATCTGAGGAAGGATGTTCTTGCCATGGAGGGAGTTCAGCGAAGATTCACCAGGCTGATACCTGGGATGGCAGGAATGACATATGAGGAGAGATTGGGTCGATTGGGCTTATACTCGCTGGAGTTTAGAAGAATGAGAGGGGATCTCATTAAAACTTAAAAATTCTGACAGGACTAGACAGACTAGATGCAGGAAGGATGTTCCCGATGGTTGGGGAGTCCAGAACCAGGGGTCACCGTCTAAGGATAAGGGGTAAGCCATTTAGGACAGAAATGAGGAGGAATTTCTTCACCCAGAGAGTGGTGAACCTGTGGAATTCTCTACCACAGAAGGCAGTAGAGGCCAATTCATTAAATATATTCAAGAAAGAGCAGGATATATTTCTTAAGGCTAAAGGGATCAAGGGGTATGGGGAGAAAGCAGGGACAGGGTACTGAATTTGGATGATCAGCCATGATCGAATTGAATGGCGGAGCAGGTTCGAGGGGCCGAATGGACTACTCCTGCTCCTATCTTCTATGTTTCTATGTTTTTTTTTCATTTAGAGCTGTCCCTTGATGCATTTGAGAGTGGTAAACTGGCGCAGTTTTATTAATGTAGCTGAAAATCTGTTTATCAGCAAAAATAAGCTTTTTTATTAAGATTGTCTGGTCCTCCACTTGTGAGTAGCCTGATTTAAAATCACTGAAAATTACTCCAAAAAAACTATGCAGAACCACTTAGACATGTAATTGATGTACACAAGTCAGTTTCTTAGTAAATTCAATATTTTTTGATATGAAAATCTTTTAAATCATGCCGACAATGCCTCTGCGCCTCAGAAAATGAGCGCAATTTGAAGAGCCTTCCCGAACCAACGCAATTGGTGGGATCTCGCAATCTCTCGACCTGGGGAGTGTGGCCTGTGTTGTGTATGTAACCTGTTCCACCTTAAGAGAGCTTAAGCCTGTTCCACCTTAAGAGATGTACTACTTTCTCAGGCTGCTGTAGACGTAATACCGGGGGTGAACACACCGGTATATAAGCACTGTGCAGTAATCTTGTATTCAGTGTAGTCCCTACCTCCAACCAGTAAAGACCTGTTTTATTGTTACTGATTAAGTCTGAGTATTAATTACTTGAACAACTCACAGACTTAACACTGGCGACGAGTCAGGTTCTTACCCTGCGGCAGTTATTCCACGGCGGCTTCGTCCACAGACAGGACGTTGAAGAGAGGTTTCAAATCTCACCACCCCACTGGAAGCGACAGGCATTAGGACCCTGAAGCCTCCATCAGCGACTGAAAACTGGAGGACAGAAGACATCCTGCAGCTTCTTTTTCAACCTCGGTGGTGGGTAAGCCCAGCGTTGGCTGCAAAGACAGGGCTGGGGGAAGTCGGAGGTAGAAGGGTCATCGATCGCAATCCCTGATAAGGGCCGCACTCGGGCTGAAAGGCGCAGCGTCGGCAGACACTGAAGGCGCGAGAGCCGCGGTGAAAAGCGCGGGCCATCGATCGCGGCGAAGATAAGGGCCGCACTCGGGGCTGAAGGGAGATGGCGTCGGGGGACGGGTGAAGACCGCCAAGCGCGGGAAAACCACCATTTTGTGGGCGGAGGACGACGGCAAGAGCGAGAAGCTGCCATTTTTGATAACAAGTAAAGAAAATAAAATCTGAGAAATTGCAAATCTACAATGCCTAAACACGGGAATATTAGCACCTTTGATAGTGACCTCGAAGATTGGGCCATATATGTTGAAAGAGTAAAAAATTATTGTAAGGCCAATAAAATTTGTGACCAAGATAAAGCTCTAACATTATTAAATTTAATGGGTGCGAAGACATACGGGCAATTGAAACACCTGTTATCACCAGATGAACCGGCGGATAAGACGTTCGATGAGATTGTTACTGTCCTGAAAGATCATCTAAACCCCACGCCGCTGATGCTAGCGGAACGATTTAAATTTTATGACAGAAGGCAGCTACAGCATGAAAGCAATGCTGAATATTTGCTGGAATTGCGTAAATTAGCGAAATATTGCCAGTTTGGAACGGGACTGACAGATGCACTACGAGACAAATTTGTGTGTGGTTTATTTAAACAGGGTACACAAAAGCGACTGCTCGAGGAGAATGAGCTGACGCTTGAGAAGGTGGTCACTATGGCAGCAGCACACGAAGCCGCAGCGAGAGGCACGGCAGTAATGCAGCTACGGTCACCGGAGCTCAGTGCACACAAATTGGGTGTGAGTTCTGGCAAATGTTATCGTTGTGGAAAGACAACGCATGATCAGAACCAGTGTTGGTTTAAAAACCAAGAATGTAGAACTTGTGGTAGGCTTGGACATATAGCTAGAGTATGCAGGTCAGGGAAGAAGACCAGCAACAAGAAGTCACCGCAAGGAAAATACGCAAAGGTACACAAGGTGACCGAACAGGAGTCCGATTCAGACGCAAGCTGTAATGAACTGGCTAGCTTAAGAGTACTCAACGCTGGTAAGGGTGCAGACCTCCAGACAATTTGGGTCACTCTTCAGATAGAAGGAGTCCAAGTAAAACTGGAATTGGACACTGGATCGGCATTGACGGTCATAAATAAGAAAGATTACAGAAAGTTATTCCAACATATTCCCCTACAGGATACGGAGATTATATTGACAACCTACACGGGGCAGAGAGTGTACCCCATCGGGACAATAAAGGTTGCAGTGGCCAACAAGGGCGAAGGAAGTCAAATAATGGACTTATATGTGCTACCGGAGGGAGGTCCACCACTACTAGGCCGGGAGTGGTTTAGAAACATAAATATGGACTGGCATTCGCTAACAGCCATAAAGAGTGAGAACTCGGTGCAGATAATCAGCCCAGACTCTAGAACTGATGATGGTAAGACCAACCCATGTGCAAAAGACAAAGTTTCAGCACAGAATTCCACTGAGCAACAACAACATAGTTTAACAGAGAATTCTGAGTCTGTCAAGTCTACTGATATGCACATTTTTGAGGGACACTGGGCTCGAACTCAACTCCATTTTAAACTACAACAGCAATTAGAACAAATGATTCGCCGTTTTGAGCAAGAGATGAATGAAATAAAAAAGTTCTTTGTTACAGAGTGGGAGAATCTGGAAAGGCAACAGAAGCAACTGATGGAGAAAATGGAGCAGGAGCACACCAACCATCTGCGCGAGGAGGCCGAACGAATCAAAGCTGATTCAGGTTCTGAAGGTGCGTGCCATAATCTGGTGTCAGAAGAGTTAACGGTCAGCCAACTCCTTCATATGCTGAGGGACAAGACTCTGAAATGGGAAAAACTTGAACACGAGCTGCGATCTTCAAAGGAAAAGGGTTCGGAGCTCTCAAAAGTCATTGAGATGGCTGATGTGACGACACAGACTGAAACGACTGCAACAGAGCAGCCATTGGATGCAAAAAGTACGCTGACTCACGTCAATGTAGAACAACAGACCGCTGAAACAGCTGCTCTGGTAGAGGGATTGCATAGTCCGATCAATCAATCTCCAAAGGAAGTTGAAGTATTAAAATCACAAATGAGGTCATTAGTAAACAACTTGCTGAAAGCCCAGAAAAAGTTAGAGGAAGCGGAACACGTGAAGAAGTCTCTTCAGGAAAGATGTCTGGATTTGGAACAAAAGCTGGCTGACGTCCAGCTGGGTAGGGAGGACATAGAAGACCCTCTCGCTGACCTGTCGGACGACTCCGAATATTACTATGTCCTGTCCTGCCCAACTTGTAACTTCGACTCCCACCATACAGAAATCATGGAGGAGCACTGAAAGTCTACGGAACATCGGGAGAAGGTGGCTCTACTACGGAAAAAGGAGGAAGAGAAGAAGGAACTGCGCATGCAGCTGGCAGCTGACAGTGGAGCCCAGAGAGTCTCCAAGAAGCAGAAAAGGAAAAGTCGAAACAGAAGATGACCCATCTGAACCATTATTACCTCTACCAGACCACACACGTGGTCCCTCCGAACGGAGCCAATTCAGTTCGGAAGTTCAAACTGTTAAATCCATGGAAGGACTTTTGAATGAGTCACTCCAGCAATGTGAACCGACTACACCACAGAGACTGAATCTATGAACTGTTTTCCACAGAGACTGAATCTGTGATCTGTTTTGACATGAAGTTATATATGTTATTATGTTATGTTAAACATGAAGTTATATGACGTTGACTCCATTGAGAGTATATCTGTAAATTGTTATATGACGTTGACTCCATCGAGAGTATATCTGCAAACTGTTTATATAAAATTGAAGATTGTATGTTTAATGGGATTCTGTAAGTAATAAGCTAGGAAGGGAGGAGTGTTGTGTATGTAACCTGTTCCACCTTAAGAGAGCTTAAGCCTGTTCCACCTTAAGAGATGTACTACTTTCTCAGGCTGCTGTAGACGTAATACCGGGGGTGAACACACCGGTATATAAGCACTGTGCAGTAATCTTGTATTCAGTGTAGTCCCTACCTCCAACCAGTAAAGACCTGTTTTATTGTTACTGATTAAGTCTGAGTATTAATTACTTGAACAACTCACAGACTTAACAGCCTGTATTGTGGGCAGGGACTGATCCGGGCAAATTGAATCTTACACCAATATAAAACACCATGGTGAACACAAAAGCAAGTGGTTTTTGGCATAACTTACTTAAGTTTAAAATTCCACAATCTTGTGTGTTGGTTTGGCTGAATTTGCCCAGATTACGCTGATATTACTAGAGTACACAAGCGGAAACTCTACCCCCAGGTGTATGACAATGGAAACATTATTATAACTGGGAGTTTTCGACTGGAGATTATCCCATTATATGAGTTTTATGGCCCAGGGTACAAGACTGCTTGGAAATAGCTTTGTATGCAAGCTCTATGTGATTTTTGTAATGGAGCTTAATGTACTACCTGTACTAGTCACTCTCCCATGGCATCACTCCCATCAGTACCTCTACCTCTTTGAACCACTGCAAATTCCCCTCCCCCTTACTCCACTGTCGCTCACCTCACTCAACCATCCATCCACTCTCCCCCCTAACTCCAATGCCCCAAGAATGGGTGCCAAGTGACTGTAGGGCCCCTCACACAGTGTTCTTCCTCCTCTCTCCCTCCTATCATCCCTTCCTATCTGCTTCCCTCAATGAGGCTTTGCTTGCTTTCAAAATTCAACAGTTTTAAAAAAAAAAAATCTGATCACAATGAGGGGAGAAAACAGTC
The DNA here is from genome assembly GCF_052327205.1 of Somniosus microcephalus. Lineage (NCBI taxonomy): Eukaryota > Metazoa > Chordata > Chondrichthyes > Squaliformes > Somniosidae > Somniosus > Somniosus microcephalus. Next base: position 51,228,594 of record NC_141009.1, read on the forward strand.
TACCTTTCTCTCTGTGTCACTCGTTCTCTCGCTCACTCGCGCAAACGTGTGAGCCATTAGCATTGACATATTATGTAGGTGGAGATAATCAGTTGCCTTTGAAATTCAACTGGCGTGTTTTTCTGAACACTGAACGAAACATTTGATAAAGAAAGCACACTGTCTCTCTCTTGTCTTTCTTTCTCTGACCCCAGCCTCTCTCCCTCTCCCCCTTAGTTTAATAAATGTTTTTGTCAAGTTTATAGGACACAAAATAATAGCTATAACATGCCTAGAAATTCCTCATGGACGGTGTTGCAAAGCAGGTGGTATTGGATTGGCCGCCCATTGTACACAGCGCCTGATATTCAGCTCCAGTGACTGCAATGGAATGAATATCAGGCACTGCGTATAATGGGCGGTCAATCCGATACTGTCCGGTTTGCGCCACCGCCCGTGGCGAATTTCTAGGCCCATGTGTCCAATCAAAATATCGGCAGTTGTTTTCTCTCGCACACAGTCTCTTTAAAAAAAAACATTCAGTATAAATTTTACCTCAGTGCAGTTTTTTGAAATTTGTCCTCTTGTTTTTCAAAATTATTCGAAGGCTACAGGGCGGAAAGTGCGAGGAGGTCAAGAGTAATATCCGCGCAGTCAAAGCAGCGATGAACCCTGGCAAATTAGCTACACTGCACATGCTCAGATGACACATTCCAAACTCAACTCAGAGGCACGGCTCTGAGCAAAAATATCCAATTCAAGCCTAGGCTTTCGGGAGAAGCTGAAGTCTTCAATTAAAAGGCACACAAGACAATTCCATGGGTAAATGTAATCATGCTATTGTGAAATATGTATTTTTCTTTACTTTTAATTTGGCTTAAATCCTTATCTTGGATCTTATATTATAGTGTCGCCTACAGTGACCACAGGTATTTAATGAGTTTCCAATGAAACCCACTCCCCATGCACTGAAATTAATATACAATAAATCTGTGGATTTGCTGTTGTGGTTACTATGTTTTACAGGATAATTAAAGGTAATTTCACTAAGTAGGAGTTTGAAAGAAGATTTTGCAACTGAGATTATAAAATTAACATTTTGTGTTAGCTTGATGCTATGGGGTCAAATAAGATATGAAAAAGGCAACTGGTGCCCAAGGACGACATGACTTAACTCTCCTCTCCCCATGTTTTATTGGATAAATGACCATGCAGTGTGATACCGGGCTCTACATACCAGAAGGTGCCAGTGTTCGATCCCTGTTCTGTGCTCCATTAGCTGATCTCAGTCAGGGTTATCCCCTGTTGGGAAGTAGACACATGTGAGGACAGGCTCGGGCTCAGTGGTGATGTCTGCTGGCACTCGCTGCCTAAGTTGTCGCATGGCGAAAGTGCATTTAGCTGAGGTGCCACAGAACTGTCGATGCCTATGGACTCCGATCCACTTGAAACCGTACCTTTAGAGGTTGGGAGGAAAGGAGAACGGGGAAGAAAATACACCAGATGAATGAGTGCTAAATTTAATTTAATGCTCAAGGACAATGGTTTCCTTATTGCAGGCATAGCAAGAAATATCACATCCTAGTAATGATGTCTGGATTCAAGTCAGTGAAGAGGTGCAATGGTCTAGTCCTTGATGTGACTTAGATATGGTAATTTATGAAATGGAAGAACAAAATTTACAAGCATCTGTTACACCACATCTGGTATAGACAAAAAAAATCAGTGAAATGGTTGATTGTTAATTTCTGCAGTCTAAAGTACTGATGCAGAGAATGCACATCAGCCAAGTGTGTTATGTCGATCTGTGGAGGTATTTCTTACAAGAACATGCTCATCATATGATAGGCAATCTCTTTCTCTCTCACATTTCTTGAGTCTATATATTTTAAATCAATACCACTATTGTTATTCCTCCTCTGAATTCCACTACCTTGTTGCTCCCGAGTTCCAAATTCTCTGCCTCTACATGCTCTTCCTCTTCAAAGTCCGGATTGAAATCAGACTTGCCTCACCAATTACTGGAACTAATTTTCTCCTTGGGCCTCATGTGGAGCTCCTGATGTCCCTCGGGTTTTCACTCCCCCAACAAAGTGCAAGCTTGGAGCACAAACTTGGCGTTAGCTGGATTTACGTAATCTCTTCTCTTTACACTCGGAGCTCGGCCCTTCACCTAGGCTTCAAACTTTGACTTCAAATATGCAAGGCTTGTGTCAGGTAACAGTAAATAAGGAATATGCCCAACACTTAGAACATTTTCTAACAAGGTGAAAGATTAATTCTACAAAGTCTACTGCTGACGAACATGTTCACTGTGAAAACAGGTGAAGACTGTATGTACCATGGCAATCTTACTGACAGCGAAAATGGGGAAAGATTGCAAGCGTGCTAATCATGCATGCCAACCATCAGCATTTGCTCAGTGTGGATCGGCTCCCTCCTCCCTCACAGCTGCTTGTACAAGAGTCCTGCTGCTAATGGAAGGGATCCCACCTGCTGCAGATGAGAATTCTCTTGAGAACAGGAGGCCCTATTACTGTGCACAGTGGCTGGAATCTCTTCCATTAGCAGCAGCACTCAAGCTCTCTCAGCGTTGAGCAGGATGTGAGGGGAATGGATAGCAATGAAGGGTAAAGAGAAAAGGGGGGACATGAATGGCATTGGAAGAGAGAGGGAAGAGGGACAGAAGCTGGCAGCAGTGCTTTGGGGTGGAAGAGGAAGGACAAGGTCAGTATTGAATCAGAGGGAGTGAGGAAGAAGAGTGTCAGTATCATCTGAGGGGTGGGGGGTAGAGTGCCAGCTTGAATTATAGGGGGAAGAAGAGACCCAGTTTGAACTGCAGGGGGATGAAGAGACCCAGTTTGAACTGGAGGGGGATGAAGAGACCCAGTTTGAACTGGAGGGGGATGAAGAGACCCAGTTTGAACTGGAGGGGGATGAAGAGACCCAGTTTGAACTGGAGGGGGAAGAAGAGACCCTGTTTGAACTGCAGGGGGAAGAAGAGACCCTGTTTGAACTGGAGGGGGATGAAGAGACCCAATTTGAACTGGAGGGGGATGAAGAGACCCAGTTTGAACTGCAGGGGGAAGAAGAGACCCAGTTTGAACTGGAGGGGGATGAAGAGACCCAGTTTGAACTGCAGGGGGAAGAAGAGACCCAGTTTGAACTGGAGGGGGATGAAGAGACCCAGTTTGAACTGGAGGGGGATGAAGAGACCCAGTTTGAACTGGAGGGGGATGAAGAGACCCAGTTTGAACTGCAGGGGGAAGAAGAGACCCAGTTTGAACTGGAGGGGGATGAAGAGACCCAGTTTGAACTGGAGGGGGATGTGAAGAGACCCAGTTTGAACTGGAGGGGGATGTGAAGAGACCCAGTTTGAACTGGAGGGGGATGTGAAGAGACCCAGTTTGAACTGGAGGGGGATGAAGAGACCCAGTTTGAACTGGAGGGGGAAGAAGCGACCCAGTTTGAACTGGAGGGGGATGAAGAGACCCAGTTTGAACTGCAGGGGGAAGAAGAGACCCAGTTTGAACTGGAGGGGGATGTGAAGAGTGCCAAATTACTGATACAAGCAGATATTAGTGTTCTGATTTAGGAATTATCCACCAATGAGGCAACAGTGTTACAAACAGACATTTAGAAACTTCCAAGTCAATTCAAACAAGATGTACATAGAAGATGTACATAGAATACCATCAAATAAATAAAAAATGAGTGAGTTGCCTGGACTCCAGACTGCCAGGGCTTGAAAACTGCCTGTGGTCCGAGGGCTATAGGTTGAACATGCCGGCAGCATCAATCATTAGTAGCAATTTGCTGTACATTCAAAGAACATTAACAACTTGCATCCATAGAGTGCTTTTAATGTAGAAAAATGTCCTAAGACACTTGACAGAGGCTTGAAGAAAAGGGGCTCTGAGATAAAGGAGAGATTAGGAGGAGTAACCAAAACTTTGGTCAAAGAGATGGGATTTCAGGAAAGTCTTAAAGATGGAGAGCTGGAGCAGTTTAAGGAAGGATTTCCAGAAAGTGAAAAGTAGGCAGCTGAAGGTACAGCTGCCGGTGGTGGAGAAAAGGGAAGGAAGATGTTCATAGAAGGCTGGAGCCAGAAGAACAGAATTCATGGGGTTTTGTAGGACTGAAAGAGCTTTCATAGATAGGGAGGAGCAAGGCTTGGAGCAATTTAAAAGTTTCGCGAGACCAGAAGCCAATGTGGGTCAATGAGGACAGGGGTGGTGAATGTTCGGGGTTTGGTACAGGATAGGGAAAGAGCAGCAGAGTTTTGAATGAGTGAAAGTTTATGGAGAGTAGAGAATGGGGTGCCAGGAGCATTTGGAATAATTGGAGTTTGGAATTGACAAAGGCATTTTTGGGGGTTTCACTGATAGATTTACTGAGGTGGGGTCAAAGGCAGGCAATGTCACAGACATGGAAGGAGACAGTCTTTGAATTGGAGAAGAAATGAGGTCAGAAACCCAGACATGAACAATGTGGTTCCGTCTAATAGAGTTGCCAGGGAAGGGAATGGAGTAAAAACAGAAAATGCTGGAGAAACTCAGCAGGTCAGGCAGCATCTGTGAAGAGAGAAACAGAGTTAACATTTCAGGTCGATGATCTTTCGTCTGAATGGAGTCACTGGCTCGGGTATGAAGTTTATGGGTGGGGCTGAAGACAACGACTTCAGTCCTTCCAAAGTTTAGCTGGAAGAAGTTAAGACTCATTCAAGACTGCTTGTTGGACAAGTCTTCTGATAGTATATCAGCAGTGGAGGGATTGAGATCTAAATTAAAGGAGCAATCCCCGGATTCTAAAAATTATATTGCAAATGTCATCGGATAGGGTGCAATCCAGCATACCTTTTACATGCACAGGATAGTTATCAGTATTAGTCACAATGGCCATCAATGCAGCTCCAACATACATGGTTCAACAATAGTATCCACATAACATTACTAATGGTGATATAGAAACATAGAACAATCGGAGCAGGAGTCGGCCATTCGGCCCTTCGAGCCTGCTCCACCATTCAATATGATAATGGATGATCCTGCTGATCCTCTATCTCAATACCATATTCCCGCTGTCTCCCCATACCCCTTGATGCCTTTTGTGTCTAGAAATCTATCTATCTCCTTCTTAAATTTTTTATTTTGATTTTAATTTTGCACCTTGTTTTTTCAGAAGAATGACAAGCAAAGAAAGATCCACACTTTCCTGGATGAGTGAACGAGCAGCAATTAAAAGACAACTCCAAAAAGAGCTCAAAGGTGTTAAAGCAATCCAAGGCAACAACTGAAGAATGTCGGAGCCAAGAAACATAAACATCAGCCAAAGAAAGGCTTACCAGCAACGAGTGAAATTCATGAAAGATCACAAGGCTGTGCTGAAATTAAATGAAATAAGATATGAACAGAAAGAAAGTGAAGGATAAATGAAACAAATATAGTGAGAGCATCAGAAAATAACGCAGATTTTAAAATACCGACAGTTAGAAATGCTTTGCTAACCAGAGCTGTGAGACCAACAATTCTTGCTCCAAAATTGAGATGGTGAACTTCATCCGATTCCAACTGATAATTATTGGAGGTCTGCAAAATATTTCACACAACCGGAACTATGCTTTTTTTACTATTCATTCACGGGATGTGGGTATCACTGGCAAGGCCAGCATTTATTGCCCATCCCTAATTGCCCTTGAGAAGGTGGTGGTGAGCTGCCTTCTTGAACTGCTGCAGTCCGTGTGGTGAAGGTACTCCCACAGTGCTGTTAGTTAGGGAGTTCCAGGAGTTTGACCCAGCGACGATGAAGGATCAGCGATATACTTCTAAGTCAGGATGGTGTGTGACTTGGAGGGGAACGTGGAGGTGGTGGGGTTCCCATGCACCTGCTTTCCTTCTCCTAGGTGGAAGATGTCTCGGGTTTCGGAGGTACAGTCAAAGAAGCCTTGGCGAGTTGCTGCAGTGCATCTTGTAGATGGTACACACTGCATCCACGTTGCACCAGTGGTGGAGGGAGTGAATGTTTAAGGTGTTGGATGAGGTGCTGATCAAGCGGGCTGCTTTGTCCTGAATGGTGTTGAACTTCTTGAGTGTTAGAGCTGCACTCATCCAGGTAAGTTGAGAGTATTCTATTACACTCCTGACTTGTGCCTTGTAGGTGGTGGAAAGGTTTTGGGGAGTCAGGAACTGAGTCACTCACTGCAGAACACCCAGCTTCTGACCTGCTCTTGTAGACACAGTGTGGTAAACCACTTTTATCGTTCACTATCGTTACACTATAGTTATCACTGTTATATCGTTACTCTATGGTTATCACTGTTCACACTGTTGTATCACTATACGAGGTCGCCTCTTGTCACGCTGTTATACCTGGGCTGACCACTGCTGACTCCGCCCACGGCTCCACCTACCTGCCCAGGTATAAAGGTGGTCGACTGGCTGGTATTCCTCCTTGTTGTATCCGATCACCCACGAGGGTGGGCTCTGTTATTTAGCCAATAAAAACCTATAGTTACTTTCTTAACTCGTCGCTTTTCATTGGATAAATTGATAGGTATATCAATTTTATTGGCTAAATTTTAAAATGTCGTTACTTGAGCAGCCAAACGAGCAGCCAGACGAGCAGCCAAACGACCAGCCAGATGCCCAGCTACAACAGCCACAGCAGCCGGCTTGGCTGCGAGCCCTCCGACCACCGTACCTGGATCTAAACCCACAGGCAGCAAACTCAGCCCTCGACTTCGAACACTGGCTGAGCTGTTTCGAGTCCTACCTGGGAGAATCCGGCGTGCCTCAGAAATCCAAGCTAAGAGTTCTGACCGCCCAAGTGAGCCCTAAAGTATTCGCACTCATCCGGGACCTTAAAACATACGAGGACGCCATCAACTGGCTGAAACGACAGTACCAGAGCCCGGTAAATTCCATGTATGCCAGACACCTCCTAAGATCCCGCCCGCAACAGCCAGGAGAGTCTGTAGATGAATTTTTACAGGCGCTACAAGCACTCGGCAGGGACTGTAACTTTAAAGCGGTAACGGCGGCAGAAAATACTGAAGACAATGTCCGCGATGCCTTCGTGAAAGGCCTGTGGTCCGACTACTCACGGCAAAGACTGCTTGAAGCAAAGGACCTCGACCTGGACAAAGCTGCAGCCCTCGCTCGCTCCCTAGAAGTGGCCCATCGGGACCTCGAGGCATATTCCAGGTACTGTAATTTGCGACCCTGGGACTCGGGACCGACCCCGACCGCAATACCCCCCGCAGCACCCCCCCTGGGACCTACCTCAGCGTCGGCGTCCCGGACCCGATCGGGACCGCCACCCCCGGTACCGGCTGCGACATCGGACCCCCGCGATCGGGCCGCCGGCTGCTTCTTCTGCGGCCAGGCGAAACACCCGAGGGCGCGCTGCCCAGCCAGAAACGCGACCTGCTCGAGCTGCCTGAAGAAAGGCCACTTTGCAAAGGCCTGCAGAGGGAGATCAACAGAGGCCAGCAGTGCCTCATGCGAGCTGTGGGGGCGGCCATCTTCCATCAAGGCCACAGAGGCCAGCATCCCCACATGTGAGTCATGGGGGCGGCCATCTTTGATCCAGGCAACCGACACCAGCAGTGCCTCATGTGAGTTGTGGGGGCAGCCATCTTCTCCGCCATTTTGTCCAACCTCGTGGGCGCCGCCATTTTACCCACCACGCTCGACCGCCACCATGCCTCCAGACCCGACCACCGCCTCACCCGCAGACGACAGCAACTCACTCAGCTATACACTAGCCTCCGTCACACTGGACCAAGCCCGCCCGCACCACCTGTCCAAGTCCATGATGGACATCAAAGTAAACGGCCATGCCACGACCTGCCTGTTCGACAGCGGAAGCACGGAGAGTTTCATCCACCCAGACACGGTGAGCCACTACTCCCTCACTGTCCGGCCAACGCGCAACCGGATCTCGATGGCATCGAGGTCCCACGCCACAGACATCAGCGGCTACTGTGTTGTGACCCTGTTGGTTAAGGGCACGGAGTATAAAAATGTTAAACTCCTCGTCCTGCCCCAGCTATGCGCTGCCGTCCTACTAGGTCTAGACTTCCAATCCCACCTCCAAAGCATCACGCTAGCATACGGCGGACCCCTCCCCCCACTCACAGTCGACAACCAACAGATTTTAAACCGCCCACCGCGTAGCACCTGCGGCCTATCCACCCTCAAGGTCCCGCCACCTTCCCTGTTCGCTAACCTCACCCCCGACTGCAAACCCGTCGCTACCAAGAGCAGGCGGTACAGCGCCGGGGACAGAGCTTTCATTCGCTCCGAGGTGCAGTGTCTCCTGAAGGAGGGCATCATCGAGGGGAGCACCAGCCCCTGGCGTGCCCAGGTCGTGGTCGTTAAGACCGGCAATAAAAACCGCCTGGTCATCGACTACAGCCAGACCATAAACAGGTACACCCAGCTGGACGCATACCCCCTTCCCCGCATATCTGATATGGTCAATCAGATCGCACAATACCGAGTATTCTCGACCATCGACCTTAAGTCGGCCTACCACCAACTCCCTATCCGCCCTGAGGACCGCCAGTATACCGCCTTCGAGGCGAATGGCCGCCTCTACCACTTCCTTAGGGTTCCCTTCGGCGTCACCAACGGGGTTTCGGTCTTCCAAAGGGAGATGGACCGGATGGTTGACCAGAACGGGCTGCACGCCACGTTCCCCTACCTAGATAACATCACCATCTGCGGCCGCGACCGGCAGGACCATGATGTTAATCTGGAGAGATTCCTCCGTACGGCCCAATGGCTGAACCTCACCTACAATAAGGAGAAATGTGTGTTTAACACCTCGCGCCTTGCCATCCTCGGCTGTGTAGTAGAGAACGGAGTCATCGGCCCCGACCCCGAAAGAATGCGCCCCCTCATGGAGCTACCCCTCCCCCACTGTCCAAAGGCACTAAAGAGAACCCTGGGGCTCTTCGCCTACTATGCCCAATGGGTGCCCAATTATGCGGACAAAGCCAGACCCCTCATGAAGTCCACATCCTTCCCCCTTACGGAGGAAGCGTGCGCAGCCTTCTCCCTCATTAAGGGAGACATTGCCAAGGCCACAATGCACGCAGTGGATGAGTCCATCCCCTTCCAAGTGGAGAGCGATGCATCCGACTTCGCCCTAGCCGCTACCCTTAACCAGGAGGGGAGACCGGTGGCCTTCTTCTCAAGGACCCTACAGGGCCCTGAGATCCGACACTCGTCGGTCGAGAAGGAGGCCCAGGCGATTGTGGAGGCGGTACGACGCTGGAGGCATTACCTGGCAGGCAAACGATTTACCCTCCTCACCGACCAGCGTTCGGTCGCTTTTATGTTTAATAACAAGCTGAGGGGCAAAATCAAGAATGACAAGATCTTGAGGTGGAGAATCGAGCTCTCCACCTATGATTATGATATCTTGTACCGGCCAGGTAAGCTGAACGAACCCCCTGATGCTCTTTCACGAATTACATGCGCCAGCGCGCAAATTGATAGATTTCAGACCCTCCACAACGACCTCTGCCACCCCGGAGTCACCAGACTTTACCACTTCATTAAGGCCCGCAACCTGCCCTACTCCATCGAGGAGGTCAGGACCATGACCAGGAACTGCCAGACCTGTGCCGAGTGCAAACCGCACTTCTTTAGGCCGGACAGAGCAAGCCTGATCAAGGCCACCCGCCCCTTCGAGCGCCTGAGCATTGACTTTAAGGGGCCCCTCCCGTCCTCTGACCGCAATGTGTACTTCCTCAACATTGTTGATGAGTACTCCCGTTTCCCCTTTGCCTTCCCCTGCCCAGACACGGTGGCATAGTGGTTAGCACTGTTGCCTCACAGCGCCAGGGACCCGGGTTCGAATCCGGCCTCGGGCGACTGTCTGTGTGGAGTTTGCACATTCTCCCTGTGTTTGCGTGGGTTTCCTCCGGGTGCTCCGGTTTCCTCCCACAGTCCAAAGATGTGCGGGTTAGGTTGATTGGCTATGATAAATTGACCCTTAGTGTTAGGGGGATTAAATACGTGGGGTTACGGGGATAGGGTGGGATATGTGTCGGTGCAGGCTCGATGGGCCGAAATGGCCTCTATCTGCACTGTGGGGTTTCTGTGATTTCTGTGATGACCAGTACCACGGTCATTAAATGCCTGAACGACCTCTTCGCCTTGTTCGGGTTCCCAAACTATATACATAGTGACCGGGGCTCCTCCTTCATGAGCGAGGAACTCCGTCAGTTCCTACTAGCGAGAGGTATCGCTGCAAGCAGGACCACCAGCTACAACCCCCGAGGGAACGGGCAGGTGGAAAGAGAGAATGCGACGGTATGGAAGGCCGTCCTCTTAGCCTTAAAGTCTAAGGGCCTCCCAACTTCCCGCTGGCAGGAAGTCCTCCCGGCAGCGCTGCATTCCATCCGGTCACTACTGTGCACTGCCATTAACGCCACCCCCCCTGAACGAATGTTTGTTTTCCCCAGGAAGTCGACTACAGGAACCACGCTACCAACCTGGCTGACCTCTCCGGGGCCCATCCTGCTGCGAAAGCACGTGAGGGCCCATAAAACGGACTCCCTGGTCGAGAGGGTGAACCTCCTGCACGCCAACCCCCAGTACGCCTATGTGGCATACCCAGACGGGCGGGAGGACACAGTCTCCTTACGAGACCGCGCACCCTCAGGCACTCCTGAGACACCACCGTTACCACCCCCCCCAACCACCCCCCCAATGCCACCCGAGGTAGACGGCATGCCGGAACCCCACGAGCCTTCGCCGACCACGCAGACACCAGCATTAACACCGGATAATGCAACACCGCCGCTGCGACGATCAGAAAGGCTTACGAGGCCTCCGGACAGACTGACATACCAGAACTGGTAGTACACTTCGCCCCGCCGGACTCAAATCTAAACAAGGGGTGAATGTGGTAAACCACTTTTATCGTTCACTATCGTTACACTATAGTTATCACTGTTATATCGTTACTCTATGGTTATCACTGTTCACACTGTTGTATCACTATACGAGGTCGCCTCTTGTCACGCTGTTATACCTGGGCTGACCACTGCTGACTCCGCCCACGGCTCCACCTACCTGCCCAGGTATAAAGGTGGTCGACTGGCTGGTATTCCTCCTTGTTGTATCCGATCACCCACGAGGGTGGGCTCTGTTATTTAGCCAATAAAAACCTATAGTTACTTTCTTAACTCGTCGCTTTTCATTGGATAAATTGATAGGTATATCACACAGTATATATGTGGCTGGTCCAGTTAAGTTTCTGGTCAATGGTGACCCCAGGATGTTTATGGTGGCAGATTCAATGATGGTAGTGCCATTGAATGTCAAGGAGAAATGGTTAGACTCTCTCTTGTTGGGGTGGTCATTGCCTAGCACTTGTGTGGCACAAATGCTACTTGCCACTTATCAGCCCAAGCATGGATATTGTCCAGGTCTAGCTGCATGTGGGTACGGACTGCTTCATTAACTGAGGAATTGCGAATGGAACTGAACACTGCAATCATCAGCAAACATCTCCGCTTCTGACCTTGTAATGGAGGGAAGGTCATTGATGAATCAGCTGAAGATGATTGGGCCTCAGGCATTGCCCTGAGGAACTTCTGCAGCGATGTCCTGGGGCTGAGATGATTGGCCTCCAACAACCACAACCATCTTTCATTGTGCTAGGTATGACTCCAGACAGTGAAGAATTTCCCCCCGATTCCCATTGACTTCAATTTTACTTGGGCTCCTTGGTGCCACAGTCTCACTTCACCTCTGGAATTCAGCCCTTTTGTCCATGTTTGGACCAAGGTCTGGAGCAGAGTGATCCTGGTGGAACCCAAGCTGAGTATCAGTTAGCAACTTATTAGTGAGTAAGTGACGCTTGATAGCACTGTCGACGACACCTTCCAGCACTTTGCTGATGATTCAGATAAGGCTGATAGGGCGGCAATTGGTCGGATTTGATTTGTCCTGCTTTTTGTGGATACCTGGGCAAATTTCCACTTTGTCAGGTGTTGTAGCTGTATTGGAACAGCTTGGCTAGAGGCATGGCTAGTTCAGGAGCACAATTCTTCAGCACTACAGCCGGGATGTTGTCGAGGCCCATAGCCTTTGCCATATCTAGTGCGCTCAGATGTTTCTTGCTATCATGTGGAGTGAACTGATTTGACTGAAGACTAGCATCTGTGATGGTGGAGACCTCAGAAGAAGGCCAAGATGGATCATCCACTCAGCACTTGAAGATGGTTGCGAATGCTTCAGCCTTGTCTTTTGCACTCACATGCTGGGCTCTGCCAACATTGAGGGTGGGGAGGTTCATGAAACCTCCTCCTTCCATTAGTTGTTTAATGGTCCACCACCATACATCACTGCATGTGGCATGACGACAGAGCTTTGATCTGATCCATTGTTTGTGGGATCACTTGGCTCTGTCTATGGCATGCTGCTTCCACTATTTAGCATGAAGGTAATCCTGTGTTGTACCTTCAGCAGGTTGGCACCTCATTTTTAGGTACACCTGGTGCTGTTCCTGGCATGCTCTTCTACACTCATCATTGAACCAGGGTTGGCCACTGTCTGCTGTGGCTCAGTTGGTAGCACACTCGCTGAGTCAGAAGGTTGTGGGTTCAAGTCCCACTCCAGGGACCTGAGCACACAAACCTAGGCTGACACTCCAGTGCAGTGCTGAGGGAGTCCTGCACAGCCGGAGGAGCCGTCTTTCAGATGAGACGTTAAACCGAGGCCCCATCTGCTCTCTGAGGTGGATGTAAAAGATCCCATGGCACTATTTCAAAGAAGAGCAGGGGGGTTATCCCCGGTGTCCTGGCCAATATTTATCCCTCAACCAACATAACAAAAACAGATTATCTGGTCATTAACAAATTATTGTTTGTGGGACCTTGCTGTGCGCAAATTGGCTGCCGCATTTTCCACATTACAACTGTGACTCCACTTCAAATAGTACCTCGTTGGCTGTAAAGCGTTTTGAGACGTCTGGTGGTCGTGAAAGGCGCTATAGAAATGCAAGTCTTTCTTAATGGTAGAGTGAGGATATGTCAGGGCCATGAGGTTACAGATTGTGGTAGAATGCAATTCTCTTGCTGCTGATGGCATACAGCTCCTTATGAATGCCCAAGTTTGAGCTACTAGATCTGTTCTGAACCAATCCTATTTAGCACCATGGTAGTGCCACACAGCACGATGGAAAATGATTCAAGGACTGTGCGGTGGCCACTCCTACCAATACTGTCATGGACAGATGCATCTGCGACAGATAGATTGGTGAAGAAAGTAGGTTTTTCGTTCATGTAAGTAACAACCTGCCGCAGGCCCAGTCTGGCAGTAGTGGTACTACTGAGCCACTCTCAGTGCCCCACCCGGAGTACCTTCTGTGCCCTTGCTACCCTCAGTGCTTCTTCCAAGTGATGTTCAACATGGAGAAGTACTGATGCATCAGCTGAGGGAGGGCGGTACGTGGTAATCAGCAGGAGGTTTCCTTGCCCATGCCATGACTGTTGTGTATGTACCTTTAAGGGAGAACTGCTTTTATACTGCAGTACCGGCAGTGACCACACCTGTATATAAAGCCGTAGCAGACTTCTGTACTTTCAGTTCCAGCATACCCTCTGTTCAGTAAATACCTGTTATTACCATTCTCCTGCAGTCCGTGTGTTATTGCTACGTGGACACTATAGTGGCGACGAGCAGGTTCAAACTCACCTGCAGTACTGCATCACCTCACAGGGATCCATCCCTGAAAAGAAGCTTCTTAGAGGTCGAAGCCAGAGCAACGGGCGTCGACCGTGGGCAACCGCCCAGTGATCCATCGGAGTTCAGAGAATCGCAGGGGAAGCTGTGGAGAGCTGAGCTTGGTTCTCCAGTCAAGGTGTCCCAGCAAATTGGACTGGTAGCAGGTAGTGCGCTGACCTTTCCCGGACTGTGGCGGGCTAGAGCTCAATCGAGCAGCTCTGCAAAGGGGCCGAGCAGCGTCGTCGGGAAGAAAAAGAGAGAGAGAGGGTGGAGCGCACAGGGCGCGGACGGTGCTCAAGAGTCGGGCAGCGTTAAGAAAAAAAAAAGGGGAAGGAAAAGAGACGCGCTTTGGAAAGCGTCGAAGAAAAATTAATTAACAAAAGAGAGACGCGCAGTGGACAGCGTCGAAGAAAAATTAATTAACAAAAGAGAGACGCGCAAGAAGCCACGGGGCGCCGCCATTACGAGTTAGAACGCTAAGAGCAGCATTGGCAGCAGGGGGAAGAAGGAGGTAGCGGAAATGCCGGAGGATGATCCGTTGAATGTGAAGGCTGGTGGGGTGAAAGGTGAGGACAAGGGGAACCCTATTGTGGTTCCGGGAGGGAGGGGCAGGGTTGAGGGCAGAAGTGCGGGAGATGGAACTGACACGGTCAAGGGCAGTGTCAACCACGGTAGAGGGGAATCCTCGGTACCCATCGTTTCAGCCTGTTCTTGCCCCACGGAACTTATCTCTTCCTATCTTGACTCTATCTTTTCTCCCCTTGTCCAGTCTCTTCTCACCTACATCCGCGACTCTTCGGACGCCCTCTGCCACTTTAACATTTTCCAGTTTCCTGGCCCCAACCGCTTCCTTTTCACCTTGGACGTACAATCCCTCTACACCTCCATCCCCCACCCGGATGGCCTGAGGGCGCTCTGCTTCTTCCTTGAACAGAGGCCCGACCAGTCCCCATCCACCACCACCCTCCTCCGCCTGGCTGAACTTGTTCTCACATTGAACAACTTCTCCTTTAACTCCACTCATTTCCTCCAAATCAAAGGCTGAATGCCCTGCTGCAAACTGGAGTAGCATGGAAATGGAGTGATGAATGTAAGCGTGCCTTTCAGAAATGTAAATGCCTAATCACCTCAAAAGAAGTATTGGCCCACTACAATCCATCACTACCGATTCGGTTGGCATGTGATGCGTCTCCTTACGGCATTGGAGCGGTGCTGTCGCACAAATTCCTTGACGGTTCAGAGAGGCCAATAGCCTTTGCGTCACGCTCGTTAACTTCAGACGAGCGTAACTACGCCCAGATTGACAGGGAGGCCCTCAGCCTGGTGTGGGGAATGAAGAAGTTCAATCACTATCTGCATGGGCAGAAATTCACCTTACTGACTGATCACCAGCCTCTTGTCTCCATCTTTAACCCAAAGAAGGGCATTCCGGTGATGACGGCGCAACGGCTGCAAAGATGGTCCCTTTTTCTAGGGGCACATCAATATGACATAGAGTACAAGGGCACGAAACAGCATGGAAACGCGGATGGACTGTCGCGCCTGCCACTGCCTACGGTGGAGGAAGCACCTGCGGTGGACCCTGTTGAGATATTCCATTCAACCATAGTCGAATGTCTACCTGTTACAAACTCAAGTATAGAAAAGGAAACCAGAAATGACCTGACGCTCTCTCGGGTCTATGATTTAATGGTGAAGGGATGACTCACTGTTGCCAGCATTCTCGCCAAGGAGAGAACAGCTGTCAGTGTGCCGGGGGACCTTGATGTGTGGATCCCGAGTGGTAATTCCACCCAAGTTGAGAGAAAGAGTGCTCAATGAGCTTCATGAGGGTCATCTGGGAGGGGTGAAAATGAAGAGCCTAGCCAGGGCGTTTGTGTGGTGGCCGGGAATCGATAAAGAAATCGAAGAAATGACCAAGAGGTGCACAGGATGCCAGAAAGTCCAAAACGCTCCACCACAGGCCCCGCTACACCCATGGGAGTTGCCCTCATCTCCATGACAAAGGGTACACATTGATTTTGCTGGTCCATTTATGGACTCAATGTTTTTAATCGCCGTGGATGCACATTCGAAATGACCAGAGGTCATCAAAATGTCCTCC
Source organism: Somniosus microcephalus (assembly GCF_052327205.1). Classification (NCBI taxonomy): domain Eukaryota; kingdom Metazoa; phylum Chordata; class Chondrichthyes; order Squaliformes; family Somniosidae; genus Somniosus; species Somniosus microcephalus. The sequence continues at coordinate 51,244,425 of NC_141009.1, forward strand.
ACCACCACGGAGAAAACTATTGCAGTCCTACGGACCATCTTCACCAGGAATGGCTTGCCAGAACAGATTTGCTCCGACAATGGACCATAGTTTGTGTCCGAGGATTTCCGGAGGTTTTTGAGGAATAATGGGGTAAAGCATTACACATCCGCCCCATATCATCCAGCCACAAATGGATTGGCTGAGAGGTTTGTTCAAACCTTTAAAAAAGCAATAAAGGCGATGTATAATGACAACATACCATTGCAACACAAGGTGGATAATTTCTTGTTTGCTTACTGAAATGCAACACATGCAGTCACCAACCAAACTCCAGCCATGATGTTCTTTAACCGCGGGTTAAGATGTCGCCTGGACTTGCTCAAACCAAACATAAGACGAGATGTTGAGAATAAGCAATTCCAGCACATCAATGAAAAGCCAACCAGGAGCTTCAAGATAGGGCAACCAGTCTTGGCCCGCGACTACCGAACAGAAAAATGGCAGCCAGGAACGATATGCACACGGCAGGGACCACTAATGTACACAGTGGACGTTGGAGAGAGCATCGTGAGACGCCATGCTGACCAGATTCTAGAGTCACAGGAACAAGTCAAACCCATACCACGAGCAGGCGCACCTGGTGATGAACCCGAAGTACAGACTGCGTCTACCTCAGAATCAGTGGTATTGGAAGCTGATGAACCAACCAATGACAATGAGCCAGAATCGACTCCGCCGCAAGAACAGGATACACGAGAAAGGTGCTATCCAGACAGGATCAGGAAGCCTCCTCAAAGACTGAATTTATAAATGATTACTTTCAGCTGATGTATATAGTACAAGAAAATTGTAATTGTAATTAGTTATTATTTACTTGTTAAATGAATGTTATCTACTGTTTATCTAAAAGGGGAGGAATTGTTGTGTATGTACCTTTAAGGGAGAACTGCTTTTATACTGTAGTACCGGCAGTGACCACACCTGTATATAAAGCCGTAGCAGACTTCTGTACTTTCAGTTCCAGCATACCCTCTGTTCAGTAAATACCTGTTATTACCGTTCTCCTGCAGTCCGTGTGTTATTGCTACGCGGACACTATAATGACCTGATGGCCTGAAGCCATGAGACTTCATGGGGTCCGGAGTCAATGTTGATGACTCCCGGGGCCACTCCCTCCCTGTGCCGGGTCTGTCCTGCTGGTGGGACACACCCTGCCCAGGGATGGTGATGGAGGTGTCTGTGGTGTCGGCTGAAAGGTATGATTCTGTGAGGGTGTTGCTTGACTAGTCAGTGGGACAACTCTCCCAGTTTTGGCACAAGTCCCCAGATGTTAGTGAGGAGGACATTGCAGGGTCGACTGGGCTGGGTGTGCCATTTTCGTGGCCAGCGCCAGTGCCTAGGTCGATGCTGGGTGGTTGGTTTGTACTTTTATACTTTTTCGTAGTGGTTTGTTACAACTGAGTGGCTTGCTGGGCCATTTCAGAGGTGCAGTTAAGATACAACCACATTGCTGTGGGTCTGGAGTCACGTATAGGCCAGACCAGGTAAGGACGGTAGCTTTCATTTCCTAAAGGACATTAGTGGATCAGATAGTTTTTTTACAACAATGCAGTAGTTTTATAGTCACCATTACTGATACTAGTTTTTTTAAATTCCAGATTTATTTAATTAACTGAATTTAATTTCCTCAACAGGTGTGGTGGGATTTGAACTCACGTCCCTGGATCATTAGTCCAGGTTTCTGGATTACTTGTCCAATAACATAACCACTATGCTACCGAACCCTATATCTCCTTGATAATCTCGTCTTGCTGTTGTAATTTGATGGACCTATTTTCAATGGCATAAGTAACAGGTAACATCAAGCAAGAAGAACGCACAGAGCAGCTGGAACTTAACATTCCAGATATTGTCACGTAGAGTGGCTACATAATACAGCATTGGCTTCTTAGGGGTTTTGAACATTGAATTGCAGTCGGTAAAGAGTCACTTAATGTACACTTCAAAAGAAAATAACCAAAGACACCAATCACTGAGCTGTTAATCTTTTGTTTGTGTCAAATGCAACCTATGCATTCTACTCGATTTCGGTGAAAATCACTAACTTTAACTCTCTTCAATCAGTGTTCCTTGGAAGTTTATGGGACATTCATACAAGAATTGAAACAGAAGGAAGTGATTACCCAGATGATCAAGGAAGACCTCTGAAACTGAACTGACAAGAGCTTTAAAAGCCAACACTATAACTATTCCAAGACTGGAATGTAAAGCCATAACTGCAACTGATCTAGAACCAATGGAAAAAGACAGTGGGCGAATTTATAAAAGATGCTTACTTCGGATTTTCTGTTGCTCATGTTGTGAAGATGTGGAAATCAACATGTTGATCGATTTATCAGACAGTGAGGAAAGAGTCCCGATCACTTTTCTGCCACTTTAAGCACTTACCAATACGATCAAATCCTACTAATCCAAGACAGTAAGCTGGCGCGTAGGCCAAGCTGACTTGGTGGAATTATCTCAACACGGACCTCATTGACACCACTATCAATCAGGCAAACAATGCATTAATTTGAACAGAAGCACAGATGTTTGCAATGTTATGTCAGGCCAAGAGTCAATAAGAAGACTCAAGGCAAATTAAGGCAAGGGCCAACTGTCTATGAACCTTCACAACAGAAGTTTCTGTATAACAATGTAATATTCTGATATTGAGACAACCCATGCACTTACTGTTGGTTTTAACATCACTGCCATCCTGTTTTGCCAGTAATCTAATCTATTTTTATAATGGCCCAGAAATTCGGGTCGGGGGCTTCTTGCGAGTGTAAGCCCCTGACCTGCACTTACCTTGCGCGCCGGCCGTTGTGCTGTGGGCCCCCGTGGGATTCCGATCCTGGGCCTGCTACAACTGCCGGTGCACAGTGCTTGCGTATCCCAGGGGCGCAGTTAGTTCGAAGCGTCCCCTGGGATCACGTGGGCCATGGGGAGCCAATCGGAGCAGGGAATGCTCCATTCATAAGTTTGACAGGAAGAGCTGTCAAAACTTAGAAATACTACGGGCCCCAAAACATCACTAAATCTTCAAATACATTTTTTTTTTTAAACACATTTTTTAATTAACTATAAATTACATGAAATACCTATTTTAAACAATAATTTAAATTTTTGAAAAAAATAATTTTATTTTCTAATGGGGCTAAAAATAAACTTACCTTTCTTTAAAGTATTTAAAAATAATAAACCTGTGGAAAAAATGTTTTAATTTTAATTAATTCACCACTTACCTTGTAAAAAGCAGGCCTTACGCCTGCTTTTTAAATGTGTAACTTTTGGAGACTTACCCTCCCGGGAAAACCTGTAAAAAAAACGTAAGTTCGATGTGCACGCGCTGCCTCTCCTGCGCACGTGTTCCACCTCTTAACCCCTGCTTTCAGGGGAACGGAAGTGCCGGTTTCTCGCGCATGCGCAGTGCATGCAGAAAACCGGCACTTCCATTGGGTTTACGGGTCAGTACCCCGTGCGTACTCAGCCGTGGAGACCCGAATTTCTGGGCCATTGTCAGTTTACTACTTACCCTTCTCCCCTCTAATTATAGATGGTGCTAGCCAGTAGACTAAATTTACATTGGCAGAGGTTCAATAAGCAGTGTGATAGTCTACACGCAGAGTAATGAATTTCCAGGAATGACTACATAATAGTAATCTAATAATCTGGTCACCTGGCAGAATATTAATATCAATTGACTTGTTTATGGGAAGTTAGATCATTTTAAAATGTTTATGTATTTGCGAGATCAAAATGTGTCCTCTAGGAACTTCAGTATCACAGAGTTACCTGCCTGGTGAAGCAGGGTCCACTATTACAGGAAGACAGGGGACGAATGTATAAAGCAACATCGTTGTTTCATATGATACTCGTGCAGATCTTATTTATAATACACATAATATTGCAACAGTAATTTTTGGTGATTAAAGGTCAGTAGAATCAGAAGAAATATTGTTTTGTCCAAGTGCATTTACTATTAGAGAGGTGAACCGAATAGCATCAGTACACGCTGGAGTCAGGGATGAGGATCTTCAAAGTAGCTGTACTATGGCAGTGTGGTGAATGAGAGACAAAGCAAAGGCCACTGATACAGTGAAGTAAGATGGTAAGAAATAGAGGACATAGAGGGACAGGAAAGAAACAGAGTTCAATAGCAGTCACCAACAGACACAAGCTAGGAAGGAGAGAGGAAACAGCATTGACATTTATTGTATTTATTAACGCCAAGATTAAAATAATAAACTTGTAGCATTAGATGTGATCGTCAATACAGTGATCATTTTGTACCATCCAATCACATTGTTCCATCTTCCTTTCGGTATAATTTGGTAACTTATCTCTCAAAATATGTTATCATGGTCTGTAATTTACAGCAATATTCCTAGAAATTAATAAAAGTACAGGTGAGGAGGGGTGTGTGAATGAGTGAGTGAGTGAGTGCAGGTGTGCGTGCGTGTCTGGGCTTGGTAGTGTTGTGTCCTTTCACCTCTGGGGCCTGTTGTCAAAATCAATCCAAGCCAAGGGGCTGAAAGTCTCTTTTATCTGCTGATGATAAAGATGATAAATCAGCTAGCTATGTGTAAGCTTAACACAGTTCTGACTGGGTCCCAAGGCTCAGATTTACCACGATTTGGAAGCAATCACTTCTAAACCAGGAAAGCTTAATTTGAGGGCGCACAAGCATGGTTTCCTGAATGGAGATGTGTAAAATGCATTAAAAGATGAGCTTAATGCCGAGTGTTGGGGCAGTTTAGAAGGATGCCACTTTGTGTTTGACAAATTACTAGAGTTATTTGAGGATGTAACAAGCAGGATGGATAAAGGGGAACCAGTAGATGTAGAATATTTGGATTTCCAGAAGGTATTCGATAAGGTGCCACATAAAAGGTTACTACACAAGATAAGAGCTCACGGGGTTGGGGGTAATATATTAGCATGGATAGAGGATTGGCTAACTAACAGAAAACAGAGAGTTGGGATAAATGGGTCATTTTCAGGTTGGCAAATTGTATCTAGTGGGGTGCCACAGGGATCAGTGCTGGGGCCTCAACTATTTACAATCTATATTAATGACTTAGATGAAGGGACCGAGTGTACTGTAGCCAAATTTGCTGATGATCCAAAAATAGGTGGGAGAACAAGTTGTGAGGAGGACACAGGGTTTGATTTTGCTGGCGCTCAGAGGGCAGGTTTGGAGGTAGGTCAGGTGGTAAAATCGGAAATATTGACGGCGGGTTCCTATCCCACCGTCAACCCGCCTCCGTGCAACTTTCCCAAAAGCGGCCTCCCAGACTCCCGATTGGTCTCGCCACCAAGCGGCGGGATAGGCCCTTAAGGCAGTTAACTGCTTGTTAGCTGCCTGGATAGTGCCATTTTGATAGTCGTTTAACATTTTACCACTTTTTCTGCGTGGTCCACGCTGTTCCCACACCATGCCAGCTGATTGTGGCGTGTTCACAAGTGGCTGCCTTCTTCACAGCTGTAGCTCCAACATAAAAATGGAGCTCTCAACAAGGCTCAGTTGCAGATGGCAGAACTTTGTTTTTTCAGGTCTTGGAAAATTTTGCATGTCTACTGATCTTGGAAGTGGTGAAGCTGAGATCCATCTCCCCTGTGACCTCCTGGGGAAACCCTCTCCCCACATTGACTGAGCACTTCCTCAACTGAGCTATCTACCAGCAGCATGGGAACCATTGATTTCCTTTCATCCTGGTCCTCAGATTCAGAGGAAAAGCAGCCGCAGCAACAGAACCAGGCACAACAGCAGTACCGACAGCAGGAGCGCCAACCTCCTGCTCAGCCACCTGATGCTGCAGAGGGCAGAGGGTGTCAGCGCAGGGACACGTCGCCGCAGGAGATGCCCCCAACATAGGGTTTACAGGCCGAGGATGACTTTCCTCAACATGACTGAGCAGCAGTGCCAAAGGAGGCTGAGACTTTCGCGAGAGGTAGTCGCTGATATCTGCACAATGCTGCACCAACACCTGGAGCCCAGAGGAGCGGGTGGGCACCCCTTACCAGTGGCTGTCAATGTCACCGCCACCCTCAATTTTTTGTTTCAGGGTCCTTCCAGGGCTCATCAGCAGACATCAGCGGCATCTCCCAGTCGGACGCACATACTTGCATCATGCAGGTAACCGATGCCCTATTTGCAAAGGCGCACACTTACATAAACTTCTCCACGGATCAAGCAAGTGTAACCGCGCGTGCAGTTGGCTTTGCAAATACAGCAGGTTTGCCAAGGGTGCAGGGCACCATAGATTGCACACATGTGGCCATTAGGGCGCCCCATCACAACCCAGCTGTTTCCACTCCCCTAACATGCAGCTGGTGTGTAACCACAGGAAGTACATTTTGCATGTTTGCTCAAAGTACCCTGGCAGCTGTCATGACTCATTCATCCTGCGGCAGTCTAGTGTGCCTCTGCTATTCAATCAGCCAACACAACTTTCTGGATGGCTACTTGGAGACAAGGCTATCCCCTGAAGACATGGCTGATGGTGCCGTTGAGGTCATCGAACGAAGCTCAGGAGCGCTACAATGCCAGGCACATTTTGACCAGATCCATCATCAAGCAAACCAACAGCTTGCTGAAGATGCGATTCAGATGCCTTGATAGATCAGGTGGAGTGCTACAGCACTCAGCAGCCAGGGTCTCCAGAATCATCGTGGTCTGCTGTGCAATGCATAACATCGCACAACATTGTGGCTTGCAGCTGCCCGAGGAACAACTGGCTCAACGCATAGTGTCCTCCGATGAGGAGGAGGAGGATGAAGACCTTGCGGAGGTGGATGAGCCAGCTTCAGCAGCACGCAAGTACATTGCTGCCCGGGATGCAAGGGATGCACTAATCTTTGCCCGATTCGCTTAGGTAGACAAATCAAACATTTGTGGCTGGCACCTTCTTAACACATCATACACAATGAACAAGAGCCTGTGGGTTCCTATCACTCTGACCACCATCAGTACAAATGGAAGTCGCCCTGAGCCCTCAATGTGCAACTTCCATTTCCCAGATCACATAGGTCAGAACTTCAACTGTTTGCCATCACTTCTGTTTATTCAATGCACAAAAGGATGACAATGGCAAAAATTAAAGACAACAGAACAGAACACCCAAGTGACTACCCTTGTGACTAATTGTGCTTTACCTTCCTCTTCTGCGTGCTTCTACATGGTGTTTCCCCTGTAGCTTCAGCAGATCTAGAGGCACCTTGCTCACTTTCATGCTGCTCCTGCTTCGACACCTTTGGCGGGCGTTCTCTGGGTTTGCGAGCCTGTGAGGGCTCGGCAACAGTCTGCTCCTCCTGCGTCTGTGCAGGGGCTGAGATGCCCATTTCAGTTGGGTGAGGACTCTGGTGGGGCTCTGACCGAGGGCTATTCAGTGGCATGGGAGTGTGAGCACTTGGAGAGGAGCCCCCACTTCCTTGTTGCCTGCCACCAACATCCCTCTCATTGGTCAGACCCACTTCAGTGCTAGCAAGTGGCTTGACAGCATCTTGCTGCACATCAGGGGGCCCATGAGGACCTGTATCTGCACTGCCAGTCCTCCTCTAAAGGACTTCCATGAAGCTCTGGTTTCGCTGCTCAATAGCTGCCCATCGCTCCTCCAGAGATGTCAGTCTATTCTGAACATCCACCATGTTTTCCTGACTCTGGCGACTTATTTCCTCCATGACCGTAGCCATCCTTTGCACGGAGATAGCCATCCTTTCCACGGAGGTTGCCATCCTATCCATGTTGGTGCATTCATGTGCCATTGCCTCCACAAAGGCACTGCTCATGTTAGACATGGACTCCTCCATCCTCTCCACACTTGCAGTAACTCTGGATGTAAAACCTGCCAGAGACTCCTGCATTTCTTCCTGGAATTCCAGCACCGCTCTCTTTCTGCATGGATCCGGAGGCACAGGGTCCACATGCAGCTGAGCAGAGCTGGGAGCGCCCTGCGGCCTCTGACGAGGACTCTCCACTGCTGTCCCTGTCTCCACCATCTGCTGATGCTCACTTGTGAGCTGTGATACACCAGGTGACAACACTACTCTATGTCGCGAAGGACCCACCGAGGTGTGTGTTGCTGCGCTGTTGCTGGGTGCGCTTAATTCTGCTGACGCTGCACCCTCAGAGGTTGCAGGTTCCTCTGAGGAGTCTTCAGGCTCAGGCTCTTCCTCCTGGACAGTGGGGAGGGGGGCTGTCGATGGTCCTGTGGGGGAGTAAAGGCATGAGTTAAACATGTGATATTAACGTAGCATGCATCATGGAATTGTGCAGATGATCGTAAGTCAATCTGTATGAGCATCAGATGCCATATCAGTCACTCATGCAATGTAAATGAGAGAGATGCAAATCTATTCTGTCACCAGCTTGCTCTGCTGCGCCCATCTGACCGTCACCCACTTCCAGATCCTCATCACCTCCAATTATCTCCAGGGCCGCCTCCTCAGCATTGGTAAGATGGGCAATGGAAGGTGGCCCTCCTCCTGTCTTAGCCCTCTCCCTCTTATTGTGGGCTCTCTTTTCCTGCAATGAGGGACACAAGTGGAGTTTGAGTGAGAATGATGGAGTGAGTGTAGAGAATCTGTGAGGGTGCCAGTCAGTTCCTTCAGTAACCCCTAGATGGCACCTTCACTTGTTTGTTTCCCTTTGTTAATTGTTACTTGTTTCGCCTGTTTATTACTTAACTGCTTTTCATCTGGTTTATTGGTTTCACCTGTTTTTGCTTGTATTAAAGTTCTGTGGTTTCTTCCCTCTGGGCTCAGTCCTGACAAGGGAGTTAGTCTTGACTAGGTGCTCTGTCTTGACTAGGTGCTCTGTCTTGACTAGGTGCTCAGTCTCGACAAGCCTGTTGCCCTGTGGTAGCTTGCCTTGACAAGCCGGTTGCCTTAGTGGTTGCTTGTCTTGAGCTCCTTTGTCTATAACTGTTTATCTGTGTTATGTTTTGCTTGTATTTAAGTTCTGTGGTTTTTCCCTTTGTTCTCGGTCTTGACAAGGTGCTGACAAGGGAGTTAGTCTTGACTAGGTGCTCAGTCTTGGACAAGCCGGTTGCCCTGTGGTAGCTTGTCTTGAGCTCAGTTTGGACAAGCCGGTTGCCTCATGGTAGCTTGTCTTGAGTTCCTATCTTGACAAGCCGGTTGCCCTGGGGTAGCTTGTCTTGAGCTCAGTCTTGACAAGCCGGTTGCCTCATGGTAGCTTGTCTTGAGTTCCTATCTTGACTAGCCATTTGCCTATGTGGTAGCTTGTCTTGAGCTCCTATGTTTTGTAACTGTTTACCTGTGTGATTCTAGTAAAGTACTGTTATTTAAGACTGCATATCTGCTTCTCGCCTCATCTCTCTGCACTTGGGTCCAGAACCAGCCTCACCCGGACAGCACGGCCCCGTGCCTACATGGCCCCGTGACAGCAACCCTGACAGAATCCATAGCATAGATGCTAAGAAGGAGACAAAGATGGAGTGAGGTGCCAATACCAAGGGCCCTCCCTGTGCATTGTTAGTTGTTGTCATAGCATCACAGTGATAGCGAGTGTGAGGGCAGCATAGTCGAATAGTGAAGTGATTGTGTAGATAGAGAGGGATGGTTAAGGGTGCAAGGGATGCAAGGGTAAAGTGGGATGTGGAGGAGTAGATTGACAATGCAGAGTGCTGGTGATGAGAGGTGATGAGGATCAGTTTGAGGCCAATGTGATGTTATACTCACTTTTCCTAAGCGGACTAGGTCATTCAACCTTTTTCTGCACTGCACCCAGGTTCGAGGGCACATTGATCTGGAGCTGACCTCATCAGCAATTTGCAGCCACACTGCTTTTGTTTGCTGTGGTGGCTTCTTCCAGACAGAGGATGGGAAGATTACCTCCTTGTGCCCTCTGACTCCCTCCACAAGAGCATGGAGGGAGTCATCATCAAATCTGGGAGAGGCCTTGGCCCTTGAGGTAGTCATGGCAGCAGTTGTAACAGGCAAATCCAGCAGTAAGGCTGCATGGGCCCCTTAAAAGCAGCTGGCTCACAGACGTCAGCAGAGGCGAGTTCAAGGCCCAAAACACGAACTGGCCAGGGGAGCGCACACGCAGGGACTCAATTGTCCAATTAGGGCAAAATCGGGATCGGAACCCGCCGACCACCTGACCCGCACCCAACCCGCCACCAATGGGAAAATCGCGGCCAAAGAGCCTGCAAAGGGATATAGGCAGGTTCAGCGAGTGGGCAAAAATGTGGCAGATGGAGTATAATGTGGGAAAATGTGAGGTTATCCACTTTGGTAGGAAGAATAAAAAAGCAAATTATTATTTAAATGGAGAGAGACTACAAAATGCTGCGGTACAAAGGGATCTGGGGGTCCTCGTACATGAAACACAAAAAGTTAGCATGCAGGTACAGCAAGTAATTAGGAAGGCAAATGGAATGTTGGTCCTTATTGCAAGGGGGATGGAGTATAAAAGTAGGGAAGTCTTGCTACAACTGTACAGGGCGCTGGTGAGACCACACCTGGAGTACTGCGTGCAGTTTTGGTCTCCTTATTTAAGGAGGGATAAACTTGCATTGGAGACAGTTCAGAGAAGGTTCACTAGGTTGATTCCGGAGATGAAGGGGTTGTCTTATGAAGAAAGGTTGAGCAAGTTGGGCCTATACTCATTGCAGTTTAGAAGAATGAGAGGTGATCTTATTGAAACATATAAGATTCTGAGGGGGCTCGACAGGGTAGATGCTGAGAGGATGTTTCCCCTCGTGGGGGAATCTAGAATGAGGGGGCATAGTATCAGAATAAGGTTGCCCATTTAAAACGGAGATGAGGAGGAATTTCTTCTCTCAGAGGGTCGTGAATCTTTGGAATTCTCTACCCCAGAGAGCTGTGCAGTTGGTGTCACTGGATATATTCAAGGTGAAGATAGACAGATATTTGAGCTACAGGGGAGTCAAGGGTTATGGGGAGCGGGCGGGAAAGTGGAATTGAGGCCAAGATCAGGTCAGCCATGATCTTCTTGAATGGTGGAGCAGGCTCGAGGGGCCAAATGGCTTACTCCTGCTCCTATTTTTTGTGTTCTTATGTTCTAACCTGTATTGCACCTGATATAGAATTACTTGATGTTGACACTGGGTGTAAATTGGTAAAAATGCTGACATCACTTATATTGATCAGCAAACCCCCTCTGAAATACTATAACAAGAACAAGGACAGCTGGGGGTTGTAAGCTTTTTATTTCGACAGGCATTAAATTGACAGCAAGACCGATTCTTTTGAAACAATTTGGAATAAGTTTATTAAACACTCACACTCATGCACTACTGGTATTTCTGGACTCTACTCGATTACAACACGTAAGGTAATGGGTTAGATTTACACAGACTCGTACTTCCCTGAGTCAAGCAATGCACACGGCCTTTTTCCTTGCTTCTTGGTCTGGTCTGAAGTGGGAGGACTTCTTGTTTTTCCACATGGTCATCCAGAGAGAGAGAGCCTTTGGGTTCCTTGTTTTATATCTTTTTAAGTCCATTGTCTCTTGTCTAAGTTGCTAAGACGCCAGGATTGAGTCTTAGTTTCATGGCAGTTCTTGATTGGCTTTCCTTTGAACATGTGTCTGTCTGCAGAGACTGGTGCCATTTCTTGCTTAAGTTAATTGTTTGTTGACACCTTTTAATGGCGCTTGAGTTTTGATAGTGAGTCTGTGGGGGGTTATCCTGTTATGCAGGTTTCCTTTGTTAAGTTTCGCGCCTGCTCACCCAGGGGAGATCCATACATATCAAATTTATCTTTATTATTACATACATCTTATATTAGTAGTCTCGAGTCCATCACACATACAAAACATATATTTTTATTCTTACAGGGTTCCTGGGTGAGGAATATCTTGTATCTCCTTTCTTACCTGATTCACATGAACTCTACAGCATAGAATCATACAATATAGAAGGAGGCCATTCGGCTCATCGTGCCTTTGAAAGAGCTATCCAATTAGTCCCACCCCCCTGTTCTTTCCCCATAGCCCTGTAAATTTTTACTCTTCAAATAGTTATCCAATTCCCTTTTGAAAGTTACTATTGCATCTGCTTCCACTACCCTTAAGTGTTGTCTTTAGGTGAAACAGGGTTAGAGGGCAGACTTAATTCTGTCCCCATTTTAAAGTCATACCGTCCATCCTTATTGTTATACAATTCACTATATTATCCTTTACAGTTAAACAGTAACATATAGGACAATTTGGGAAGCAGAGAAGTACATTTGATTGGAGTATATGGGGGTGATTTTCATTCAGAAGTCGGGAAGGAGGCGGGACTACAACTTTCGGGGTTGTAGTCCCGCCTCCATCAAGATGCGGCCAATCCACGCGATTTTAACTTGATTGACCTTGTTGAGCCCACCCAGCGGGCTCAGCAGGCCAATTAAGGGCCGCCTGGCAACAGGTGATGTCACAGACTGAAATTTCATCTGTCAAGACGTTTTGACAGATGAAATATCAGTGTTTCACAGCTGTTTGAAGCTGTCAAACACTGACAGTCTTACTTCTAACCTGAGTCCTTCTACACAGACTCAGTTCGAAATCTCACCGGCACAGAAAGCTGCAGGCTGTCACTTTTGACAGTTCGCAGCCATTCTGCTTTCTGTGCTGGTGAGATGATAGACTCCCGAAACCTAGAGGAAGGAAGGCTAAAAAGGTAAGTACAGGTAATTTAAACTTCTTTACACACTTTAGACACACCAAATACACTTACCTTTGCACTCATGCACCCATCACTCACCTGAACACCGACATCTCGAACCCTCCAAGTCCTTCAACCCGATGGCCCGCCTGCTCTAACCTGGCGTGGTTTGGAGCCATCGGGAATCCCAGACGTCAAGCTTTAAAATAGGGATTAGGCTAAAAACTGCCTGTTAACTACCTGTTAACAGGCAGTTAATTGGCACTAATCCCTTCCCGCCTCGGGTAGCGGGTCCCAGTGCGGGGCGGGTACCCGCCTCCTTTGAAACTTACATGGAGACGGGTTGGGGGCGGGATGTTGTCGGGACCCCTGAATTCGGGACTTTAACCCCCCGTACGCCTCCAATCCCGACTCCACGGGTCACTGAAAATTGACCCCTAGGAGTTTCTCTACAGGACAATTAGGATGTGGGAGATGGAAAACTGGGGTATGTAGGATTCGCAAAATTGAACTTTACATTATAAAGGGTCAAATGGCAGAAGAGGCCATGATTTTAAAGACTGTTTTAAAAGAAGCCCAGAAAAAGGGGCATACAAAATGGCCACCATACCACGTGACCGGCTTATTGGGACATTTTAAAATGGTTCCTGCGAAACCTCAGACAGCTTTGTGGATTCAACCCACAGTAAGTTCTGGAAGCCGTTTCTGAGAGAACGAAACCAGACCCACACATATACATATGGATTAGATGCAGATCCAGTCAAGATCGGCCTGGAGACAGAGGCCATCTAAATGTTGACCCAGACAAAAGGGGACAATTTCATATTCATGAGAACAACACCAAGGACTAGATAACGAGATCAGCAGGACATTAAAAACAATGAAGGTCATTCCAGACCAGAGATGGGCCTTTACCGGCCATTTAAAATATTTTAAAATATAATAACTACCCCGCTGTGCTCCCAGCCCGCCAAAAGTTAAACAAAGACTAACCTGATTTTGGGCGGGAAGTGGAGGCTCCTGAAGGAAAAGTATAATTGGAGGAGTTGGAGTTGTACAGTCACAGACCCCGGAGTTGCAGTGGAACAAGAGTTGAACAGTTGTCGGACAGTTGAGTCGTTGGAGAGGAATTCAGTCAGTTGGTTGGCTTTCCAGCTTTCAAGCTTGCAGGCCTGCCCAGCTTTTGAGCTGGGTGAAGAGGAGTCGCTTCGGGAGAAGATCAGCGGGACTCCTCTCCATCGACGAAGAGGAAGGAGAAGAAGACCAAACCGCCATCAAGAAGACCACTCGAGCCGGCATCCCGCCCCGGGGTCACACATCGGGAGATCATCGACCAACCCCGGGCCATTGACGAAGACGAGAGGCCTTCTCCCAACTCGGGAGAAGAGACAAAAACGAACTGAAGAAACGATGGTAGCCAGCCCAAGGCTCCGCTGACCGGGGTCGAGCCGACGATCCCCGACCCCGCCGACAGCCAGAACCAGCCGGTGTCCAGCCGCCCCCGACCCCCACCTCAGGAGAGAGGTGTGGCGCAGCTCGCTGGGGCTCCATGATCCACATGGAGACGGAACGCCTGAAAGGATCAAACGCAGACTGGTTCAAAACCTTGCACTTCCTAGTTGGATTGGTGAGCATGTTTCTGGCCCTTCACAATCAGTTCTAGATAGGTTTAAGGGGGTGGATTTAAGGGTACAATTAACATGAGTTGTTGTCCCTCGATGTTCCGTGTGTTTCCTTATTTCATGATGATCTTTGTAGAGTATAAGATGCCTGTATTTGTCTTAGTTAGTATTGTGTCATTATGATTTGTTTGTGTTTTTCCCTCCCATGTACTCTCTTATCTGCTTGCATTTGATTTATTTTTCCTTATGCAATAACATTTCATTTCATTTCATCAAACTTGGTCTACAAGAGTTTTCTCTACGTTGTAGTTCCTGCCTCAAACTCCAGAGTATAGAATCTAAGGGGCGAGTGGGTCGAACCACTCAAGGTTTTACTGTGCAAGAGAGAGAGGCCTCTAGAGAGAGAAACCTCTGCGATCTAAAACCCCTTACAGGTACACATTGCCACTGGCAAAAGGGCATAATTACAGCATGACAAGTTTACAAAGGCAGGGCTCGATTTTAATAACGGAGGTGGGTTGAGGGCGGGACCGCTGCTTGGCAGCTTTCGGACCCGTACCCGGCTGCCACCTCCCAGCAGTTCCGATTTTGGTTTCATTGGCCTCGTTACGGCTGATGTGCGGGTCCCCCCAGGCAATTGCTTGCAGGATGTCGGTTTCTCGCGTTGTTTGTTTGACAATTTAAAGGGGCCATGTCCCCTTTGCATACAAATGTCATTGGGATTTCTTGCTGCTGTATTATCTTGAAAGGGGATTTGACAGCGTCTGTTCTGAGCAAAATTTAATGAATGATATTGCTGGTCATATTATTCCAGAAAGAGATTCATGATTTTTTGATGTAATACTTTATTATCTGAATATGAAATGAAAAAATGCCAGATATGTTCCAATCATTGGCTTAGTAATATTAATGCTTCTTTCTCTTAAAGGTGCTGGGAGCTGCAGGAATGGCAGCCCCAAAATCTAAGGCTGCACCCGGATTCAATGAGGGCTCTCTCCATGCTCTTGTTGAGGAAGTTAGAGGACATCAGGTGCTCCTCTTCCCTGGAAACGGAAGGAGGAGGCCTCCACAGCAAACCAAGGTGGCTTGGCTGCAAATTGCTGAGGAGGTGAGCTCGAGATCTGTGTACAGACGCACATGGGTTTAGTGTCGAAAAAGGTTTAATGATCTGCTGAGATCACCTAAAGTGTGGCCTCTGTGTTCTGGGAGATGGTAGTTCAAGAGTGAGGGCTCAGGGTGATTTCCATGTAGAATGATGGTGGTGACACTGAGCGCAAACCACCGTTTATTGGACAGATGATGCCTGGGGTTTGAGACTGTCAGACTTATATTCATCTCCATGTGCCAGCCACCTGTGGTTGAAGCATTAGCTTACGCGAATCTGGCAAGGATGAGTGCATCCCTCGCCTGACGGCCAGCAATGTGGCCGCCTGCTGCTGGATTGGCCACATCCGGTCCCTCAAGGCGTCACTCCCCATCCTCCTACTCATCCTCCTCCTCATCCTCTTCCTCATCCTCTTCATCTTCCTCCAAGGAGGCTGTGTGCCGAGCCACTTGTTCATCCGGCAGCACTAAGCCGCGCTGCTCTTCCTCCGAATCTGATGACCAGGATGAGAGGATGTAAATGGTTCCCATCCCATTGTTATAGATTTCAGTTGAGGCAAGAAGCTTGCAAGCGCACACTCAAAGTGGCCTGAAATTATTCCAGTCAGTTCAAGCAGCAGATGTGTGTCAACTTGACCAGTCACAAGGTCAGTAGATTTGCAAAATCATATCCCAAACCTCCAACAACAAAGTTGTTGCATTTGAATGACAGCCATGTTACAGGAGTGCTTTTAAAGTTCTGTACCAATAATGACTACAGATCATGTCCTCCACCAACTCGTCTCCTTGCAGCTGGACTGTTTCTGACAAGACGGGAAACAGGAGCCAGAGGCACAAAAATGGGAAACCTCTGTCAAAATAGGATTATCAAGGCAGTTAACAGGCTCTTAACTGCCTTAACTACCTGTCCCACCGGTTGGACTTGGGTCAGTTTGGGAGCGGCTGACCCAACACTCTTGAAAGTAGCATGGGGGCGGGTTGGGTGTCTGAAGCCATTTTTTCCAATTTTTGCAGTTGACCCACCGTTAAAATCGAGCCTGTAGTTTCAATTATAAATAAGGACATAGACATATATAATGGGGAAAAAATGATACAAAAGTACACCAGAATCTAACAATAGGAGGTAAGGTTTTTTAGACACATGAGGCTGGATTTTACATACCGAGACGAGTTGGGGGTGGGACTGCTGCCTATTGGGTTCTAGTCCCACCCCCAGTGATGTCTGATGAACAGATGCTACTTTGTCCTGATTGGCCTTGTTAATCCTGCCCTGTGGGCTTGCTGGCCAATTAAGGAAAAGCCGGTGTCAGATGATGTCAGTTGATGACGCTTCATCTGCCAGTTTTCTTAAAGGCATATACACCACACTTGTTTGACAGATGGATTGTCAGTTTTTGACAGCATTGAGGCACTGTCAAACACTAACAATCACTGTACACAGGTGAGCCCTTGCAGTCAGGCTCTCCAATTACTCTCTCCTTAGGATAAAACAGATGGCAGCTGCAGCTGAGATTGCAGAAGCCATCTGTCACTTCTCCCGATGAGATGAGGCTACACAAACACTTCATAGCTAGTCACCTTCAGAAGCATCTAACCACATTAAAAATGACTTTCCCAACATTTCCTTACCTCTGATACTAACCATTGTCCCATTGCATCCTTCACACCACTTCTGCAGCTGCCATCTGTACACCAACATAACAACAGACCCACAACACGCCTCAGTTACGCTGGCGGGGTTCCCCGACATCGGGAAGCTCACAGCAGCAGTCAAAAAAATTGGGAAAAGACTCATAACTGCCTGTTAACTAACTGTTAACAGACAGTTAAGTGGCTTTAATCCTCTTCCCACCAGTAGGAGTCAGGTCCCTGCACAAATCTGGGACCCAACTCCTGGGAAAATTGGTTGGAGGCGGGTTGGGAGCGGGTTCGGAACCCGCTCCCATTCTTTTTGACTTTCCCAGCAGTCCCGCCTCCAAACCCACATCCTCAGGGCTGGTAAAATCCAGCCCAGTGTGTACATAGGCATGACACTTTAAAGTTATTATACGAACTTTAGGAATGTGAACAGGAAAAGTCATTAGACCCAATAAGTCCATCTCTTTTTCCTTGATTAACCCTCCACCATTCCAAGATATTCTTTAATACTTTTTTTCTTCAGAAACTTAAATTGCTTCCAGAATCCATTGACTGTCCACTTCAGTGACCTTTCCTCTGCAGCCTGGTACCTTTGGAGTCAAGCGATTCACCTGATTTCCTTCCGACTCCCAATTTCCGAATTTTAACTTCCTTTCCCGCTCATTTGAACTCACAATCTCACCTCAAAGACCTTTGTCCAAAGGAAATGAGGCCCGGCATCTTTCGCCTTTCAGAGATCCTCCCATATTTACTACTGACGAAGGGCGGCATTTGTAGGACGGCCCTATCCTAGCAGTGCTCCACTTGATGGTGTTGGCTTGCAATGGAAGTCAGCCAAGGCAGTGGATTGAAGTGCCCTGAAGAAAGTCGACCTTCAGAAAATGCTGTAGACAATACCCATGAGCAAAAAGACGCCTTAAGGGCACTGCACTTGATGTGCACGGTTGAACTCCAGAGCAATTCTGTTGAAATAATTTCCATCATTTCATTTTGTAAAATGAAAAGCAAGTGAAGCCAGGCTGTGCGAGAGGAGGGAAAGAAAAGATTCATCAACTGAAAAGCTAGCCTTTAAACCCTTCCCTTCATTAAACTCAGGACTAAATGTAGCATATTCTCCTGCGCACTCCATCTGCAACTCAACTGTGTGGTAAAGTACATTAGTGACATTATGGAGCACTTGAGAATAATTGACAGATGCCCAACACATTAGTGTAATGGAGGGAAAAATACTTACAGCAAAAAGCTTTTTCGCTGCAAAGTCTATTGCTGAGGAAGGTCACAAGTAAATGGCTTTTTTGTTTATACCGTATCCACACAAACGTAAAGTATACATTACTCAGAGAAAACTGCATATTCATCGACCAAAATCCAATTTCTGGCCACTTTTGCCCAAGTGAATGGAGGCTTTAGAACAAGTAGGCTTTATTATCATTTTCATAATAAAATGTTTGCCTGGAGATGTGCTCGGCAGGGAATAGAACATAAATACAATAAATACTAATCACTCTCACCAGCAGCTCAGCAATCATTTCAAAGAAGCTTCTGAAGAATGCAATCTAATTGCTTTTGGCTTCTGAGGATAATGTTGGTGATGGCGTCAGTGCTTATAAAAAGAGACATCATATCTCAAAGTTCAGCACAGATCTTGTAAAGCAGACTTTCCTTGTAAATATAGAAAAAAACATTTGAAACGCAAATGCCCATTTCGACATTGTATGTCCTCTAGTGTAATGTAGTTTATTATTTCCAATTTTTTTTATACATGAAACTTTGGTTTATCCGGAGGTTGTATGTCCGGAATACTCGATCTAACAGCAAAAATCAGGAGCCGTTTTCTGTAAGTTTTTTTAGATCGCGTTTTTTTTTTTCCCAGTCAGCCACTGCAAGGTCTGTAGCTATAGCAACAGCTTCAGCCACAGATGCTTGCAGCTGCAGCCGACTTTTTAGAAGCTGTTGCTAAGCAACAGTGTTTGTTGTCAGTTACAGAGATGAAAACCTCCGTATGCTTCAACATTAACTTTGTATGTCCGGTAGTTTTGGTAGACCGGCAACACGCCGGTCCCGTCGGTGCCGGATATCACAAAATTTCCTGTATTAAGTTTTGCTATTTTTTTAGCTTAATCATTTTAATGTTTATTACAATTCTGCTTCAAAGAGACACAATGAAATTAAACTTTGCACTAGGAGTAACTGGCTTATGGAGCTAACTAGCATTTTCAGCCATGATCTAATTGGCGGAACAGGCTCGAGGGGCTGAATGGCCGACTCCTGTGCCTATGTTCTATTCAGCACAACTGCATATCCAGGAATGTCCGTCAGAGTCGTAAAAAATCCCATCAGGATGGACCCACTGACCCCATGTAATGTTAGGGGAAAATATGTATCTCATATAGGTAGCTAGGCTATGTCAAGGTCAAACTCACGACCTCTACCATCTAGAAGGATGAAGGCAGCAGGTGCATGGGAACACCATCACCTCCAACCTCCCGTCCAAGTCACGCACTATCCCGACTTGGAAATATATCACCGATCCTTCATCTTTGCTGGGTCAAAATCTTAGAATTCCCTACATAACAGCATTGTGGGAGTACCTTCACTCTATGGACTGCAGCGGTTCAAGAAGGTGGCTCACCACCACCTTCTCAAGGGCAACTAGGGTTGGGCAATAAATGCTGGCCTTGCCAGTGACATCCATATACCAAGCTCCAATTTTAAGAAAGACAGATTGGACTTCATGAATCTATTTTTAACATACATTCCTCACACTGAAAGTTTCAAATTCTCCAGCAGTCCAGCTCAAGTTGTTTATCAGTGCGGCTTAGATTGGTTGTAAGATGTTGGGCCGTATATTCCGATGCCTACGGGTGTGTACGGGCTGTGTACACACCCGTAGGGACATCGAAAATGCTGGTTTCAGGCATGCAAAGCGCATGCGCTGAAACCGGTATTTCTGATCTGTCAAGATTGCTCTTGACAGATTGCACGCCTGCCCTGGAGAAGGGCCTCTGCTGGTGGAGTGTTCTGCTGTCTGCAGAACCTCCACCCACTGAAAACCCTTAGAAATCTTACGCCTGCTTTTACCAGCATAAGAGTTGAAAACATTTTTTTTTAAATGTTCACTCATTTATAATTTTAAAATACTTTTAAAAAAGGTAAGTTTATTTTTAGCCCTGTAAAATGCTTTAATTATTTTTTCAAAAAATTTAATTTTTGTTTAAAATATTTAATTTATTGTAATTTCAACTCATTTTAAAAACATGTTGGTTTTTTAAAAATTTATTTAATGTTTTATGATGGGAATATCTCTATTCATATATTTGACAGGTCTATCTGTCAAATGTATGAAGGGAGATTCCCTTCTCCCGTTGACTCCCTATGGCCCACGTGATCCCAGGGACGCTTGTGAATTGCATGCGCCTCTGGGATACGTGGGCCCTGTGCATTTCGAGTTTGGAGAAGCTCAGGAATGGAAGTATACGCACCTCGGGAGCCCTCAGGTAAGTTCGTAGATTTTTCCAGATTGGAAGCCTCCGCACGCAGGAAGCCTCCGATCGGAAAATACGGGCCATTATTAGTATTTTGCGTCTTGGAGCTTGAACTATATCCTCTTTCTCCTTTCTCTCCCCCTGCCACTGCCCCTCCCCGATCTATGGGGCACTCAGTTCTCACAGACAAAGCTGGCAAAATTCACTCTGCACATCTGGGTACCAAATATACTCGTAGCAGCCAGTTGTGTAACTGCAGGAGGGAGGAAACCTTTGGTTACATTGAATAATAAGCAGAAAAGTAACCCCTCATTGGTAACAACAGACAACGCTGGAAACACTCAGCAGGCCAGGCAGCATCCGTGGAGATAGAAACAAAGTTAACGTTTCAGGTCTGTGACCCTTCATCAGAACTGGAAAATGCTGGCAATGTAACAGATGTTAAGCAGGTGCAGAGACAGGGAAGGGAGGAAGGAATTGAAGGAACATACTGTGCTAAGGTAAGAGGCAGGAAAGATAAAATGTTGCAAATGGGGATGGCAACTCATACACTATGAAAAATGGGAGCAGGGGGTTATAGTTTGAAGTTGTTGAACTCAATGTTGAGTCCATAAGGCTGTAAAGTGCCTAATCGAAAGATGAGGTGCTGTTCCTCGAGCTTACGTTGAGCTTCACTGGAACAATGTAAGAGGTCGAGGACAGAGAGATCAGAGTGGGAGTGAAGCTGAGAATTAAAGTGACAGGCGACTGGAAGCTCAGGGTCACCCTTACAGAGTGAACGGAGGTGTTCCACAAAGCGGTCACCCAATCTGCGTTTGGTCTCCCCAATGTAGAGGAGACCGCATCGTGAGCAGTGAATACAGTACACTAAATTGTAAGAAGTATAAGTAAATCACTGTTTCACCTGGAAGGGGTGTTTGGGGCCCTGGACAGTGGGAAGGGAGGAGGTAAAAGGGCAGGTGTTGCAGCTCCTGCGCTTACATGGGAAAGTGCCGGGCAAAGGGGAAGGGCTGTTAGGGGTGATTGAGGAGTGAGCTAGGGTGTCGCGGAGGGAGCGGTCCCTTTGGAATGCTGAAAGAGGAGGTGAGGGGAAGATGCATTTGGCGGTGGGATCACGTTGGAGGTGGCGGAAATGGCGGTGGATGATCCGTTGAATGTGGAGGCTGGTGGGGTGAAAAGTGAGGACAAGGGGAACTCTATCGTGGTTCTGGGATGAGGGGAAGTGGTGAGAGCAGAAGTGCGGGAAATGGAACAGACACGGTCAAAGGCTGTGTCAACCACAGTAAAAGGGAATCCTCGGTTGAGGAAAAAGGAAGACATGTCAGAAGCACTGGTATGGAAGGTAGCATCGTCAGAACAGATGTGGCAGAGATGGAGAAACTGGGAGAATGGAATAGAGTCCTTACAGGACGCGGGGTGGGAGGAAGTGTAGTCCAGGTAGATGTGGGAGTCAGTGGGCTTGTAGTGGATGTTTGTCGATAGCCGATCGCCAGAAATGGAGATGGAGAAGTCAAGGAAGGGAAGGGAGGAGTCAGAGATGGATCATGTGAAGGTGAGGGAAGGGTGGAAATTGGAAGTAAAGTAAATGAACTTTTCTAGTTCAGGGCGAGAGCAGGAAACGGCACCGATACAGTCATTGATGTACCGGAACAATAGGTGAGGGAGGGGACCTGAGTAGGACTGGAACAAAGAATGTTCCACTTATCCCATGAAATGGCAGGCATAGCTAGGGCCCATGCGGGTTCCCATAACAACAACTTTTAATTTGGAGGAAGTGAGTGGAGTCAGAGGAGAAGTTGTTCAATGTGAGAACAAGTTCAGCCAGGCGGAGGAGGGTGGTGGTGGATGGGGACTGGTTGGACCTCTGTTCAAGGAAGAAGTGGAGCACCCTCAGGCCATCTTGGTGGGGGATGGAGGTGTAAAGGGATTGGATGTCCATAGTGAAAAGGAGATGGTTGGGGCCAGGAAACTGAAAACTCTTAAAGTGGCGGAGGGTGTCAGAAGAGTCGCGAATGTAGGTGGGAAGAGACTGGACAAGGGGAGAAAAAATAGAGTCGAGATAGGAAGAGATAAGTTTTGTGGGGCATGAACAGGCTGAAACAATGGGTCTACCAGGGCAGCCCTGTTTGTGGATCTTGGGAAGGAGGTAGAAGTGGGCTGTGCGGGATTGGGTGACTATGAGGTTGGCGGCCATGGAGGGAAGATCTCCAGAGGAGATTAGGTCAGTGACAGTCTTGGAAACAATGGCTTGATGTTTGCTAGTGGGGTCATGGTCCAGGCGGAAGTAGGAGGAGTTGTCGGAGAGTTGGCATTCAGCTTCCGCACGGTAGAGGTCGGTTCACCAAAAAGCAACAGCACAATCCTTGTCAGCAGCTTTAATGACAATGTTGGGGTTGGATCGGAGTGAACGGAGTGCTGCAAGTTCAGAGGGAGGTAGGTTGGAGTGAGTGAGGGGAGCAGAGAAATGGAGACGGCCGATGTCACGCCGGCAGTTTGTAATGAAAAGATCTAGAGAGGGTAAGAGGCCAGAGGGAGGGGTCCAGGTAGAACAAGAATTCTGAAAGTGAGAGAAAGGGTCCGCTGTACGGGGGGAGGACTCCTGGCCAAACAAGGGGTACGGAGACGAAGGCGACGGAAAAAGAGCTCAGCATCGTGCCGAACTCGAAATTCATTGAGATGGGGGCCTTTGCTGAGGACTGATCGTTTGGGGTCAGAGAGGGGAAGGTCAGAGGGGATAGTGGAAACACGGCAGGGGATGAGATTGGAAGAAGAGATGGGGTCAGAGGAAAGTGAAGGGGAAGAAGGTTTCGGAGGGTCATTGGTGTCCAAGAGTTGATGAAGCTTATGATCCTTGACATCAGAAAGGAAGAAAAAAAGTTTTTTGTTGAAGCATCGGATGAGTCGAAGGATGAAATTGAACTGTGGACCCGGACAGCTTTGAGAAATAATGCATCGATGCTGCTGAAGAGAGAGGTCGAGAGTGTTCATGTGGTGGCGCATGGCTTTGAGCGTGGATCTCAGGATGCGGCGAGAGCGGTAGTTCGAGGAACACTGAATATCTTGGAGATATTTGTAATCCTGGGTGGATCCGAAACATGAAGGGTGGAAGTTCAGTTGGAATCCACATGGAATAAGTCAGAACCGGAGGCAGTTGCTAAGGAAAGAGATGTGGCTGTGAAACCGGGTCTTGGCAGATACCTGATCAAACATGAGAAGGGAAACTGAAAGCAATGAAGATGAACAAGGTAAGTAATTGGTAAGTAATACAAGGTAAGTAAAGGATCGGGTACGCCATCGGGACAGAACTTCCTCCTGACAGCTGTGTGCAATTTATGTAATTTTTTAATTGGCAAGTTTTCAAAAAGAAGTAAATTGATGCCCATTATTCAGTCCATCTGGGCTCAGCTCAGCTCTGCTGTGGATAGGGCAGGTGGCCAACCAACACCCGACCTTTACCAATGTCCTTTCTGACCAGTTGCGAGAAGCGTCTGAGTTTCCGCCCAGACTGGGTCACCCAGTTGGTTTTCCCTTCCTCAAGCTGGTAAATACTGCACTCCCCACTCAGCCTTCAATCCAACACCCATCGCCACTATGGCCCAGATATTCCGATCGCAGGCCTCCCGCGGGCGGAGGGCTGCGATCTGGAAATATCTGCATCCTTACCTGAGGGCTCCCGGGAGGCGCACAGTTCTGCTGCTGGGCCTCTCCAAACTGCCGGTGTGCAGGGCCCACATATCCCAGAGGCACAGGTAGTTCGCAGCGTCCCTGGGATCAAGTGGGCCATGGGGAGCCGATCAGTGAAGGGAATCTCCCTTCATACATTTGACAGGAAGACCTGTCAAATATATGAATGGTGATCACCCCCAAAACATAGTAAAACTTAAATAATTTTTTTTTAAAACATCACATTTTTAAAATGACTTGAAATTACATAAATTAACTATTTTAAACAAAAATTTGAATTTTTGAAAAAAATAATTAAAGTTTTTAACGGGGCTAAAAATAAACTTACCTTTTTTTAAAGTATTTTTAAATGATAAATCAGTGGAAACATTTTTTGTTTTACTTTTTTCAACTCTTATCCTGGTAAAAGCAGGCATTACATCTGCTTTTACCAAGCGCAAGAATTGTAAGTGTTTTCTGCGGGCGGAGGGTCTCCAAAAAGCGGAACTATCCGCCCGTAGAGGCCCTTCTCCCGGGCAGCTGGAGGATCTGGCAAGAGCTTTCTTGACAGATCAGAAATGCCGGTTTCCAGCGCCTGCACTGTGCATGCCTGAAAGCGGCATTTCCAATGTCCCTACGGGTACCCACCCGTAGGGGGATTGGAATATCCGGCCCGCTTAGAAAAGGAGACTTTTAAAGATACGAGCACACCAAGCTTGGAGCAGTTCACGCTAAGGTCTACCCCGTTTTCTCTCATTTACACCAAACTCGCTAACCCCCTCTGATTGACCTCAACAATTCCGAAGCACTGGATTGTGGCTCCCATTACATAATGCGCAACTTTACCTTTGATAATTATCCAAGAAACTACTTTACAAATTCAAATCACTGACACATGTATAGGGTAATTTTCAAACTCACCCCCTGGACAGTAACTTGGCACAGCAGCTCGCCCAACTGTTGGAGTTGAAAATGGCCCCCGTAGAGTTTAAACCACATCATCAGAGCACCATGACTGCAGAGCCCCCGTTGCTTGTGGAGTACGATTTGTTTCAAAATTTAAATACTGAACTATATTTTAAACACCTTAGACATACTTGAAGTAGAAAAAAATTGCAGGGCTATGGGGAAAAAGCAGGGGAGTGGGACTAATTGGGTAGCTCACAGGTACAATGGACCTAATGGCCTCATTCTGTGCTGTATGAATCCATGATTCTCTGACATGACATGTACCAAAATAGTACCAGTGTTTCATTTTATATTCTCCACAGTGACATCTGCTTTCAAGGCAATTCTTCAAACCTAAATTACTTCATTATTAAAATGGAATGTTAGATCTGTTGTCCTCGTTCGCTTACTTTCAAGTTCTTGGCATATATTCTTCATTTGATTGCCAACTTTAGCGAGAAATATAGACTTCCCCTTCCCTGGCTTGCTGAGCCATTTGTGTTAGTGCTGAGGCAGTTTTCCCATTTGCTGAGGTTAGGAAGGTAATTCAGCTTTAACAGCTGAATATTCACATTTGGAACTTCTTTTAAATATTGAATATTTCCTAAAAGGCAGGAAAGGCTGAAAAATGTATTGATTCACTGCATTTTATTTTGGATTGCTTCAGTGTGCAGGGCCCCTTTAATTCTCAGACCTCTTCATTGCCCACAATTCCTTGCGAGCTCCACAGCTTCGCTCACAGAGGCTGTGGGAAGCTGCAACGCCGGACCTGGACAGGAGTTTTGTCCCGGACCCCACCAGCGACGCCACCAGGACGGCATTGCATGGAAGGTGAGCGCTGCGCCACCTATCTCCATGCCCCCCAGACCAATTTCACTTTGTTAGCATGGCGGCCATTACCAGCGGCCGTTAACTGCAGTTGCCGGTGACACCAGCAACTTTGCCGGCAAACATAAATTATTCCCCCCCTTATAAATTAAAAAGACTGAGGAGAGAGATTGCGAGAAATTACTTTACAGAGGGTTGATGGAGCATGGAATGTTTTATTGCAGGGAATGATTGAGGCAGAGACCAGCTTTAATGGAAAAGTGAATAAATATTTGAAGCAGAAGAAGATGCAGGCTATGAAGAGACATTGGTGCAGTAAGGTTAGATTTAAATTAAGAAAGAACTATGGAGAGACAGCGACACAATGGGATTCATTCTGAATTGCTTTAGCAAAGAGTCGATAGGTGGAATGGCTTCCTTCTATACTGAAAACCTCTATGGTTCAATGGGACACAAACCCACATCAAAACTGCACATTTGGAAACCAAAATCATTTCATATTACAACGTTCGCACAGTTTATTACCTTTCATTCAAATAGGTTCTGGCTATGGCAAGTTGCAAAGAGAGTTGTCTGACAGAGGCAGTGGAATGGTTAAAAACAGATCACGAACTACCCTGCTTGATTTTGTACCTTGCTCAGTAGATTTCAAGTGCTTTGTGTTGTCCTTGTGTGTTTTTGATTGGTTGTACAAAAACTGCAGATGTGTAGAATAAGAGATGAATGAACTAATCAATACAATGACATTTTGCTGTGCTGTTCAATTCGCACAGCACAGGTTATACTTTGTCACGCTCCCCAAAGGTCTTTGTGAGTTGAAGAAAATGCATTGGACAATCATGCACAAGAAAATGTGTAACAGTGAAAAACATTTTTTGAGATCGGAGAGTATGAAGAGAACATTTCCATGCACGTTGAAATCCCCATTACCTCCTCTTTTTTCATCCGTCATCTGAATTATGCACCAGAATTTTACAGAGCAAAACCTATCAATAAATAATATTATGAATAAAATGACAAAATATGCTTTTATTTGTATTGAACTCTCCTTCATTCTCATCCCGAGGACATCGCTGTACCATATGAGTAAGACCAACATTTGGGACCCTTGGTTATCCAACGATTGCAATTAGCCACTACCCCATGAAATAAAGCAGCCCAATGTGGCACAGCCATCTATCTCTCGCACCCCTGGCCCTTATTTGGAAGAACTGCTGGATCAGGCCAGAAAACAAGACTCACTGGCATAGGGGGCAGCACTGTGCAGATCATTGCTGGGCCAAATTCCTGGAACTCCCTCCCTAACAGCACTGGGGGAGTACCTTCACCACATGCGCTGCAGCAGTTCAAGAAAGCGGCTCACCACCAACTTCTCATGGGCAACCAGGAATGGGCAATAAATGTTGGCCTTACCAGCAATACCCATATCCAAAGAATGACATTTTTAAAAATACGTATTAGACTGTTTTGATGATGTAGTATTAAATTACTTGAGCAAATCCAAAGTTATAGCCGATTGCAAGATCAACAACGATAACTTGCATTTATATAGCACCTTCAGTGTGGTAAAATGTCCCAAGGCACTTCACAGGAGTGATTATCAAACAAACTTTGACACTGAGTCGCATAAGGAGATATTAGGATAGGTGGCCAAAAGCTTAGTCAAAGAGGTAGGTTTTAAGGAACATCTTAAAGGAGGAGAGGTGGAGAGGTAGAGAGTTCCAGGGAATTCCAGAGTTTAGGGCCTGGCAACTGAAAGAGGCCAGAATTGGAGGAGCGCCGCTATCTCAGAGGGTTATAGGACTGGAGGAGGTTACAGAGATAGGGAGGAGTGACGCCATGGAGGGATTTGAACACAAGGATGAGAATTTAAAAAACTCAGGTGTTGCCGTAGGTCAGCGACCATAGGTGAACGGGTCTTGGTGTGATTCAGGGCACGGGCAGCAGAGTTTTTCATTAGCTCAAGTTTACGGAGGGTACAAGGTGGGAGGTCGGCCAGGAGAGCATTGGAATAGTTGAGTTTAGCGGTAACAAAGGCATGGATGAGGGTTTCAACGGCAGATGAGCTGAGGCAGGGATGGTGACGGGCGATGTTACGAAGGTGGAAATAGGCAGTCTTGGTGATAGAGCGGATATGCTGTCAAAGCATCATTATCAAAGGTGCAGCAGATCTCCTTTAAGAGGTCACTCGCACCTTGAGCAGCTAGTCTGGTAAGCATGCTTTTAATATGGCTACACTTGTAGGGCAGCTGCGAAGCTGGATACAATGGTATTTGTAATGGACGATGTCATCACGCCTTTACTACGTTGTTCTCCTCGCTCTGCCGGTGGGGGGCTGGGTGCTTCTTTCATCTGCACCCACTTCAAGTGGAACTTACCAAGTTGTACAAATGGGGTGGAAACCTGACAGATCTTGGGCCCATCCCAAATGGTGTTAACCTTCTCCCCGCCGTGGGAGAAGTGCCCGATTTATGCCCTACATAGCTCATGAATATTCGGGAACCATTTTCAAATTTTCAATCCAATACTTGCTGCTACATTGATACTGTGGCACAAATGTTAAAGAAAATATTTAAATCCTGATTTCCCCACCCATCCAATTTCCTTCGACTTTGTTCTTTAATGAGTGCCATCCCCAAATTTGCCCACACATCCAAACGATCTCCCTTGAGGAATAGAACAGCTCAACGGTAAGAAATGGCCACAGTTCTCATGAAGTCAAGTTGTTGGCTGGCCAGCAGGGGTGGGGCAGGGCGCTATTGAATGGTGGGACCAATCCAGCTTCCCTCCCGTTGATGGCCTCGGCAACATTAATGCAACTCACTCATCTGAGAAATCCTGACTGCAAGAATGGTGTCTCTTACGTCGCCATCACTAAAAATGACACCATCATTGCATCACCCCAAATCTCTAACCTTGCATTTTTACTTAAGCTGTTGATTCAAATTAAATCCAAATCAATTAGAAATTCAAATAAAGGGCCTCAGTCAATTCTCTGAGTAAGCTTTTGAATAGACTGCCAGTTTAATATCAGATTAAGAGCAGTTTTATACCATGCTACTAGGAACTAGATCAAAGGCCTAGAAATTCAGTTGCGTGCGCCAGCCGTTAGCGCCTTAGGAGGAGTAGATCTCGAGCGCTAGGCACTTAGCAGCCGGGCGCAGCACGATCTGCGCCTACGCCCAACTTCAGTAGACATTTAGTGCCGGCGCAAAGTGTTTGCGCGCGCTCAGCTGCGCGCGCAGATTATGACGTCATTTCCTCGTGCAACGCCCTTTGTGCGCCCCAATCCGGAACTTCAATCGCGCCCGCCCAATGTGGGCGTGGCGGTCCTAAGAACTGTGAAATGGAACGCAGCAGAGGCCATGCGGGCCGCGGGGAGCACAAATTAAAGGGCACTTACCCCGAACTATAAAGGCCAGCCATTTTGCAGCAATCACTCTTGTGCAACGGATTTATGGACAGAGACCAAGGAAGAGAGCTTACTGCTTTGGCCCAACATAGGAGAGGTATTTTTGGCTTCAGGCCAGAGCTTGGCAATTCGCCTTCATTGTGAGGTAATTGTTTGCCAGTATATTATGGGGGCTGCATGGGGTGGCAACCCTCAGTTTCAGCATTATGTGCGAAGGGCTCGCAGACGATGTGTGAGAGGGGCAGCCCTGGCTAGACGCAGAGGGGGCAACAGGCGTCAGCAACGTAGGCCTTACCCACTCAGGGAATACCGCCAGCAGGTGTCCTATCTCACCATGCCTGCCGCGCAGTGTGTTAGGAGGCTGCGCTTCAGAAGGGAGGTGGTTGCAGAGATCTGCCAGCTGCTTCACAGAGATCTGCATCCACTGCTGAGGTGCAGGACGTCTCTGTCGGTGGAAGTGAAGGTCACGGTGGCTCTGAGCTTCTATGCAAGCGGCTCCTTTCAAGCCGCTGCTGGGGACATTGCTAACATATCCCAGTTCGCCGTGCATTGCTGCATCCACCAGGTGACCAATGCCCTTTTCAGAAGGAGACACCAATTCATCTCCTTCCCCATGACCCTGGAGAAGCAGCAGCAGCGTGCAGTGGGATTTGCGAGAACAGCGGGCTTCCCCATGGTGCAGGGCGCCATTGACTGCACGCATGTGGCTTTGCGGGCACCTATCGACAATGCCGAGGATTACAGCAACCGGAAGGGCTACCATTCCCTCAATGTACAGCTGGTGTGTGACCACAGACAGCGCATCCTAGCTGTCAGTGCCCGCTTTCCAGGCAGCAGCCACGATGCATTTATCCTGCGACAGACTACTGTGGCTGACATGTTCCAGGCACAGCCTCCCCCAAGAGGATGGCTTATCGGGGACAAAGGCTATCCTTTGTGTACCTGGCTCATGACCCCGCTCCGCGCGCCCAGGACCCCTGCTGAGGAGGCATACAACGAAAGCCATCAAGCCACTAGGAACATCATAGAACAAACGATTGGCATCCTCAAGCAACGGTTCCGCTGCCTGGATCGTTCCGGCGGATCTCTGCAGTATTCGCCGGAGAGAGTCTCCCAGGTCGTGGTCGTTTGCTGCATGCTGCACAACCTGGCTATCCGCAGGACTCAGGCACTGCCACCTCACGCTGGAGCACCACCTCAGGAGGAGGAGCAGGAGGAGCATGAGGAGGAGGAGGAGGAGGAGGAGGAGTACCAGCCCAGGAGGGAGGCACAAGGTCCAAGGGCCGCCCGTCGGCGGCTTATTGAACGTCACTTCTAGGCCCCCTGTCAGGGAATGGCTTGTGGCAATGAAGGGACCTGAATGCAGCCGCTCCGCAAGCCCTCAGCCGGTTAAGGCAACAACCACTTCAAACATCAAACATGGACAAGCTGAATAAATAAAATGCTTTATTGAACAAACTCAGGGCCCTTCCCACATGAAACCCAAAAACAGACAACACCCCCAAAAAACAGTCACACACATGACTCACTCCCACAACCTGGGGAGGAATAACAAAACATTTCCACAAAAATGGCCTTCATCCTCGGCCTTACAAAAACAACCATCCCCATAAACAAAACAACCATCCCCATATAAAAACAACCATCCCTATATAAAAACAACCATCCCCATATAAAAACAACCATCCCCATATAAAAACAACCATCCCCATATAAAAACACATTTGCCCACACCCTCTACTTTGTGGCCCGCGAGGGCGATTCCTTGTCCAGCCTTTTGCGGCCCCTGGCCGCCCTGCTGCTCCTGCTCAAAGTGTGCCCAGTGGCTGCTGCAAGGCTGGGGGAAGGCTCCTGAGGGGCACATGGCGTGACGGCAGATGCCCTTGGGGGTCGGCCTAGACGAGCTCTGGCCCTCGAGGGGCCGGCTGGTGACTGCTGCAGCTGTGGCTGGGCAGCAGCAGTCTCTCCAGCAGCTCGTCGCAGCTCCACTGGGGGGGTGGCAGTGGCGGCTGCAGGAATGGGGGCAAGCTGGCTGATGGCAGGCGCTCGCTGCTCGCCTGAGACACTGGCACTCGCCCGGGCCAGCACTGCAGCATGCACAGCAATCTGCTGAAGGACAGACCGCTGTGCTGCTGCGGCGCGGCGGGTGCCCTGGCGATGCCTGGCTGACACAGCGAGTGTGGCAGCAGTGAGTGCCCGTACTGCCCTGGTCTGTGCCCGCATCAGACCAGCCAGTGACTGCACGGCACCACTGATCACCTGGCCACTCGCTGCGTGAGCTGCCCCGAATTCCACCCAACTCGCTGCCTGTGCTGCCCCGAATTCGGCCCGACTCGCTGCGTGTGCTGCTTCGAATTGCTCGAAACTCCTGGCCTGTGAGGCGCCGAAATCGGCCACACTATGAGCCAGGGACTCGATGGCCTCAGGCAACCGTGCCACAACCCCCATGAACTCGGTGTGCCGGCGATCCGAGTCCACGGACATTTGATCGAGGAGGCGCACCTCCTTGGCAAGGACCGTCTCCGGACTGGAGGCCGGACTCTCCCTCTGGGGAGAAGGCCGCCGAGCTGCCCGACCCTTCCCGCGTTGCTGGATGCCACTGGGCCCAGCAACTACACTCCCCTGCGACCCTTCCCCCCTCTGGGAAGAAGGCCGCCGAGCTGCCCGACCCTTCCCGCGTTGCTGCACGCCACTGGGCACAGGAGCTACACTCCCCCGCGACACTTCCCCCTGGCTCTCCTCCAGGGAAGACGTGTCCCCTCCATTGGCATCCCCTGGCGCGGCTGAGGGTTCCCCTGATGGGCCGCCTTCCTCTTCCTCTTCCTCCTCCTCCTCCTCCTCTTCCGAGGGGCTGTCACTGGCAGCTTCAGGGACCACCTCCTCACCATCTGAAAGCAGGAAGGCACAAGAGTAGCTTTAGAGTGAGGAGAGGGCGTCAGCGAGGGAGGCATGAGTGGTGGCATTCAGCGCATTGGTCGGACAGTGGCAAAGGATGTAGATCTGAAGTGCAAGTGGGACGAGAGAGGTCCAAAAGGTGATGTCCTTACCATTGGTGCCCAGAACAGGGTCGGCATCTCCAGATGCAACGGGGCCAATCACCCGGGCACCCATGAGGCTACCCACGCACTCTTCCAGGTCACTGAGCTGCTGGATCTGGGGACGGCCTCCCCCGGTCACACACCGGCTCTTCTGATTGTGTGCCAGCTTGGCCTGCAAGAGAAAGGGCGGCCTCTAAGTACAGTGTGGTGCCCTGATCTTGTGTGCACTGCCTCCCATGGTCGAATAGCTTGGCAAGTGTGGTGCCCTGATCTTGTGTGCACTGCCTCCCATGGTCGAATAGCTTGGCCAGTGTGGTGCCCTGATCTTGTGTGCACTGCCTCCCATGGTCGAATAGCTTGGCCACTGTGGTGCCCTGATCTTGTGTGCACTGCCTCCCATGGTCGAATAGCTTGGCCAGTGTGTAAAGTGCAGAATGTGCAATTGATGATCATGCCAGTGCCATAGCTGCTGGATGAGGGCTGGCCATTAGGGCTTTTAGGTCCCTTTGCCCATAATGTGAGGTGCACATGCAAGGATGAGGAGGACACTGGAAAGGGGACTCACCCTGACAATCCTTGTGAGGTCATTGAACTTTTTCCGGCATTGGACAGCATTCCTGGGGACCTCGCTGTTGGATGTGACCCTGTGGGCGACCTCCCTCCAGGCTTTCCTGTAGACGCTGGTCGCAGGCTTCTTGCCACTGTCCGGGAACAAGAGTTTGCGTCTCCTCTCCAAAGCCCTAACCAGCACCCTCAAATCATGGCCAGTGAAGCGCTGCGCTCGTTCACGGGCCTTCTGCATCTTTCCCGGCGCTATTTCGGTTCAGCAGCAGTGTTTAGGCCTAGCTGGAGGGCTGCAGTGTCCAGGGCGTGGCAGCAGACGAACTCGACCCTTCCCCCTTTAAGAGCTGGCCGGCGCCAGGGTGTTTGCTGTCAATCAAGAAATGACCGCACCTGCGCTGCGCCCGGCCTCGGCAGTTTAGCTCAGCACCGCCGGCTTTGCGCCTAAAGATAGTTGTGTAACGCCAGTTTTAGCGCTCGAGCAAACTCTTAGGGCGAAGCTACTGAATATCGGCGAAGTGGCCTCGACTTTGCGCCGGGCGCAAACTTTAGCGGCCGCCCGACTTTTCCGCCCCAAAAGTGGCTATACTGAATTTCTAGGCCAAAGAGTTTAAGCTCAGTGGTATCAGTTCTTACACAAGAACATAAGAAATAGGAACAGGAGAAGGTCATTCAGCCCTTCAAGCCTGCTCCGCCATTCAATAAGACACAAACCCTCTGATTCAACCATAAGCAATGGTATGTGATTGGTTCGGTTCTGTGTATGAGTGCCAAGTCCCTATTTGAATTGAATTGTCAGTCATTTCAGTCTAAAGCCCTGGCAACTGTTTCAGTGGTATTCAAAGTAAGTTGAATAGAAACATAGAAAAATAGGAGCAGGAGTAGGCCATTCGGCCCTTCGAGCCTGCTCCGCCATTCAATATGATCATGGCTGATCCTCTATCTCAATACAGGAAACTCTTTGGTATCCGGCACTGACGGGACCGCCATGTTGCCGGTTGATTAAAAATTCCAGATGACAGAGAGGGTTATCTACCGAGGCTATTTTTAACAAACAAAAATAAAAATAATCAAGAAATGTGCAGTATACAGTAATTGGACTTCCGACAGCGCCAAGGAACCGAATAGTGGCAGTTTGGAGAACTACCCCCACTGACTAACTCGGCCACTGCGGGAGACTCGGACTCGGTAACATTTCCGGTTATTGAGGTGTTGTTTTCGGAGTATGAATTTTGCCGGTTAATAGAGAATTCCGGATATTTAGGTGTCGTTTAAACGAGAGTTTCCTGTACCATATTCCCACTCTCTCCCCATACCCCTTGATGCCTTTTTGTGTCTAGAAATCTATCTATCTCCTTCTTAAATATATTCAGTGACTTGGCCTCCACAGCCTTCTGTGGCAGAGAATTCCACAGGTTCACCACCCTCTGAGTGAAGAAATTTCTCCTCATCTCAGTCCTAAATGCCCTACCCCATATCCTGAGACTGTGACCCCTCAATTGGTTAAATCAAGAAGAATCGTTTTGGAGACTTGAAGACCTCGGTCAGACTAGTGTAGC
Organism: Somniosus microcephalus; assembly: GCF_052327205.1. Taxonomy (NCBI): domain Eukaryota; kingdom Metazoa; phylum Chordata; class Chondrichthyes; order Squaliformes; family Somniosidae; genus Somniosus; species Somniosus microcephalus. Next base: position 51,278,945 of record NC_141009.1, read on the forward strand.
TCATACAATGGTGAAGAAGAAAAAAATCATTGTGTACATAAAATATTGATTCAAACGAATAATAATTTATTATAGTGATTGCAAATATTTGTTGCACTCCTTTGAAATAGCTAGATCATTTCTACTGTAAATATTTGTAATGTTACTGTTATTTATTATCTTGTTGATTTAGTGTTAAATGGAGTTGCTTGATTGTCTGAACAGAGTCTGATGTTGTGGCACTGTCCCACTTTTTGTAGATGGGAGAAAGATTCTGTGGAGTCAGAGTAAAATTCCACTACTTAAAGTAATGAATGGAAAGGTTTTTCTGTTCTTTATGCTGCGCACATTACTGAAAGCTTACTTGCCTATCAGGGGAAGTGGAAATTCTTTCGGGATCACAGGGAGTTGGGACTCACCTAGGAGAGTCATCGAAAACACAGGAACTGAAAAGCCTAAAGTCAGAAGGGCATAATAAGAGCAAAAAAAGCCAACAGTGCCATCCTTCAGATGGGACTTTAAACTGGCCCTGCAGCGGTTTCTTTGGTACTGTACTGAAGTGTCAGCATAGATTATGCATTCAAGCCCTGGAGAGGGATTTGGATGAACATGTTATGAGCACTTTGATTCTTTTCCTCCTCACCATTGTGGTAGTTCTTCTTCTTGATTTGAACAATTGGACCTTACTTTAACTACCCCTCCAACAGTTGTCAGGGCTTCTTGGACTTAACTAACTGACAACTCAATTCAAAAAGGACTTGTCACTCATACACATAACCGAAACAATCACACTTGTCTAAGAGTACATCATCGCTGTAAAGTAACTTGACTAAACTCAAAGTTGACCAAATTTAATGGACCGGCATATCTTGAGAGACTGAGGGCCGTGTTACTGGGCAAATTCCATAAAAATCACAGGTAAGGAAGTGGGCCTTGAGAGTTCTGTAAAACAAACCTTCGAGCCATTGTTAACAGGAACTTCTTCAGACAATGGCATAACCGGCCTTGAGGCCCACTGACTAACAGATAAGGAGAGGAGAAAGAAAAACAACTCCTGGCCATTGTTAACGTCTCTCTCTCTCTCTCTCCCTTAGGCAGTCCCTCAGAAGCGAGGATGACTTGCTTCCACGCTAAAAATGAGTTCTCAGGTGACTGATGAGTCCAATGCGGGACCTACAGTCTCTGTCACAGGCGGGTGGGTGGGGTGCTTGGGTTGACATGCGCTCTTTCCGCTGTTTGCGTTTGGCTTCCATTTGCTCCCGGCGAAGAGACTCGAGGTATTCGGCGCCTTCCTGGATGCTTCTCCTCCAATTTGTGTGGTCCTGGGCCAGGGATTCCCAGGTGTCAATGGGGATGTTACACTTTTTCAAGGATGCTTTCAGGGTGTCCTTGAAGTGTTTCCTCTGCCCACCTGGGGCTCTCTTGCCGTGTCAGAGCTCCGAATACAGCGCTTGTTTTGGGAGTCTTGTATCTGGCATGTGGACGATGTGGCCCATCCATCAGAGCTGACTGAGTGTGGTCACATCTTCGATGCTGGGGAAGTTGGCCTGAGCGAGAACACTGACGTTGGTGCGCCTATCCTGCCAATGGATTTGCAGGATCTTGCGGAGGCAACGTTGGTGGTACCTAGTGCTTTGAGGTGCCTGCCGTACATGGTCCATGTCTCTGAGGCATACAGGAGGGCAGGTATCACTGCTGCTCTGTAGACCATGAGCTTAGTGCTGGGTTTGAGGTCCCGGTCTTCAAACACTCTCTTCCTCAGGTGACCGAAGGCTGCACTGGCACACTGAAGGCGGTCTTGGAATTCATCATCGACGAAGGCCTTGGACAACGTGGACCACTTTCCATACCTCCGGAGCCTACTGTCAACAATGGCAGACTCACTGAGAACCTACGAGAGCCTACGAGTCACCACCGAACTGATCACTCGCTGGTGTCAGTACATATGTATGCTTGTAATCGCTGTTGATTTTAAGTAAAGAATAGTTACCCTGAAATCCTTGGCTCGAGTTGTCTGTTCCAACAAGGGTCCAAACACTAAGTACTGTTAGACTGGAGTAAAAATTTACACCTCTTACACTTGATTCTTCTCTCAAGCCCGCAGCCTTGGAGACAAGCAACTGGACATCACCACCTGTATATGAATTAAAGCCGGGGACATGGAGTTTAACTGCAGCTAGCTTTTAAACTGAATGGGGATGAATTTCCACGGGGGTTCTCCAACTCAACCGTTGCAATTTCGGAGGCAGAGCCAAGAAAACCAGAAAAATGACGTTAATGATGTTTACTTCATTCTCCGGTATTTCCTCAGCTCTTCTGCTGAAATTACAGCAGACAAACGGAAGAATCTTTGCATAAATTCCCCCCCCCCCCTTGTGCTTTGTAACTGAATTGGAAGGGATGGCCAATAAGTCAAAATTAAACAAAAATGTCACAGGACCTTCAGATGCCCTGTTTGCTTGTTCAGGTGGAGGTTAAGGATCCCACAGCACTATTAGAAGTAGAGAAGGGAGTTCTCCAGGTGTCTTGTCTAGAACCCCTTAACCAACACCTCCAAAAGCAAATGAATTGCTCATTCACCTCATTGCTGTTTGTGGGACATTGCAGTGTGCAAAGTAACTGACATATTTACTTACATAACAACAGTGACTAAAAGTCAAAATAATTCATTGTATGTGAAGTGCTGTTTCTGGGAGATATGATAAGAATCTCTATAAATGTTTCTTTCTTTCCTTCCCAGACTCACTTTACTTTGGATGGAGAGGTTGGTTTTCCAAACCCTAAAGGATCAGCATTGACAATGATCACATCATTGCATTTTATGCTGGTTTTCTGATCCATAATTGAAGTGTTCATCCGAGTTCTCTGTGCTCCTCCAATTTGTAGGAATTAAACAAGCGGGGTTGGGGTTATTGTCTCTGGCCAGTCAGAAGCCTCTGGGCTGCTCCAGAGACCCCGTGCAGTTTCGAATCGCTCCCCTATTCCTGGTTCTGACCGCTGGACTTATTCGGTAGCGATGTAGACAGAAAAACGTGACTCGTGGTTGGGTGCAAAACAGACCAGTATTTATTGAAACAAAAAGAAAGAAACAACTTAAAAATAATCGATACAACACACTTATGCCTGGTACAGCACTTTTGCTTAACACAACACTGTTACTTCAATATAGCACTTTTAATACAGCATGCTTAGTGTCCACGACAGCACTTTCCTGCTTAGTGCAACACTGTTACTTAAATAGGGGAGGAGAAAACAGACACAACGAGGGAAAATTTACTAAAATGACAGTTTTAACAAAATTCCCCTTAATTCCCACCCCTATACCTAGTCTAAGTTGCCTTGTAATGGGTCAGAAAATGTATGCTCACCAATGAATGCCTGCCCCGTGCCCTTGCAGTCTTAGATTCTTCACCACCCCGAAAATGGAAATACCCTAGTGTTTAAAAGTAACTGCTGGTATTCCACTCCCTTGGGCGGGCTCCCGAGTTGTAGATGGGGCACGGAGGTGAGGCTGCAGAGAGAGAGAGATGGCTTCTTGAGAAGCTATCTTATACCCCATTTGGGGCCGAAAACTTCCCACACAAATCCGGATGCATCTGGGCTAAACAAAAAGGATCCGATGTCCCCATTGACCGCGATGGGGTTTGGATGAATTACCCATTTCCCTTATGATGGGTTTTTGAATGTATTTTCATCGTGATGGGTTTGAATAGAGCTGTCTTGGTTTGAAAAAAACACATGTCTATTTCCTTAATTGCTGAGTAAACAGCCCTTGGATGTTAGTGTAAACAATCTGATTGTCCTGTGGTCACGCCCAACCGCAATTGATTGGCAGTCTCAAGTACTTAATTGTTTGTGTCAACATTGTAGACTCTCTGTAAACAAACATCGATTGTCCTGCAGGGAGACTCCCCGAACTGCCTTTGATTGACAGTTTAAATCTTCAGGGGCTGGGGTTTTTTCTAAATCCTTTGTCAGCCATCTTTGATTTTTCCCTTTTCATATGCACACAGACTGTGTGGTGTCTTCTGCCACGAGGTCGGACAGCCATCTTTGATTATCCTTTTTCACAGACACACACAGGCTGCCTTTCAAGTCCTTTTTGTCAGCCCGTGCTTTGAAGAGAGACTGTCTTTTGTCTTCTGCCATGAGGTCTGATGGCCATTTTGATCCCTGGATTTTTAAAGGTATATTCTACCCAGGTATTCTTTAATCAAAAATCAATCTTCGGAACTGTAGAGCATTTCGTAATTATTGCAAAATCTTATTCCCCCATCGGATACTAAAACTTGCTTGTAGTATCCTGTCCAAAGGTGAGCAATAATGTCTGACCCCCCACAAACAACCTTCCCTTAATACTTATCTAGATCTATCTTTGATCCCCCGACACCTCCATCTCACCTACCCGGAGAGAATCGCAGTACACGGTAGGCATCTATTGACAGAAAAACAAGATTAATTAAATAATCGATACATGGAGGGGGTCCAATGCCCCTGCACCACCTGCATTCACAATAATTCAAGCATGGAGGGTCCAATGCCCCTGCACCACTTGTATTCATAATAATTCAAGCATGGAGGGTCCAATGCCCCTGCACCATTTGCGACATAGGCCTAGAAATTCAGTGCCCTTAGCACCGGTTTTGCGGCGCTAGAGGGCCTAGCGCTGCAATTGGCGCCGGTTCCTAAATTGCCTGGCGCCCTTCCGCGGCAGTATATTGGTAGCGCTGCGCCGGCACTGATGACGTCATCGGTGTGCGCAGCGTCCCGGTTGCCGTGGTAACCCGGCCCCAAGCCGAAATTCAGTTGCGGCCGCCTCGCCAGTGGCAGCCGCAACTAAGACTCCAGCAAACGAGTGTTGCCGGAGTCTGCGCCGGCGCTTTAAGGAGGCGCGGCAGCCGGCCGCTTTCCCGCCGGCCGCCTGCCCGCAGCTCCCTCCCCGGACTTCTCCCCCCCCCCCGGAACAGATGCAAGCCCGGCACTTGTCCGAGGTGCCGGGCTCATTTTTGAAGAGATTTGCGCGGGCCGCAGCCGGGTGCAGGCAGCTCCTCCTTAACGGAAGGAGGAGGCCTGCACTTCCCGAGCCTGCCACACCGCAGCGGGCACCACAGCGCCGGAATAGCGCCGCAATGCGGCGCGTTGCGCCAGTTTTCAGGCGCTAAAACCCTTCAGTAGCGCCGGCAGCCGTTTGGGCGCGGCGCTACTGAATTTTTGGCGCGCGCAAAGGGACTTAGCGCCGGCGCTAACTTCCGGCGCTAAAGCCCTGGCGCAGCGCAAACTCAATTTCTAGGCCAACATCTTTAATGGGATTATCACCAAGCCAAAACATCAGCTAAAATACAAATGGAAGAAAACGAGCTTCCTTTTTTAAAATTTAAAATGCAATTGCCTGACACTTTATTAGATGGCACTATTCTTCAGCCATAAATGTATTTTAAATTTTCACCATGCAAACATAACAATTCATAGGCATATGCAATTTGTTCCCTCAACTCCAAACAATAATTAACAAGCTTTGCAAATTCTTAATCTTAATCGAGTTTCCAATAACAGTTTAAATGTTGTGGGCATCTGTTTCCTGCAGACCCCTTCCTTTGTGGACTAGGGGTGCTTCCTTTCTCGAATCACCCGAAACACGATGGTCCTCTGTATCTTCTGGAACTCTGGAAAAGTCTAAAAAAAAACATCTAGCCAGATCCCCTGGCTTGGGGGAGTGTGATCAGGTCCCGCGACCTTGATTCACAATACAATTCTGGAATGGTACCATACTTAAAACTTATACACTAATAATAATTGCAATATGAAATCTAAAATTAACACGCACTACCTTAATCCTTCATTGCACATTACTTGCGCAAAGCTACATACAAGCACCACCCGTCTCCGGGCGGCCAGCCTAATCCCTGTTTGGGCTGCCACAGGCTGCTCCCTGCGGCATGGCTGGACTGATTCCAACTTCTAGTCCCTCGCAGCTTATGGCTGCTGGTTGGGGACTTCCACCTTTTGGCTTCTCCCTGACTCGGGAGACCGCCCTACTCCACTCAAAATTGGGTGACCATACTTTCTTGGGCTGGGGTAGCCGAAGAGACCTCCTAGGGAGTGTCGCTGGTGGGGCTACCCTGGCGAGCAGACCCTTAGCTCGGGTCACAGTCCCTGCTGGCTGGGGACCTCCTCCTTTGGGTCCCTCCCTTCCTAAACCTGGGCTGGGGACAGGCAATCCCTTGCCACCGGCTGCTGGTGGCTGAGAGCCTTCCCCTTCAGGTCTAAAACCTGGTTCAGGCTCCTCCCCGGAGTCCCACAAGAGAGGGGGAATCGCTCGTGCCAAATACTGGGGGACTTCTCCTCTCATACATGCGACTGCGCCTGCATGAGCAGTCTGTGTGTGTGTATGCACTGCAGGCTGTGGATTTCTAATCTCGGGTACAATCCCAGCTGCCTGTTCCCCTGCCCCTTGTTTAAGCAACCTGCATTGTTTGATATAACTGGCTGCCTGCCAGTAATCCTGTTCAAAATCCTTTTCTCTTAGCAGGGCGGCCTTAAACGGGGAATCTTAAGGGGCTTGGAACTGCTTTTGGTCCGGGGCCAAAGCTATCCCCTGTGTGCCCCCCTTATCCCGGATTGTTGCTACCGGACCTGCGCTACAGGGGTCCCAAAACTCTCCTTCCCTGTCCCCCTGCTTAAACAACTCACACTGGCCATGAATGGCTCCTCCCCTAACACAAGCCACAGCGCCTTCCAAGTGGACCACCATGCTGGAGGCTCCAGTGTCCACTGAATATCTCCCCTGCCCCGCCTTCACCCCCATCCCAACATAGGGCCTGTTCCCCTCCTGGTGCCACTCTTTCTTACTCTGGCTCCCAGATTTAACCTCATGGACTCTTCCCTTGGGTTGGAGAGCCTCGATACCCCTTATGTTCCTGAAGGCTACTGTGAGCCGACGGATCACTGCTTCTTCGGTGGTCTGGGGGTTTCGGGGGTCAAACCAAGCCACGACCTGGGCTTGGATCTGGGGTAGGCTGTTTGTCATGAGACACCGGAGCCAGTGAGTCAATTGGACTGGGTCCAGTGCTGCCCGCCCTGGCATTCCCGGGCACGCGCTCCGGTAGACTGGCCACAGCCTGTCTGTGAACGCCTGCGGGGACTCCCCTGGGAGCTGCACCGTTCTTTCTACCTGGGCGAACGGGCTACCATCATTGAGTCCCATGGCCTCCAATACCTCATTCCTGAGACCCTCATAATCCCTCTGCCCCCTTTGCACCCGCCAGATAGGGACTGGAAGAGAGCACCTGCCAGGAAAACAGCAGCATTTTTGCTTGCTCTGCGTCATCGCAGTCATTTACACAAGCTGCTTGCTCTATCTCCCTGAAGTGCAGAGAGGGGTCTCCCTTTTTAGTGAGCTTGGGGATGTGGCTAACCATGTCCCTGAGCTGGTGGGTGCCATACGGCACCACAAACTGAATCTGGATGGCCCCTGGGTCATCTTCATCAACGGGCGGACCATACCTCTGTTGTCGGAGGGGATACAATGGTCCTGGTCCCGGCCTATCTAGTGGGGCCTGCTGTGCTTCCTCTACCACCTCATCCTCCATCCCCCTTTGCTGCCAGATCTCCTGAAAGCTCGGAGCCGTGGGTGGCGGTCGTGGGACCTCTGATTCCCTGACCAACCTTTCCCTGGGTGTTGCCTGTGGGACGGTTTTACTTGGGTTACCAGTAAAATCTGACTGACCTGCCTTCGGGCTGATCAGGCATATCATCCCCTTTGCCCTCTTTAAAGCCATATTCAAGCTTTCTATCTCTGCCCTACAGGGGCCATGATCTGCTTCCTCAAACCCTTGCTCGCAGGCCAGCTTAGATGCTGCCTTTACCTCCCTAACCATTTCCTCCTGCTCTTTTATTTCTTGTATGAGGCGAGCATTCTCCTCCCGCACCCTCATTTCATTGCTCTTGGCCTCTGCAACTGGGCACTTCAGGTACTCTGACTCGTGCCTCGTGTGGCTTTTGCCCTCACTAAACGGAACCACCAGGCGCTCTATCTTAGCCTGGTATTCTTCAATCTCCCTTTCCCTATCCCAACTCTCTGCTCTAGATTCCCAAAACCTGCGGGTGACTTCCCCAAGCCTGCGGGCACCTAACCATAGACAGACCAGTGGGATAAAAAGAAAACCAATAACTGCTGCTCTCTCCAGACCCAAACCACCATCTGCTACATCACATACCGTTGCCGACGCTCCTGTCGTGGTCGCCATTTCGTAGGAATTAAACAACCGGGGTTGGGGTTATTGTCTCTGGCCAGTCAGAAGCCTCTGAGCTGCTCCAGGGACCCCCGTGCAGTTTCGAATCGCTCCCCTATTCCTGGTTCTGACCGCCGGACTTATTCGGTAACGATGTAGACAGAAAAACGTGACCCGTGGTTGGGTGCAAAACAGAGCATTATTTATTGAAACAAAAAGAAAGAAACAACTTTAAAATAATCGATACAACACACTTATGCCTGGTACAGCACTTTTGCTTAACACAACATTGTTACTTCAATACAGCACTTTTAATACAGCACGCTTAGTGTCCAGTACAGCACTTTTCTGCTTAGCGCAACACTGTTACTTAAATACAGCACTTTTGATACAGCACACTTAGTGTCCACTACAGCACTTTTCTGCTTAGTGCAACACTGTTACTTAAATAGGGGAGGAGAAAACAGACACAACGAGGGAAAATTGATTAAAATTACGGTTTTAACAAAATTCTCCTTAATTCCCACACCTATACCTATTCTAAGTTGCCTTGTAATGGGCCAGAAAATGTATGCTCACCAATAAATGCCTGCCCGTGCCCTTGCGGTCTTAGATTCTTCACCAACATAAAAATGGAAATAACCCAGTGTTTAAAAGTAACTGCTGGCATTCCACTCCCTTGGGCGGGCTCCCGAATTGTAGATGGGGCACGGAGGTGAGGCTGCAGAGAGAGAGAGATGGCTTCTTGAGAAGCTATCTTATACCCCATTTGGGGCCGAAATCTTCCCGCCCAAATCCGGATGCATCTGGGCTAAATAAAAGGGATCCGATGTCCCCATTGACTGTGATGGGGTTTGGATGAATTACCCATTTCCCTTATGATGGGTTTTTGAATGTATTCCCATTCATCGTGATGGGTTTGAATAGAGCTGTCTTGGTTTGAAAAAAACACATGTCTATTTCCTTAATTGCTGAGTAAACAGCCCTTGGATGTTAGTGTAAACAATTTGATTGTCCTGTGGTCACGCCCAACTGCAATTGATTGGCAGTCTCAAGTGCTTAATCCTTTGTGTCAACATTGTAGACTCTCTGTAAACAAACATCGATTGTCCTGCAGGGAGACTCCCCGAACTGCCTTTGATTGACAGTTTAAATCTTCAGGGGCTGGGGTTTTTTCTATATCCTTTATCAGCCATCTTTGATTTTCCCTTTTCATATGCACACAGACTGTGTGGTGTCTTCTGCCACGAGGTCGGACAGCCATCTTTGATTATCCTTTTTCACAGACACACACAGGCTGCCTTTCAAGTCCTTTTTGTCAGCCCGTGCTTTGAAGAGAGACTGTCTTTTGTCTTCTGCCACGAGGTCTGATGGCCATTTTGATCCCTGGATTTTTAAAGGTATATTCTACCCAGGTATTCTTTCATCAAAAATCAATCTTCGGAACTGTAGAAAATTTCGAAATTATTGCGAAATCTTACAAATTCCCTCCCTAAATTTTTCCGCATTCTCCATTTTCATTCTTCCACCATTGGCAGCCTGCCACAGGTTAGCAAGGCCATTAAAACTACAAACCAAGCACTAGGGTTTATTTCTAGAGGGATAAAATTGAAAAGTAGGGAAGTCATGCTAAACCTATATCGAACCTTGGTTAGACCACACTTAGAGTACTGTCGCCATATTATAAAAAGGATATAGAGGCACTGGAGAGGGTGCAGAGAAGATTTACAAGGATGCTACCAGAAATGCGAGGGTGTACATATCAGGAAAGGATGAACAGGCTGGGTCTCTTTTCTCTTGAAAAAAGAAGGCTGAGGAGTGACCTAATAGATAGAATGTTTCCACTTGTGGGGAAGAGCATAACTAGAGGCCATCAATGTAAGATAGTCACCAAGAAGTCCAATAGGGGATTCAGAAGAAACTACTTTACCCAAAGAGTGTTGAGAATGTGGAACTCGCTAACACAGGGAGTGGTTGAAGCGAATAGTATCATTGCATTTAAGGGGAGGCTGGACAAACATATGAGGGAGAAGGGAATAGAGGGTTATGCTGATAGATTTAGATGAGGAGGCTCGAGTGGAGCATAAACATCAGCATGGACTGGTTGGGCCGAATGGCCTGTTTCTGTGGCATATATCCTATGTAATTCTATATAATCCTATGTGCCTTCAGTTAACTAGACCATAAGCTCTGGAATTCCCTCCCTAAATTGTTCCGCATCTCTACCTCTTTCTCCTCCTTTAAGTCGCTCCTTAAAAGCTGTCCTAATATCTCTATGTGGCTCAGTGTCAAATTTTCTTTGATCGCGCTCCTGTGAAGTGCCTTGGGATGCTTTACTACATTAAAGGCACTACATAAGGGCAAGTTATTGTGATTACACCTCAATTAAATTAGCTCAGCTAATGAGTAATAGTACATAAAGACAAAACCAGTAAATTACGTAGAAACCACAGCACAGAAACAGGCCACTCAGCCTAACTGATCTATGTGTGCGTTTATACTGCAAATGTGCCTTCTCCTACTTTAATTATCTCTACACGCCCTGGCTCCATATCCCTCTATTACCTTCTCCCTCCTGCATGCATCAAGCCTTCCCTTAAATGCATCAATGCTATCAGCTTTAAACACTCCATTTGACAGTGGGTTCCAGATTCTCACCACTCTCTGTGTAATTAAATTCCTCCTAAATTCTTCATTTGATCTTTTAATGGCTGTCTTACACTTGTGCCCCTTTTTCTGAACTCACCCACAAGTGGAAACAGTCTCTGCACATCCATCGTATCAAACCCCTTCATACTGACTAAGTTGTCAGCTGTGGTTCAGTGGGAAGCACATCTTGCCTCTGAGTCAGAAGGGCATCGGTTCAAAAAGCAGCTATGGGTACTGAGAATTTATTGCAGTATTTCCATGCGTTTGATTCAAACCCCTCAATTGCCGTTGTGCTCTCACCTTGCCTTCAATGGTGAGTTTCAGGAAGCCTGGGCGAACCATGGATGCGCAAATTATGTTTGAAAGTGAGTTGAAATATCGCTCTAATTGAGCGATTAGCATATGATAATAGGCAACCTACCTCTCCCGAGGGGGTTGTAGGCAAGCAGCCTAAAGCATTCGAGTTGAACCCGAAAGTCAATGGGTTGGAGCCGGCTTTCCAATGCGCTCGCACTTTCCCCGTTTTTCGCCCTCCACCCTCACCCAAACCCATGCATTCCTCCAGGTTAAAATTGCCCTCACTATGCCTTGGCCAATACTGAAGAATAATCACTTGGTTACTGTTGAATCTGTGAATGTTAATGTATGGTATTCTTCAATAAATCGACAGAGACTGCAGAGGAACAATTAACAGGTGTTTACTGGATGCAGGTTACTCAAAAACTAAAGTACAGATCCTTACTCAGGGTTATCTACCGGTGTGGTCACTGCCGGTACTACAGTATACAGGAGCTGTAAAAAGTAGTTCTCCCCTTAAAGGTACATACACTACAATTCCTCCCCTTTTAGATTAACAGTACCATAACATTCATTTAACAATTAACACTTTTAAAATGTAACATTAACGGCAAATAGTCCATTTATAAATTCAGTCTTTGGGGCGGCTTCCTGATCCTTTCTGGATAGCGCCTTTCCTGAGTGTCTTGCTCTTGGTGCAGAGGCGATTCTGGCCCCCTGTCGTCGGTTGGTTCATCAGCTTCTGATGCTACTGTTTCTGGGGTAGATGCTACCGGTATGTCGGGTTCATCACCAGTTACGTGAGACCTGGGGTGGACTCTTTCCTGTGACTCTAAGATCTGGTCGACATGGCGTCTCACAATGTTCTCCCCAACATCCACGGTGTACATTAGTGGCCCCTGCCGTGTGCATATCATTCCTGGTTGCCATTACTCTGTTCGGTAGTCGCGAGCCAAGACTGGTTGCCCTACATTGAAGCTCCTTGTCGGCTTCTCATTGATGTGCTGGAATTGCTTATTCTCAACATCTCTTCGTACATTTGGTTTGAGCAAATCCAGACGAGATCTCAACCTTCGGTTAAGAACATCATGGCCGGGGTCTGGTTGGTGACTGTATGTGTCGCATTTCTGTAGGCTAACAGGAAATTGTCCACCTTATGCTGCAGTGGAATGTCGTCATCGCACATGGCCCTTATTGCTTTTTTAAAGGTTTGTACAAACCTCTCAACCAATCCATTGGTGGCTGGATGATACGGAGCAGAGGTGCAATGCCTTACCCCATTCCTTTTCATAAATCTTCGAAAATCTTCGGACACAAACTGTGGTCCGTTATCAGAGCAAATCTGCTCTGGCAAGCCGTTCCTGGCAAAGATGGTCCGTAGGATTGCAACAGTTTCCTCCGTGGTTGTGGAGGAAGTTTTGATCACCTCAGGCCATTTCGAGTGCGCATCCACAGCTATTAAAAACATTGAGTCCATGAATGGACCAGCAAAATCAATATGCCCCCGTTGCCATGGAGATGAGGGCCACTCCCATGGGTGTAGAGGGGCATGTGGTGGTGCAGTTTGGACCTTCTGGCATCCTGAGCAGCTCTTTCTCAGGTCCTCGATTTGTTGATCGATCCCCGGCCACCACACATAAGCCCTAGCAAGGCTTTTCATTTTCACCCCTCCCAGATGGCCTTTGTGAAGCTCATTGAGCACTCTCTCCCTTAACTTGGGTGGGATTACCACTCGGGATCCACACATCAAGGTCCCCTGGCATACTGACAGCTGTTCTCTTCTGGATGAGAATGCTGGCAACAGTGAGTCGCCATGTGCTGGCCATCCCTTCACCGTCAAATCATATACCCGAGACAATGTCGGGTCATTTCGGGTCTCCTTCTCTATACCAGGGTTACTTACTGGCAAGCATTCAATTATAGTCGAATGAAATATTTCGACAGGATCCACTGCTGGTGCTTCCTCCGCAGTAGGTAGTGGCAGGCGTGATAGCCCATCAGCGTTTCCATGCTGTTTCGTACCCTTATAATCGATATCATATTGGTGCGCCCCTAGAAAAAGGGATCATCTTTGTAGCCATTGAGCAGTCATCACCGGAACACCCTTCTTTGGGTTAAAGATGGAGACAAGTGGTTGGTGGTCAGTCAGCAAGGTGATCTTCTGCCTGTGCAGATAGTGGTTGAACTTTTTCACTCCCCATACTAGGCTGAGGGCCTCCCTGTCAATCTGGGCATAGTTACGCTTGGCTGAGGTTAGTGACCAAGACGCAAAGGCTACTGGCCTCTCTGAGCCGTCCGGGAATTTGTGCGACAGCACCGCTCCAATGCCATAGGGTGATGCATCACACGCCAGCCGAATTGGTAGTGCCGGTTTGAAATGAGCCAACACCTCTTTTGATGTGATCAATTCTTTGCACTTCTGGAAAGCTCGTTTACATTCGTCATTCCACTTCCATGGTACCCCCGTTTGCAGTAGGGTGTTCAGTGGGTGTAGAACTGTAGACAAATTCGGCAAGAACTTATGGTAGTAGTTCACCAACCCGAGGAACAACCTCAGTTGTGACACATTTTCCGGTGCTGGAGCCTTGACTACTGCCTCAATCTTTTCAGAGGACTTATGTAACCCCTCTTCATCAATAACGTGGCCACAATACGAGATCTGCTTCTGGAAAAACTCGCATTTGTGGCGATTAGCTCGGAGCCCATAATCCTTCAATCTAGTGAGCACCTGCTCCAGGTTGGCGAGGTGATCACTGTCATTTTCGCCCGTGACCAGGATGTCGTCCAAATAACACTGGGTCCCTGGAATCCCTTGCAGGACTTGATCCATTGCCCTTTGCCAAATAGCCAGAGCTGATGCTAACCCAAACACCAGCCGGTTGTATTGGTAGAGACCTTTATGTGTGTTGATCATGAAGTACTGTTTCGAGGCTTCTTCTACCTCCATTTGTAGGTACGCCTGGGCCAGATCAATCTTAGTGAAGCATTTCCCTCCAGATAGCGAGGCGAAAATATCTTCAATCCGCAGAAGCAGATATTGTACAGTGTGAAGGATTGGGTTCACTGTCACCTTAAAGTCCCCACAGATGCGAACCTTCTTTGGTTTCCCAGGCGTATTACTCAACGACCTCTTCATTACAGGAACGATGGGTGTAGCCCACTCGCTCCAGTCCACTTTGGTAGCACTCCTGAATGTTCCAAACCTTCCAGCTCTGCTTCGACAGCTGGGCGAATCGCATAAGGTACCGGTCTGGCCTTAAACAACTTTGGGCTTGCATTTTCCTCTATTTTGATCGTTGCTGTTATGCCTTTTAGTGTTCAGAGTCCTTCCTGGAACACTTCTTGTGCGTCAGTTAGCATTTTTGACAGTCGTTCCGGTGTGACGTCTTCATCCTTTTTGGCATCTACAGTCAGTGCTTGTATGGAATGCCAATCTAGCTGTATCTTCCGGATCCACTCACGCCCTAGTAGTGGCGGTCCTCCATGTGGCAATACATATATGTCCATTTTTGGTGTTTCCTTGCCGTTGTATATCACGTTCACCCTTATTTTTCCTTTGGGTTAGACTTTTTGCCCTGTGTACGTCTTCAAGACAATCTCTGTATCTCTCAAGGGTATATGTGAGAATAGCCGCTTGTAGTCCCTTTGGTTTATGACTGTTAGGGCTGATCCTGTGTCCAATTCCATTTTCACTTGGACTCCGTCTATCTTGAGTGTGACCCAGATAGTTTGGTGATCCTCCATTTTGATTACATGATGTAGTTTCAGACAACCCAGCTCCTTGCTTCCGGAGTCTGTATCACTTTTCTGTTCGTCTGAACTACTCTCCGTCACCTTATGTACCTTTTTGTACTTCTCCTGTGGAGATTTCTTGCTGCTGGTTTTCTTTCCCGACCTGCAGACACTTGCGCTGTGTCCTACTTTTCCACACTGTCTGCACACTTGGTCCTTGAACCAACAATCCTTCTGGTCGTGTGTTGTTTTGCCGCAGCGATAACACTTCACTGCTCCATATGACATTTCACTTGTGCCATATTCTTGCGATCTCCGTTGTATCTCTGCAGCGCCCCGTGCGGCTGCTTCATGTGATACTGCCATGCTGAAAGCCTTGTCCAGCATAAGATCCTTTTCTGATAGAAGCCGTCTCTGGGTTCCTTCACTTTGAAGCCCACACACAAACTTGTCCCTTAAAGTATCTGCTAGTCCCGTTCCAAACTGGCAGTGTTTCGATAGTTTGCGCAGTTCCGTTAAATACTCAGCATTACTTTCGTCTTCATACTGGTTCCTTTTGTGAAACTTAAATCTTTCGGCTATCAGCAGCGGTGTGGGGTTTAAGTGGTCCTGTAGGATTGCCACTATGCTTTCAAAATCCTTTTCCACTGGCTTCTCTGGGGTTATTAGATTTTGCAGTAAGCCGTACGTTTTTGTACCCATGGAATTCAACAATACCAGTGCTTTCCTGGCATCTGGCACTTCATTCGCCTTGCAGTATACTTCCACACGTTCTATATATGTTGCCCAATCTTCGACTTCATTGTCGAACGCTGTGACACTGCCACTCTTCTGCATCCTTGGGTGTGGTTAGACTGGCTAAAAATGGCATCTCCCGCGCTCTCCCTTCTTCTCCGCCGGCTCAAAATGGCGTCTCCCGCGCTTCTTTCCTCCCCCGCGGACGCTGCTCAGCCCTTGAAACCCCGGCTGTGCTCTGCGCGTTTTCCCTTCTCTCGTTGATGCCGCTCGGTCTTCAACCCCGGCTGCGCTCTGTGCGCTTCACCCTCTCTCTTACCCCGTCGATGCTGCTCGGCCTTTTTGTGTGCCGTCGATCGGCTCCAGCCGCTGCCGTCCGGGAAGGGTCTGCGCCGTACCTGCTGCCAGCCCGCTGTACTGGATCGTCTCGACTGGGGAACCAAGCCCAGCTCTCCACAGCCTCCTCTGCGATGTTCAAGACCTCTCCGGATGGTCGATGCCCGCACTGGTGGAATCGGCCTTCTTTTACAGAATTGCAGGTAGCTTCGAATCAACTCGTCGCCACTGTTGAATCCGTGAATGGTAATGTATGGTATTCTTCAATAAATCGACAGAGACTGCAGAGGAACAAATAACAGGTGTTTACTGGATACAGGTTACTCAAAAACTAAAGTACAGATCCCTACTCAGGGTTTATATACTGGTGTGGTCACTGCCGATACTACAGTATACAGGAGCTGTAAAAAGTAGTTCTCCCATTAAAGGTACATACACTACAGTTACAGTATTGGGGACTGCCAGTGCCTGAGGAGCCATGGCACAAAAAGAGTCAATGGTCGCGAAATTCTGTTCCTCTGCGCCCGCCATTAGCGCCTCCGGGGGGCGTTAACAGGGTGCAAAGGGCTTATCGCCCGTGCGGAGGATAGCGCCTCCCGAGAAATTCAGCGGGGCGCTACTGAGGTGCAAGCTGATATTGCCGTGCCCTCGCCAGTAGCGCCCTGGCTGTTGAGCTGGCGGCGATGTTGTCATCACCGTGCGCCATGACCCCTTAGCGCCCCACTGCGACCCCTTACCTCTTTGTGGCAGAAATTCGGCTGCGCCATGAGGCTGCCTTGCGGGTTGCGAGCTGGGCCGACCTCCATTCGTGGGGCGCTAATTAAAGGGAGATGCGGCCGCGAACTGCGCCGCCATTTTATTTTCTTTGTCCGACCTCCAGCTCGGCCCTCCATGGTGGCCCTTGGAGTGGTGCGTGGCCGCCATCGTGCAGCCTAGCACCACGTCTCGGTGCCGGCTACAGCCATAGCACCACGCCACCCTGGTGGGCTAGTGTGGGCCATCGGAGGCCCTGCAGAGCTCACAGCATCCCTCCCCTTTAACGGAAGGGGAGGGGCGCTGAAACACGTCAGCGCTACGCAGTGCGGCCAGGTACCGCGCTTTGCGCTCCCGGCATCACCCTGCGAGGAAGTGGAGCGTCCGAGATAGCGCTCCGCTTCCTCGCTGGGGCAGTACTTCCGCGCTGCTGCTAAATCTCCAGTGATAATTCGGTTACCATCCCCAGATAGGGCATAAGCGAATTTCGCCCCCAATGAGTTCAGGAAAGCAAAAGGAGAAAACTGCTACTACAAAAAGTAGATGGTTCCCCCGAGAGTTTGCCAAGGTTTTGCACCAGTCCTCGGTTATCTGGACAAGAGCCAGAGATAAACATTTAGCTCATTTCAACAGTCCCGTGTCCTGCAGGCTAAGTGTCTGCTCCACTCTTACCTTACATCAGTGTCACCTTGGCATAGTAATGAGACGAAAGAGGAAAAAGCCTCATGCTAAATGATCCAATAATGCTGAAACACACTCGTGCTAAGCTCACACACTGTCCTGCTGAAGTGATCCAGCTGCAGCTTGTTCAACATTTCAAATGTCCCTTGTGGCAGTCGGAATGACGTTAATGACAACACAAGGACCGTGAGTGCATATAGTGAAAATGTCACGTTAGTTCAGCTTGCAAGGCGGAAACTGAGGCACCGCACCAAAGTGGTGTGTGTTGAACCTGACCTGCACCTCGTGATTTGAGAGTGCTTGATGGTGCTACTAAGTGAAAAGCATTCACTGTTCACTGAAATTAAAATGTTCCTCTTTCTTTTCAAATCCCTCCATGGCCTCGCCCCACCCTATCACTGTAACCTCCTCCAGCCCTACAACCCTCTGAGAGCTCTGCGCTCTTCCAATTCAGGCCTCTGGCACATTCCCCATTTTCATCGCTCCACCATTGGCGGACTTGCCTTCGGCAGCCTAAGCCCTAAACTCTGGAATTCCCTCCCTAAGCCTCTCCGCCTCTCTCTCCTCCTTTAAGACATTCCTTAAAACCTATCTCATTGACCAACTCGTCCTAATATCTCGTTATGTGACTCGGTGTCAAATTTTATTTGATAACGCTCCTATGAAGCGCCTTGGGACATTTTGCTACGTTAAAGGTGCTATATAAATGAAGTTGCTGTTGTTGTTGTCACTGTTGACTGCCAACTAAGAGTCAAGTACATTCAAAACTGCTTCTCTTCTCACAGTCCCGTCTGATATCAGTAGATGAGCTTTCGAAGGTTAATTATGCAGGTCAGCCAGAACAAAACTCACCCCTGAAGGTCTTCTGATAAAACACGAGGTCTTGGGGCAGGATGGTCCAAGGCGTCGCCCGTGTTAGTTGCGACTGCTGACTCCCTTGACCTGAGCTGCGAAGCTCCTGCTGTTTCCGTGCTCACACCCAACTTCAGCACTTCTGGATTTTTAGGTCTTTTAAAGTTCCCGGGTCTGGAGGAATGGAATCGGCTCCCTCCTGGTTGGTGGATTTTTAACAATCGGGAAGCAGCCTTCACCAGGATTTTTTTTTAAAGAGCTGAAGCTTCCAACTTCCCATGCTATGGGGAAGGGTGTTCCTCGCATTTTGATGTGTATGAACCTAGGAACAGGAGTAGGCCATTCAACCCCTCGAGCCTGTTCTGCCATTCAATGAGATCTTGGCTGATCCATATCCTAACTCCATCCACCCACATTGGCTCCATATCCCTTAATACCCTTGGCCAGCAAAAATCTATCAATCTCAGATTTAAAATGATTAATTGAGCCAGCATGGGAGAGAGTGCCATACTTCTACCACCATTTGCATGTTTCTTAACTTCTCTCCTGAATGGTGGAGTGGGGGGTTTCACTTTTTTGGTGTGCATGTAGGATGTTTATTTTTTGTGTATGGGAGCCCATATTAACGTGTAATCTTACGCGACCCAGTCATGGGGTAGAGTTTCCACTTTGGGCGCAATCGGCGAGACGGGCACAAATTCCGCTCAAACTCATTTGCATATCGCCAAAGGCAAAACATAAGAACATAAGAAATAGGAGCAGGAGTAGGCCATTTGGACCCTCGAGCCTGCTCCACCATTTAATAAGATCATGGTTGATCTTCTACCTCAACTCCACTTTCCTGCACTATCCCCATATCCCTTGATTCCCTTCATATCCAAAAATCTATCGATATCTGGCTTGAATATACTCAACGACTGAGCCTCCACAGCCCTCTGGGGTAGAGAATTCCAAAGATTCACCACCCTCTGAGTGAAGAGATTTCTTCTCATCTCAGTCCTAATGGCTGACCCCTTATTCTGAGACTGTGATCCCTGGTTCTAGACTCCCCAGCCAGGGGAAACATCCTCCCAGCATCTACCCTGTCAAGCCCTGTAAGAATTTTTTATGTTTCAATGAGATCACCTCTCATTCTTCTAAACTCTAGAGAATATAGGCCCAGTCTACTCAATCTCTCCCCATAGGACAATGCCCCCATCCCAGGAACCAGTCTGGTGAACCTTCATTGCACTCCCTCTATGGCAATTATATCCTTCCTTAGGTAAGGAGACCAAAACTGTACACAATACTCCAGGTGTGGTCTCACCAGTGCCTGATATAATTGCAGTAAGACATCTTTACTCTTATACTCAAATCTTCTTGTAATAAAGGCCAACATATAATTTGCTTTCCTAATTGCTTACTGTCCCTGCATGTTAACTTTCAGTGATTCATGTACAAGGACACCCAGGTCCCTCTGAACACCAACATTTCCTAATCTCTCACCATTTAAAAAGTAATCTGCTTTTCTATTTTTCCTACCAAAGTGGATAACTTCACATTTCTCCACATTATATTCCATTTGCCATGTTCTTGCTCACTCACTTAGCTTGTCTATCCCCTTGAAGCCTCTTTGCACCCTCCTCACAACTTACATTCCCACCTAGCTTTGTATCATCAGCAAACTTGAATATATTACATTTGGTCCCCTCATCCAAATCATTGATATAGATTGTGAATAGCTGAGGCCCAAGCATTGACCTTTGCAGTACCCAACTAGTTACAGCCTGCCAACCCGAAAATTATCCGTTTATTCCTACTCTCTGTTTTCCGTCCGTTAACCAATCCTCAATTCATGCTAGTATATTACCCCCAATCCTATGAGCCCTAATTTTGTTTAATAACCTCTTGTGTGGCACCTTATCGAATGCCTTCTGAAAATCAAAATACACCACATCCACTGACTCCCCCTTATCTATTCTGCTAGTTACAACCTCAAAAAACTCTAACAGATTTGTCAAACATGATTTCTCTTTCATAAATCATGACTCTGCCCAATCCTATTATTTTTTTTTAAGTGCCTTGTTACCACATCCTTAACAATAGATTCTAACATTTTCCCTACTACTGATGTCAGGCTAACAGTTCTGTAGTTACCCGTTTTCTCTCTCCCTCCTTTCTTAAATAGTGGGGTTACATTTGCTACCTTCCAATCCACGGGAACCATTCTAGAATGTATGGAATTTTGGAAAATGACAACCAATTCATCAAGTATCTCTATAGCCACCTCTTTCCAAACCCTGGGATTTAGGCCATCAGGTCCAGGGGATTTATTGGCTTTCAGTCCCATTAATTTTCCAGTGGATGCCCTTGTGGTTCACAAATGCTGCTGGGTTCTGTTGGGGTGCCCTGACAGCCACATGGGTGCAGTTGATGATGCCCTGCACCCATGGGAAGCCAGCCTGATTGACAAAGCCGAGCACCTGTGCGATAACACTTGCTTCATCAATTGAAAAGTGGATGTAATTGGCAGACTTTGCAAAGAGGGCATCGGTGGCCTGCGTGATGCATCTGTGGGTGGCCGACTGGGAGATGCAGCTAATGTCTGCTGCTGATCCCTGGAAGGAGCCTGACGCAATGAAGTTGAGGGCGGTGGTGACTCTGACAGCCACTGGTAAGGAGTGTCCAGCCGCTCCTCTGGGTTGCAGGTCTTGGTGCAGCATTGTGCAGATGTTTGCGGCTACCTCTCGCGAAAGTCTCAGCCTCCTTTGACAGTGCTGCTCACTCGTGTTGAGGAAGCTCATCCTCTGCCTGGAAACCCTGTGTTGGGGGTATCTCCTGCAGCGCGGGCCAGCCAAGCCCTGACAGCCTCTGCCCTGCGTAGCATCAGGTGGTTGAGAAGAAGGTTGGCGCTCTCGTTGTTGGTGCTGCTGCTGTGCCTAGTTCTGCTGCTGCCGCAGATGATCCTCTTCTGAATCTGAGGATCAGGATGAGAGAGTATAAATGGTTCTCATTCTGCTGGTATATCTGGCAGTTGAGGATGAGATGTCATCAGGAGTAAGCCAATGGGGAGAGAACTTATTCTGAGGAGGTGACAACGCATATAGAGTTTACAACACACACTTACAACCTCAATACAGCTCAAAGGTGTCATCCAAATCATGAATTCAGCAACTTCGGCCATTTGAAAACGAACTGATGTGAAAGTTTTATGCAGCACTTGCAGCTGTGAACTATGCAGCTTGTTGGAAGACACGACACACTCAGCTGGTGTGTTTGCTGAATGACGTGAAACACGTTGAAAATGTGTGAAAATGGAATGAGCCTGGAAAAATAGCATCTAACAAGGAGTTAACAAGCTGTTAACTCCCTTAAGTGTCTCTCCCGCCGCTTGGTGGCGGGTCTGGTCTGAAGGCGCAGACCCGACACTTTGGAAACTGGAGTGCAGGCGGGTTCGTGGTGGGTTCCCAACCCACCTTCAAATCATTTTGAATTTAACACCTGACCCCGCTCCGAACCTGCCCTCTGAACGCCAGCAAAATAGCGGTCAAAGAATTTGTTTAATTTCTCTGCCATTTCCTTAGTCCTCATTATAATTTCTCTTGTCTCAGCCTGTAAGGGACTCACATTTACTTTTGCTAATCTTTTCCTTTTTACATACCTATAGAAGCTTTTACAGTCTGTTTTTATGTCTCTCGCTAGTTTACTCTTATATTATATTTTCCCTTTCTTTATCAATTTCTTGGTCCTCCTTTGCAGAATTCTAAAATCCTCCCAATCCTCAGGCTTACTACTCTTTCTGGCAGCATATAAGCCTCTTCCTTTGATCTAATACAATCTTTAACTTCTCTTGTTAGCCACGATTGGACTACTTTTCCTGTGGGGTTTTTGTGCCTTAAAGGGATGTATATTAGTTGTAAATTAATATTAATTATTTAAATGCAAGCCATTGCTTCTCTACCATCATACCTTTTAATGTAGTTTCCCAATCTACCTTAGCCAACTCACCCATCATACCTATGTAGTTTGCTTTGTTTAGATTTAAGACCCTAGTTTCGGATTTAACTAAATCACTTAAGACCCTAGTTTCGGATTTAAATAAATCACTTTCAAACTCAATATAAAATTCTATCATATTATGGTCACTCTTCCCTAAAGGCCCCTTTACTACAAGGTTATTAATTAACCTTTTCTCATTGCACAATACTAGATCTAAAATAGCCTGTTCCCTAGTTGGTTCCTCAACATACTGATCTAGAAAACTATCTTGCATACATTCCATGAATTCATCCTCCACACTATTACTGCAAATTTGGTTTGCCCAGTCTATATGTAGATGAAAGTCCCCCATGATAACTGTATTACGCTTGTTACATGCACCTCTAATTTCCTGATTTATACTCTGCCCTACATTACAACTACTGTTTGGGGGCCTATAAACAACTCCCACCAATGTTTTCTGCCCCTTGCTGTTTCTTACCTCCACCCAAATTTATTCTACTTCTTGATTTATGGAGCTAAGATCCTTTCTCTCTACTGTCTTTATCCCATCTTTTACTATCAAGGCTACCCCTCCTCCTTTTCCATTTTGCCTATCTCTTATAAAAGTTAAGTATCCTGGAATATTTAGTTCCCAACCTTGGCCATATTGCAACCACGTCTCTGTAATGGCTATTAGATCAAACCTATTCATTTCTATCTGCACTATTAATTCATCTATTTTGTTGAGAATAAATGTAGGAAGTCACACAACACCAGGTTATAGTCCAACAGCTTTATTTGAAATCACAAGCTTTTGGAGCGCTGCTCCTTCGTCAGGTGAAGTGAAGAGAAGCATACAGGCACAGCATATATAGTCAGAGAAAGCTGCCAGATGATTACAGGTAATCTTTCTAACTGCCCTTTATCACACCTCGGCAGAGAGATAATCACAGCAATCAAAGGTGTGAATGGTGTCCAAACAGGTCAGTCAGGAAAACATTACATCAAAGAACAATGAGGTGGGGTCACAAGGGGTCAAATGTTGCAGATGCTGGGGTCTGTATGAAAAACAGAAAAAAACAAAAAACTTTGCTGGAAATCACAGCAGGTCCGGCCGCATCTGTGCAGAGAGAACAAGCCAACAACGACTCGAGTCTGGATGACTCTACGTCAGGTGGGGTTACATGTAGCGTGACATGAACCCAAGATCCCAGTTGAGGCTGTCCTCATGAGTGCGGAACTTGGCTATCAGTTTCTGCTCGACGATTTTGCGTTGTCGTGTGTCTCGAAGGCCACCTTGGAGAATGCTTACCCGAAGATCGGAGGCTGAATGTCCTTGACTGCTGAAGTGTTCCCCGACTGGGAGGGAACACTCCTGCCTGGCGATTGTTGTGTGGTGTCCGTTCATCCATTGTCAGTGTCTGCATGGTCTCGCCGATGTACCTGTAGGTGTCCATCACGTTCCTCCTCGTCTGAGCAGACGAGGAGGAACACGATGGACACCTACAGACGCTGAAAGATGCTTTCGTAAGAACGGAATATGACGCTCGACTTGTTGATCGACAGTTCTGACGGGCCACAGCGAAAAATCGCATAGACCTCCTCAGAAGACAAACACGGGACACAACCAACAGAGTACCCTTCGTCGTCCCGTACTTCCCCGGAGCAGGGAAACTACGCCATGTTCTCCGCAGCCTACAACATGTCATCAACGACAACGAACACCTCACTAAGGCCATCCCCATGCCTCCACTACTCGCCTTCAAACAGCCGTCTAACCTCAAACAGACCATCATTCGCAGCAAATTAACCAGCTTTCAAGAGAACAGCGACCATGCCACCACACAACCCTGCCACGGCAACATCTGCAAGACATGCCAGATCATCAACACAGATACCATCATCACACATGAGGACACCACCCACCAGGTACATGGTACATACTCATGTGACTCAGCCAACGTTGTCTACCTCATACGTTGCCGGAAAGGATGCCCCGGAGCATGGTACATCGGCGAGACCATGCAGACACTGCGACAATGGATGAACGGACACCGCACAACAATCGCCAGGCAGGAGTGTTCCCTCCCAGTCGGGGAACACTTCAGCAGTCAAGGACATTCAGCCTCCGATCTTCAGGTAAGCATTCTCCAAGGCCGCCTTCGAGACACACGATAACGCAAAATCGTCGAGCAGAAACTGATAGCCAAGTTCCGCACTCATGAGGACGGCCTTAACCGCGATCTTGGGTTCATGTCATGCTACATGTAACCCCACCTGATGTAGAGCCATTTACACTCGAGTCGTCGTTGGCTTGTTCTCTCTGCACAGATGTGGCCGGGCCTGCTGTGATTTCCAGCAAAGTTTTTTTGTTTTTTTCTGTTTTTCATACAGACCCCAGCATCTGCAACATTTGACCCCTTGTGACCCCACCTCATTGTTCTTTGATGTAATGTTTTCCTGACTGACCTGTTTGGACACCATTCACACCTTTGATTGCTGTGATTATCTCTCTGCCGAGGTGTGATAGAGGGCAGTTAGAAAGATTACCTGTAATCATCTGGCAGTTTTCTCTGACTATATATGCTGTGCCTGTATGCTTCTCTTCACTTCACCTGATGAAGGAGCAGCGCTCTGAAAGCTTGCGATTTCAAATAAAGCTGTTAGACTATAACCTGGTGTTGTGTGACTTCCTACATTTGTCCACCCCAGTCCAACACCGGCATCTCCACATCATTGTTGAGAATAATTCGGGCATTCAGATATAGTGCCTTTAACTTTGACTTTTTTCTATTTTTCCCTGGTGTCACCTTAGTCACTGATGCCTTATTACCTTTATTGCTCTCGCTGTCCCTTCCTGACTCACTCTGCTTATTTTTACCCGAAACTCTACTCTGTTCTAGAGCTTTGACATTTCTCTCGCTGCTTTTAAATTTACTCTTCCCTGTATCCTCCTACCCACACTTCATTAGTTTAAAGCCCAGTTTACTGCCCAAGTTATTCAGTTTGCCAGGACACTGGTCCCAGCCTGCTTTAAGTGGAGCCTGTCCCAATGGAACAGCTCTCTCTTTTCCCAGTACTGGTGCCAATGCCAAACCCCTTCCTCCCACACCATACTTTGAGCCATGCATTTAAATTTCTAATCTGTTTGCCCCTATGACAATTTGCACGTGGCTCAGGTAACAGTCCAGAGATTATTAGTTTTGAGGTTTTGCTTTTTAAATTGGATCCTTTCTCCTTAAACTCCCTCAGCAGAACCTCATTCCTAGTTCTACCTATGTTGTTGGTTCCTATGTGGACCACGACAACTGGATCATCCCCCTCCCATTCCAGGTTCTCCTCCAGCCACGAGGAGATGTCTTTAACCCTGGCACTGGGCAGGCAACACAGCCTTCGAAACTCTCGGTCACGGCAGCAGAGAACCGTATCTATCCCTCTGACTATAGAAACATAGAAGATAGGAGCAGGAGTAGGCCATTCCGTCCCTCAAGCCTGCTCCACCATTTAATGAGATCATGGCTGATCATCCAAATTCAGTACCCTGTCCCTGCTTTCTCCTCATGTCCCTTGATCACTTTAGCCTTAAGAAATATATCTAACTCCTTCTTGAATATATTTAATGAATTGGCCTCAACTGCCTTCTGTGGTAGAGAATTCCATAGGTTCACCACTCTCTGGGTGAAGAAATTCCATCTCATCCCTGTCCTAAATGGCTTACCCCTTATCTTTAGACCGTGGCCCCTGGTTCTGGGCTCCCCCGCCATCGGCAACATCCTTCCTGCATCTAGTCTGTCTAGTCCTGTTAGAATTTTATAAGTTTCAATGAGATCCCCTCTCATTCGTCTAAACTCCAGCGAATATAAGCCCAATCGACCCAATCTCTCTTCATACGTCATTCCTGCCATCCCAGGTATCAGTCTGGTGAATCTTCGCTGCACTCTCTCCATGGCAAGAACAACCTTCCTCAGATAAGGCGACCAAAACTGTACACAATACTCAAGGTGTGGTCTCACCAAGGCCCTTTACAACTGCAGCAAGACATCCTTGCTCCTGTACTCGAATCCTCTCGCTATGAAGGCCAACATACCATTTGCCTTCTTAACCGCCTGCTGCACCTGCATGCTTACCTTCAGCGACTGGTGCACATGGACACCCAGGTCTCGTTGCACTTCCCCTTCTCCCAATCTATTGCCGTTCAGATAATAATCTACCTTCCTGTTTTTGTCACCAAAGTGGATAACCTCACATTTATCCACATTATACTGCATCTGCCATGCATCTGCCCAATCACCCAACCTGTCCAAATCATACTGGAGTTTCTCGGCATCCTCCTCACAGCACACACGCCCACCCAGCTTTGTGTCCTCTGCAAACTTGGAGATATTACATCTAGTTCCCTCGTCTAGATCATTAATATATAATGGCCCAGATATTCGGGTCGGGGGCTTCCCACGGGTGCAAGCCCCCGACCTGCACTTACCTTGCGCGCCGGCTGTTGAGCTGTGGGTCCCCGTGGAATTCCGATCCGGTGCCTGCTCCAGCTGCAGGCGCGCAGGGCTTGCGTATCCCAGGGGCGCAGTTAGTTCGATGCGGCCCCTGGACTCACGTGGGCCATGGGGAGCCAATCGGAGCAGGGAATGCTTCATTCATAAGTCTGACAGGAAGACCTGTCAAAACTTATAAATACTACGGCCCCATAACATCACTAAATCTTCAAATACATTTTTTTTTAAATCACATTTTTTAAATAAACTATAAATTACATGAAATAACTATTTCAAACAATAATTTAAATTTTTGAAAATAATTTTATTTCTAACGGGGCTATAAATAAACTTACATTTCTCTATATTTAAAAATAATAAACTTGTGGAAAAAATGTTTTAATTTTAATTAATTCACCACTTACCTGGTAAAAAGCAGGCCTTACATGTCTAACTTCTGGAGACTACCCTCCCGGGAAAACCTGCAAAAAACACCTGAAGTTCGATGCGCACGCGCAGCCTCTCCCACGCACGCGTTTGACCTCTGAACCCCTGCTTTCAGGTGAACGGAAGTTCCGGTTTCCCACGCATGCGCAGTGCATGCAGGAAACCGACACTTCCATTGGGCTTACGGGTGAGTACCCCGTGGAGACCTGAATTTCTGGGCCATTGTGAATAGCTGGGGTCCTAGCACCGATCCCTGCGGCACCCCACTAGTCACTGCCTGCCACTCGGAAAAAGACCCGTTTATTCCAACTCTTTGCTTCCTGTCTGCCAACCAGTTTTCTATCCAAGTCAATACCTTGCCCCAATCCCATGTGCTTTAACTTTACACACTAATCTCTTATGTGAGACCTTATCGAAAACCTTCTGAAAGTCCAAATACACCACATCCACTGGTTCTCCCTTATCTATTCTACCAGTTACATCCTCAAAAAATTCCAGTAGATTAGTCAAGCATGATTTACCTTTTGTAAATCCATGTTGACTTTGTCCAATCCTGTCACTGTTTTCCAAGTGCTCTGCTATTACATCTTTTATAATGAACTCTAGCATTTTCCTCAATACCGATGTCAGGCTTACCGGCCTATAATTCCCCGTTTTCTCTCTACCCCCTTTTTTGAATAGTGGGGTTACATTAGCTACCCTCCAATCCATGTTCCAGAGTCTATAGAATTTTGGAAGATGACCAGCAATGCACCTACTATTTCTAGGGCCACTTCCTTAAGTACCCTAGGATGTAGATTATCAGGCCCTGGGGATATATCGGCCTTCAATTCCGTCAATTTTCCTAACACAATTTCCCTACAAATATTGATTTCATTCAGTTCCTCCCTCTCATTAGACCCTATGTTCCCCGACATCTCTGGGAGGTTATTTGTGTCCTCCTTTGTGAAGAGAGAACCAAAGTATGTATTTAATTGGTCTTCCATTTCTTTGTTCCCCATTATAAATTCCCCTGATTCTGACTGCAAGGGACCTACGCTTGACTTCACCAATCTTTTTCTCTTCACATATCTATAGAAGCTTTTACAGTCAATTTTTATGTTCCCTGAAAGCTTACTGTCATATTCTATTTTCCCCCTCTTAATTAATCCCTTTATCCTCCTTTGCTGAATCCTAAACTGCTCCCACTCCTCAGGTTTGCTGCATTTTCTGGCCAGTTTATGTGTCCTCTCCTTGGATCTTATGCTATCCCTAATTTCCCCTGTTAGCCATGGTTGAGTCACCTTTTTTGTTTTATTTTTATGCCAAACAGGGATGAACAAATTCTGTAGTTCATCCATGCAATCTTTAAATGTTTGCCATTGCCTATCCACCGTCAACCCTTTAAGTAACGTTCCCCGATCCATCCTAGCCAACTCGCGCCTCATACCACCATAGTTTCCTTTATTTAAATTCAGGACCCTAGTCTCTGAGTCCCCTACCACAACAACATTCCCTTTCAACCCCCATTTGAATGGCTTTTCCCTCATCCACACAGGCAGCAAGAACCTCATACATGTTGGACAAGGGCAAAGGCCGAGGCTCCTCCAACACTGCACCCAAGGTCCCCTTACCTGCCTGAGTTACAGTCTCACCACCCTGTCCCTGACCATTAACCAGACCTGTACCACTACCTAACCTAAGGGATGTGACTGCCTCCTGGATCAAAGTGTCCAGGTAACTCTCCCCATCCCTGATGCCCCGCAATGTCTTCACCTCAGACTCCAGCTCAAAAACTCTGAGCTGAAGTTCCTCAAGATGCAGGCACCTACTGTAAACATGGTTGTCCGGGATCACAATGCTCTCCACAAACTCCCACATGCTGCAGTTGCAGCACACCACCTGCACTGCTATTCCTATATGATCGTGTTTATTTAATTAAATTTAATTAAACTAAATTACAAAAAATAAAATTCTGCTTTAAAAAATATTCCTTGATATATTCAAAAGTGGTAACTAGATGCAGTTTGATTAATACAGCTAATAGGTTTATCACAAAAAATTTGGATTTTAATTCAGTGTCAATCCACCACCTGTGAGTAACCCGATTTTAAATGATTGAAAATGACTTTGAAAAAATATACAGAATCATTTTCCAGTTATACTGGTGTACCGTAGTCAGTTTTTAGTAAATTAAAAAGAAAATTAATTCAAAAGCTTTTAAAACATGCCTATTAGTGTCCTTAAGCCCAACATATTTATCCCTCAACCAACATAACAAAAACAGATTATCTGGTTATTATCACATTGCTGTTTTTGGGAGCTTGCTGTGTGCAGATTGGCTGCTGCATTTCCCACATTACAACAGTGCCTACGTCATTGGCTGTAAAGTGCTTTGAGACGTCCGGTGGTCGTGAAAGGTGCTATAGAAATGCAAGTCTTTCTTTAAAAGAGCCAGCTTGATTTTTAGAACTCGAAGGCCCGCAAACGGGCACAATTAGTGGAAACCCCCAATGGGGATTAATTCACCCTGGAGGGCATGGCCAGCTTTGTGGGCGGGGCCGGCTTCTAGCACGATGTTTTAAAAACTAGCGCAAAAGGTCGTGGAAGCTCGATTCACGCTGAATGTAATTTGCGCTTAAAATTCCACTATCTATTGTGTCGGTGTCGGCCGAATTACGCCAAAAAAAGAAACAGCGAAACCGAGGCCACGGCATTTAGCTCCAAACTCTAAAGGTTGGGCATTCCCGATTTAAGGTGTCTTCATGCTGCGACTTCAGTATCTTTGTGTTGTGATTTCCGCTTCACTGTTACACCAAAGTTGCAGTAACACTTTGGAGGAGAGTGAGGCGAGACCCCCCCTCCCTCCTTCCCAGAGGAAGTAATCTTTACAGCACTTGGAGCAGGATATGTTAGTGTAGGGAGTCCTTGCTGGCCTGGTTCTACCCGCACCCCAATGACATTTGCCTTGTAAAGGACAGGCGGAGTTCCTGCCACTTACATGGCAAGTTGGAAACTGCTGCAAATGGTGGAGGTCTGAGGCTACAGGGTCGCTACCATTTTCTGGGGTGGGGGTGGTTCAGTGGCTTCTCACCAGAGTTACGACTGCAGACCAGAGGCCCTCCTGATGAATTCTCGGCCTCTTGTTCCGCAAGACAAAAGACAGCCGATGTCGCCCTAATCTGTCAAAGCCAAAGAGATATCTGTAGCTTCGGGTAATAGTAGCTTTTCAACGATTGGAATATGACCAAGGGTATAATGGTTAGTGAACTCTCTGATTAGCTGCCAGTACATCAAAGGATGAACTGGTCATGTTTAATTTAAATAAAGTACTAAAAATATCCCAAGAGAGAAAGATGAAGCCAGCAGATCTTGAAATCCACCTGGGAGGAAACTGTAGTTATTCAGACATGTGCCCTCAAAAGGCTACATTTTGATTGTAATGTAACGCTGACACCAAACCAACAACATCTTGAAACTTATTGTCTAACGGGGTAATTTAGTAACGACTAACCGTGCGTCAGTTGAGGGAACCGCTCTGTGCACTGAGAGGAAACATCCAGCTGAGGCAAGGGTGGTTAGAATGTGGAACTCGCTCCCACAGGGAGTAGCTGAGGCAAATCGCTTAGATGCACTTTACGGCAAAGCTGGATAAGCACACGAGTGAAAAAGAAACAGAAAGACTTGCATTTCGATAGCGCCTTTCATGACCACCGAATGCCCCAAAGCATTTTACAGCCAATGAAGTACTTTTGAAGTGTAGTCACTGTTGTAATGTGGGAAACGTGACAGCCAATTTGCACAGCAAGCTCCCACAAACAGCAATGAGATAATGACCAGATAATCTGTTTTTAGTGATGTTGATTGAGGGATAAATATTGGCCTGAGGGATAAATACCTCCCCTGCTCTTCTTCGCAGTGCCAGGGGATCTATTTACATCTACCCGAGAGAGCAGATGGGCCCTCGGTTTAATGTCTCATCCAAAAGACGGCACTCTCTGACAGTGCTGCACACCCTCAGTACTGCACTGGAGTGTCAGCCTAGATTTTTGTGCTCAAGTCTCTGCAGTGGGACTATGAACCCACGACCTTCTGACTCAGAGGCAAGGGTGCTACCAACTGAGCCACAGCTGACACTGCAAAAAAAAGGAATAGAAGGCTGTGCTGATAGGGTTAGTTGAAGAGGGGTGGGAGGAGGCTCCAGTGGCCCGTCTCTGTGTTGTACACTTTATATAATTCTATGTAATAATATCGGAGCTGTTAATAACCTCGCCTGCGACACTAGCCTGAACGTATTGGAATTCTGTCTGTGAAAACAAGACAAATCCACCAAAAGGGCAGGCACTCCAAAACAAATGAAGACCAAATGAAATTTAATGCATTATGGACATTGAATACAAATTGCTAATCACACTGTGCAGACAGAAAATTATCTTCTGAATTGCCACTGATAAAATTGAAGTTGCCAACTGTGGCCATTTTCATTGTTCACTTTATCGTGAGGTAATTTCCCCCGCCCCCGCCAACTCTCTTGAGTTTTTCTATTTTTATCTGATAGCAAGTGACTGCTTTTTAACCGGTGCCAAGTCTATTGATAATGGTCCATAACCAGTAGAAGTTGCTCTGGACCGTCAGAAGCTCACATGAGCATTTGGCTCTCCCTGAAACGAATGGCCCAGAATTTGCAGTCGGGATGATGCGAACTGGCAGCGGTCGCCATTATTCCGCCTTTGAAACTGATGCCAACTTCGGGATCAGGCGCATGCGGAAGTCCTGAAGTTGAGGTCTGTCATTGACGGATCCAAAGCAGGCTGCGCTGTGCACGCCCCATCCCCCACACCGCGCTGCCCCACCGCCCCGCAGCCCCACCGCCCCGCTGCCCCCACGCCCCACTGCCCCCACACCCCAGCCCCCCACCCCACCACCCCGCCGCCTCCCACACCCCGCCGCTCCACTGCCCCACCCCACCACACCCTGCCGCCCCCACGCCCCAGCCCCCCGCCCGACCGCCCCGCCGCCTCCCACACCCTACCGCCCCCACACCCCACCCCCTCGCCCCCCACACCCTGCCACCCCCCACACACTGCCGCTCCACTGCCCCATGACCCTGCCCCGCACACCCCACTGTCCCCCACACCCCGCCGCTCCACTGCCCCACCTCCACCACACCCCGCCGCCCCCACGCCCCACCCCCCTGCCCCATCGCCCCGCCGCCTCCCACTCCCTGCTGCTCCACCCCCACCTCCCCACCACCAGAGAGCCGACAATCTGCGTAATCAGCCAAATCAGGGAAACTGACGAAAACCTTGGCTCTTCTGCAGTAGTTACGCTGTTAAACTCCCCGCTAAAAGATACAACCAAAGGGATTAGGTGTAACTGGGGTTTTAACAACGATATTATTGCTAAACAAATGTAAAGGGCCTGGGAAACTCATTTTAATTTTGTGCTGTGTGAAATTTGTCTATTTTAATAAAAAATGAAACTTTTCCAAAAAATTGTCTTACCTTTTTATTTATGTTTGTCCATCTTTATTTCAGGCTTGTCCTTTCTTCATGTGAGAGCCTCAATCTTTGTTTTTCTCTCTCTAACCTTTTTAAAACTTTAGAATGTTAAGGGCTTACTCACTTCCTTGTCCACTGCCTGTGAGAGCTCTGCCTTTTGATTGGCTGCTTAGACACCCTGTTGACACCACAGCAGCTCACACAAGGGAATCCCCACTAACTTCTGTTGATTTGAATTGAAGGTCAGCATACCCAAAGTTCTCGACACAGGGATCGCGAGGTCGCTGTGCAAAGTGTACTTCGGGGCCAGCAGTGGACGCCTTCACTTTGCTGCCGACCGCATATTCTGGGCCACTGAGTGAGTGTAGTCAGTGCATATCTGAGCTGTACAGACAACAAACTTTCAAGGCTTGTTGTCCACTTTATGGTGCTTGGCTGCAGTTCCCTGAGCTAAGGAAGGGGAAAAACGAATGGCCTAAAAGCTAGTGGGCGGGTACGAAAAAAACATTCAAAAGTCTAATGGAATGTTGGCCTTTATCTTCTTCTTCGTAGGCAGTCCCTCGGATCCGAGGATGACTTGCTTCCACACTAAAAATGAGTTTTCAGGTGACTGATGAGTCCAATGCGGGACCTACAATCTCTGTCACAGGTGGGGCAGACGGTGGTTGAAGGGGCGGGTGGGTGGGGTGCTTGGGTTGATGTGCGCTCCTTCCGCTGTTTGCGCTTGGCTTCTGCTTGCTCCCGGCGAAGAGACTCGAGGTGTTCAGTGCCCTCCCGGATGCTTCTCCTCCACTTTGTGCAGTTTTGGGCCAGGGATTCCCAGGTGTTGCATCGGTGGGGATGTTGCACTTTTTCAAGGAGGCTTAGAGGGTGTCCTTGAAGCGTTTCCTCTGCCCACCTGGGGCTCTCTTGCCATTGGCCTTTATCTCAAAGGGGCTGGAGTACAAAGGTGTGGGAGTTATGCTACAGTTGTATAAAGCTCTGGTTAGACCCCACCTGGAGTCACTACGTTCAGTTCTGGACACCATACCTGAGGGTGGATATATTGGCCTTGCAGTCGGTGCAGCGCAGATTCACCAGAATGATACCAGGGCTAAAAGGGTTAAATTACAAGGACAGGTTGCATGGACTAGGCTTGTAGTCCCTTGAATATAGAAGAATAACGGTTGATCTAATTGAGGTGTTTAAAATGATTAAAGTATTTGATAGGGTAGATGGAAAAAATTCTGCCTTTTGATTGGCTGCTCAGATAGAGAAATTCGGTATGTTAGCGCTTCCCGTTAGCGCCTGGCGGGGGCGCTAATGGGGCACTAAGGGGATAGCGCCCGGACGCGGCGAATGCAGTGACGCCCACGAACTTCAGTGCCGGTTTAGCGCTGATGCTAAATTTTAGCACCTGGGTCTTTAGCGCCTCGCAGATCGTGACATCATAAAGTACGCAGCGCCCGTTATCGCCCCGGATGGAAAACTGACTCTCGCCCCCTGCTTTAACGCCTCGCGCCGACTACGCCAGCAAGAGGAAAGGTTGTGAACTCGGCTGGCCACTTCGGGAGCGGTAATTAAAGGGAATGCTTTTCAGCCAGCGCATCCTTTATTATTTGCACCAGTCTGGCGTTTGCGCAAAGTTTTTATTGGCCCAGAAATTCAGGTCGGGGGCTTCCCGCGGGTGCAAGCCCCCGACCTGCACTTACCTTGCGCACCGGCAGTTGAGCTGTAGGGCCCCGTGGAATTCCGCACCGAGGCCTGGCCCAGCTGCCTGTGCTTGCATGTCCCAGGGGCGTAGTTAGTGCGATGCATCCCCTGGGATCACGTGAGCCATGGGCAGCCAATCAGAGGTGGGAAAAGCCCATTCATAAGATTGACAGGTAGACCTGTCAAAACTTATAAATACTACGGGCCCAAAATAGCAGTAAACCTTCAAATAATTTTTTTTTTAAATAAAATTTTTTAAATAAACTATAAATTACATTAAATAACTATTTTAAACAATAATTTCAATTTTTGAAAAAAATAAGTTTATATTATAACGGGGCTAAAAATAAACTTACCTTGCTTTAAAGTATTTAAAAATAATAAACCTGTGGAAAAAATGTTTTAATTTTAATTAATTGACCACTTACCTTGCAAAAAGCAGGCCTTACGCGTGTAAATCCTGCAGGCTTACCCTCCCGGGAAAACCTGTAAAAATAACCTAAGTTCAAAGCGCACACACAGCCTCCCCTGCGCGCGCGTTCGACCTCTGAACCTCTTCGTTCAGAGTATCGGAAGTGCCGGTTTCCCGCTCATGCGCAGTGCATGCAGGAAACCGGCAATTCCATTCGGCCTATGGGTGAGTACCCCGTGCATACTCACCCGGGGAGAGCCGAATTTCTGGGTCAATGTTTCATTGGTGTGAGATGTCCAAGCCCTCCACTGTGTGGGAGTGTTTGGGGCTTTAATGGCAGCCGCCCAGGTCACCTTGCAAAACAGAAGTGACGACAACGAGCTTGTGCAGCATCAATGGTCCTTCCCTGTAAGCGAGGGAAGCAGCCTCTGTGATGAAAGAGCGCCGTTTACAACCCGCTCAAAATTGTTCAGCACTCTGCCGCTACCGCCCCGCTCTCGGACTTTAGCGCCCTAAGAGAAGTGGTTAGCGCTTGATTTAGCGCTCCACTTCCCTCTTGGAGCGCTACAACTGAATATCGCGGGAGGTGAGAATGATTAGCGCCTGGCGCTAATTTTTCAACTTTTCAACATTTAGCACCCCAAACGGGGCTAGACTGAATTTCTCCCCCAAACTTTTTCCTCTTTTGGGA
Organism: Somniosus microcephalus; assembly: GCF_052327205.1. NCBI lineage: Eukaryota > Metazoa > Chordata > Chondrichthyes > Squaliformes > Somniosidae > Somniosus > Somniosus microcephalus. Next base: position 51,314,356 of record NC_141009.1, read on the forward strand.
GAATCCAGAACAAAGAGCCAGGCCATTCAGAACAAGGGGGTATAACTATAAAATTAGAGCTCGGTCATTCAAGGGTGATGTCATTGAATTACATAGAATTTACAGCACAGAAACAGGCCTTTCAACTCAATTGGTTCTGTACAGGTCTAACATATCTTCTCTGCTTTTGAATTCTGTTCCTCTGGTAATGAACCACAATGCTTTATTTGCATTTTTATGGCTTTGTTAACCTGCATTGCTACTTTTAATGATTTGTGAATCTGTACCCCAAATTCCTTTGCACCTCTACCCCATTTAAACCCTTATCTTCCAACATTATTCCTTATACCAAATTGCATCACCTCACACTGATCTGTATTGAAATTTATTTGCCATTTACACAGCCATTCTGCAAGTTTGTTAACATCTTGTATTTTGTCGCAGTTTTCCTCAGTATTAACTATACTTAGTGTCTCACCTCCTGAATCCCCAAAGCCGTTCCACCATCTACAAGGAGCAAGTCAGGACTGTGATGGAATACTCTCCACTTGGCTCAGCAGCATCCAGGACAAAGCAGGCTGTTTGATTGGCACCCCACCCACCACCACCGGCGTACCGTGGCTGCAGTGTGTTCCATCTACAAGATGCACTGCAGCAACTCACCAAGGCTTCTTCAATAGCACCTCCCAAACCCACAATCTCTACCACCTAAAAGGACAAGGGCAGCAGGCTCACCTGCAAATTCTCCTCCATGTTACACAGCATCCTGACTTGGAAATATATCACCGTTCCTTCTTGGTTGCTGGGTCAAAATCCTGGAACTCCCTCCCTAACAGCACTATGGGAGTGCCCTCACCACATGGACTGCAGTGGTTTAAGGAGGCAGCCCACCACCACTTTCTCAAGGGCAATTAGGGATGGGCAATAAATGCAGCCCACATCCCAGGAAAGAATTTAAAAAAAAACTACTCTCTGTTTCCTGTTTTGTAGCCAGTTTACTATCCATTTTGCTACTAGTCCCCTTATTGGGTTGGAGTCCCATTCCAGAGAATTGAGCCATTATTAAAAGGTTTTGTTATTTTATAAGAGATTTTAGTTTTGGTGAACTCTTAACAACCTTTCCATTAATTTTAAAGCCTAGAGTTTCTGCTTCTGCGGATTTAGGTCAAGGGGGCGCGACTTCTGCCCACCACAGAGATGGGTCCTTTGAACCCCAGTGGATCTTCTGGTCTTGGGTTTATTTGAACATTGGATGCAGGCAGTCCTGCTTAAACCAACTGAAGGTTTGCTCCTTGCAGGCGTCGGTAGCCTGCCACAGCGTAGGTGGCCTCCATGCTGCCTGCAAAACGGGTAAAATGTATTAAAAACATTTCAGCTCACCTTTTGGGCCTGGGCAGAGCATCGCTCGGAGAGCAATGGCACAGCCAATTGTAAGTCAACAAATTTCTTTGATTTCCCGACATCGTCCGGGAGTGATGGACATCCCTTGTGTCCAGTGTTCTAAAGACGCAAATATGTTGGTGGTAGTACTTCCCTTATATGTATTTAAGCTTCGATTTTAACAAAACCCGCGTGGCGAGAATGGGATGGGTTCGGGTCATATACTCCATGTTGGCGCTTGAGCTCGGGCGGGGTGTAAAGCTGGTGTCTGACCTGTTCTCGTCAGGCAGGCTAAGTTTTAATCAGTTTTAATAAGTTTCAATGCGGCCACCCATATAATGGCGGGGATATCGAATGCTGCCAAGCCCAGGGAGCAGAAACTCAGCAGAAGGGGGATGGCAACAGAATCCATCCCCAAGCAAACTTTTGCCCCTCGACCACGTTGACTCACGAAAAATCAGTCGGGCGGCCAAGAAATCCTGCCTTAATGGTCTTGAGGTCATTGCAGGACACTTTCCACTGAAAATCTTTTACTTCAACTTTTGCCTCAGATTTATCCTGTATACTTTCCTCTATCCTTTGTAATTCCTTTACATGAACCCTGCCAAGTCACACACATGTATAATGGCCTCTTGGGAGAGTAGCCAGAGGGCACCTGCTATCTGTAGAACCGTACCCCAAGCAAGGGAGTCCCCACCTTCAGGTGTGGAAAGGAGAAAATGGAAGAGAAAAACAAACCCTTCAAAGCACCATGCGTATCTGAAGGGTGGGAGCAACTTTGAAAATTGAGCTTGGAGTGACTGAAAAAATGGCTCCAAGGGCTGAGTTTTCAGGCCTATCAAGACATAGCTAAAGGTAAAATTGGCTGCATAAATGCTTAATTTCTGACACCATTTCCTTGTATTAAACAGTCTCCATTGTTCAAAGCGCTCTTGACTCTTTATTGATACAAACCGTGCCATCTTACTCGAGTGGAGTGTTGCCAGAGTCCAATTTAGGAGGTTGTCTCAGATGAGATGCTAGAGGTAGGCTGGAATTTTCACCTTCGGGTCGGGTCGGGTGTGGGCGGGCGGGCGGCGTAGCGGGTCTGAGATGCGATGTTTTCAGCAACGCGCTGCTCAGAGCGATTTTCACTGAATGATGTCATCGATGACTCGTTTCCAGCACCCATATTTAAAGCAGCCTTGCACTCATCTCACTTGAAGGTTTCCAGAGGAGGACGGAAGGTGTGAGAGAAAGGCCACAGTGCTGCTAGAACTTTGGAAGTAGCCAAAGGCAGTGTGCTACACCCCGGTTCCCTGATTCATCGCTGCATACTCTTGTGGAGGCTGTCAGAGCACGCAGGGAGGTCCTCTTCCCTGTTGACAGGCAAATGAGACATCCACAACAACAACTTGTATTTATATAGCGCCTTTAATGCAGTAAAACATCCCAAGGTGCTGCACAGGAGTGTTATAAGACAAAAAATTTGACACCAAGCCACATAAGGATAAATTAGGGCAGGTGACCAAAAACTTGTTCAAAGAGTGTCTTAAAGGAGGAAAGAGAGGTAGCGAGGTGGAGAGGTTTAGGGAGGGAATTCCAGAGCTTAGGGCCTAGACAACAGAAGGCACGGCCACCAAAGGTTGGGCAATTATAATCAGGGATGTGCAAGAGGGCAGAATTAGAGGAGCGCAGATATCTCAGGGGTTGTGGGGCTGAAGGAGATTACAGAAATAGGAAGGGATGAGGTCCTGGAGTGATTTGAAAACAAGGATGAGAATTTTGAAATCGAGGCGCTGCTTAACCGGTAATGTAGGTCAGCGAGCACAGGGGAGCTGGGCGAACGGGACTTGGTGCGAGTTAGGACACGGGCAGCCGAGTTTTGGATGACCTCAAGTTTACGTAGGGTGGAATGTGGGAGACCAGCCGGGAGTGCATTGGAATAGTCAAGTCTAGAGGTAACAAAGGCATGGATGAGGGTTTCAGCAGTGGATGAGTTGAGGCAAGGATGGAGACGGGCGATGTTACAGAGGTGGAAGTAACAAGCAACAAAGAGAGCCTGGCTGGATATTGCTGAGGAGGTCAGCAGCAGGGAGGAGAACCTGGATACAGTGCAGGAATCATTTCAATGATCTCGATGTCAGGAAAGGTGAGTGCAATGCCACACTCACCTTCATCCTGATGTGCCTGTCACCACATCCCCATCACTCTGCATTCCCAAGCCTGCTCTGTGGACAACAGATGGCAAGTGCTCGTAGACCTCCTCACCAAGAGGGGTGTAAATGTTGACTTGTGCCTTCATTGCCCCACTGCTCTGCAGTAGGGTGTTCGTGCAGCAAACGACAATGATTCTGGAGACCCTGGATGGTGCGTACTGAAAGGCTCCTCCAGATCTGTCAAGTCATCTGAAGCGCATCTTCAGCATGTCTATTGTTTGCTCTATTACACATCTGGTGGACATGTGGCTTTCATTATAAAGCTCAGTATATGCCTCAGTATTTGACCTCCTCAGGGGTGATTTGAGACGCGACTTCAGTGGATAGCCCTTGTCTCAGTGGATAGCCCTCGTCTCCAAACAGCCAGCCGGTAAGTGTGTTTGGCGGTACGAAGAGCTGAGGGAGGGTGGACTGGCGCAGCATGAAAGAGCCATGACAGGGAATCTGGCGCACACATGCATGATGATCTTTTTATGGTTGCAGACGAGCTGCACATTGAGGGAGTGGAAGCCCTTGCAGTTCACAAACACTGCTGGCTGATGATGGGGTGCCCTGATGGCCACATGGGTGCAGTCGATGATGCCCTGCACCGGTGGGGAGTCAGCCAGTGCCACAAAGCCAAGCGCCCAATCAGTAACACTGGCCTCATCAGTGACAAATTTGATATAATTGGCTGACTTGCCAAACATGGCATCGGTGACCTGCGTGATGCATCTGTGGGCGGCTGACTGTGAGATGCTGCAAATGTCTGCTACAGATCCCTAGAAAGAGACTGAGGCGAAAAAGTTGAGGGCGGTGGTGACTTTGACAGTCACTGGTAAGGAGTGTCCACCAGAACCTCTGGACAGCAGCTCTTACTCCAGAAGCTACACATGTTTGCAACAACCTGGCGTGATATCTGGAGCCTCCTGAGGCACTGCTGCTCAGTCATGTTGAGGAAGCTCATCCTCTACCTGTATACCCTGTGTTGTGGGTATCGCCTCTGATGCACTGCAGCCCTGTGCTGACCCCTTCTCTCCTGTGGAGCATCAGGTGGTTGAGGAGAAGGCTGCTGTTGTGGTTGCTGCTGCTGCTGCTGGTGTGGCTGGTGTTGTTGGTGGTGGTGCTCATCTTGGTCTGATCCTGCGGACCAAGGTGAGACAGTATAAGCGGTACCCATGCTGATTTAGTAGATGGCAGGTGAAGTCGTAATCAGAGGGACATTCCCTCAATGTTCTAATACTGAGTAGCAACATGGTGAGAGTGGCTTCGGAGGTTGCAGAAATGACCTGCAAACTGCAGAAACCTAAACCTGTGCACAAAATGGAGTCATCAACAGCCTTTCCCTTCAGCAGCTAATGAAGTGTAAGACGGGTCTATTTATCTGGTATTCCCAGCTGTCAATTATTGCTCTCACACAATGACCACTGAGCTTCCGCCTGCCCTTCACAGGCAAGGTTCCCAAGCTCCGGGCTTCCTGTGCTCATGTCGTTAAATTCTGAAGCTGCAGTTAAAAAGCCTGCTAAGGGTCTGATAACAAGCATTTGATGAGTTTAATTAGGTCGCCCGCCTCTCCCGATCGGGTCTGGCTAATGCGCCCGAGTTAAAGGCGTGAGGAGGCAGGATGAATGCAGGTTCCCAGTTTCGCTAATTTTACAGCCGCCCCGCCTCCAAACCCGCACGCACGGCAGCGGGAAACTTCCGGCCGTCGTTTCCCATTCCGGCAGCTGCACGCCCACTGCTGTATAGCTGAAGCTGGTAGAAGCTGGTACAAAGCAGGACAGTCCGGTCTCTTCCAACACTGACATGGTCTTGTGAGATGCGTTTGAGAAGAACTCCACTTTTGTTGCACAAAGAGCAACAGTATAATTTGGCTCCGTCGGCCCACAAACTGACAGCTGGTACCAGTCTCAAACCAACTGATCGATTATATCCTAAAAACAGGTTGTTTCCTCTGGCTGGAGAGTCGAGAACTAGGGGGTGTTGTGTATGTACCTTTAAGAGAATAACTGGTCTCAGACTGCAGTACCGGCAGTGACCACCCCTGTATAAAAGGCACTAGTGAGCCTCTGTTGTTTTCAGTTCCCGATTGACTTCAATCAGTAAAGACTTGTTTTGTTCAACTCCTGCTGTCCGTGTCTCAAACATTTATGGACATAATACTGGCGACGAGCAGATACGAACTTACCTACAGTCTGCACCACCTCCTGGGATCCATTCCTACAGCGAAGTGAGCAGAGGTCGAGGCCAGAAAAAAAAATGTAAGAAGCAGTAGAAACGGGCGTCGACCGTGGGCATCTACACCTGTGTTAGCGGAGTTGAAGATTGCTGGAGAAGCTGTCGAAAGTGGGACCTGGTTCCTGTCGACGGTGCTTCAGCTAATCGGGCTGGTGGCAGATAGTACACTGATCCTTCCTGGGCTGCGGCGGGCGCGAGCTCGAGCGGGTGGCTTGCAATGGGGCCGAACAGCGTTGTTGGGAAGAAGAGAGAGAGAGGGTGGAGCACACAGGGCGCGGCCGGTGCTACGAAGCCGGGCTGCGTATAGACCCGAGAAGAGGGAGGCAAGAGTCCCACAGGGTTGTTCCACGATGGGAAAATAATAAAAAAAGAAATATTAAACGCGCAAGAAACCGCAGAAAGCAGCGCTAGCAACAGCGGGGAAGAAGGCAAAGCGCGGGAGGCGCCATCTTATTCAGTGGGGAAGAAGGCAAAGCGCGGGAGGCGCCATTTTAGATTGACAAGATGCCGAAGACTGGCTGTATCACTGCCTTTGATAATACAATAGAGGACTGGACCACGTATGTGGAAAGAGTCGAGGTATATTGTGAGGCAAACGAAATAGCTGATGAGAAAAAGGCATCGGTATTGCTAAACTTAATGGGCGCGGGAACATACGGCCTATTGCGGGACCTGATTACTCCAGCCAAACCGAAGGCGAAGAGTTTTAACGAAATTGTTGCTGTCCTACAGGAACACCTAAACCCTGCACCGCTGTTGATAGCAGAAAGATTTAAATTCCACAGGAGAACTCAGCATAAAGATGAGAGCAATGCTGAGTACCTTACGGAACTACGCAAGCTATCAAAGCACTGCCAGTTCGGAGCAGGACTGGCAGATACCCTGCGGGACAAATTTGTCTGTGGACTCCTGAGTGAAGGAACACAGAAGAAGTTACTCTCAGAGAAAGAGCTGACGCTAGATAAGGCTTTCAGCATGGCAGTATCGTACGAAGCAGCAGCCAGGGGAGCTGCAGAAATTCAACAAAAGCCACAGGAATACGGCACCCATGAAATGACACGGGGATTTGCAAAATGTTATCGCTGCGGCAGAACCAACCATGACCAGAATGACTGCTGGTCCAAAGACAAAATATGCAGGCAATGCAGAAAGATGGGACACATTGCACGAGTTTGCAGGTCTGGGAAGAAGACCAGCGACAACAAAAAGGCTACTAAGGAACCGTACAAGAAAGTACAAAAGATGACGGACAGTAGTTCCGAAGACCAGATGAGCGATAGTGAATCCGGGAACAGGAGACTAAGCTGTCTCAAACTTCACAATGTAATCGCAAAAGAGGATCACCGAACCATTTGGGTCACCCTCACGATAGCAGGGTCCCAATTTAAAATGGAATTGGATACAGGATCAGCGCTAACCGTCATGAATCGACGAGACTACGAGCGGCTATTCTCACACATACCCTTGAGAGAGACATCCATCGTCTTGACGACGTATACAGGGCAAAAAGTATACCCCAGAGGAAAAATAAGGGTGCCTGTTGAATACAACTTCAAGAAAATACGGAAATTGTATCTCTACATACTGCAAAATGGTGGACCACCGTTATTGGGACGTGAATGGATCAGGAAGATAAGCTTAGATTGGCACTCCATTCATGCAATGACGGCGGATGGTAAAAAAGATGAAGACGTCACTCCTGGACGATTGTCAACAATCTTAGCTAACGCCAAAGAGGTATTTCAACAAGAACTGGGCACTCTTAAAGGTGTAACCGCCTCGATAAAAATAGCAGAGAATGCAATTCCCAAGTTTTTCAAAGCAAGACCGGTACCATATGCAATTCACCCAGCCGTCGAGGCAGAGCTGGAGAATCTGGAGAAGGCAGGCGTGTTGTCTAAGGTCGACTGGAGCGAGTGGGCGACACCCATCGTTCCTGTCATGAAGAAAACGTTAAGCAATAAGTCTGAGGAGCCAAGGAAGGTTCGCCTCTGTGGGGATTTCAAGGTGACGGTGAACCCAGCCCTTCACACAGTACAATATCCTCTTCCAAGGATAGAAGACATCTTTGCCTCACTGTCTGGAGGGAAGCGTTTTACAAAAATTGACCTAGCACAAGCATATTTGCAGATGAAGGTTGAAGAATCCTCTAGGAAGTATCTCACCATTAACACTCACAAAGGTCTTTACCAGTATCATCAATTGGTATTCGGAGTAGCATCGGCTCCGGCGATATGGCAAAGAGCGATGGAACAAGTCCTGCAAGGGATTCCGGGGACTCAGTGTTACTTGGACGACATCCTTGTGACAGGTGAAGATGACAGTGAACACCTTAGCAACCTAGAACAGGTGCTCACTAGACTACGGGAACATGGGCTACGAGCCAACCGCCCAAAGTGCGAGTTTTTTAAGAAACAGATATCGTATTGTGGCCACGTGATTGATGAAGAGGGGTTACATAAGTCCCCTTACAAAATTGAAGCGGTTGTTAAGGCCCCGGCGCCTGAAAATGTGTCGCAACTGAGGTCATTCCTCGGATTGGTGAATTACTACCATAAGTTTTTGCCGAATTTGTCGACAATTCTGCACCCACTGAACGCCCTGCTACGAACGGGAGTAGCATGGAAATGGAGCAATGACTGCAAGCGGGCCTTTCAGAAGAGTAAGGACTTAATCACTTCAAGAGAAGTATTGGCTCACTACAACCCAGCACTGCCGATCAGACTGGCGTGTCATGCGTCTCCCTACGGCATTGGGGCGGTATTGTCACGTAAATTCCTTGATGGTTTAGAGAGGCCGATAGCTTTTGCGTCACGCTCGTTAACTTCTGCCGAGCGTAACTACGCCCAGATTGACAGAGAGGCCCTCAGCCTAGTGTGGGGGGTGAAGAAGTTCAATCACTACCCGCACGGTCAAAAATTTACTCTACTAAACGATCATCAACCTCTTGTCTCCATTTTCAACCCTCAGAAGGGCGTACCGATAATGACAGCGCAACGGCTGCAGAGGTGGTCCCTTTTCCTAGGGGCACACCAATATGACATCGAGTACAAAGGAACTAAACAGCATGGGAATGCTGATGGATTGTCACACCTACCGTTGCCGACGGTGGAAGAAGAAAACCTTGTAGTGGATCCAATGGAGTTATTCTACTCGACCATAGTCGAATGTCTCCCTGTGACGAATGCAAACATAGAAAAGGAAACACGGAATGACCCGACACTATCGCGGGTCTATGATTTAATGGTGAAGGGATGGCCAGCACATGGCAAACCACTGCTGCCAGCATTCTCGCCAAGAAGAGAACAGCTGTCAGTGTGCAGAGGAACCTTGATGTGTGGATCCAGAGTAGTAATTTCACCTAAGTTGACGGATAGAGTGCTCAATGAGCTTCATGAGGGTCATCTGGGTGGGGTAAAAATGAAAAACTTAGCCAGAGCGTTTGTGTGGTGGCCGGGAATCGATAGAGAAATCGAAGAGTTGACCAAGAGCTGTGCAGGATGCCAGAAGGTCCAAAACGCCCCACCACAAGCTCCTCTACACCCATGGGAGTGGCCCTCATCTCCATGGCAAAAGGTGCACATTGATTTTGCTGGTCCCTTCATGGACGCAATGTTTTTAATTGCGGTGGATGCACATTCAAAGTGGCCAGAGGTAATAAAAATGTCCTCAACCACCACAGAAAAAACTATCACAGTTTTACGAACCATATTCGCCAGGAATCGGCTGCCTGAACAGATTTGCTCTGACAATGGACCACAGTTTGTGTCTGAAGAGTTCCAGAGGTTCTTAAAGAACAATGGTGTTAAGCATTACACATCTGCCCCATATCACCCAGCCACTAATGGATTGGCCGAGAGGTTTGTCCAAACATTCAAGAAGGCTAACAAGGCAATGTGTAATGAAGATATACCCCTACAACACAAGGTGGACAACTTCTTGTTTGCCTACCGGAATGCGACACATGCGGTTACCAACCAAACTCCAGCCATGATGTTCTTCAATCGAAGACTACGGTGCCGCTTGGATTTGGTTAAGCCAAATGTCCGAAGAGATGTGGAGAACAGGCAGTTTCAGAATATGAATGAAAGGCCGACCAGGAGTTTTAAGATAGGTCAACCAGTTTTGGCCCGGGTCTACCGCACTGAGAAATGGCAGCCAGGAACGATTTGTACACGGCAAGGACCTTTCATGTATACCGTGGACATTGGAGAGAGCATTGTAAGACGCCATGCTGACCAGATTCTAGAGTCATTGGAAAACATCAACTCCACACCACGATCTGATACACCTGGCAATGAAATCGACGTACCAATTGCAGCTACCGCAGAATCGGTGATATTGGAAGCAGATGAACCAAACAATGACATTGATCCCGACTCAACATTGCCAGAAGAACCTGATACCCCAAAGAGGCGTTATCCAGATAGAATCAGGAAGCCTCCTCAAAGACTGAACTTATAATTGCTTAAACTTAACCAATGTATCTAGCAACCGTAATTGTGATTGTAATTAGTTATCATTTAGTTGTTAAATGAATGTTATGTACTGTTTATCTAAAAGGGGAGGAATTGTTGTGTATGTACCTTTAAGAGAATAACTGGTCTCAGACTGCAGTACCGGCAGTGACCACCCCTGTATAAAAGGCGCTAGTGAGCCTCTGTTGTTTTCAGTTCCCGATTGATTTCAATCAGTAAAGACTTGTTTTGTTCAACTCCTGCTGTCCGTGTCTCAATCATTCATGGACATAATAGGGGCCATAGTCTCAGGATAAGGGGTCGGCCATTTAAGACTGAGATGAGGAGGAATTTCTTCACTCAGAGTGTTGTGAAACTTTGGGATTCTCTGCCCCAAAGGGCTGTGCATGCTGAGTCTTTGAGTATATTTAAGGCTGAAATAGATAGATTTTTGGACTCCAGGGGAATCAAGGGATATGGAGATCGGGCGGGAAAGTGGAGTTGAGGTCGATGATCAGCCATGACCTTATTGAATGGCGGAGCAGGCTCGAGGGGCCGTGTGGCGGAGCGGGCTCGAGGGGCCGTGTGGCGGAGCAGGCTCGAGGGGCCGTATGGCCTACTCCTGCTCTTATTTCTTATGTTCTTATGTTCTTATATCAAATAATTTTACATTATTAAAGTAAATGGAAAATTGTTAAAATTTATATGTGCTGGTTCGATTGTGTTAAGTTGTACGTGTGATACTGGACTCAGCAATTTAAGAGAGTTCAACGATGTGTAACATCATACAGGAATTAAGAAAGCTCATTTGATGAAACTTTTCTCTCGTGTTAATATGATTCAGAAATGTTCTGCACTATTGAATATTTCTTCTCATGCTATTTGTAATTACATATAATCAATTTACTTTAAGAACAGCTATAACCTATTTCATTAGTTGCGAGTCTAGTTCTCTGACGAAATTGGGCACATTTTTCAAATAAAACTTACTCTGTGGCAAAACAAACAGCAAGATGCGTCCAGAGGCAACTCGTAATCCAATGTAATTCTATGTATACTGTGTTGATAGTTGTCTCATTGACGTGACCCCTGGTACATATTGAAAGCACAGAGCAGTCTTGAGAAATTGTATTGTGGTTTGAGTTGAGAATCAAGAGCACCATTCAGCTCCAATAACCCTGGTTCCACAGGTAATGATTTACCCTACTCCTCTTCTTTGGAGATCCTCGAAAAAGACACCCTAGCCATTCAGTAGCTTTTCCCAAGGGTGAACGGGCCAAGTTTAGAAGAATGAGAGGGGATCTCATTGAAACGTGTAACATTCTGACAGGGCTAGACAGACTGGATGCAGGGAGGATGTTTCTCCTGGCTAGGACATTTAGGACTGAGATGAGAAGAAATTTCTTCACTCAGAGGGTGGTGAACCTGTGGAATTCTCTACCACAGAAGGCTGTGAAGGCCAAGTCACTGGATAAAGTAATCCCTCCCCAACCGCGGGGGATACGTCCCTGAAACCCCCCGTGGTTAGTAAAACCGTGGTTGGCAAATACAGTATAAATGTTCAAATAACGCAATAAAAAAGAATATAAAAGCAATAAAATCATGTTATTTACCTTAATCCTAAATTAAAAACCGCGTTTACGCAAAATTCACTGCCGCGGTTGGCAAAAGTTGTCGCAGAGAGGAAACCGTGTATACTTGAAATCCGCGAATGGCAAAACCGCAGTTGGGGCGGGATTCCTGTATATTTAAGGAGATAGATAGATTTCTAGATGCAAAAGGCGTCAAGGGGAATGGGGAGACAGCGGGAATATGGTATTGCGATAGAGGATCAGCCATGATCATATTGAATGGTGGAGGAGGCTCGAAAGGCTGAATGGCCTACTGCTGCTCCTATGTTTCTATGTTTCTAGGTGACTAAGAAGTGGCTCCAACCCTGACCTGGTTGAAGAATAGGCGGACATCAGTCAGGACTGACTTTTGCCAAACCGCACGTTATTTGCCACTCCATTACGCCCTGCCTGCCTGCCCATAACAAAGTCTAAAATCAAACCCCTGGTCTCAGTTAGCTGGGGTCAGACGGCTCAAATCTATTTCATGTTGGACTCCTCCCTGGTAGAGGAGGCCTTCATCCCATTGAAGTAGATTTGATTTGACCCCCGAGGACCCTAAGGCACGGTAAATCTGAAACGCGGACATTCCTCAGCTTGACGTTTGCAAAAGTTCCCGCTCACAGAAAAGATGCACACTTGGATTCTCCCAGCATGTCTGAGTGTGATAAATCAGCGCAATTAGATGTGCCGTGACTAACTGGAAGAAGTCAGTCCTACTTCTGCTCACAGTAAGTCAATGATTAATATTATTTTACGTAAGATGCTGAAGCCCATCAAATTGCCACATAGGTTGGCATAAATCTGTCACCTGTCTTATTAGAATGAAAATGTGAGTGATCTCGAACAGAACTCTCTTGCCACATTTGGTGTCTTTCAGATTCTCTTCAGTAGGCCTGCACAACACAAAATAATTCCTATCATTTTCAATTCTTTGTGCATCCACTGCAAGAAAAGCCAATCAGTCCCACAGACTCTTAAAAAATCTCACAATATTGACTTCACTGTAAATTATGCAGAGAGCTATCGCTACCGTGCGGTTCAACGCTTATACCCTTCTTCCCCATTATCTGCAAAGACACAGAGCTAATGCATGAAAAATGTTAAAATGAGGCAGAAAAAAATTGAATTACGTTCATGCCAATTTAGATACCAATCGCTGAAAAGTCCGGCGGAGCGGAATAGCATTCCACAATTATCAGTGTTCAAACATGTCAATTATTCCTACGAAAATTCTTTGCTCGCTCTGTTGCCACAGGCGTTAACCCATTTATTTTAAAAGGGTTAGCACCTTAAAATAGCAGGCACGATCATTTCAGATGAACACCTGGCTGTATTTGCATGCTAATATTGTACCGCATGCTGGAAAGAAATGAAGCTGGAGGTTTTATTGATCAATGATGCAAGAGACCTTTTTTTTATTCGTTTCTTGTTTTAAGCTTCAATTTTTCTCCATACTCTTTGTAAATATGGTTTGTGCTGTTTTGCTATATAGCCGCTCCCTTCCACTTCAATATTCGAAAGCACACGAGCGGTATTTCAAATAACAACAACAACTTGTATTTATATAGCGCCTTTAACGCCCTGCCTGTCCACCAGCCTGTCTATGTCTTCTTGAAGTCTGTTACTATCCTCCTTACTGTTCACTATACTTCCATGTAATTCTACCCTGTACAACCAATTCTAAGTCATTAATATATATCATGAAAAGCAGTGGTCCTAGTACCGACCCCTAGGGAATACCACTGTATACCTTCCTCCAGTCTGAAAAACAACCGTTCACCACTACACTCTGTTTCCTGTCACTTAGCCAATTTCTTATCCAGGCTGCCACTGTCCCTTTTATTCCATGGGCTTCAACTTTGCTGGCAAGCCTATTATGTGGCACTTTATCAAACACCTTTTGGAAATCCATGTACAACACATCAACTGCATTGCCCTCATCAACCCTCTTTGTTACCTCATCAAAAAACTCAATCAAGTTAGTTAAACACGATTTGCATTTAACAAATCCATGCTGGCTTTCCTTAATTAATCCACACTTGTCCAAGTGACTGTTAATTTTGTCCTGGATTATCGTTTCTAAAAGCGTCTCCACTATTGAGTAAGCACAGCTTTATCTGCCCAAAATAAGCAGAGCACTTAAGACGCAGTAAGCAGCAACTTTGAAATTGAGATTAATGCAAACGGATAATGTTTATCGTTTTTTGGCCAATATAAGCAACTGCCCAATTTAAGTGTGGATGTTTTGAGTGGTGGAGACTGCAGTGCTTTGGGATCTTTAACATCTGCCAGAAGAGACAGATGAGGCCTTGATTGAACGGCACCCACACCAAAGTAGCACCCCCTCAGGACTGCACTGAAGTATCAGCCTAGATGTGTGGTCAAGTCCTAGTTTGTGGCTTGAAGCCACAACCTAATGCCTCAGAGGACAGAGAGCCAGCGACTGAGCCAAGCTGATATTTTGAAAATCCTGCTTTGCATCTATTACTGACCTTCAATTTGTTTGTAGACAAAGCAAGCCTTTGACATGAAGTTGAAGATTCCATTGACTGATCCTGAGGTCATGACTGGCAGAGCATTTCCTGACCTTTGGCGTTTTGACCAAAGAGTATCACCAAATAAATGACTGAAGGGTTGCATAATTTTGCAATCTTTGTCATACATGCAAATTTCTGTCTCACTTTTAATAACAAAAGTGTGAGGAAAGTGAAAGAAAGCCAGTCATTTCCAGTTGGCTTTTTCTCAGCTTTGGGACAGGATGAACCATCACAAATGGCTGCCAGGAACTTCTCAGCAACAAACAATACGCTATAACTGACCTCGGAATGTGTTTAGCAGCAATTTGCTCTGTTTGATCTCAGGATGTGCCTAGTTACAGCTTGTGGCCAGAAAATGTTAGGTCAGTCCTCAACTTCGGCAGAGAATAATACATCTTGTGTTACATTATCTAATGTCCCTGGGCTTCTAAAACAATGAGGGGCCAATTTTCCTCGCCTCTCTCCACCCTAGTGGTGGGCAGGTGCAGTCCGCCCAAAGTGTCTAGCATCTGTCCAGGTCCAGAATTGCTTGTGTTTCCTGTCTTTTGTCATTAGTGTAGCATGGGAGCACCCCCCGAGCAGGCTCAACCCCTGTAAGACCTAGCACTGGTGAAATTCCCAGGATATTAAAGCACTGTAACTGTGTGCCTGGCCGCCACCATCAGTCCATAGGATTTGAGGCCTAAGATCATCTGGGGGGCAGGGGGTGTGGTGGGGGGGGGGGGGGAAGTTCAAATAAAGTTAAATGTTACTTGCTTGTTTAAGGTACAGGCCATTCCCAGGACTCCTATACACCCTCCAGTCCGTAGAGGTCCCCAAACGAACCCCAATGTCTGGTTTCCTTGACTGCTGCTCTGCTTGTGCGGGATCGCACTGTCGAGAAGGGAAATGAAACAGGAGGTCAGCAAAGCCTTTTTCTGCCTCATTCACATGTCGACAATGGGCCTGCACCTATTGCAGGGACAGGGTCTGCCTCACCTTCTCCCTGGAAAGCCCCAGAAATCCCAAGATAACTCAAGGGAGGTTGAAAACCCAATGTAATGGGTCTCCACCCCCTTGTTCCTGACCTTTGCACTCGGAATTAGGCACTCCTCAGGGACAAGTCCAATGAAGTTCAGTTGAACGATTGTTCTAGAAATGTTTTTATTTGACCCCCCATTCTTTGGTTTGGGATTAAGTTGGTGTTGCGAGCAATATGTTTTCTCATAAGCGAATCTATTTTGATCACTGTGTACGGCAATGATCTGGGGTGACCCTGTTCCCCTCTGTCCTGTAGGTTTTGCAATTCATCAACTGTAGTGTATGTACCTTTAAGAGAGAACTACTTTTACAGCTCCTGTATACTGTAGTACCGGCAGTGACCACACCTGTATATAAGCCTTGAGCATGCCTCTGTACTGTCAGTCTTTAGACTACCCTCCTCCAGTAAACACCTGTTGATTGTTAAGTTACAGCCTCCGTGTAGTTATTGGAAAACATCATACTTTAAGAATCACGGATTCAACAATGGCGACGAGGTCGATTCGAATCTACCTGCAACTCTGCATTTTCCTTCAAGGATTCGCTCCGGGAGGGCGGTGGAAGAAGGTCGAGGCCGGAATCACGGGCGTCGACCACGAGCAACCGCCCAGTCATCCGGCAGAGAGTGAACATCGCAGGGGAGGCTGTTGAGAGCCGGGCTTGGTTCCCCAGCCACGACGATCCAGCAACAGACTGGCAACAGGTACAGCGCAGACCCTTCCCGGACAGCGGCAGCTGGAGCCGACCGACGGCAGAGAAAAAGCTGAGCAGCGTCGACGGGGTAAGAGAGAGGGTGAAGCGCACAGGGCGCAGCCGGGGGTTGAAAACCAAGCGGCGTCGAGGAAAAACAAAACAGAGAGAGAGGGTAAAGCAGCAGCCGGGTTCAGGACCGAGCAGCGGCAACGGAAAAGGCGCACAGGAGAACGCGCAGAGCACAGCCAGGGCTCAAGGGCTGAACAGCGTCCACGGGGAGAAGAAGGGAGAGCGCGGGAGACGCCATTGAGCCGCGGAGAAGAAGGGAGAGCGCGTGAGATGCCATTTTTAGTAGCCGCAGCGGAGAAGAAGGGCGAGCACGGGAAGAAAGGAAAGCGCGGGAGACGCCATTTTGTGCCAGCGGAGAAGAAGGGAGAGCGCGGGAGACGCCATTTTAGACAGTTAAATCACATCCAGGGATGCCGAAGAGTGGCAGTATCACTGCGTTCGACAATGAAGTCGAAGATTGGGCGACATATGTGGAACGCATTGAGGTGTACTGCAGGGCGAATGAAGTGCCAGATGCTAAGAAAGCACTGGTTTTGTTAAATTCCATGGGTGCAAAAACTTATGGCTTACTGCAAAACCTAATAATCCCAGAGAAGCCCAAGGATAAGAATTTCGAAAGCATAGTAGAAATCCTACAGGACCACTTAAACCCCACACTGCTGCTGATAGCAAAAAGATTTAAGTTCCACAAAAGGAACCAGCATAAAGACGAAAGTAATGCTGAGTATTTAACGGAACTGCGCAAGCTATCAAAACACTGCCAGTTTGGAGTGGGACTAGCAGATACGTTAAGGGACAAGTTTGTGTGTGGGCTTCAAAGTGAAGGAACCCAGAAACGGCTTCTATCAGAAAAAGATCTTAAGCTGGACAAGGCTTTCAGCATGGCAGTATCACACGAAGCAGCCGCACAGGGCGCAGCAGAGATACAACAGAGACCACAAGAATATGGCACCAATGAAATGTCATATGGAGCAGGGAAGTGTTATCGCTGCGGCAGAACAACACGCGACCAGAAGGATTGTTGGTTCAAGGACCAAGTATGCAGACAGTGTGGAAAAGCAGGACACATAGCAAGAGTCTGCAGGTCTGGGAAGAAAACCAACAGCAAGAAATCTCCACAGGAGAAGTACAAAAAGGTACATAAGGTGATGGACAGTAGTTCAGACGAACAGAAAAGTGATACAGACTCAGGAAGCAAGGAGCTGGGTTTTCTGAAACTACATAAGGTAATCAAAATGGAGGATCACCAGACTATCTGGGTCACACTCAAGATAGACGGAGTCCAAGTGAAAATGGAATTGGACACAGAATCAGCCCTAACAGTCAGAAACCAAAGGGACTACAAGCGGCTATTTTCACATATAACCTTGAAAGCTACAGAGATTCTCTTGAAGACGTACATGATGCAAAAAGTCTACCCCAAAGGAAAAATAGGGTGAAAGTGATATACAAAGGCCAGGAAATACCTAAAATGGACCAATATGTATTGCCAGATGGAGGACCACCACTATTAGGACGTGAATGGATCCGGAAGATACAATTAGATTGGCATTCCATACAGGCACTGAAGGTTGAGGCCAAAAAGGATGATGACGTCACACCTGGATGACTGTCAAAAATGCTAACTGATGCACAAGAAGTGTTCCAGCAGGGACTCGGAACACTAAAAGGCATAACAGCAATGATTAAAATAGAGGAAAATGCAAGCCCAAAGTTTTTAAGGCCAGCCTGGTGCCTTATGCGATCCGACCAGCCGTCGAAGCAGAGCTGGAAGGGTTGGAACATTCAGGAGTACTGTCCAAAGTAGACTGGAGCGAGTGGGCTGCACCCATCGTTCCTGTAATGAAGAGGTCGTTGAGTAATACGCCTGGGGTACCAAAGAAGGTCCACATCAGTGGGGATTTTAAGGTGACAGTGAACCCAGTCCTTCACACGGTACAATATCTGCTTCCACGGATTGAGAATATTTTCGCCTCGCTATCTGGAGGTAAACGCTTCACCAAAATTTATCTGGCCCAGGCGTACTTGCAAATGGTGGTAGAAGAAGCCTCGAAACAATACCTCATGATCAACACTCATAAAGGTCTCTACCAATACAACTGGCTGGTGTTCGGGGTAGCATCGGCTCCGGCTATTTGGCAAAGGGCAATGGATCAAGTCCTGCAAGGGATTCCAGGGACCCAGTGTTATTTGGATGATATCCTGGTCACGGGCGAAAATGACAGTGATCACCTCGCTAACCTGGAGAAGATGCTCACATCAAAAGAGGTGTTGGCCCATTTCAACCCAGCACTACCAATTTGGTTGGCATGTGATGCATCACCCTATGGTATTGGAGCGGTGCTGTCGCACAAATTCCCAGACGGGTTGGAGAGGCCAGTAGCCTTTGCGTCTCGGTCACTAACCTCAGCCGAGCGCAACTATGCCCAGATTGACAGGGAGGCTCACAGCCTAGTATGGAGAGTAAAAAAATTCAACCACTATCTGCATGGGCAGAAGTTCACCTTGCTGACTGACCACCAACCACTTGTCTCCATCTTCAATCCAAAGAAGGGCGTTCCGGTGATGACTGCACAATGGTTACAAAGATGGTCCCTTTTTCTAGGGGTGAACCAATATGAAATAGAATATAAAGGCACGAAACAGCATGGAAACGCTGATGGGCTATCATGCCTACCACTGCCTACTGTGGAGGAAGCACCAGCAGTGGACCCTATCGAGTTATTTTATTCGTCAATAATTGAACGATTGCCAGTAACTAACGCGGATATAGAGAAGGAGACCCGCAATGATCCAACATTGTCTCGGGTATATGATTTGACGGTGAGGGGATGGCCAACACATGGCGACTCACTGTTGCCAGCATTCTCATCCAGAAGAGAACAGCTGTCAGTATGCCAGGGGACAGTGATGTGTGGATCCCAAGTGGTAATTCCACCCAAGTTAAGGGAGAGAGTGCTCAATGAGCTTCACGAAGGTCATCTGGGAGGGGTGAAAATGAAAAGCCTTGCTAGGGCTTATGTGTGGTGGCCGGGGATCGATCAACAAATCGAGGACCTAACCAAGAGCTGCTCAGGATGCCAGAAGTTCCAAAATGCACCACCACATGCCCCTCTACACCCATGGGAGTGGCCCTCCTCTCCATGGCAACGGGTGCATATTGATTTTGCTGGTCCATTCATGGACTCAATGTTCTTAACAGCAGTGGATGCTCACTCGAAATGGCCTGAGGTGATAAAAATGTCCTCAACCACTACAGAGAAAACGATTGCAGTCCTATGGACCATATTTGCCAGGAACGGCTTGCCAGAGCAGATTTGCTCTGATAATGGACCACAGTTTGTGTCCGAAGAGTTTCGGAAATTTATGAGAAGGAATGGGGTTAGGCATTGCACATCCGCCCCGTATCATCCAGCCACAAATGGATTGGCTGAGAGGTTCATACAAACCTTTAAAAAGGCGATAAAGGCCATGTGAAATGATGAAATTCCATTACAGCATAAGGTGGACAATTTCCTGTTAGCCTACAGAAATGCGACACATGCAGTTACCAACCAGACCCCGGCCATGATGTTCTTTAACCGAAGGTTGAGATCGCGTCTGGATTTGCTCAGACCAAATGTGCGAAGAAATGTTGAGGGTAAACAAATCCAGCACATCAATGAGAAGCCGACAAGGAGCTTCAATGTAGGACAACCAGTCTTGGCCCGTGACTACCGAGCAGAGAAATGGCAACCCGGAACGATATGCACATGGCAGGGGCCATTAATGTACACAGTGGATGTCGGGGAGAACATTGTGAGACGCCACGTCGACCAGATCTTAGCGTCACAGGAATGAGTCAACCCCATGTCTCGCGTCCCTGGGGATGAACCCGACATACCGGTAGCATCTACCTCAGAAACAGTAGCAGTGGAAACTGATGAAATAACCGACGAAAAGGGGCCAGAATCGCCTCCGCACCAAGAACAAGAACCTCAGGAAAGGCGCTATCCAGAAAGGATCAGGAAGCCGCCCCAAAGACTGAATCTATAAATGGACTATTTCAGTTTAATGTGCATGTTAAAGTGTTAATTGTTATTTGAACATTATTGGTACTGCTAATCTAAAAGGGGAGGAATTGTAGTGTATGTACCTTTAAGAGAGAACTACTTTTACAGCTCCTGTGTCCTGTAGTACCGACAGTGACCACACCTGTATATAAGCCTTGAGCATGCCTCTGTACTGTTAGTCTTTAGACTACCCTCCTCCAGTAAACACCTGTTGATTGTTAAGTTACAGCCTCCGTGTAGTTATTGGAAAACATCATACTTTAAGAATCACGGATTCAACAAACTATTAATAATTCAGTCATAGAACAAATGCATCAGAATGTGAAGCTATTTCCATCTCTGGAACATTGCTCGACCCTCCCTTGCCTCAGTTCACCTGTTGCTGAAATCCTCATCCATGCCTTTGTTACCTCTACACTTGACTATTCCAATGCACTCCTGGCCGGCCTCCCACATTCTACCCCCTGTAAACTTGAGGTTATCCAAAACTCTGCTGCCCGTGTCCTAACTCACACCAAGTCCCATTCTCTCGGTTAAGCAATGCCTTGATTTAAAAATTCTCATCCTGGTTTTCAAATCCCTCCATGGCCTCGCCCCTCCCTAGCTCTGTAATCTCCTCCAGCCCATAAACACACTGGGATATCTGCACTCCTCCAATTCTGGCCCCTTGAGCGTTCCTGATTATAATCGCCGACCCTTGGTGGCCGTGCCTTCAGCTGCCTGGGCCCTAAGCTCTGGAATTCCCTTCCTAAACCTCTCTACCTTTCTTTCCTCCTTTAAGATCTTTAAAACCTACCTCTTTGACCAAGCTTTTGGTCATCTGCTCTAATATCTCCTTATGTGGCTTGGTGTCAAATTTTTGTTTGATAACGGTCCTTTGAAGCGCCTTAGAACGTTTTACTTAAAGGTGCTATATAAATATAAGTTGTTCTTGTTGTTCAGATCCTCCTCAGGAAAGGTAACTACAGAGTAGATAAACTGTAATTTTATTTCATTAAGACGGATAGTTATATTTTCAAACAAAGTGCCGGGCCACTGCAATAGGCTAACATTCTGGGTGAAACCTAATATCATAGAGTTTTACAAAAGCAAAATACTGTGGATGTTGGAAATCTGAAATAATAACAGAAAATGCTGGAAACACTCAGCAGGTCAGGCAGCATCTGTAGAGAGATAAACAGAGTTAACGTTTCAGGTCAATGACATTTCATCAGAACTTGAAAAAGAGATGTTACAATTTTTAAGCAAGTACAGAGGCAGAGACTTGAGCACATAAAGCTAGGTTGGCAGTACTGAAGGGGTGCTGCACTGTCGGAGGTGCCGTCTTTTGGATGACTCGTTAAACCGAGGTCCCGTCTGCTCTCTCAGGTGGACATAAAAGATCCCATGGCAGTATTTCGAAGAAGAGCAAGTGAGTTATTCCTGGTGTCCTGGCCAGTATTTATCCCTCAACCAACATAACAAAAACAGATTATCTGGTCATTATCACATTGCTGTTTGTGGGGCCTTACTGTGCGCTAATTGGCTGCCGCATTTCCCACATTACAACAGTGACTCCACTTTAAAAGTACTTCATGGACTGTAAAGTGCTTTGGGACGTCCAGTGGTCATGAAAGGTGCTATATAAATGCAAGACTTTCTTTCTTTCAGGGAAAGTGGGGAGGGGAGGAAAGAACAAAAGGGAAGGTCTGTGATAGGGTGGAAGGCAGGAGAGATTAAACGAGAAAAGAGATGAAGGGATGATGGTGAGAGGCAAAAGGGGATGGTAATGGGACAAGTAAAGAAACAAAAGATGGGTCCAGAAGAGGTGTAAATGGAAATGGCAGAATCATCAGCAACAGCTGCTGTCTGAAAAAATAGGGGCAGAGGTTACGGTCTAAAATTGTTGAACTCGATGTTGAGTCCAGAAGGCTGTAAAGTGCCCAATCGAAAGATGAGGTGCTGTTCCTCGAGCTTACGTTGCGCTTCATTGGAACAGTGCAGGAGGCCGAGGCCGAGGACAGAGAGGTCAGAGTGGGAATGGGGTGGAAAATTTAAATGACAGGCGACCGGAAGCTCGGTGTCACACTTGTGGACTGAACGGAGGTGTTCCGCAAAGTGGTCACCCAATCTGCATTTGGTCTCCCCAGTGTAGAGGAGACCGCATTGTGAGCAGAGTTTTGTCTTGTGACTTTGGTGCTGATCAAGTTGTGGGATGTTGGTGGTGGGGAATGGATCGCTTTCTATTTCAGCTGTAACATTCCAGCTCAGGTTTAGCAGTCTCAGATGCAGGACGAAGCTCTTTCTACTCTTGCCTAAGAATGTACATCAGCCCCTACCTCACAGGTGTAATGGAGAAGGAGAACCTCAGTCCTTTGATCTTCTTCTAGAATACCAACCTAAAATCTTCCCAATTGGCCATCAGACCCTGAAACTAGACGGTGAGTGTCAGCAGGCTCTTTGACTGTGAGGGGCACCTCAGCCAAGCTCGACCATGGCTTCACCTGACATCAATGTGTGGATTATAAAGAGGATGCAGAGCAAAGACAACATAAACAAAAGGATTTGATAATAGATTCAGAAATGAAAGCTGATGGAGAGAAGGAAGAGACAGACTGCTTTTCTTTCAGATGTCCATTATCTATAGGGTTACTTTTTGGTGTTTTGCTTTAAAAAAAATTGCATATTTCATTGTCTACTTTAGTGACATAAGGAAATGTAAAGATTGATCAGTAATAATAAAAGGATAAATATGAATTGGAATAAAAATTATCAATGTAATTGTTATGCTGGAAAATTGTACTTATTGTACAAGGATCTATACTTGGCCCCCTCCTATTTCTCATCTACTTGTTGTCTATTGGCGACATCATCTGAAAACACCGCGTCAGTTTCCACATGTACGCTGATGACACCTAGCTCTACCTCAACACCACTTTTCTTGACCCCCTCCACGATCTCTAAATTGTCAGACTGCTTGTCCGATATACAGTTCTGGATGAGCAAAAATTTTCTCCAATTAAATACTAGGAAGACCAAAGTCATTGTTTTCCTCAGGCAGGCTCCCACGCTGTAGAGGCACACACGGAGGCGAGGCCAGAGAGAGCGAGATGCTTCTTAGAAGCTATCTCTTATACCCCAATTTGGGGCCCGCCCAGATCCTGAGGTTTCTGGGCTAAAACAAAAGAGATCCAAACTGTCCACTTTTCTGGGATGGGTTTGGATAAAGTTGCAGTTTAAATGTGTCCATTGTCTGTGATGTGAATGGGCTTTCGAATAAAGTTGCTGTGGTTTGAATGTGTCCATTTCCTTGATTGCTTGAGTAAATAGCCTTGAAAGCATTGTAAACAGAAAGTCATTTCCTGTGGTCAACCCGAAACCGCAGTCTGAAGCGGATAGCAGTTTCTATAAACAAACATCGATTGTCTCTGCAGGAGGGAACTCCCCGAACTGCCTTTGATTGGCAGATTCAAATGGGCTACTCCCCAGTGTAAACAAGCAGCTTGTAGGTTACCGGACCCACCCAATACCACAGGGTGACTGACAGCTCGGGCTCCATTCATATGCTAACAGCCTGTCTGTCCTTTTAACATTCTGCTTCCATGAGGTCTGTTCAGCCATTTTTATGCCCTGGGCCAATTTAAACAGTCCAAAACTCAAGAGTACATCTTTTAATAAAATGTACAATCTTAAAGTGTGCAATTTTCACAAAGTTCTTTGATTCCAGTGTCCAAATGCTGCCTAGCTTACAAGCTTTTTAACACAGCCTTTTCCGGTTCTGGGTATGTTTTAAAACATTGTCCAACCCAGAGACAATTTAAATCACACAAGTCTTCGTCCATGATGTGGATTAATATTTCCCGATCTTCGGGGGCTGAGGGGATTTTGCGACACCTACAGCTTCACCTCTGACTTATGAGAGGTTCGAATCGCTCCCACTCCCTTGGTTCTAGACCTGGACTTATTTGGGGGTTGTAATGAAATTGCCGCAGACAACTGAGTTGGTGAAAAGAACTTGGATTTTATTTGAGACAAGATAATATACACAACACAATAAATCTTATCACTCTAAAAGGGGAAACACTTCGAAATATACGAGGGAGAATGACAATAGACAAAATACTTCACCCCTACCAATCCCACCTTACTAGCTAAGTTGGACTCTAAAGGATCAGGGATTATGCTCACCAAACGCAGGAATAGTTTGTAGAGTGGGAAGAAACTTGCAGATCTTCGGTTTCTTCCGAGTTGGTTTCTTGTTGGTCACGGTGGCCCAATATTACCTAGTTGTTGGTAATATTGTTGGTTGTTTGTTTCATGGGGCCCTTGGTTGCCACAATTCCTTCCGTTCTCCTTCTGTTGTCCTTCCGTCGATTGATTGTCCCGAGGCTGATGCCTTTCGAATGAGCTGTGCCTCTGTCTGTGCCTGTCCAAACTGTACTGCTGACTTCAATTCACTGACTGCTGTTTCAATTCTCTGACTGAACTGTACTGATCGAACTGATCGAATGAACTGATTTCTTGTGGAGACAGGTCTTTAGTTTATACTAATTAAGGCCTGCTTACCTGCCTGCCAAATCATTCTCGGTTCATTGTTAAATTTTGGGCGGGCTCGTTAACATTGATCTGTTCAAATTGTTTAATTGGCTTCGGGATGGCCCCATCGATTGTTTAACCTCTTGTTTAACTGTCAATTTTGTCCTTAGTCTTTGAGTTTCCTGTGGGGCCTTGAGATTCTTTGTTGGTTGGCTAAACGATTTGCGTTATGCATGACTTGGATGGATTCTGTGAGGCTGTTCTTCCGTGGGTCTATTGTCAGCATGTAAATGTCTTGATAGGGGCTGAGTGATGTTTACAGTTTCCCCCACACAGTTTGATTACCTCGAATACTCAAACTGTTTGTATTACAGTGCCCAACCCAGCTCCTTTGTTGCAGCCTTCCACAGGCCTGGACATGCCTTTTAAAATTGACTTTAAGCCCCTTTTGGCCCAATATTCTTTTAAACAATCCCAAAATCTTTTCTCTTCTTGGTTTGGGGGAATCTGTAGAATTTGCAAACATTACACAGGGCAGGTTGAGAAAGCAGTTAAAAAAGCATACGGGATACTGGGCTTCATAAATAGAGACATAAAGTACAAAAACAAGGAAGTTATGATGAACCTTTATAAAACATTGGTCCGGCCTCAACTGGAGTATTGTGTCCAATTCTGGGCACCGCACTTTAGGAAGGATGTGAGGGCCTTGGAGAGGGTGCAGAAATGATTTACAAGAATGGTTCCAGGGATGAGGGACTTCAATTATGTGGATAGACTGGAGAAGCTGGGGTTGTTCTCCTTAGAGCACAGAAGGTTGAGAGGAGATTTGATAGAGGTGTTCAAAATCACGAGGGGTCTAGACATCGGCGGAAGGGTCGAGAACCAGAGGAAACAGATTTGAGGTGTTTGGCAGAAGAACCAAAGGCGTCATGAGGAAAAACCTTTTTACGCAGCGGGTGGTGAGAATCTGGAAGTCACTGCCTGAAAGGTGGTGGAGGCAGATTCAATTGTGGCTTTCAAAATGGAATTGGATAAGTACCTGAAGGAAAAAAAAATTGCAGGGCTACGGGGAAAGGGCGGGGGAGTGGGACTAGCTGAAATGCTCTTGCAGATAGCCAGCACGGGCTTGACGGGCCGAATGGCCTCCTTCTGTGTTGTAACCATTCTATGATTCTACTCACTAGTTCACATCTCGCTAAGGTGCACTGAATGCAAGAACAGACATAAGTAAATAACACTTTGTTAATGTCCAATTATCTTTTGTGTACTTTACCCCCTTCTAATCCCCTCAGTTTTGACTGCCTGCTTTTGTCCCTCTGTTGCAGATAGACGTATGGATATCTTATGATTTATAGATGCTTCTAAGGGAAACCTTTGTTGGAGATTGATCTTGTTACATCGTAGAGTACTGTAATACCATTATAGTGGCCACCGCGTATAGCGGGTAAATCGCGTTTACACTAACGCGCCTGCTATAAATGGCGCGGAGTGTATTTAAGTAGGGAGTTTACTCGTGTCCTGGCCAACACCACTAAAAGAAAGATTCATCGTTTATTGGTCTGATTTATTGCTGCTTTTGCCTACATAGCAACAATCTTTGCATTTTCAAAGTAGTCTGTTGGCAGTGAAGCAGTTTGGGGTGTTCTGATATGTGTTATATAAACGTCGTCGACGTCTGCCCTTGTTGACAATAGGCTCCCGAGGTATGGAAAGTGGTCCACGTTGTCCAAGGCCTTGTCGTGGATTTTGATAATCGGGGGGCAGTACTGTGTGGCGGGGGCAGGTTGGTAGAGGGCCTTTGTCTTACGGATGTTTAGTGTAAGGCCCATGCTCTCGTATGCTTCGGTGAAGGTGTTGACGATGGTTTGGAGTTCGATCTCCGAGTGAGCACAGACGCAAGCGTCGTCTGCATACTGCAATTCGACGACAGAGGATGGGACGACCTTGGATCTGGACTACCTCAAAGCATTGGAGAGGTACCACCAACGCTGCCTCCGCAAGATCCTGCAAATCCATTGGCAGGATAGGTGCACCAATGTCAGTGTTCTTGCTCAGGCCAACATCCCCAGCATCGAAGCTTTGACCACGCTCAATCAACTCCGATGGACGAGCCGCATTGTCCGCATGCCCGATACGAGACGCCCAAAACAAGCGCTCTACTCGGAGCTCTGACACAGCAAGAGAGCCCAAGGTGGGCAGAGGAAACGCTTCAAGGACACCCTCAAAGCCTCCTTGAAAAAGTGTAACATCCCCATCGACACCTGGGCATCCCTGACCCAAGGCCGCACAAAGTGGAGGAGAAGCATCCGAGAAGGCGCCGAACACCTCAAGTCTCTTCACCGGGAGCAAGCGGAAGCCAAGCGCAGGCAGCGCAAGAAGCGCACGTCAACCCAAGCACCCCACCCACCCGCCCCTTCAACCACCGTCTGCCCCACCTGTGACAGAGACTGTAGGTCCCGCATTGGACTCATCAGTCACCTGCGAACTCATTTTTAATGTGGAAGCAAGTCATCCTCGGTTCCGAGGGACTGCCTAAGAATATAAACGTACATTTTCTCAACTGCCATTTGGCTTGGTGGCTGGTCAGCCATTCAAAACTACTGAAGACTCTTCAGAATCCCAAAAAGTTGTGACACAATCTATGACAGGTGAAAAGTAGGAGTGTGATATAGAAACAGTCAGCTTTTTGAACCTCGGTAAAGCAAAATCTAACTCTGGTTTGTCACACACAGCGTGACTGCTTGAGTACATTTCACAATCTTAACTATTAACTGTTTTTTGATATGATAATTATTGCAAATATACCCCGTGATTTCCCCTGCAAAGACTTGCATCATCACCAAGATCCTGGGTTCAATCCTTTATGGGGCTTGGTTAATGGATCTCAAATGGGATTCAGGGTTATTAGAAATGCACCAATGAATACTGTAGATAGATGGGCTTGATGGACTGAAGATCTTCTCGAGCTTGAAACTGCTCCACCATTCAATTAAATCATGGCTGATCTATACCTCAACTCCATGTACCCTACTTTGCTCCATATCCCTTGATAACCTTATCAAATAAAAAATCTATCAATCTGTCTTGAAAATTTCAAAGTTGCTCCCACTCTTCAGGTACGCATAGCCTTTTGGAAGAAAGAATTCCAGATTGCCACTACCCTTGTGTGAAAAATGCTTCCTGACTTCACTCCTAAATGGCCGAGCTCTACTTTAAGATTAAGCCTCCTTGTGCTGGAATCCCCACCAAAGGAAATAGTTTTGCTGTATCTGCCCTAAATAGAATTCCTTTGTCATATTAAACATCCAGTAGATCAACCTTCAACCTTCAACCTTCTAAACTCCAAGGAATACAAGCCAAGTTTAGGCAACCTGGCCTCATAATTTAACTCTTTAAGCCCCAGTATAATTCCGGTGAGTATACACTGAACCCTCTCCTTCCTGAGATGCAGTGTCCAAAACTGAACGCAGCACTCCAGATAAAGTCTGACCAAGCCTCTCTACACGAGAAACATAACTTCCTCACTTTTGTATTCGAAAAAAAGACTTGCATTTCTATAGCGCCTTTCACGATGCCCCAAAGCGCTTAACAGCCAATGAAGTACTTTTGATGTGTAGTCACTGTTGTAATGTAGGAAACGTGGCAGCCAATTTGCACACAGCAAGTTCCCACAAGCAGCAATGTGTTAATAACCAGATAATCTGTTTTTAGTGATGATGATTGAGGGATAAATATGGGTCAGGACACCAGGGATAACTCCCCTGCTCTTCTTCGAAATAGTGTCATGGGATCTTTTACATCCACCTGAGAGGGCAGACGGGACATCGGTTTAATGTCTCATCCGAAAGACGGCACCTCCGACAGTGCAGAACTCCCTCACTGGAGTGCCAGCCTAGATTCTTGTACTCAAATCTCTGGAGTGGGACTTGAAGCTACAACCTCCTGACTCAGAGGCAAGAGTGCTACCACTGAGCCACAGCTGACGTATATATCAAGCCCCTTGAGAGATAGGCTAACATTTCATTAACCTTTTTGATTACTTTATGTACTGTGGAAAAACTCCTTCCATTTTCTCCTGGTCAGGCAAATGTTTAAATTGTATTTTTTTGCACAATTTAACCGTAATGAGACTAGTTGTGGCTTTCGCAGAAGGTTAAACAAATTAACTACCTATCTCTGGAATACATTATTTGCAATGGAAGGAACTGATCTAATTTTCAAATTGGTTTCCTTGTTGCTACACATAAACTAGGCCTAATTTTTCATAGCTATTTAAGGATAAAAAAAATTCTAACTCCAATACAGAAGGGATTTTTCACCTTGATGGGGATGAAAGAAAAATATTTTTGGATGTCTAGACTTATTCAATGCAAAGGATTCCTCATTGCTATGAATGCAAGGAAGCTGGTTCTGTGTCTAATCATACTAATTTATATTTACCCCAACACATCTCACAAATATACCTATAGAGTTTTGGACTATTCTTATACATGTGATGAATTTTTGAACATGTCTGTTCATCCCTGAGCAAAACACCAGTGATTGGTACACCAACCCTTCAGGTTGCCATCAATGCCAATTTGGCTGCAAAGACCCAACTCACTTAAAACATACCATCTCAACTAAAATAAGCTAAAAAATCAGGTTTTATCCACAAGCATCTCCATTCAGTACATGAGATAACCAAAGGTATGCACTAGTAATGAAGCAATAATCATTAATGACAGCTAGCAATTCATTGGCTGCAATGGGCTAAAATACAAAATTTGTTTGAGACCATGATGTGAATGATTTCTTTTCTATTCACACTAAGTAGTTAGCAGGTTTTAAGGGAAGATTATTAAAAAATCACTCAAAGTAGAGCAATATCAAGGGAGAAATATAAGAGTGGGAAAATGAGATTGGAGTAGATAGCTCCAATGTGGATGTAGCGCTGGTGGGGGCACAAAGGGTCAAATGGCCTCCTGTGCTGAGATTTTTACGGTCCCGTGAAATCCTGAAACATTTGTGTACAAATGTTGAAAAATAAAAGTCTGAGAACTATATGTTTTTTTTTAAATTGCTTTAATTGGGCATCTTTCATCAAGCTGTTATTTATAATGGTGCCCCAAGTTGGTGGAATAGCTTTTCCATCAAGGCAATCATCATAATTAAATGAACAGTAGGAGCGGGGTAGCACTACAAATAATCTGTTTGTGTGCATGGAATTAAAATGACTCCATTGTTATGGACCAAGGTGTTGATGGCCTATTTACAATTAAAACTCGCTTTACGCACATATCAATCTGTTCAGTAGATTTAAAACACAGCGTTACCCGACTCCCTCCAATGCAGCAATAGCTCGTCAAAAAATCATGTCCTCATAGCTATTTTACTTCAAAACAGTGGGACTCTTGCACATGAATTTGGCTTACACTTTGTCAAAAGCTTGTTACTTTAATAATTTAGCTAAAATCACAAAACATTGTTCCTTTGGTAAACACAGTTGTGCTTTCTGTGTTGCAATTCTGCACGTCAAGGGTCCAATTTGTAAGATGAGCAAATCGTGGCAAGATCCAAGGTACATTCAGACAGGAGACAGAGCTCAGTGTTTACTTCAACCAACGACTTAGCAAATTGCTTTTTAATGAGGGCTTGCTGTTCTCCCAAATGTCGAACTTGAGAACAAGCTGGTTTCGAATGTTTTAGAAACAGAGAGATGAAGTCCCTGTTACAATTTTAGCTTTCTTTCAGCTCTTTTGTTTGTATTCACAGAGAATTGCCACTCCACAAGCTGCCCCACATCCTCCATGATCTGAAGCGGACAATTTTAAGCAGGCCAGGAGTAACGTGCCTCAGGGCTAACAACTAGGGGGAGAAATTCGGTATCGCCCCATTTGGGGCGCAATTATCGGCCGGGCACAAAGTTTAGCGCCTGGCGCTAATTATCACCTCCGACTGCAAACTTGGCTTCTATCACCCCTGGAGGTGATTGGAGCGCTAAAGCAGGCGCTACACACCTCTCTTAAGGCGCTAAGGCCGAGGAGCGAGGTGCTACCTCAGAGCGCTGGCGAAGTTCATGTGATGTCAGTCAGCAATGGAACACAGACACACTGGCGCCAGCCAGTTCTTAAAGGGGAGGGTCAATCTTGCTCTCCATCCACACCCTGCTCATTGCAGCCATGAATCTCTGCCTGGACAGACCTGTACATCAATTCCGCTGAAAAGAACAATGGAGAGACCCAGGGAAAGAGCTCAGAGTGCAGCCCCCACAGTCTCTTCTAAATCGATGCAAGGAAGGACAAATCAAAATAAACCTGCAAAGTGCTGCTCAGTACCCAAAACTCCTTCACACAGCGTTGAATCTCTCCAGAAGTCTCTCTCTCTCTCTCTCTCAGAATGCGTGGTGCAAAAATGTCGCCGACAAAAAATATCAGGAAGCGGCCGCCTTTAAATAGCGCTCCCCCAGTCCCTTCCCGACTGCAAAACGCTCCCCTCAACCTGTCTTTGCTAGCGGCAGGCGGTAAGGCAGAGGGTGCCACTCAATACCCAGTCCAGGGCGCTACCGGGGCATTACACGCTCGACTGACGTCACAATCTGCAGGCGCAGGAGATCATGGCAGTAGTGTTTAGCGCCGTCGCAAAATGTCTGGTCAATTTCGCGAGGGGCGTAAATATCGCCGCTCCCGGGTGGTGCTAACGGGAGGCGCAAAGCAACCAAATTTATTCCCCTAATCTTTTCCTAGGATACTTTGCCATGGAAGTCACAATGGTTACCCATCATGCATGTTATCAGACTGTATTATTCAGGCTAAAAACTACAAGCGAAACTTATTAAGTTTACATAGAAGCAAACAAAAACAGTAAGAGGTACAAATACACTTGTAAAAGCAGGTGTAGATCAAACATATAAGGTATCTTCTCCAATCCCCATGCAGTCTAGGGTTGCCTTTGACATGACCAAAATTGAACTGACAACATGAGAAACAGCAGAATGTATCTCAGACTGAGAGGTGTCTGAGTCCAGACCTGTCAAACCAGTTCAAAGGGGCCAATTCATATTCGGCCTCATCCTATGACAAAGCCTCAAGTTATTTCTTAATAGGTTGGTAGTTATATTAAGTGATTACCTCTTTCACAGACTTGACTATTTCTAGACTTGACTATTCCAATCCACTCCTGGCTGGTCTCCCACATTCTACCCTACATAAATTGAGGTCACCCAAAACTCAGCTGCCCGTGTCCTAACTCGCACCAAGCCCCATTGACCCATCACCCCTGTGCTCGCTGACCTACATTGGCTCCCGATTAAACAGCGCCTCAATTTCAAAATTTTCATCCTTGTTTTCAAATCCCTCCATGGCCTCGCCCCTTCCTATCTCTGTAATCTCCTTCAGCCCCACAACACCCCCTGAGATATCTCCGCTCCTCTAATTCTGTCCTCATGAGCATCCCTGATTATAATCGCTCAACCTTTGGTGGCCGTGCCTTCTGTTGCCTGGGCCCTAAGCTCTGGAATTCCCTGCCTAAACCTCTCCACCTCGCTACCTCTCTTTCCTTCTTTAAGACGCTCCTTAAAACCTACCTCTTTGACCAAGCTTTTGGTCACCTGCCCTAACAAATTGTTTTGTCTTATAATATTCCTCTGCAGCGCCTTGGGACGTTTTACCACATTAAAGGTGCTATATAAATACAAGTTGTTGTTGTTGTTGTTCACCTGAATGGACGCCAATCGTATCATTGTCTGGGGAGATCTACACTAGGTTAGACCTGAAAAAAATATTTTGCAATTTCCATCTGAAGTGACAACCCTTCCCCTTCCTGCCAGCCCCCCTCCTCCATACACCCCCCACCACCCCCACCCATAATAGTGGTGGCAATCACTTACAAGATGCTCCTTTTCATTTCCCAGTGGAAAACTTACATTCATTATAATGTAACTTGAGACGTGGGACAATGTAGACCTGGTTAGACTGCACATATGGATGACATCGGAAACAAAAGTAGGCCACCTTCCCTTGAAACTAATCGTTAACTCCGGACGGCATTGTGTATTGCTTCAACTCAGGCCACAAGACCAAAGACTTTCTTTTAGAGCATAGCAATGGATTTCCATTTTAAATTCCAAATGCTTGACTTAGCTAAAAGTTCATATGAACAAAAAAGCGCAGGACAAAGGTCGTATACTCTGAAGTCGGATGGCGCTCTGCTTCTGTCATAGTCCCTTTAAAACTGCCAAACTGCTGTCAATCAATAATGTGCGCTGTAAATTTTAATCCACCAGCTTTTTAACCACCTCCGCTAAACGAATGATATTCTATGAGGAATATATTATCTGCTTTACTCTTGTCTTGTACAAATTTGCTAATGAACAGTAAATGGACCTGGCTGTGCAGCAGGCTCATTTTAAGAAAATTAGCATCTACAAAAACTATTTCTAGAAGAAAATTACATTAAAATAACAGAGCCGGACAGCAATTGAAGTAATTGAGTCTGATAGCAGCCAAGAGAAATTAAGTGTATATTTAATTTATTCTGCAATTGACTTTTTATGTTCATCAAGAGGGGGCAATTTTAACCCTACTCGCTCAGCAGAAACCTGGCGGGTGGTCAGGTAAAATTGCCCCGGCTCTCACCCGTCCGAAAGCCTCCATAATCGCAACATCTGCAATTTTAACCTGTCCTCCTGAGCAGGCAGCAAGGACACACTCCCAGAGCCAACGGGGTCCTTCTTTACACGTGCATGTTGAGGCCCGATGATATCATTGAGACCCGGCCGTAAGTTTAATTCAGGCCTGAGCGGGGAATCCGCCTGGAGTTAAAAACGGGGCAAATGAAGCACATTCCATTTCAGGTAGCCAGCGTCACTCTGAAGCACTTGCAGCTCAGTGCTAGAATGGTTAGCTGGGGAGTAAAGCTCCCTGCACTCTGCCCCAACAGCGTGGCTCAGTGCCAACCTCGGAAGAGCAACAATGTGACGTTTCTCCAGTGCTCGCACCTGTCATCCTGTAGCTTCTCTGAGTGAGAGCACCAAGTTTGTGCCAAATTAGGATAGTTTTGTGCCTTAAGAAGCTGGATGGGTAGGATCCAAAATACCCCTCACATACGACCCTTAAACCCATCAAAGAGCTAGTTGAATTTTGAACCCAGATCCAAAGGTCACATTTTTTTGTTAAACTGTGAACAAAAATAGAGGTTAGCATCATGAAAAAAATGCTAATGAAAGGCACACTTGTACTGTGCTGAGTGTATCAATTTATCCTGCTCTAGATATTAACATATACATACGCTGGTTTGATGTTAACAGACTGGTGCTGGGCTTGGTTCAAGACTGGCAGATTGCTCTTGCATTTTTTTCAGAGAGGAAATGAGACATGGAACTTGAGAAGCAATGTAAATGGTCCCAGCAATGATCAGTGTAAAAATCCATTCAATTGTGTCCTGGTGGAATTTTTATTATTGCTACTACTGTTGACACTGATTGCCTGGAGAAATTAATCCGGCGCAGCATTTATTCATATAAGGTCACTGGTTCATAACTTACTGAAAGAAAGATTGAGTCATCTCATTGAGAGGTTTTTAACTATTTAAAAGATGAGTGTTGAGTCCTGATCAAAACTGGTTGAAATGTGGCCTTTATGGATTAATAAATGTAAGGGTTTTTA
Organism: Somniosus microcephalus; assembly: GCF_052327205.1. NCBI lineage: Eukaryota > Metazoa > Chordata > Chondrichthyes > Squaliformes > Somniosidae > Somniosus > Somniosus microcephalus. The sequence continues at coordinate 51,348,730 of NC_141009.1, forward strand.
GATCGCAGAGGTTCTCTCTAGAGGCCTCTCTCTCTTGCACAGTAAAAACCTTGAGTGGTTCGACCCACTCGCCCCTTAGGTTCTATACACTGGACTTTGAGGCAGGAACTACAATGCAGAGAATACTCTATAGATCAGGTTTAATGAAAACGAAATGAAATTTTATTGCATAAAGGAACAAATTGAATGTAAGCCAATAAGGTACACGGGAGGGAAAAAAAAAAAAAACAATAATACAGTACTAACCAACATATATACAGGCATGATATATTTTACAAAAGTCATCTCGAAATGGGGAAACACACGGAACATCGAGGGACAACAACTCATAATTAATTATACCCAAAATGCCCACCCCCTAAACCTAACTGGATCAGATTATGAGGGGCCAGAAACATGCTCACCAATCCAATGAGAAAGTATAAGATTTTGAAAGGTCTGCGTTTTGATCCTCTCAGGCATCCTGTCTCCACGTGGTCAAGGCTGCGGGCTGCAACACTCTCTCTTCTTCCTCAAGGTGAAGGTCACGGACAGGCTGGATGCTGGCAGGCCTGGACGTCGGCGTGGATGGAGACCAACTGTTTGACCATGGTTAGATAGGTTTCTTCGCAGAGCCCAGCTGGTTTACCATTTTCAGATACGTTTCTTCTGGAGGGCTACTGTCCTTTGTCTCGTCAATGGCCCGGGGTTTGTCGATGATCTCCCGATGGTTACCCTGGGGTGGGACACAGACTCGAATCACCTTCTTGACTGGTCTCCGGATCGACATTCCTCCACGGCTCTTGAAAAGGCAAGCTAGCTAAGCCAAGCTGCGCCACGCTACACTACCCTTCGCTCCACCAAGCTCCAAAAAAAAAGCTGCAAAAGCTCCAAGCTCCCGATGGCTACCCCAGGACTCCAGTTATACTTCTCAAAGAAGCCCTTATCTCCCGCCAAATCAAGGTTAGTCTTTGTTTAACTTTTGGTTGGCTTGCAGCACAGCGGGGTAGTCTTTGTTTTTAAAGTATCTTTGGGATGGCCGGCAATAGCCATCTCTGGTTTGGAATGACCCTGTATTGTCTTTAATGTCCTTCTGATGTTTTAAACGGTGCTTGATGTTCCCCCTATGAATATGAAACTGTTTCCCTTTGTCTGGGTAAACATTTTGATGGCCTTTATCTACAGGCCAATCTGATCGGATCTGCATCCAATCTATATGTATGGGGCTCTGTCTGGTTTCGTTTTCCCTGAAACTACCTTCCAGAACCTACTGTGGGCTGAATCCACAAAAAGCTGTCTGGGGACTGCAGGAACCATTTTAAAGTGTCCCAAAAGCTGGTCACGGGGTCTGGTGGCCATTTTGTGTGTCCCTTTTTCTGGGCTTCTTGTAAAACAGTCTTTAAAAGTTAAGGCCTTTTCTCCCAATAGACCCTTATAGGACAACGTTCAATTTTGCAAATTCTACATAAAAGATACAGATAGAAAATTATAAAGTTGTTTAAAGTTGTATTTAAATTAATTTTCATGTGAAACAAAAGAGAATACTTAAATTCCATGGTTATTGCATTTGCAGGAAACGTGCACACACACACACCCCTGTGGACACAAACACACACACACACCTGTGGACACTCACACACACAGACACACACAGACACACACACACACCTGTGGACACACTGTAAGGAATTAGCCACACGCTAGCAGGGCTGGGGTTATTTGTCTCTGGCCAGTCAGAAGCCTCTGAGCTGCTCCAGGGACCCCCTTGCAGTTTCGAAGCACTCCCCTATTCCTGAGTTCTGACCCCCGGACTTATTCGGTGGCGATGTAGACAGAAAACAATGTGACTCGTGGTTTGGGTGCAAAACAGACCAGTATTTATTGAAAACAAAAAAAAAGAAAAATCAAAATTGCTCTTATGTCTGGTACAACACTTTTGCTTAAACGCAGTACACTTAGTGTCCACTAGAGGGCTCCCTGCCCAGTGCAACTCTCCTTTATTTAATACACGCAGTACACTCAGTGTCCACTAGAGCGCTCCCTGCTCAGTGCAACACTACCTTATTTTAAATACAGTACTTTAATATAGACTTAAAAAAAATAGCTACACAGCATTCACCACAGCACTCCAGCTTGATGCAACACCCCTTTTAATACAGTTTTACATACAGTACTTTAAAACAGCTACTCCTTTTTAATACAGTTTTAAATACCGAATTCAATGTTCACTATAGCACTTCTCTGCTAGGTGCAACACTGTCTTGCTTAAACAGGGGAGGAGAAACGGACACAACGAAGGAAATCGACTAAAATCACAATTCTAACGAAATTCCCACTTTACTCCCACCCCTATACCTATCCTAAGTTACCTTGTGGAAGGCCAGAAAAATATATGCTCACCACTGGAAATGCCTGCTCCATGTCATGCGGACTTAGATCTTCACTGCCCCAAAGTGAAAAACACCCCAGTGTTTTAAAAGTAAACTGCTGGTGTTTTGCTTCTACAGGCAGACTCCCATGCTGTAGAGGGACACGGAGGCGAGGCCAGAGAGAGAGAGAGATGCTTCTGGGAAGCTATCTTTTATGCTCCCATTTGGGGCCTGCCCAGATCCTGATGTTTCTGGGCTAAAACAAAAGGGATCCAACTGCCCCATTGTCTAGTAATGGGTTTGAATGTGTTCTCCCATTCATTTAAATGATTTCTCCTCAGTTTGGATGTGTCCACTTGATATACAAACAAATGCTAATAGCATTCAATTTCTTTGTAAACAAAGCATTGTCCTGTGGTCATCTGGAACCGCAATTGATTGACAGTCTTGAGCGCTTAGCAAACAAAGTTCCTTTGTTCATGCTGGCAGTTTCAATCACTTGATCTTAGAGTCAACATTGTAGAACGTTCTGTAAACAGGCATCGATTGTCCTGCTGCAGGGCGGGGGGGAAACTCCCCTTTGATTGACAGATTTGACTGCCATTGAACCTTTCTTCACAGACACACACACACAAGCTGTTTCCCAAGTCCCTTTGTCTTCGGCCATGTGGTCTGATGGCCATTTTGATCCCTGGATTTTTTAAAAATCACCCAGGGATTCTTTAATCAAAAATTAATCTTCGGAGCTGTAAATTATTGCAAAATCTTACAACACACACACACACACACCCCTGTGGATACACACACACACACACATGCACACACACACCTGTGGACGCACAACCACACACACACCCCTGTGGACACACACACACACACATACCTGTGGACACAAACACACACACACACACACACACACCTGTGGACAAACACACACAGACACACAGACACACAGACACACACACACACCCCTGTGGACAAACAAACACACACACACACACACACACCTGTGGGGACACACGCACACCCCTGTGGACACACAGACACAGACCTGTGGGGACACACACACAGACAGACCTGTGGGGACACACACACACACACACACAGACCTGTGGACACACACACACACACACACACATAGACAGACCTGTGGGGACACACACACACACACACAGACCTGTGGACACACACACACACACACACATAGACAGACCTGTGGGGACACACACACATACCTGTGGACACACACACACACACACACACATAGACAGACCTGTGGGGACACACACACACACACACACCCCTGTGGACACACACACACACACACACACACACACACACACACACAGACCTGCGGACACGCACACACATAGACCTGTGGGGACACATACACACCTGTGGACACACACACACACAGACCTGTGGGGACACACACACACACAGACCTGTGGACACACACACACATAGACAGACCTGTGGGGACACACACACATACCTGTGGACACACACACACACACACACACCCCTGTGGAGACAAACACACACACACACAGACCTGTGGACACACGCACACACAGACAGACACACACAGAACTGTGGGGACACACACACACAGGCACACATACAGATCTGTGGGACATACACAGAGAAGCAGACTTTCATTTACCTGGAGCCTCAAAGATTGATTGATTGAAGCTTTTCTTTTTTTAAAAAGTTTTACGAACATCATTGGAACCCAACATACGATGACTAAATTCCTGTCTGTCAGCTCAGCAGAGATGAGTGGGCTTATTTTGCTTTTCGAGGTCTGGAAGTCACCAAGTGTTTGACCATTGCTCCTTGGCTGCTCTCACTAGGCACAGCATGTCAGACGAGGCAATTTCCCAGGGTGTAGCACTTGGATCTACTAGTGAGAGCTGGCTGAGTCTTCAGCACCAACTGCTAGTTAAAGCCACGCTTGTTGTTTGCCAAGCAGGGCTGGCTACCTTTAGGGCTCACCCCATACACCATCATCGGAGGGGGTCGTTCGGCCTGATTGCCTGCCTCTCTTCCGTGGCCATGTTCGCGCCCGGGTGGCCCTGGAGATGGAGCACGCGGTGTCCGCCGGCACGCTTGAGTACTTCCGCGACAGGTGGGTGCCACGGGGACTGGAGTGCATTATCAATTCGGATAACCAAATTCTAATTTGATTTGTTAAGTTTTATTTAAAGTTTTATTAATTTACAGTCAATTTGTTTATGTACTTAATCAAAAGAGTACACCATCATCGGGACCCAACATGCATCTGTAAATTAAAGGCCCCCGCCGGCTTTGGAAAGGTGTCCTTGCTGCCTGCTCAGTTGAGCAGGTTAAAATTGGGGCCCCGTCAGCTCCCAGCGTCTCCGGGGCGGGTAAGTAACCTGGGCGAATTTAACTGCCCACCCGCCGTGTGGGCTGGGTTAAAATTATCCTCACAATTTAACTTTTGAGCCAATATGGCGTGTTATTTGCTGGCAGCTGATGCCACCTGATTTATTTTGACCCAAATTCAAGGAAAACTAAAACCTGAAAACCAGGCGTCTACTGTTGACTGTTTAATTAAGCTGGGCGCGAATAAGAATCAGCACATTCACATCGCGTCCCTTCCGTGCTTACTTATTTCCACTTTACCAGCCAGAGCCAAAGTTTTCCTGCTTCCATCATTGACAGGTTGGTGCAAGCGACTGGAACTGGATCTTGGCAGCAGTGAGGTAGCATTTCAAAAAATGTACTGTCCATCTGTTTTCCTTCTTATTTAGTTGCTGCGCAATAAACCATTTGAATTCTCGGTGGTCTGGTGGGGAACGTATTTGCATTTCTTGGTATCGCTTTTCGAATTTCATGTTAACAGCTCCTCTCCTCCCTAAAAAATCCCAATCTCGGGGAAGTGGTCTGAATTCTGCATCCAACTTTAACCAAGTTTAGATACACGAGAATATGACCAGCTAACAACAAGAGAAAAAAACTTTATATATTTTGTTATATATATATATATATATATAAGAGGTGGGAGTGAATGCGACACAAATGCAGCCTGTTCAATCCCAGCAATATAGATAGCAGAAGAGAGTCTCTGAACTCACATAGATGTCATGCTGTAATGAGGTTTATAAATGATGATCATTACCCATAATGGAAGGATACAGTGAAAATCAGAAATCAATTAACCAGTGAATAGGAGGTGGATGGTGTCATATTAAATTTAAAAAAAACAATTGCCTGCCAGTTCATTATATGGCCATTCTTTGAAGGCTCAATTACTTACACTCATTCCCTTGCTCGTGGACACGTACAAATTATGGAGGAATGTAGTTCTGTTGCCTTGTTCTCTGGGTCACAATTGTCTTGCCATGTGTCAAAAAATGAACCATCTGTCTTCAGCACAATCTGGTCACCCAGTCAGACGCATGCTCATTAACTTAATTGCTTTCATTATCGTGACATCACAACAGCTGCTTGGTATTTGACGAGAAAATTAAGCATTATTCTTTATCTCAGAAAGGTTGGAAGATGAGAATGAGAGAAGGGACTGATGCACTGCAAGAACTAGGTTGCTGCAGTTATTTCCCAACTGCTTTGCCTTTGTATTCCGTGGAACTTCATTCAGGATGTTCCATCTCTATATCCTTCCTGCTCCTCCTTCCCCGCCCCCCCCCCCCCCCCCCGCAAAAAAAATCTTCATACTTGAGAGGAGAAATCACAATCGGCTCTCATGGCTCAATTGAGGTTTGTCACTGCGAATATGGCAGATCATTTCGGAAGCAGGTTGGAGGTCTAAGGATACTGTACAATTAGCACATGGATTAGTGTCCCGGACCTTTACATAGAGAAAAAAATAGGCGCAGGAGTAGGCCATTCGGCCCTTCGAGCCTGCTCCGCCATTCAATATGATCATGGCTGATCCTCTATCTCAATACCATATTCCTGCTCTCTCCCCATACCCCTTGATGCCTTTTGTGTCTAGAAATCTATCTATCTCCTTCTTAAATATATTTAGTGACTTGGCCTCCACAGGCTTCTGTGGTAGAGAATTCCACAGGTTCTCCACCCTCTGAGTGAAGAAATTTCTCCTCACCTCAGTCCTGAATGTCCTACCCCGTATCCTGAGACTGTGCCCCCTCGTTCTAGATCCCCCAGCCAGGGAAAACATCCTCCCTGCATCCAGTCTGTCTAGCCCTGTCAGAATTTTATACGTTTCAATGACACAGCCAGCAGCTGGAGATTTTCATATACTGTTAAATAGCTGTTGAATTTAAAGTACATCACAGTATATAAAGCCAAATACAAACTGGTTTGAACCAGTCCCGAGTCAATGGGGTGGAATTTCCTGTGTATGTGCCCCAGAGACACATGTAAGTGGGGCATAAAGCAAATTCCCAGCATAAAAGATTGAGGAAACTCAGGCGCAAGTGCGTTACGCATGTAATTAGGCAATGCCTGAATTTCCTCGATCTTTTACGCCCGTCCATTGATCCCTGTGGCCGAACGCATCTCGGCTAATTATAATGGCCTTGATTGTGTGGTCGGAGGCTTCCCGCGGGGAAACGCCTCCAATCCGCACATAAAATGCCCGTATAGCTGGTGGACTGGGCGGTATGGGCCCGCCCACCAGTTTTTGCAATTTTAACCCCCCACACGCCTCCAATCGTACCTCAATGGCCCGATGAAATTCAAGCCCATCGTGCGTGAAGATGGGGGTGGGGAAGGTGCAAGGGACCTATCTGCTGGACACTGGAGCTTCAAGCACCATTGTCTATGCGGATAACCCAACCACATCACCACTATCGAGCGGGGTCCCATATAACTTATTGGGGTCACCGGGAACGAACAGGCTGGGTCTTTATCCATCCCGCTAGCCATCGGTCTGGGTACACTCCATACAGAGTGGAAATGTATCCTGATGCGGTGGGAGTGGGAGGGAATAGGCATTTTGGGGGCAGACGTCATACTGGCCCACAAGATATTTGTGGATTTCCGGAAAAACTGTCTTGGGGGGCAGTATGCATGGGAAAGGAGGAGGAGGTGGTAGTTATACCAGGGAAGCAAGGCAAGGGAACCGTGTGTACAATGAAGCCCAAGGGTAGTTATGACCTTGAACTTTTGGTCACTTCTACGCCGGCAGAGTACATAGCGGATGTGTGAGCCAACCTCGTGGCATTTGCTACACACAAGCACGACTGTGGGAGGGTAATAGGGGTGGAGGTCAGAGTAGAAGGAGACCCCATGGCCCGACCACAGAAACAGTACAACTTCCCCAGAAAGGCAGAGGCGGATTTAGAGGCGGCATTGGTATCACTGGTTGAGCAGGGTGTGTTGAGAGCCATAGCGACCCACGTGAATTCTCTGATTTGGCTGGTTAGGAAACTGGACAATTCGTGGAGAGCCACTGTGGACTACATAAGAACATAAGAACATAAGAAATAGGAGCAGGAGTAGGCCAATCGGCCCCTCGAGCCTGCTCCGCCATTCATGGCTGATCTGATCCTAACCGCCAATCCACTATCACAGAACCATCTCCTGAATCTAACAGAATTAGACACACGAAATAGGAGCAGCATCAGGCTACACGGCCCCTGGGCCCGCTCCGCTACCCACAGGGCCATGACCGATCCGGACCTAGACTCATGTCCAAATTCCTGCCCGCTCCCCGTAACCCTTAATTCCCTTTACTTCTAGGAAACTGTCTATTTCTGTTTTAAATTTATGTAATGATGTAGCTTCTACAGCTTTTTGGGGCAGCATATTCCATGGACCTACCACCCTCTGAGTGAAGTAGTTCCTCCTCATCTCAGTTTTGAAAGAGCAGCCCCTTATTCTAAGACTATGCCCCCTAGTTCTAGTTTCACCCATCATCGGGAACATCCTCCCCACATCCACCGGATCCAACCCCTTCACAATCTTATATGTTTCAATAAGATCGCCTCTCATTCTTCTGAACTCCAATGAGTAGAGTCCCAATCTACTCAACCTCTCCTCATATGTCCATCCCCTCATCCCCGGGATTAACCGAGTGAACCTTCTTTGTACTGACTCGAGAGCAAGTATGTCCTTTCTTAAGTATGGACACCAAAACTGTACGCAGTATTCCAGGTGCGGTCTCACCAATACCTTGTACAACTGAAGCAATACCTCCCTATTTTTATATTCTATCCCCCTAGCAATGAAAGCCAACATTCCATTGGCCTTCTTAATCACTTGCTGCACCTGCATACTAACCTTTTGAGTTTCGTGCACCAGGACCCCCAGATCCCTTTGTACTTCAGTACTTTCCAGTTTCTTGCCATTAAGATAATAACTTGCTCTACGATTTTTCCTGCCAAAGTGCATAACCTCACGCTTTCCAGTATTGTATTCCATCTGCCAAATCTCTGCCCACTTACTTAGCCTGTCTATGTCCCCTTGCAGGTTTTTTATGTCCTCCTCACTCACTACTTTCCCTCCCATCTTAGTATCATCTGCAAACTTTGATATGTTACACTCGGTCCCCTCCTCCAAATCATTAATATAGATTGTAAAGAGTTGGGGACCCAGCACTGACCCCTGCAGAACACCACTAGTTACTGATTGCCAGTCTGAGAATGAACCATTTATCCCAACTCTCTGCCTTCTGTTAGATAGCCAATCCTCTATCCATGCCAGAATATTACCCCCAATCCCGTGATTTTTTATCTTAAGCAATAATCTTTTGTGTGGCACCTTGTCAAATGCCTTTTGGAAGTCTAAATACACTACGTCCACTGGTTCCCCTTTATCCACCCTATATGTTACTTCCTCAAAGAACTCCAGCAAATTTGTCAAACATGACTTCCCCTTCATAAAACCATGCTGACTTTGTCCTATTAAATTATGATTATCCAAATGTCATGTTATTGTCTCCTTAATAATGGGCTCCAAAATTTTACCTACCACATATGTTAGGCTAACCGGTCTATAGTTTCCAGCCTTCTGTCTGCTGCCCTTTTTAAATAAGGGTGTTACATTAGCAGTTTTCCAGTCTGCCAGGACCATTGCCGAGTCCAGGGAGTTTTGGAAAATTATTACCAATGCATCCACAATCCCTACCACCACTTCCCTCAAGACCCTAGGATGTAAGCCATCAGGTCCAGGTGATTTATCCGCCTTGAGTCCCATTATTTTACCGAGTGCCACTTCCTTAGTGATTTTGATCGTGTTTAGCTCCTCCCCCCCTTTAGCTCTCTGTCCAGTGTTGGGATATTCTTAGTGTCTTCTGCTGTAAAGACTGATATAAAATATTCATTGTGTTTTTGCCATCTCCATATTTCCCACCATTAATTTCCCGGTCTCATCCTCTAAGGGACCAACATTTACTTTAGCCACCCTTTTTCTTTTTATATAACTATAAAAACTCTTACTATCTGTTTTTATATTTTTTGCTAATTTACTTTCATAATCTATCTTCCCTTTCTTAATCAATCTTTTTGTTATTTTTTGCTGTCTTTTAAAGTTTTCCCAACCCTCTATCCTCCCACTAGATTTGGCTACCTTATATGCCCTTGTTTTTAGTCGAATACTATCCTTAATTTCTTTACTTAGCCACGGATGGCTGTCTTTTCTTTTACACCCTTTTCTTCTCAGTGGAATATATTTTTTTTGGAAGTTGTAAAATAACTCCTTAAATGTACACCACTGATCATGTATCGTCTTACCCTTTAATCTATTTTCCCAATCCACTCTACTCAATTCCGCTCTCATACCTTCATAGTCTCCTTTATTCAAGCTTAGCACGCTTGTTTGAGATCCAACCTTCTCACCCTCTAATTGAATATGGAATTCAACCATGTTATGGTCACTCATTCCAAGGGGATCCTTTACTAGGACATTTTTAATTAATCCTGTCTTGCTACACAGGACCAGATCTAAGGTTGCTTGCCCCCTGGTCGGTTCAGTTACATACTGCTCAAGAAACCCATCCCTAATACACTCAATGAACTCATCCTCAAGGCAGCCCTGCCCAATTTGATTTGTCCAATTAATATGATAGTTAAAATCCCCCATAATTATAGATGTTCCCTTATTACAAGCCTCAACTATTTCCTGATTGATACTCCGTCCAACAGAGTTGCCACTGTTCGGAGGCCTATAGATTACACCCACTAGTGTTTTTTTCCCCTTATTATTCCTTACCTCCACCCAAACTCATTATCCTCATCTTTTGACCCAATATCATTTCTCTGCATTAAAGTGATTCCTTCCTTTATTAACATAGCCACCCCACCTCCCCTTCCTTCCTGCCTGTCCTTCCTGATCGTTAAATAACCTGGTATGTTTAATTCCCAGGCATTGTCACCCTGCAGCCGTGTTTCTGTAATGGCCACAAGATCATACCCATATGTAGTTATTTGTGCCATTAACTCGTCTATTTTGTTACGAATGCTACGTGCATTCAGATAGAGAACTTTCAAAGATGTTTTGTGACACTTAGTTCCTGCTTTTGCCCTTTTTATTACTTTACCTTTTACTCCATACCTTCTGCCCCTTCCTGACACGCTCTGGTTTTTAATTTCCCCACTGCTACCTAAGTCTATGACCTTCCCTGTTGTCATTTTTATTATTTGCTCTCTAGGAACCTCCCCCCCACTAGTTAGTTTAAAGCCCTCTCTACAGCCCTAGTTATATGATCCGCCAGGACTCTAGTCCCAGCACTGGCCAAGTGAAGCCCATCCCAACGGAACAGCTCCCTCCTGCCCCAGTACTGGTGCCAGTGTCCCAGGAAGCAAAACCCATTTCTCCCACACCAGTCTTTGAGCCACGCATTTAACTCTCTAATTTTATTTGTCCTAGCCAAATTCGCTCGTGGCTCAGGTAATAATCCAGAGATTATTACCCTTGTGGTTCTGCTTTTTAATTTGGCCCCTAGCTGCTCAAACTCCCTCAGCAGAACCTCCTTTCTTGTCCTATCTATGTCGTTGGTACCAACATGGACCACGACAACTGGATCCTCCCCCTCCCACTCCCAAGTTTCTCTCCAGTCCAGAGGAGATGTCCTTAACCCTGGCACCGGGCAGGCAACACAGCCTTCGGGACTCTCGCTCTCGGCTGCAGAGAACTCTATCTATCCCCCTAACGATACTATCCCCTACCACTACAACATTTCTTTTAACTCCCCCCACTTGAATGGACCCCCGCTCCACGTTGCTGTGGCCAGGTTGCTCATCCTCCCCGCAGTCCCTGTTCCCATCCTCACAGGGAGTAAGAGCCTCGAACCTGTTGGACAAGTGCAAGGGCTGCGGCTCCTCCAACACTACCTCCTGGATCCCCGTACCTGCCTCACTTCTAGTCCAACCATCCTGACCCTGGCCACGGACTACATCTGAATTAATTAATCTAATTGGTGTGACTACCTCCTGATACACAGAGTCCAGGTAACTCTCCCACTCCCTGATGTGTCTCAGTGTTTGAAGCTCGGACTCCAGCTCTTCAACACGGAGCTGGAATTCCTCGAGCAGCCAACACTTACTGCAAATGTGATCACCGTGAGCATCAATGGTGTCCACCAGCTCCCACATATTGCAGCAGCAACACATCACCTGATCTCCCATTCTATGTAATTAATTAAATTTATTAATATTATTCTTAAATACTCTCTGCCCCGATACTAGATGGTGAATATCACACCTTAGAAACTATAAACCAAAGAGATTTAAGCTTAAAAAGAGAGAAATGCTTACCAACCAATCACTTACCCGCTTTCTGGTGACGTCACACTTGGATTACTTTTTACCTCTCTCCTTCCCTCCGAGTTCCCAGACTGGAGACTGGTAGGCCTTACCTGGTCTCTGGGACTTGTATAGCCCCGCTGCTGCCGCTGAAACAGCCGCCGACGCGCTGAGGCCTTACCCGGTCTCTGGGACTTGTGTAGCCCCGCTGCTGCCGCTGAGTTCCTGCCGACACACTGAGGCCTTACCTGGTCTCTGGGACTTGTATAGCCCCGCTGCTGCCACTGAAACAGCCGCCGACGCGCTGAGGCCTTACCCGGTCTCTGGGACTTGTATAGCCCCGCTGCTGCTGCTGAGTTCCTGCCGACGCACTGAGGCCTTACCTGGTCTCTGGGACTTGTATAGCCCTGCTGCTGCCGCTGAAACAGCCGCCGACGCACTGAGGCCTTACCTGGTCTCTGGTATGATGTGCCTCAATAATTCCGAGACTCGATGTTAGCGAAACAAAACAAGGCTTTTATTAACTTAGAAAGTAACACGTAAGAGAGAGTGGTATCTTCCTTCTGGAGACTGAGGCCAGACTGAGCTAGCTTACAAAAGGGGCCAGGTATGGGCGGAGCCCTACACACACAGCACATTCCAGCACATTCCAATAAACAATACAATGAGGACTGGGGGAAGGGAAATGACACTGAAACCGACCACAGTCACAGGCAGTGATGAATGGAATATTTCATCACATGGTACTTGTATAGCCCCGCTGCTGCTGCTGAAACACCCGCCGACGCACTGAGGCCTTACCTGGTCTCTGGGACTTTTATAGCCCCGCTGCTGCCGCTGAAACACCCGCCGACGCACTGAGGCCTTACCTGGTCTCTGGGACTTGTATAGCCCCGCTGCTGCCGCTGAAATTCCCGCTGATGCACTGAGGCCTTACCTGGTCTCTGGGACTTATAAAGCCCCGTTGCTGCCGCTGAAACACCCGCTGATGCACTGAGGCCTTACCTGGTCTCTGGGACTTTTATAGCCCCGCTCTGCCACTCGAGTTTCCCGCCGACGCTGTGAGGCCTTACCTGGTCTCTGGGGCCTTTTATAGCCCCACTCTGCCGCTCGAGATTCCCGCCGACGCTGTGAGGCCTTACCTGGTCTCTGGGGCCTTTTATAGCCCCACTCTGCCGCTCGAGTTTCCCACCAACGCTGTGAGGCCTTACCTGGTCTTTGGGGCCTTTTATAGCCCCGCTCTGCCACTCGAGATTCCCGCCGACGCTGTGAGGCCTTACCTGGTCTCTGGGGCCTTTTATAGCCCCGCTCTGCCGCTCGAGTTTCCCGCTGACGCTGTGAGGCCTTACCTGGTCTCTGGGGCCTTTTATAGCCCCGCTGCTGCCGCTGAAACACCCGCCGACGCATTGAGGCCTTACCTGGTCTCTGGGACTTGTATAGCCCCGCTGCTGCTGCTGAAACACCCGCCGACGCGGGTTCTTAACAAGAACATCCCAGCCTGTGCCCCCACCATTGCAGCCGTAGCCGACCTGATCGGGAGTATCCCAGCATCCGTGAAAACATTCACAGTGCTGGACATTTTGAACGGATTCTGGTCTACCCCTCTCAAAAGGGAGGACCAGTATAAGTTCGCATTCACTTTCAAGGGTCAGCAGTACACATGGACCTGCCTTCCCCACGGGTTTCACAACAGTCCTTCTATTTTCCACCAATGTATGGCCAACTGTTTAAAAGTGTTCAGCAGAGCACAGCAGCTTGTGCAGTACGTGGACTACCTGCTTTTGTTCTCCAATGAGGGGGAGGAGCATGGCCCACTGCTGGCTGAGCTGCTAAGTCTGTTAAAGGAAGTTGAGTTCAAGGTTAATCTCAAGAAAGCACAGATCGGCCAGCAGGAAGTAAAATTCCTCGGGCTGACCGTGCGTGCTGGGGAGAGGGCCATCGATGAGGCGAGGAGAAAGGCGGTACAGGAGCTACCTGCCCCGACCACGGTAACAGGGGTAAGATCCTTCCTGGGACTCACAGGGTACGGCAGGGATTTCATAGAGGACTATGCCACCAGGGCAGCCCCTCTACTCCGGCTCCTCCACAAGGGAGTGGGCTGGGAGTGGGATGAGGACTGCATGGCAGCTTTTAGTCGTCTGAAGAGAGATCTGCAGACAGCAGCGGCTTTAGCAGCGATTGATGGGGGAAAGGAGTTCTTTTTGGAGGTAGCTGCCACAGGGGACAGTTTGAGCGCAGTGCTGCTCCAGGAGCGGCATGGCAAGCTGAGGCCTGTGGTATACTCATCAAGAATCCTCACAGATGTAGAGAGGGGGTACTCCAATTGTGAGAGGCACCTGCTTACCACACATTGGGAAATGAGGAAATCACAAATCTTCATGGGGACGTCCCCGATAACTCTGTTAACCCATCATACGCCCACTCAGATGCTTCTGGATTGGAGGATAAAGGACAGCACGGTGAGCAGTGCACGCAATGCTCGCTGGACTTTATTGCTCTCTCAGATGAATTTGAGTGTGAAAGGCCTCTGTGAGCCCAAGCTCACTGCAAATTTGATCTACCCAGGGGTTGCCCACAAATGTTCTGTTGAAGGGGTATGGGACGCAGACATAGGGTTTCGGGCTGGGATCCATCCCACGGGCCGCGAGATCTATGTAGACGGGTCCAGTACAGTGGTGGCTGGGGAGCGACTCACTGGATGTGTGATTTTTGACCCAAAGGCAGGCATTGCCAAGGCCATTAAACTCCCGAGCACCATGAGCGCCCAGCACGCTGAACTGTCGGCGGTGGTGTATGTGGTTACCCACCCCGAAGAGTTCCTTACACTCTACATGATTTGCTCGGACAGCATGTTCACTTGCAATTCGTGCACAGAATATTTAGCCATTTGGTCTCATCGCAGGTCCACATCTGCAGACGGGAAACCCCTAGCAACCAAGCCATTGTTGCAACAGATCTTAACATCGATAGGAACCCAGGGGGATTTCTATATCCACAAAGTCAAGGCCCATTCTAAGACAGAACCCCATGCGGAGAGCAATCAGCAGGCCAACGTGCTGGCGAAAGAGGGTGCTCGAACGGGCACGTTTTGGGATCCATATGGGTCGAGTCTGGTAGCAGCGATCAGAGACAGAGGTGGGACCCAAGGGAGTGCAGGGGTAGCATTGGCCCTGGACCCAAAGATGGTCCAGGCATGGGATCCCGCCCTAAAGGCTGTACTGGAGACGCTGGCTAAGGGAGATAAGGTAGAGGGTCCATACCGAGTGGCAGGTATTACGGTAAAGGAAGGGATGGTTTTCAGAGTGGAACAGTGGGTAGTTCTGCAGCAGCACCAGAGGGAACTCCTTCAGTTGGCCCAAGAGGGTCCAGGAGCGGGGCACCCCGGGCCAGAGACCACCTGGCAATGGGTGGAACAGGCAGGGTGGTGACCGCAAATGAGGGAGGACATCCGCGACTTCTGCACGGATTGCTTGGTGTGTGCTGCAAACAACCCTGACCCCCAGAAAAGGAAGGTATCCATGGGACACACTAGGAAAGTGGAGGGCCCATGGCAGTCCATACAGGTCGATTATATCGGACCACTGCCCACCGCACAGGGGGGTTACAAGTACTGCCTGGTCATGGTGGATGTGTTCTCTAAATGGGTAGAAGCCTTCCTATGCCAAACAGTCACAGCTTTGGGGACTGCAAGGATTCTAGTGAGAGAAGTGTTCTCTATGTGGGGGCTACCACAGTATGTGAAGTCCGATCAGGGGAGTCCGATCAGGGGCAGTCATGCAGGCGACTCTGAAGATGCTAGGTGTAGAAGGTAAATGGCACGTCGCACACAACCCGCGGTCATCGGGGATTGTGGAGCGGATGAATAGGACCATCAAGGAAAGGTTACGGAAGGAGACGGGAGACTCGCCTAGAAAATGGGCAGAGGTCTTGCCGTTAGTTCTGATGGGGGTCCGAGCCAGCCTGCCTAGAAGCACAGGGTATTCCCTGCATGAGCTTGTGACTGGCAGGGTCATGAGAACGCCCAGCCATGTACTGGCCCCAGTTCTCACGGAAGATCAGTTGAGAGAGGTGAACCGGGACAGGTTTGTTAAGAATTTGCTTGAGCATCTCAGACAGATCCATTGGCAGGCTGCCAGTAACATGGGGAAGCATCATCGTAGAAATCGTTTATTGCTTGAGCCTCAGAGGCACCGCGAGTGGAAGGTTGGAGATCAAGTAATGGTTAGAATCTTCGCCAGGGTAGGGACTTTTGAACTGCTATATATGGGACCGTACAGTATCGTGGATAGGGCAAGTCTGATGGTATATGCGGTCAAAATGCCCCGACGCACTAAGTGGTTCCATATCAATCAGTGCAAGCTTTTCAACCCTGGGGAAAGAGCTGATAAGAGAAGGAAACAGCAGGGAGTGGTGAGCTGCACTACAGGTGTGGGTCTCCAGCCCCTAATCTGGGACTGTGAGGAGCCCACAGAGGGACCAGTCATTCCGCCTGTGGGGACATGAGTGAGCAGGTGTGCCAGGATCCCACGTATGAGGGTGCCGTGGACACCTCCTTACGCACCGGTGAACAAAGGAAGCCAGAGTCGTAAGAGGCCCAGGGTCGAGGAGACCCAGTGTGGCCACCCGGAGATGGGTGGTGCTGTACATAACTTCTTTCTCTCCTGTCTGTTGCCTTAGCTTGTCTGTATAGTTTGGATTTACATGTATGCTCTGGATACCAAATGTAATCGTGTGTAGCTGCGTCTGGAAAGGTGAGGCATCACCCAAGGACAACGTTGCATTCTGTGTGTTTTCAGGGAACACCTAAGCCAGCACGAGTCACAGGGGCGACACCAAGAAATCGGTTGTCTTCGGCTGCACCGGCGGAGACAGACGGACCGTGACCACTGGAGGTGGCTCGAAGGATGGGGCGAGCGTCTGTCTCCACGAGGGAAGATGGCCTGGATAGCTGGATACAGGGGACCAGACAGCTGACTGGGAAAGACTAAGTAATGCCACGTACCAGGCGATCACGGGTTCTCAGGGAGGAGTGAATGTTTGTTGGGATAAGTGTTGGGAATCCGAGGAAGGGATTTATGTGTGTATGTGGGGGTCGGAAAAGATCTGCCCAGCGGGTGTGTCGATCGTGTTTAGCAGGCGATGGCAGGATGCCGGGGGTGGGATTGGTTGGGATCGGAGTATGATCCCAAAACCCCCCGAACACCATCAACGCCACAGAGCTAATCTCATACACCAGGAAGCCCCCGCCCAGAGCCCCGACAGTACAGACGACTGTAGATGGGTGACCCACCACCACCAGGGGTCCAGGGAATGGGTTGGTGTTAATCCCTACTGACAAAGTGTTGTTTCAGAACATGCACTATGCCGTGGCATCCGTGATCCTGAACCTGACTGAAGTCCATCTGCCTGTGTGGTGTCTAAGGAAGACGGAGAAGCTTTATGAAGCTCTGTGAAAAGCGATGTTTCAGGAATTTTATGAACTGAACTATGGAAATGTAGAGAAAGAACAGCTTTATAATCTGAATGTTGGGGATAGTGTATAAGGGGTTTTCGATCGCAAAGGTTTCTCTCTCTAGAGGCCTCTCTCTCTTGCACAGTAAAAACCTTGAGTGGTTCGACCCACTCGCCCCTTAGGTTCTATACACTGGAGTTTGAGGCAGGAACTACAATGTAGAGAATACTCTATAGATCAGGTTTAATGAAAACGAAATTAAATTTTATTGCATAAAGGAACAAATTGAATGTAAGCCAATAAGGTATATGGGAGGGGAAAACAAATCATAATACAGTACTAACCAACATATATACAGGCATGTTATACTTTATAAAAGTCATCTCGAAATGGGGAAACACACGGAACATCGAGGGACAACAGCTCATAATTAATTATACCCAAAATGCCCACCCCCTAAACCTAACTGGATCAGATTATGAGGGGCCAGAAACATGCTCACCAATCCAATGAGAAAGTATAAGATTTTGAAAGGTCTGCGTTTTGATCCTCTCAGGCGTCCTGTCTCCATGTGGTCAATGCTGCGGGCTGCAACACTCTCTCTTCTTCCTCGAGGTGAAGGTCACGTAAGGCTGGATGCTGGCAGGCCTGGACGTCGTCGGGGACGGAGACCATCTGTTTGACCATG
This sequence comes from Somniosus microcephalus, assembly GCF_052327205.1. Classification (NCBI taxonomy): domain Eukaryota; kingdom Metazoa; phylum Chordata; class Chondrichthyes; order Squaliformes; family Somniosidae; genus Somniosus; species Somniosus microcephalus. The sequence continues at coordinate 51,366,913 of NC_141009.1, forward strand.
GTTAGATAGGTTTCTTCGCAGAGCCCAGCTGGTTTACCATTTTCAGATAGGTTTCTTCTGAAGGGCTGCTGTCCTTTGGCTCGTCAACGGCCTGGGGTTTGTCGATGATCTCCCGATGGTTACCCCGGGGCGGGATGCAGACTCAAATCACCTTCTTGACTGGTCTCCGGATCGACGTTCCTCCGCGGCTCTCGAAAAAGCAAGCTGGCTCAAAAAAAAAAGGCTCCCGATGGCTACCCCGGGACTCCAGTTATACTTCTCAAAGAAGCCCTTATCTCCCACCAAATCAAGGTTCGTCTTTGTTTAACTTTTGGTGGGCTTGTAGCACAGCGGGGTAGTCTTTGTTTTTAAAGTATCTTCGGGATGGCCGGTAGCTGCCATCTCTGGTCTGGAATGACCTGTATTGTCTTTAATGTCCTTCTGATGTCTTAAACGGTGCTTGATGCTCCCCCTATGAATATGAAACAGTTTCCCTTTGTCTGGGTAAACATTTTGATGGCCTTTATCTACAGGCCGATCTGATCGGATCTGCATCCAATCTATATGTATGGGGTTCTGTCTGGTTTTGTTTTCCCTGGAACTGCCTTCCAGAACCTACTGTGGGCTGAATCCGCAAAAAGCTGTCTGGGGAAAGCAGGAACCATTTTAAAGTGTCCCAAAAGCTGGTCACGAGGTCTGGCGGCCATTTTGTGTATCCCTTTTTCTGGGCTTCTTTTAAAACAGTCTTTAAAAGTTAAGGCCTTTTCTGCCAATAGGCCCTTATAGGACAATGTTCAATTTTGCGAATTCTACAAGTGTGACATTCGGGAGGCAGAGAAGAGGGACCTGGAATGATGTAGCCACAGCGTTCATTACAGGAACGGGTATTGTTAATAGTATGGATGATGCACAACTCCAGATGCTGATCACTGGGTTAAAGAACCAACTGCGTAAGATTCTAGGGGAAGAGAATACAGTGGTGGGTTCAGAGCTTCATGAGGACCAGGCAATGACCGTTCATTTAAAGGAGGTCATTGCGGAGCTGGAGAGGCACGCAAAAACTGTTAATTTGATATGGGAGGACAGGAACGCCTCGGAGCAGGCTGCACGGAATGAGGTGTGTGTGTTGTATGGAGCATGGTCGCTGGGCGAGGGCCGCAGTAACCTGGAGGACCTGAGGCAAGGTCGCGTCCCTTCATGGTTAAGCAACAAGCATCTCACCGCGCTGCACCCGTATAGCAATTCGTTGAGCCCGTGCCAGCTTCGTTTAGCCTCTGAAGCCTACCCTGTCCCTGTAGATTGCGGGCGGTCCAACCATACAGTGATGGGAATTGTAGTGAGGATGCCGGTAATGGGCGGGCCATCCCAGCTGGCACCGGTATACAGGGCTGAGAATATCGGGGTCATTCGTGGAGGAGTGCATGTTCGTTTTAAAGCGGTCCCGCCGAATGTCATAAAGTGGGAGCATGCTATGGCAGGCACTGACCTCTCCGGATGCCAGAGCCGGGGTTCACACATAATACTGTGTCCCCAGCACTTGAATGCTTTTGTGTGACCAGAATGTGGGTTTGCTTCTGCAGGCGCGGAACCTATCAATTGCACCATGGAAGTGATGGCCCCAGATCACGTACCTCCACAGGTAGCATACGTAGGGAGTGGAACATACTGTGTCACCACAAGGGCGCTCCGCTACCGGTACAGCCAGGACATGTGGTGTCCGGTGAGCGAGAGCAGTTTTTGCTTCAAACCCAAGGCTGAGGTTCAAGTGGCACAAGAGCGAATTACTCCCATCCCCGAACCCTCGACCATTCACCTCACTGTGAACAACACCTTCACGTGTCTCCAGGACTATGTGGAGCATTTCGGGTACCCAATTCCTTTTCTGCCGGAACACCTCACTGAGTTAATAAAGAGCGTTGAGCTCTCCCAGAAACATTTTTACACTTTCGAGCAAAAGACAGTAGAAGTGGGGGCGATCAAAGGGATTGTCTCGCCACCATGGTGGGTCATCGGTCTGAGTATAGAGATTCCCCCCTGGATCCGCATCTGTTCCCATGCATTAGTTATCATACAATTGTTGATTGTAAGCTACTTGTTTTACACCAGCTGCAGGCGACGGAGCCAAATGCTCCGAGCGCGGTGGCAAGGGGTGTTAGATCGATCTGGAAAGGTGTAATTCGATTTGAGTTGATGATGGTTTCTCCCTGCAAGACTTGTAATGTACCAAAGTTCTGTAAGCAAGTGTATTGTATTCTGGTTATAGTTTTACACTCTGTATGGCGCGATGTGCACTGTTGCATTTTTGCAATGTGTTACCACCTGTCAATGCTGTACTGTGTGATGTGCGCGGTGACTTTTTGGTAATGTCCTGTGGATCTTATTAATGTTCTGTATTTTGACTTGAAGTTTGTCGGTGGGAATTGGAACCCAGCCATTTGAATGTGTTAAGAAGCCGTTTCGCTGATGTTTTGACTCGGTAAAAAGGAACTATGACACACAGTAAGGGGTACAGTCCCGGGGTTTAAAACGTAAAATCAGGGAAACAGCTTCACTTGTGGGAGACTTTGGCTTTTGCTCTCTCGTTGAGTGATGCTTTGTGGAAAGAAAAGCATCAAATGGGGGACTGAAGAGATCACAAAATCTCTGTTTGAAGAATGGACACAGTCGAGAATATTTTTGTGGATTTTATGGGATTTTTCTGAGGGTATTTTCCGTGTGATGGGATCGCCCTGTGCAGATACGTGAAAAAACTGGTTTGTTAAAAACTCCAGAGAACGCATGGCAGTTGGCTGTGACAAAAGAACTGTCAGTCATCCAGAATGTATGGGTTCACCCGACAGTCCTGGAAAAAGGAAGGGGGCCATTGACGAAGGGGCTGAGGACCCTGAGGCACCCATTAACTTGAACCTATTAGGAAGCCACTCTAATATGCAAAAGCACTTCTCACCTCCATCTCAGAAGAGAAGCAGAACAATGAACCCACTAGCCTCAGCCAGCCGAAGAGGAGCCAGTTTTTCCCAACACAAAGACCGAAATATGCCCCAGACTTAGGGCCATTAGTCCAATCACGGAATACTCATGGGTCTGATGATGGCCCATCACTAACTAAGCACCAGAGTGCTTAGAAACAAAAGGATTTTAAAGATTGGTGGGAAAGATAGGGGTAGCAAGATTCCTATAAAGATAGATCCTTTTCCACCATTCTCTCTCTCTCACTCTCACTCCACCAAGATCGAGCAACCAAGAAGAAGTACCAGAGGAAGAAGCCGCTGAGCGGAGCGATCGAGACCGACTGTGTGTGGTGGTAAGCATGGTCTCGAGTGTCCCAAGCCGGTAACCAGATATCCTAGGCGAGCTGGGTGAGGTGTAAGGGCTCAGGGTTTTTCTCAGAAGTGAAGTTTTTGGGCTATTCCGGGGTGGAAGCTTTGTTTGGTTCAGCCAGGCGAAGGGGTTTATGCGACTGGGTAATTCGTTGGTAGCGGTGGAGTTAGGGTCCACCATAGCAACAAGGGAATTACTGCTTGTTATAGTCCCCAGTTGTGTACTGTACATATGTTGTTTGTAAACTGGATTTTATTCTCCACAGAGAAGGTGATTTTGTTTAGTCGTGCATGTTTTAGCCAGTGTATGTTAGACCAAATACAGGAAACTCTTTTTTATCCGGCACCAACGGGACCAGCGTGTTGCCGATTGATCAAAAAGTCCGGATTACAGAGAGGTACACTTACTAAGGTACAAGAGCCCCATACACGGCCACAGATCCAGGAACCCCGGTTACACGGCCACTAATATGATATGAAACTTACCTGAACCTACTCCTGAATGTTGCCGGTTAAGAGAGATTTCCGGTTATCTAGGTGCCGGTAAAAAGAGAGGTTTTTTTTCACCGAAGCATTCCTGTCCATGACTTACTCCATTTACACTCTGAATAATAATTCCCGGGTATAGAACTTTTGTAAGGCAGGGGCGATTCGAACCGTCCCTATAGCAATTGGGCTAGAACAATGGCAATATTCAATATAATCTAGATTGTTATTAGGATTCTTGTGCTCTTAAATATAGAAATTAGTATTAAAAAAAGTACTGGCATTTATGTAGTGCCTTATGACGTTCTGGACATGTTTCCAAGCTTTCCAAGTAATGAAATACCTTTGGAGTGCAGTAACTCCCTTTAGGCAGATAAATGTGGCAGCAATTCAGTGCAGACAGATTCCACAAACAGCGGCAAGCTGAATAACCAGTTGATCTGTTTCTCGGTCGTACCGGTGAAAGAGGAATGCTTGACGCGACAGTTGAGAGAACTCCTCTGCTCTTCTTTGAAAGGTGCCATTGAGATCTTTTGACATCTACCTGAACAGGTATATAAAGAACTTCAGGTTAGCATCTTATCCAAAGGAAGGCACCACCAACCATGCAGCGCTCCCTCAGTAATGCACTGGAATGCCAGCCGAGATAGTGCAGTGGAAGACTCAAATGCTAAGGGTCAAATCAACCGGATACAATATGAAGTAATAGTGGATCTCCTGTGGTGCTGCTTATGGCAAGTTGACATTTAAAGCTGTAGACCTATCATGCCATGTCAAACACAAAGTGCTATATAATAACAATGGGAGCTTTTGCATCTTGTAGTAAATTGTAAAGGGGCAGCCTTGAGAAAAGCCATCTGCTGCTGACACGGGCTGTTCCTTTAATATTACAAAAATATATTATAAATGGGCACATCCCGAAGTCAATAAGAGACTAATTTCTGTTGCCGAGTGAAGTCATTCCCCCAACTCCTCCCCTCGCAGAGAGGCTGGGTTACCCAGTTCAGAAGAAACCAACAGGAAATGACTGGGTTTCCTTCTGTTTTTATATAAATATATATTTTTTTTTAATGATGCGACTTGTTCATCGGTATCTGTTCAGTTGTAATTTCAAGGCATTTTATGAATGTGATATTTGAGCTTATCAGGTGCACATGTGACACTTTCAAGTCTGACAGACAGCGAGGTACAAAGCATTCATTCTGTAAATATAGCTTGCTACACAACACAGACCTCAGCTAGTAGAAAATTCTACTGCCAAGTTGTTAGAAAGAATCCCTGTAGTGATCTGACCTGCTGAGTTTTTCCAGCATTCTCTGTTGTTATTTTGGATTTCCAGCATCTGCAGTATTTTGCTATCGTACAGGAGTTAGTTTGCTTGATTGGCAGGTGGAAATGTTTGATCTGCATCACAGTGAGGTTCTCCTAATCTACAAGGCATCTGGCCTTTATAGCTGTGATTTTTTTGTCAAGTTCATGTGATGCCTGAGATCGGTTGGTTTGACATCTGCCTCAACCACCCTGTAGGACTTAGTGGTTTGAACATGTTTCACTCATTGGTAAATGGTGTTTGAAAAATTCCTCTTGGTCTTGTTAAAACTAAAGGATATTTGACCCCAATCCTTTGATCTTTAATGACAGTAATGAAATAAAACTGCTAAAAAATTATCAGGAGTCCCGTTTATAATGTTCTACGGCTGCACTTTGAGGTTAAGTCCAATTTATTTTCCAAAAGACCATTCCCCAACTCTGCTATTGTAATTAACTTTATATTCATATTTAAACTCAAGAATAACGCCCTGAAGTAAACATGTTTTACACAACTGCTTAGTAAGTTGTTCAACTTTTTTTAAGGAATTCATTAAAATTTACTGTAATGTCACTGTATTCACCTGGCAGATGCTCCTTATTGCAAGTTTAACCATTTTAATAACACAGACCAGCTCCATTGTATGGGTTCAAGTCCCACTCCAGGGATTTGAGCACAAAACCCAGGCTGACAGGCCAGTGCAGTGCCGAGGGAGTGCTACACTGTCAGAGGTGCCGCCTTTCAGATGAGACGTTAAACTGAGGTCTCGTCTGCCTTCTCAGGTGGATGTAAACGATCCCGTGGCACTATTTCGAAGAAGAACAGGGATGTTCTCTCTGGTATCCTGGCCAATATTTATCACTCAACCAACAACACTAAAACGGATTATCTGGTCAATATCATGTTACTGTTTGTGGGATCTTGCTGTGCGCAAATTTGGTGGAGCATTTCCTACATTACAACGTGACCACACTTCAAAAAGTACTTCATTGGTTGTAAAGCCCTTTGAGAAGTCCTGAGGTCATGAAAAGTGCATATGTAAATGCAAGTCCTTTTTTAATTCTATGGGCTAGATTTTCAGTTGCTAGCGCCAGCAGTTAGCGCCTTAAGAGAAGTGATTTTCAGGCGCTATGCATGTAGCGCCCGTGCGCAGCGCAGTTTGCGCCCCACCCCAAATTAAGTTGCCCGTTAGCGCCGGCGCAAAGTTTAGCGCCCGCCCGGATGCGCGCGCAGAAAATGACGTCACATCCTCGTGCAACGCCCTTTGGCCGCCCCGATTCCAAACTTCAGTCGGACCGCCCCATTGTGCGGCTGGCGGCCGGAGCGTTTGGAAAAAGGAACGCAATACAACCAGCGCGGGCCCCGGGGGGCGCAAATTAAAGGGGACGTGCTCTCCAGTATAAAGGCCAGCCTTTTTTCAGAAAACACTCTTGTGCAACGCATTTCTGGAGACACAACAAGGAGGATAGCTAACTTGTTTCAAGCAGCAAGAGCTCAGGTATTTTTGGACTCAGGCCAGAGCGCTGCAAGTGGCCGTTTGGAAATTTGAGTGTTTGCCAGGATTTGATGGGGGTTGCATGGGGTGCCAACGCGGAGCTGCAGCTCCATGTCCGTAGGGCTCGCAGACGCATTGTGAGAGAGGCAGCCCTGGCTAGAGGCAGAGGGGGCTACAGGCGTCGGCCACGTAGGCCTTACCCAGTCAGGCTATACCGCCAGCAGCGCTCCTACCTAAACATGAGTGCCGCGCGATGTGTTAAAAGGCTCCGATTCCGAAAGGAGGTGATTGCAGAGATCTGCCACCTGCTTCGCCGAGATCTGCGGCCAAAGCTCAGGTGCAGGACGTCTCTGTCGGTGGAAGTGAAGGTGACGGTGGCATTGAACTTCTATGCCACCGGCTCCTTCCAATACGCTGCTGGGGACATAGCAAACATCTCCCAGTACGGCGCGCATCGCTGCATCCGCCAGGTGACCGAAGCACTGTTCAGAAGGAGAAGCCAATTCATCTCCTTCCCCATGGCCCTGGAGAGCCAGCATCAGCGCGCATTGGGATTTTCCAGACTCGGGGAATTCCCCTTGGTGCAGGGCGCCATTGACTGTACGCATGTGGCTTTGCGGGCCCCTCTGGAGCATGGCGAGCAGTATCGCAACAGGAAGGGCTACCATTCTCTGAATGTGCAGCTGGTGTGTGACCACAAGCAGCGCATCATGGCAGTCAATGCCAGCTTCCCAGGCAGCAGCCACGATGCCTTTATCCTGCGGCAGAGTACTGTGCATGACATGTTCCAGGCACAGCCTCCCCCAAGAGGATGGCTACTCGGGGACAAAGGCTATCCTTTGTGCACCTGGCTCATGACCCCGCTCCGCGCGCCCAGGACCGCTGCTGAAGAGGCCTACAACGAGAGCCATCAAACCACCCGCAACATCATCGAGCAAACTATTGGGGTCCTCAAGCAGCGGTTCCGCTGCCTTGATCGCTCCGGAGGAGCTCTCCAGTATTCGCCGGACCGGGTCTCCCAATTTGTGGTGGTTTGCTGCATGCTACAAAACCTGGCTATCCGCAGGACTCAGGCACTGCCACCTGACGTTGGACCAGCACCTCAGGAGGAGGAGCATGAGGAGGAGGAGGAGGAGCAGGAGTACGTTCCCAGGAGGGAGCGACCAGGGCCAAGGGCCGCACGACGCCTCCTAATTACACGGTACTTCTAAGCCCCCTGTCAGGGAATGGCCAGGGGCCATGAGGGAAGATGAATGCAGCCGCTCCGCAAGCCCTCAGCCGGCGAAGCCAACAAACACTAAGAAGAACAACCATGGAGACTGCATGAATAAAGATAATTATTTATTACACAAAAATGAAAAGCCCTTCCCACATGAATCCCCAAAAACAATAAACGGGCCCCACAAAAAGCCCAACAAACGACTCACTCCCACAAACTGGGGAGGAGTCACTCCACATTTCTTCAAACCGGGCCTCAACGTCGGCCTAACGCAAAAAATAAGCCCTCCAACAACACAGCCATGGGCAAAATAAAGATGGCCACCGCCATATAAAAGGAAAGCTGGCCACACCCTCTACTGAGTGGCCCGCGAGGGCGAGACCTTGCCCAGCCTTTTGCCTCCCCTGCCCGGCCTGCTGCTCCTTCGCAAGCTCTGCCCAGTGGCTGCTGCGAGGCTGGGGGAAGGCGCCTGAGGCTCAGATGCCCTTCCGCCAGATGCCGCTGGGGGGCGGCCTACACGGCGTTTGGGCCTCGAGGGGCCGTCTGCTGAGTGGCGCACCTGAGCCTGGCCACCATCAGCTGCAGCCGCTTGCCCTTGACGCCCCAGTGGGGGAATGGCGGCGACGGATGGCGTAATGTGGGCCAGCTGGCGTCTGGGATGCGCTGGCTGGTGCTGTGGCGCGGTGGCACTCGGCCCGCACTGCAGGATCCGCAACAATCAGCCGAGGGGCGGCTTGCTGGGATGGTCCAGCGCGGCGGCTGCCCTGGCGATGCCTGCCTGAGACAGTGCGTGTGGCAGCAATGAGTGCCCCTGTTGTCCTGGTGTGCGCCCGCATCACATCCGCCAGGGTCTTGACGGCATCAGTCAGCATGCCGCCACTCGCGGCAGTTGCTGCATCGAACTCGCGCACACTGGTCGCCAGCGACTCGATGGCCTCAGGCATGCGCCCCACCACGCTCATGAGCTCCGTTTGGCGCCGGTCCGAATCCTCGGCCATCTTATCCAGCTTCCGCACCTCCTCTGAGGTGAAGGTGTCCGGACTGGAGTCGCGACTCTCCCGCTGGGGAGGAGGGGGCCGAACTAGGGGACCCTTGCCACGTTGGTGGCGGCGAGTGTGCCGATCAGCAGCACTCCCCTCTGATCCTTGCCCCCTTTGGGGGGAAGGCCGCGGGCCACGCGCACGGCTCCTGGGTGGCTGGACGCCACTGGTCCCAGAAGCTGCATTGCCCTGCGACAGTTCCTCCAGGCACTCGTCCAGTGAGGAGGTGTCAAGCATTTCCTCCTCTCCTGCGGGACGTGACTGTTCCCCCGATGGTCCGGCTTGCTCCTCCTCCTCCTCCTGCTCGGAGGTGCTGTCACTGGCAGCTTCAGGGTCCTGGTCGTCACCAGCTGAAAGCAGGAATGCACAAGAGTAGCTTCAGAGTGAGGAGACGGCGTCAGCGAGGGAGTTAGGACTGGTGGCATTCAGCGCATTGGTGGGACAGTGGCAAAGGAGGTAGCTCGGATGGGCCAGTGCGACGCGAGAGGGCCAAAAGGCGAGGTCCTTACCATTGCTGGGCAGTGGAGGGTCGGCTACTCCGCACGCTGTGGGGATGAGCACACGGGCTCCCATGAGCACACACACGCGCTCCTCCAGCCGAGTGAGCTTCTGCAGCTTGGCGCGGCCACCCCTGGCACGGGCCTGGCAATTAAAGGCTACTTTAGCCTGCAAGAGAAAGGACGGGCTGTAAGTGCGCAGTGTAGCCCTGATGTAGTGTGCACTGCCTCCCATGGTGGAATAGCTTGGCCAGAGTGGAGCCCTGATGTAGTGTGCACAGCCTCCCATGGTGGAATAGCTTGGCCAGAGTGAAGCCCTGATGTAGTGTGCACTGCCTCCCATGGTGGAATAGCTTGGCCAGAGTGAAGCCCTGATGTAGTGTGCACTGCCTCCCATGGTGGAATAGCTTGGACAGAGTGAAGCCCTGATGTAGTGTGCACAGCCTCCCATGGTGGAATAGCTTGGCCAGAGTGAAGCCCTGATGTAGTGTGCACAGCCTCCCATGGTGGAATAGCTTGGCCAGCGTGTAGAGTGCCGAATGGCCAATTGATGCTCATGACTGTCCCAATGCTGCTGGCTGAGGGCTGGCCAATAGGACTTTCAGCTCCCTTTGCCCATCATGTCAGGTGTACATGCAAGAATGAGGAGGAGACTGGAAAGGGTACTCACCCTGACAATCCTGGTCAGGTCGTTGTATTTTTTATGACATTGTTTGTGGGTCCTGGGGGCATCGCCGGTGAACGTCACCCTCTGGGCGATCTGCTTCCAGGCTTTGGTGTAGTCGTGGTGGGTTGGATTCCTCCCACTCTCTGGGAACAAGATCTTGCGCCTCACCTCCAGAGCTGTGACCATTATGTCCAGATCACCCTCTGAGAAGCGCAGGGCACACTGACGGGCCTTCTCTGGCGTTGCCATGACTCCCTGGGGCTGAGCAGCAGTGTTGAGGCCTCTTTGCAAGGCTGCAGTGTGCAGGGCGTGGCAGCAGACCAATTCGTCCTTTCCCCCTTTAAGAGCTGGTCGGCGCCACGGGGTCTGCTGTCAGTCCAAAAATGACCGCACCCGCGCTGCGCCCCGCCTGGGCGCTATCCCTCTGGACCGCCGGCTTAGCGCCTAAAGATAGTAGTGGAATGCCTCTTTTAGCGCTCCACCAACCTCTTAGGGCGAAGCCACTGAATTTCCGGCAACGGGGCGCTACTTTGGGGCGGGCGCTAACTTCGGGCGGGCGCTAAGGTTAGCGCCCCAAAACTGCCTATACTGAAAATCTAGCCCTATATTTGTTAACATGATGTCTACTCATCTGAGGAAGCTAATATCTGAAATTGTAACTCATTGATGTCTACCATTGCAGTGCTTTTTGTGACTCTGGTGACAGGAAGTGCCAGTGAATGATGCTTCTACAAGCTCAGGTCTGTGAAAATATTTCTTATCTAGGTATGTGAACTTGACTTACTTGCATTTAAGTTCCAAATCCAAGTGAGTTATGTACATTGAAAACAACAGAGGTCCTTGCAATAATCCCCATACGTTACAGTCAGTACATCTCTCCAGCTCAATTTCAATCCCCTAACTAGTAATTACTGCTTCTCACTTTCAGAAATTTCCTCATCTATTTCCGAGTTTACTGTATCAGTTTTCTAACGTCGATTTGGGAGGCAATTTTCTCAAAGAGCCAAGGAGCCTTGCCACCATCTACAAGGCACAAGTAAGGAGTGTGATGGAATACTCTCCACTTGCCTGGATGAGTGCAGCTCCAACAACACTCAAGAAGCTCGACACCATCCAGGACAAAGCAGCCCACTTGTTTGGCACCCCATCCACCACTTTAAATATTCACTCCCTCCACCACTGGCGTACCGTGGCTGCAGTGTGTACCATCTACAAGATGCACTGCAGCAGCTCGCCAAGGCTTCTTCGGCAGCACCTCCCAAACCCATGACCTCTATCAACTAGAAGGACAAGGGCAGCAGGTGCATGGGAACACCACCACCTCCAAGTTCCCCTCCAAGTCACACACCATCCTGACTTGGAAGTATATCGCTATTCCTTCATCGTCACTGGGTCAAAATCCTGGAACTCTCTCCCTAATAGCACTGTGGGAGTTCCTTCACCATACGGACTGCAGCGGATCAAGAAGACGGCTCACTGCCACCTTCTCAAGGGCAACAAGGGATGCACAATAAATCCTGACGCCCACATCCTATGAATGAATTTAAAAAAAGCTCTAAGTTGCCAAGGATACACAAATCTTTGAAGTTGATAAAGCTGTTAGAAAAGCATACAGGATCCTCAGTTTTAGAAATAGAAGCATAGAGTACAAAAGTAAGGAAGTTATGCTGAATGTTTATAAAACACTGGAGTATGGTCTACAATTCTGGGCACCAAACTTTAGGAAGGATGGAGCCTTGGAGAGGGTGAAGAGGAGATTTACTAGAATGGTACCAGGGATGAGGAACTTCAGTTATGCAGAGATACTAGAGAAGCTGAGATTGTTCTCCTTAGAGCAGAGAAGGCTAAGGAGAGACTTAATAGAGATGTTCAAAATCATGAGGGGTTTTGATAGAGCAAATAAGAAGAAACTGTTTCCACTAGCAGGTGTGTCCGTAACCAAAGGACATAGACTGAAGATAATTGGCAAAAGAACCAGAGGGGAGATGAGGAGATGTTGTTTTACACAGCGAGTTGTGTTCTGGAATGCGCTGCCTGAAAGGGCGGTGGAAGCAGATTCAACAGTAGCTTTCAAAAGGGAATTGGATAAATACTTGAAAAAGAAATATTTGCAGATCTATGGGGAAAGAGCGGGAGAGTGGGAATAATCAGATAGCTATTTCCTAGACTCAGCAGAGGCACAATGAGCTTGGTGAGGCAGGATCTCCCCTTCTGAAATCTAATTAACCACAGTTCATTAGGTTATTTTCATATAGATAACCCTCAAGTTCATTCCTAATGACCAGTTCCATTCTCTTGCCAGTTATAGATCAAACATTAAAGAGTCTGTAAGGTTTATTTTAGTTTTTCTTGACGACAGGTGCCATGTTGGCTTGTTTCCAATCCAGTGTAATGTTCCTTTTGTTCATTGACTCCCTTGCAATGACAGTTTGCAATCTGTTGATTTTGTCCCAACCCTAACTTAACACCTTTGGTTACGTAAGGCTGATCGCTGGGGAGTTACTGGTTTTGAGACCAGAAATTAGAACAAGTTTTCCTTCTAATATAGTACTTAATGAGTGGAATACAGTATATATTTGTGCATAAGTAAACACCCAAAATTCTACCCAAAAAAAGCCTGAAATAAATCTTTGACAATCCTATAAAGGTGAGGAAGGTGAATATCCTAAAACTTTATCCACCAAAATGTGTATCTCCGTGTTGGCGGCTGTTCATAACGGTATATTATTTCCCAGTTTCAACCAGAGTATTCCTATCAGCTGTTATTCTGCTAACCGAGCACTGTGACATTTAAATGGCAACTCTCCCTCCCCACTTCAGTCCTAGATTTCCCTGTATCTGCCCTGCTAGGCTTTCTCCATCTTTAAATCAGATGTAGGAGCCTCAAATGAAGAGTGGGTGGGGAGGGGGACACACACATCGATTTTAATATCCGCACACTCAAGGAGCCGCACAAGGGCTGACAGCAAAAGCTTTCCCGTGGTTTTTGTTTTTGCACCCAGTCTTATGAGCAACCTCACTCTGAATTGAATCTATTTCGGTCTTAAGCTGGCTTAATTCTCCAGCTCCAATGCACTGTAATTATAAAAAGAATATGGGCATGTCAGAGAACTAACTGAAGCAACAACAATCCTTGTCACTGACCCTGACTTGGTAAAGCTTCTGGTATTAGAAATCACTGTTTGCAATATGTACTTAGGAATGCTTAAAGAGTAATCTGTCTGGTATTTAAATGGGGTCATTAAACCACGTGTGTTAGTGTCTCTGTTAAAATAACAGACAGAAGAATTTCATGTGCACATTTGCATGCAAATATCGTAATATTTGGACATTCAAGAATACCAGTGACCAATGGAGCAGAAACTTTAAACAAGCTCCATGACAATTTATTAACATATGATGTAATTGGACAGTACCCTCCCCAGTCTTCAGGTTGATGTACAAAACACTGAGGAATGCATAGAAAGTAACACCATGGAAAATATTAACACTTCATTCACATTTTTACTTTGTGCCATCTGGAGTAAAGCTAATTTTTTTTTAAATAAAGCATATTTTGTATTTATATTAAAAATCAACAAAGCACAACAGTTTAAATCAGTGTCTTGGAAATTATTTCTTCATGAACAGAACCAATTTAACTCCCTTGGGCTTGCACTTCTTCAGCTGGCCTTGCTTTGTGTTCCAATTGTGCAATCACTGGAGTGCCGCTGAATATCGCCTTTATGAAAAAATAAGGTTGTCTAATAATTGGAAAGCATGTCTCACATTTAATCGAAATTCTAATATTCTCAATCGGGTGGACTATGGCATCATGTACCTAGACTTCCAAAAGACATCTGACAAAGTATCAAATGAATGGTTATTTGTCAAACCCGATGCTGTTGTGACTCATGGTGAAGCATGGGAAGGGATAAGAAACTGGCTGAAAGAGTTAAAAGCAGCAAATACTTGTTAGAATAATGTTCGGGTGGAGAGGGGGGAGCTCCTGAGTGAGCTCCCCACAGCTCAGTGCTGGGACCATTTACTCAGAATGATCTGGACTCAGAAACTCAATGCAAGTGATCAAATTGGCCGAAGATAAAATTGGGAAAGGCAAGGCAATCAGAGAAAGCAGCTCCGAAACTATAGTGAGTTGGACAAAATAAGTATGTGGGCAGATCAATGGCAGATGATATTTAATGCAAACAGTTGCAAGGTACTGCACATAGTATTAAATCCGTGAATCTTAAGGTATGGTGTTCTACAATAAATAGATGGAGACTGCAGATCAACAATCAACAGGTGTTTACTGGATGAGGGTAGTCTAATAACTAACAGTACAGATGCCTGCTCAGGGCTTATATACAGGTGTGGTCACTGCCGGTACTACTGTATACAGGAGCTGTAAAAGTAGTTCTCTCTGAAAGGTACATACACTACAATTCCTCCCCTTTTAGATTAACAGTACCATAACATTCAAATAACAGTTAACACTTTTAACATGCACAGTAACTGAAATAGTCCATTAATAGATTCAGTCTTTGGGGCGGCTTCCTGATCCTTTCTGGATAGCTCCTTTCCTGAGTGTCTTGCTCTTGGTGCGGAGGCGATTCTGGCCCCCTGTCGTCGGTTAGTTCATCAGTTTCTGATGCTACTGTTTCTGGGGTAGATGCTACCGGTATGTCGGGTTCATCACCAGGTACGCTAGACATGGGGTTGACTCGTTCCTGTGACGCTTGGATCTGGTCGACATGGCGTCTCACAATGTTCTCCCCGACATCCATTGTGTACATTAGTGGCCCCTGCCGTGTGCATATCGTTCCGGGTTGCCATTTCTCTGTTCGGTAGTTGCGGGCCAAGACTGGTTGTCCTATATTGAAGCTCCTTGTCGGCTTCTCATTGATGTGCTGGAATTGCTTATTCTCAACATTTCTTCGCACATCTGGTCTGAGCAAATCCAGACGAGATCTCAACCTTCGGTTAAAGAACATCGTGGCCGGGGTCTGGTTGGTAACTGCATGTGCCGCATTTCTGTAGGCTAACAGGAAATTGTCCACCTTATGCTGCAGTGGAATGTCGTCATCGCACATGGCCCTTACTGCCTTTTTAAAGGTTTGTACGAACCTCTCAGCCAATACATTTGTGGCTGGATGATACGGGGCGGATGTGTAATGCCTTACCCCATTCCTTCTCATAAATTTCCGAAACTCTTCGGACACAAACTGTGGTCCGTTATCAGAGCAAATCTGCTCTGGCAAGCCATTCCTGGCAAACATGGTCCGTAGGACTGCAATCGTTTTCTCCGTATTGGTGGAGGACATTTTGATCACCTCAGGCCATTTCGAGTGCGCATCCATTGCTATTAAGAACATTGAGTCCATGAATGGACCAGCAAAATCAATATGCACCCGTTGCCATGGAGAGGAGGGCCACTCCCATGGGTGTAGAGAGGCATGTGGTGGTGCATTTTGGACCTTCTGGCATCCTGAGCAGCTCTTTGTTAGGTCCTCGATTTGTTGATCGATTCCCGGCCACCACACATAAGCCCTAGCAAGGCTTTTCATTTTCACCCCTCCCAAATGGCCGTCGTGAAGCTCATTGAGCACTCTCTCCCTTAACTTGGGTGGAATTACCACTCGGGATCCACACATCACTGTCCCCTGGCATACTGACAGCTGTTCTCTTCTGGATGAGAATGCTGGCAACAGTGAGTCGCCATGTGTTGGCCATCCCTTCATCGTCAAATCATATACCCGAGACAATGTCGGATCATTTCGGGTCTCCTTCTCTATATCCGCGTTAGTTACTGGCAAGCGTTCAATTATCGATGAGTAAAATATTTCGACAGGGTCCACTGCTGGCGCTTCCTCCGCAGTAGGCAGTGGCAGGCGTGATAGCCCATCAGCGTTTCCATGCTGTTTCGTGCCCTTATAGTCTATTTCATATTGGTTCGCCCCTAGAAAAAGGGACCATCTTTGTAGCCGTTGTGCAGTCATCACCGGACTGCCCTTCTTTGGATTAAAGATGGAGACAAGTGGTTGGTGGTCAGTCAGCAAGGTGAACTTCTGCCCGTGCAGATAGTGGTTGAACTTTTTTACTCCCCATACTAGGCTGAGGGCCTCCCTGTCAATCTGGGCGTAGTTGCGCTTGGCTGAGGTTAGTGACCGAGATGCAAAGGCTACTGGCTTCTCCAACCCGTCTGGGAATTTGTGCGACAGCACCGCTCCAATACCATAGGGTGATGCATCACACGCCAACTGAATTGGTAGTGCTGGGTTGAAATGGGCCAACACCTCTTTTGATGTGATCAATTCTTTGCACTTCTGGAAAGCTCATTTACATTCGTCATTCCACTTCCATGGTACCCCCGTCTGCAGTAGGGTGTTCAGTGGGTGTAATACTGTAGACAAATTTGGTAAGAACTTATGGTAGTAGTTCACCAGCCCGAGGAACGACCTCAGTTGTGACACATTTTCCGGTGCTGGAGCCTTGACTACTGCCTCAATCTTCTCAGGGGACTTATGTAACCCCCCTTCATCAATAACGTGGCCACAATACGAGATCTGCTTCTGGAAAAACTCGCATTTGTTGCGATTAGCTCGTAGCCCATATTCCTTCCGTCTAGCGAGCACCTGCTCCAGGTTGGTGAGGTGATCACTGTCATTGTTGCCCGTGACCAGGATGTCGTCCAAATAACCCTGGGTCCCTGGAATCCCTTGCAGGACTTGATCCATTGCCCTTTGCCAAATAGCCGGAGCCGATGCTACCCCGAACACCAGCCGGTTGTATTGGTAGAGACCTTTGTGAGTGTTGATCGTGAGGTATTGTTTTGAGGCTTCTTCTACCTCCATTTGCAGGTACGCCTGGGCCAGATCAATCTTAGTGAAGCATTTTCCTCCAGATAGCGAGGCAAAAATATCTTCAATCCGCGGAAGCGGATATTGTACCGTGTGAAGGACTGGGTTCACTGTCACCTTAAAATCCCCACAGATGCGAAACTTCTTTGGTTCCCCAGGCGTATTACTCAACGACCTCTTCATTACAGGAACGATGGGTGTAGCCCACTCACTCCAGTCCACTTTGGACAGTACTCCTGAATGTTCCAAACCTTCCAGCTCTGCTTCGACGGCTGGGCAGATCGCATAAGGCACCGGTCTGGCCTTAAAAAACTTTGGGCTTGCATTTTCCTCTATTTTAATCGTCGCTGTTATGCCTTTTAGTGTTCCGAGTCCCTCCTGGAACACTTCTTGTGCGTCAGTTAGCATTTTTGACAGTCATCCAGGTGTGACGTCGTCATCCTTTTTGGCCTCTACGGTCAGTGCCTGTATGGAATGGCAATCTAATTGTATCTTCTGGATCCATTCACGTCCTAGTAGTGGTGGTCCTCCATCTGGCAATACATATAGGTCCATTTTTGGTATTTCCTGGCCATTGTATATCACGTTCACCCTTATTTTTCCTTTGGGGTAGACTTTTTGCCCCGTGTACGTCTTCAAGACAATCTCTGTAGCTCTCAAGGGTATATGTGAGAATAGCCGCTTGTAGTCCCTTCGGTTTATGACTGTTAGGGCTGATCCTGTATCCAATTCCATTTTCACTTGGACTCGGTCTATCTTGAGCGTGACCCAGATAGTCTGGGGATCCTCCATTTTGATTACATTATGTAGTTTCAGACAACCCGGCTCCCTGCTTCCGGAGTCTGTATCACTTTTCTGTTCGTCAGAACTACTCTCCGTCACCTTATGTACCTTTTTGTACTTCTCCTGTGGAGATTTCTTGCTGCTGGTTTTCTTCCCCGACATGCTGACTCTTGCTATGTGTCCTGCTTTTCCACACTGTCTGCACACTTTGTCCTTGAATCAACAATCCTTCTGGTCGTGTGTTGTTCTGCCGCAGCAATAACACTTCCCTGCTCCATATGACATTTCATTGGTGCCATATTCTTGCGGTCTCCGTTGTATCTCTGCAGCGCCCCGTGCGGCTGCTTCATGTGATACTGCCATGCTGAAAGCCTTGTCCAGCGTAAGATCCTTTTCTGATAGAAGCCTTTTCTGGCTTGCTTCACTTTGAAGCCCACACACAAACTTGTCGCTTAACGTATCTGCTAGTCCCATTCCAAACTTCCAGTGTTACGATAGCTTGCGCAGTTCCGTTAAATACTCAGCATTACTTTTGTCTTTATGCTGGTTCCTTTGTGAAACTTAAATCTTTCTGCTATCAGCAGCGGTGTGGGGTTTAAGTGGTCCTGTAGGATTTTCACTATGTTTTCGAAATCCTTATCCACTGGCTTCTCTGGGGCTATTAGGTTTCACAGTAAGCCATACGTTTTTGCACCCATGGAATTCAACAAAAACAGTGCTTTCCTGGCATCTGGCACTTCATTCGCCTTGCAGTACACCTCAATGCGTTCCACATATGTCGCCCAATCTTCGTCTTCATTGTCGAACGCTGTGACACTGCCACTCTTTGGCATCCCTGGATGTGGTTAGACTGGCTAAAATGGCATCTCCCATGCTTCCCTTTCTTCCCGCGCTCGCCCTTCTTATCCGCTGCGGCTTCAAAAATGGCATCTCCCGCGCTCTCCCTTCTTCTCCGCGGCTCAAATGGCGTCTCCCACGCTTCCTTTCTTCCCCTGCGGATGCTGCTCAGCCCTAGAGCCCTGGCTGTGCTCTGCGCATTTTCCTGTGCACCTCTCTCGTTGCCACCGCTCGGTCCTGAACCCCGGCTGTGCTTTACCCTCTCTCTCTTTTTGTTTTCCGTCGAAGCCGCTCGGGCTTCAACCCCTGGCTGCTTTGTAAGGGGGGGCTTCTTTTAACTGATTTATGGTAATTCACCTAGTCAGCAGCCTTTGCTGCTGCACTCTAAACTAATTTACAAACAGCGGTTTTGAATCGCTACCCCTCCTTCAGTTCTGAGTGGAGGAACTTATAATTAATGATATTAAAATGAACAAGTGGTTTGGATGAGAGAAAAATCAAGTTTTATTACCTAAATAAACGACAATCAAAAGAATAAACTATACCACACGAACACAGTAATTATAGTAAAACTATATAACAGGGGGTTGCAGACGGTGAAAATGAGGGATAAAATGGCTACAATGTTACTTAAACAATCTTAGCAATTCCCTCAAATCACCACCCCAAACCCCTGCTAGGTTGCCTTGCCGAAGAGTCAGAACACCCTGCTCACCTGTGGTCCAGCGAAGTAAAAAGAGTGATAGCTTCTCAGCAGCTATCTTTATACCTGGTGAGCCCCCTGCCATTCTGCCTTGCAAGGGCTGTGTGCAAAATTCCCACCCAAAGGGTCCAATACACAAGAGAAAGCTGTTATTGGCTAACTCAGAGTGGTTGGACTGGGTTAATGTGTCTTCAGGAGCTCCCTGGGCTGAAACAAAAGGGAAATACAACTGCTCTATTGTCCAGAATGCTAGGTGATTTAGACCCATTCAATTCTTAAACGGTTCCCATTCAAGATACAAAAGTCTCTTCTGCAGTTTAGATGTATCCACTCGATATACAAACAAATGCTAATAGCATTCAATTGCTTTGTAAACAAAGCATTTTCCTGTGGTAATGTTTTGTCTCCATTGAACCTTACTTCCAGGCACAGAAAGCTGCTTTCCAAGCCCCTTTGTCTTTGGCCATGTGGTGTGACAGCCATTTTTATCCCTGGAAATTTAAAAGCACAACGCCCAGGGATTCTTTAATCAAAAAAATTGCTCTTCAGAACTGTAAATTATTGCGAATTCTTACAGTCCGCCCTTGGATACTTCCAGCTTGCTTGTAGTATCCTCTTGAAGAAATGACCAATAATTTCTGACCCCTCACAAACAACCATCCCCTGTATTTACCTTCTAGCTATCTGCCACTGATCCCTGTCCCGTCTATTCCCCTTAAATTCAAGAAAAAAAAACAATGGTACGGTAGGCATCTTTCAGATACTTCAGTTTTCAATAAGGGGTCTCATACCCCTACACGCTTGTAAAATTATACAATGTAAACCAAATTTACAATCACTTTTTTACATCATAACTTATTACAAAATGTTGCAATCTTAGTTACACAATATAATCAAAATGGTCCCAAGCACGGAGAGGATCCTACGCCTCTGCTCAACTTGGGGCTGCAACACAAAATACAAAAAATCATTAAACATTTGAAACAACATGCTTAAATAAACCCCGATCATCATGTGCCGATGATGGGTCACGACATTCGAGTGGGTATTGCTCCTCCCACTTGGGCAGTAAAAGTACCTTCCACCCCCCCTTTGATCATCTTAAACTTTAAAACAGGCAGAATGGATTTACAGACCAGCCTGATCCGCCAGCCCCGAGCTGTTCCCTTGTCCTTTTGTGGAGGCGGGGTACCCCTCCTGTTTAAAATATACATTAGCACAGACCGAGACCGGGGAGTATGGGATCTCGACTCCCAGTCGTTCCCCCTCCCGTCTACCCTCGACTGGCTGTAGAAAATGATGGGTGCCTGTGTGGCGGCTCTTCCTGGCCCCACACAAGCTTGGATCCCAGATCCGGCGACCCACTCATCCTCCCCAGCTACACTTACACTAACTTTGCCCGTGGGCCCCCGGGTGAGTTCCTCCCTTCCCCGAACGCACCCACGTGACTCTTGGGTCTCCCCCTCCTCTACACAATCTTTCCCAGGTCATCACCACCCACCCCCGAGGAACGCGTCCCTATCACCAGGCGCCCGCGCTTCCCCATCGTGACTCCTCAACAGCGAGGTCTCCCGCAAGTGAACTTCGGTCAGGATAGTGCTGGGTTGGGGGCCGTGCCCCACCCAGCTGGGGCCATCTCCTCCCCGTAGGAGGAGTAGGCAAGTTCCTCTGGACCCTGTCCAGTTTTTCCCGAAGATCGCTGCGGGGTCTCCTGGATTCGTCCAGTGGCAAGGTGATCCCCAATATTCCGTATCCGTATCTTCATTCGATGCCCAGCTCGGGCTGGGCGAACATGGCTGCTTCATTTTCCAATCTCCTGCAAAAACTTAAAAGGACATGCAGCCAGGTCTCACTGTCCTGCTGCCTTAGGTGGAGACATGGTCGGGTCCCTTGACCTCAGGCCAAAATACAAACATTTGGCACACATGTAAACTTAAACTCTTTAAACTTAAACTTAAGACTAGTTATGCCAACAAACTTAAAATACACCTTAAAAGCACGCTATATTCACACCAAAGCTATAATACAAATGCCGCCCATCTCCGGACGGCCAGGCTAATCTCTGGCACTGTCGCAGATTGCTGCTGGCTGCAGCGAAGCTGGACTGCCTCCTGTCTCTGGTCCCCCGCAGCTTATGGCTGTTGAGTGGGGACCCCTGTTCTTTGGCTTCTCCCTGGTTCGGGAGGCTGCCCTACTCCACTGTAAAGTGGGTGACCATGCTTTCTTAGGCTGGGGCACCCGCTGAGACCTTCTGAGGGGTGTCTCTATGGGGGAAACTTTGGCTGGCGAACCCTGAGCTTGGGTCACAGCCCCAGCTGGCTGGGAACCTTCTCCCCCATGTCCAAATAGCCCGCACTGTATAATGTACCTGGCAGCCTGCCGGTGCAAATCTCTCTCTGGGTTTGTCTGCTCTTCCCTGCCCACTCCTGTGCTGGGGGCAGGTATACTCCCACCACCCGCTGCTGGTGGCTGGAAATTTTCCTCCCCATATTTAAAACCTGGTGTCAGCTCCCTCCCTATGTCTCCTGCAAGAGGGATTGCTATCCCTGCCCCCCCCCCCAGGGTCCCACATCATGGGGGGACCACTCTAGAAGCTGGCTGAGAAGCTGGTCCCTTTAAACAGGCCACTGTACCTGCGTGAATCTGCTGTTCGGAAGACTGGGGGATTCCTGTCTCCAGATCAGTGACTGCGTATGCGCGGGCAGCCTCCAAGCGATCTTCTGTGAATGAATGGGCAGCAGCCTGCTGATTTCTAATCCCAGGCTGCTGTTTCTCCATTTCTGAGCCACATAATCCTTTTAAATTTGAACTTTGGGCAAAACCAGGGTCCCACTGGGGTAGGGAAGTGTTCCAATTGGTGGGCTGGACAACCTATCCCTGGAAGCAAGCCACATTGCCTGTCTTTGTAGGCTGTGAACTTGAACTTGCATGGACAGCAAACTCACGTTCCCTCACCCAGGTGGCTTTAAATGGGGAATTTTGGACCTGCCTTTCGTCTGGGGCCAAAACTATCCCCTGTGTGCCTCCCTTGTCCTGGATTCCTGCTACTGGACCTGTTCTACAGGTGTCCCAGACCTCTCCTTCCCTGTTCCCTGGCTTAAACAGCTTACTCTGAACATGAATGACTCCTCCCCCCACACAAGCCACAGTGCTTGCCTGTGAACTCGAACTTGCTGTGGGCTGAGGATTCCTATTCTCAGGCTCACTCCTCACGGGCGGACCGTACCTCCGTTGTTGGAGGGGGTACACTTGCCCTGGTCCCCGCCTGCCTAGCAGGACCTGCTGGTGTTCTCCTACCACCCCATTGTCCACCCCTCCTCGCTGCCAGAGCTCCTCAAGACTCGGAGCTGTGGGCTGCGGTCTTGGGGTCTCTAATTCCCAATCCAGCAACGTTCTGGGTGCTGCCTGTGGGATGGTTCTACTTGGGCTGCCAGTAAAATCCAGCTGGCCTGCCTTCGGGCTGATCACGCAAATCATTCCCCTTGCTACCTTTAAAGCCATGTTAAGGCTTTCTATCTCTGCCCTACAGGAGCCATGATCTGCTTCCCTAAACCTTTGGGCACAGGCCAGCTTATAGGCTGCCTTTACTTCTCTAAACCTTTCCTCCTGCTCTTTTATTTCTGAGATGAGGCGGGCATTCTCTTCCCGCAGTCTCATCTCACTCCTCTTTGCTTCTATGATTTGATACCTTAGGAACTCTGTCTTGTTTCTCACATGGCTCTCTCCCTCGCTAGCTTCTTGGGTGAGGTGTGCATTCTCCTCTTGTAGCCTCATCTCACCCTTCCTAACCCAACCACCTATACCCTGATAGGTCAGCCGACACGCTGCCGCAAACATCCGCAGGGCTACCCACATACTGAAAATGAGAGAAACAAGAGCTGATGCTTTCTCCAGATCCAGGCCACTTATTAAATCAAAAACTGCCTCCACTCCTACCTGGCTCACCATTTGTAAGGGGGGGCTTCTTTTAACTGATTTATGGTAATTCACCTAGTCAGCAGCCTTTGCTGTTGCACTCTAAACCAATTTACAAACCGTGGTTTTGAATCGCTACCCCTCCTTCAGTTCTGAGTGGAGGAACTTATAATTAATGATATTAAAATGGACAAGTGGTTTGGATGAGAGAAAAATCAAGTTTTATTACCTAAATAAACTACAATCAAAAGAATAAACTATACCACACGAACACAGTAATTACAGTAAAACTATATAACAGGGGGTTGCAGACGGCGAAAACGAGGGATAAAATGGCTACAATGTTACTTAAACAATCTTAGCAATTCCCTTAAATCACCACCCCAAACTCCTGCTAGGTTGCCTTGTTGAGGAGTCAGAACACCCTGCTCACCTGTGGTCCAGCGAAGTAAAGAGAGAGATAGCTTCTCAGCAGCTATCTTTATACCTGGTGAGCCCCCTGCCGTTCTGCCTTGCAAGGGCTGTGTGCAAAATTCCCACCCAAAGGGTCCAATACACAAGAGAAAGCTGTGATTGGCTAACTCAGAGTGGTTGGACTGGGTTAATGTGTCTTCCGGAGCTCCCTGGGCTGAAACAAAAGGGAAATACAACTGCTCTATTGTTCCCATTCAAGATACAAAAGTCTCTTCTGCAGTTTAGATGTATCCACTCGATATACAAACAAATGCTAATAGCATTCAATTGCTTTGTAAACAAAGCATTGTCCTGTGGTAACGTTTTGTCTCCATTGAACCTTACTTCCAGACACAGAAAGCTGCTTTCCAAACCCCTTTGTCTTCGGCCATGTGGTGACAGCCATTTTTATCCCTGGAAATTTAAAAGCACAATGCCCAGGGATTCTTTAATCAAAAAAATTGATCTTCAGAACTGTAAATTATCGTGAATTCTTACAGCTTTACCCTCTCTCTTACCCCGTCGACACTGCTCGGCCTTTTCTGTGCCGTCGGTCGGCTCCAGCCACCACTGTCCGGGAAGGTTCTGCGCTGTACCTGTTGCCAGCCTGTTGCTGGATCGTCGTGGCTGGAGAACCCAGCCCAGCTCTCAACAGCCTCCCCTGCGATGCTCACTCTCTGCCGGATGACTGGGCTGTTGCTCGTGGTCAACGCCCGTGCTTCTGGCCTCGACTTTCTTCCACTGTCCTCCAGGAGCGAATCCTTGGGAGGAAATGCAGAGTTGCAAGTAGGTTCGAATCGACGTCGTCGCCACTATTAAATCCGTGAATCTTAAGGCATGGTGTTATTCAATAAATAGACGGAGACTGCAGATCAACAATCAACAGGTGTTTACTGGATGAGGGTAGCCTAATAACTAACAGTGCAGATGCCTGCTCAGGGCTTATATACAGGTGTGGTCACTGCCGGTACTACAGTATACAGGAGCTGTAAAAGTAGTTCTCTCTTAAAGGTACATACACTACACATAGGATGGAAAATTAAGCAACACGCTTACTCTACGAATGATGTTGAAATAGCTAAGGATGAAGTTAAAAGAGACCTAGGAGTCTTAGGAGACTCAATGGTTAACAAGTTCAACCAACGCATAGTAGAAATCAACAAAGCCAACAGAAAGTTAAATGGCGTAACTAAAACATTTGAATATGAGTCAGGGGAAGCTTTGATCAAACTGTACAGTGCTTTGGTTAGACTGCATCTTGAATACTGCATCCAGTTCTGGTCACTGAGACACAAGGGAGACGTTCAAACCATGGAGTCAGTGCAGAGAAGAGACCCAAGCCTGATCACTAGTGGCAGGGGGCTGAATTATGAGAACAAACGGAAGAGGTTTGGGCTTTTCAGTCTGGGAGGTGAACTTATCGAAGTATACAAGGCAGTAAACTGTATGGAAAAGGTAAGTCTGGAATATTACTTTAAATTAAATGTGAGAGTAGGATAGACGGAATCAGATTTAAACGAATAAACGGATTGATATTAGCAAGTTCCTCTTTTTACACAAAGATCGATCAACACTTGGAATAGAATTCCCACTGAAGTAGGGAGATAAAAATCCTGGATGCATTTAAGAAACTATTGGATGTTGCAATAGGGCATGGGCATTGTAGGATGCTCCCGGATTGAAGAACTAATATGGGCCAAAATGGTCTTCCTCACCCGTAATTACCTTATGATCTTGTGGTCTTAGGAAGAGGAACAGAGTTTGAGGGGCACAGATACACAGGTCTTCAAAAACAAGCCTTCATGTGTAAAAAGCCACAGATAAGCCAAGTGGAATTCTGGGTTTTATATATTGAATACAAAAGCAAGGAGACAATGATGAATTTGAACAAGAGATCCATTAGGACTGAGCGAGGCAATAGTGTGCAGTATTGGGCACCCCATTATACAAATGATGTTGGAACCCGCAAAAGGTGCAACATAACTAAGATGATACCAGGGATGAGAGGATAGAGTTATACTGAGAAACTTGGAAAAACTGCAACAGAGCAGATTAAGGAGGGATTGAATAGAACCATTCAAAATGATAAAACCATCTACCAAAAACATTTGAAAGGAGATACAGAAGGGAAAAAATTGGAGCCAGTAAAGTCAGCCTTTCCTATAGCTCAATATAGTCTTCAGCTGAATGCTTAATACTTCCTCTTCACTGAACTAATTCAGATCCTGTCTGGCTTTGATTCAAATGGATCCTACTCTGTTTAACTGTATCAGCCAAAAGTGCTATTTAAACAAAATATTTAAGTGTTAAGTGCTGGGAATACTGCATAGTTTTAAAAATCTATTATTATTCCAAATGTACCATTCCCAGCAAAACTAGAGACGGCAGATAAGCTTTCAACTGTAGAAGCATTAAGAGAATTTGAAAAATGATGAGATGCCATAACATCTCACTTAAGCAACCAAAAGATGTCAAAACTGTTACATTAATTCATTATACTGGCAAACATCAATGGTCCTCAGTTTGAGACAGATGAAAACAAGACTGGTATAGAGATTGTTCTTGGCAAGATAGAAAGGCTGGCAACAAGGAAGTCCTGTTAATTGAAACACATTCGCAAACAGAACGTGTGACATCTAGTGTGCTGCAATATTTACCCATATCTGAGAATGGATCGACCAAGATTGAACAAACTCCTGGAGTAGATAATGATCTGAAATTGTTGAGAATGACACTTAAGCAAAGGATGGTCTGAAAGGAAAGAAACGTCACCTGTTAATTTCAACATTAGAGATGAAGTCGGCACACAGGATGGACCGATATTGAAAGGAGATGGAACAGTTACACCATCTGTATGGGAGAGGAGATAAAGTGTAGAGTTCGCTCACGTCACCTCACAATCCAAGGTTGTCCCTGAAGAGCTAGAGAAGTGATTTATTGGCCGCTGATGAACAAGGACATAGAGGCATATATATCTGGACATGATTTATGCATGCAGTTGCAAGTTAAACAACAAAAGGAACTGCTTATTAGCCATCCATACCAGAAAGGCCCTGGGAGGAAATTAGTTGTGATCTGTTTGGAGCAGATGGAAGAAAATATCTTAAACGTCCTATTACTTGGATTTCTTTGAAGTAGACAGACTGACTGATATAAAAAGAAGGATAGACATCGTAGCTCAGATGATAGCTTCATTTTACATGCTGTGATATTCTAAATGAAATTGAACCACCGTTCAACTGACAGCAATTCCAACAGCTTATGCCGTCATGTCATCCATGACTCAGTTAGTAGCACCCTCGCCCCTGAGTCAGAAGGTTATGGGCTCAAGCTCCACTCCAGAGACTTGAGCACAAAATTCTAGGCTGACACTTCAGTGTAGTGCTGAGGGAGCGCTGCACTGTCGGAGGTGCCGTCCTTCGGATGAGACGATAAACCGCAGCCCCATCTGCTCTCTCAGGTGGATGCAAAAGATCCTATGGTACTCTTTCAAAGAAGAGCAGTGGAGTTATCCCTGGTGTCCTGGCCAATATTTATCCCTCAATCATCATCAATAAAACAGATTATCTGGTCATTATCACATGGTTGTTTGTGGGAGCTTGCTGTGTACAAATTGGCTGCCGCGTTTCCTACATTACAACAGTGACTACACTTCGAAAAGTACTTCATTGGCTGTAAAGCGCTTTGGGATGTCTGCTGGTCGTGAAAGGCGCTATATAAATGCAAGTCTTTCTTTCTTTCATGGTCGCCAGCTCACCAAGGTAACCACAATCAACAGACAAGGCAGATAATGCCATATATAACTGAGCCATATAGGCCAGGAGGATGCTGGTTCAATCATTGGTTTGTGTTAAGTTTGCTTATTGAGACAGAGCAACAGTAGGAGGTCTGTGTGCTCCTAGGCCAGGGAGAGGAAACACTGGGTGGAGCTTTCATTTCTTATCCTGACTACTGCTGAAAAGTGCACGTGTGGAGGCCAGACAGAGAAAGGATTAGCCTCAGCTGGACACACCCCACATTGGCCCCAGACTGGCACATGAAGAACAACCACTTGGCCAAGGTCCCCAAGGACGGCCTGTGTCAGTGGGACCAGACCAACCATGACTCAGAACCTTCAGCACAGGAGCAAAGGAAAGTAGAGGGACAAAATTGCATCAAAACATGACCTTCAGACATACTCCACACATCATCTGAAATGTCAGTGCCTGTTATATTTGTTACTGTAGAGTAATCAGTTTAAACTGCCGCCAACTCGTCCATTTATTTGCACTCAACAATAATATGTATTTTGGGGGAAGAAAGGTGGAAGACTATAAATCGAGTGACTTGTTGCACGATTTCTCCAGCTTGGATATGAAACGCTCGCAAGGGAGTAAGAGTGACATAAGAAACCCGGAACGCCCGGTGTTCAGGTAATGACTTTCCCCTCGACATCTGCTGTGTCCTTGGACTTAATAGGACTTCATTTCATTCTGCCTGTGACTAAATTTAATCTGCCGTATTTTGCATGGGCAGAGGCAACGACAGGTTAGCACATTTCACCTCCAGGAATGTAAAAAAAAATTCGCCTTCCAATAAATCTTAACCCCGGAGATTGAATTTCAATTGGCCGAAACACTTTGAGCAGCAAGCAGCAAAATTAGCTAAACAGAGAACACTTTATGTTGCATCTTGCAGGAAATTAGATTCATCGCTCAAAATCCGAACAAAATCCTATTTCATTTGTAAAACACTCTGTCATATGTGTCGGAGGAGGGCTAGGCTTTAAACACATCAATCTTATGCAATTCTTTTTTTTGTATAGCGTATTTTCCAAAATCACAAGCAGTGTTTCTGATTTGCACCACGCTGGATTAAACAGAACCTTGTCAGATTCTCCAGGATAAGCATACACACACACATAGCCTCACGCATGGGGTAATTCTTTGATACTGCATCAGCATTAACATTAAGGAAATTACATGATTTCCTGGCAATTACATTAGGGTGAAGCATAAAGCATTAGCCTCCAGCAATCACTCAGAGCCGTGTAACTTCTGCAAATGATTAAAAGTGTGATCCTGTTTGTCTTATCTGATCACAGTGAAACTTTTATATTTGAGACCGAATCATTTGTGTTGATTTGCTTTTAAAATCTGCTTTATCGCACCTTACAGCACTAGTTTGGAAAATCATGAGCGCACCGTGTTATGTTCATTAATAACTAGTCGTTTTTATTAAGAACAGCTAGCTTTTGCTAGACACTTTATTGAGCACATGTGGACTAGGTACAGTATCTGTAGAGGCCTCCATCTTGACTGCTGCCTTGTGGGTAGCCTAGTGCATCATGGGTAGCCCACTCTTATATACATACAGCACCACCTAGTGTACCATTCCAGAATGACAGGTTACTGATCATTACATCCCCCTTTCTTTGAGGTTAAACAAAATCAGTATCAATCAATATCAATCAATAACAACATAAACATCTTCAACAGTCAATACATTTTCAATGTAGTTTTCTTTGTGCTCAAATATTAAGTCTATCAGGCTTTTTTACTTCACGTGTAGATCTTCTCAGCACAGGTAAGTCTGATGTGTTTTCATGAGAGCCTGTATGTGTATTTGTGTTAGATTGTTCTGGTGGTGAGTGACAAGATTCAGTTGCGGCATTGTCCATATCTGAGGGCTGCACATTTTCCGTATCATTTTTGACATTGTCACATGACACCATTTGTACAAAAAGTGTCTCACTTAAATCAGTGTCCTCAATTACATTAACTCGTTGCCCTTTCTTAGTTTTTACTTTTGAAAAGCATTGTTTGGCAAAGTGATTCTTTCCATGACATTTTGTGCACATTTTTCCAAACGCTGGACATTGTTTTAACTGGTGTTTGTAACCACAGCGTTTACAATTAAAAATTCCTTCCTCCGATTGCTTTTCACTTCTGTTCTGCCCATGTTTCTTCCCCTTGTAAGACACAGCACTGACAGCAGCACTTACTACAATCGCATCATTATTGATTTCACTGAAAGTCTTCGCATGCTTTTGAGCTAGCTCGCTGGCTTGGCATATTTTCACAGCATTTTCCAATGTTAATTCGGTTTCTCTCAACAGACGTTCCCTGACCTTTTTATCATGAATACCAAACACAATTTCGCATGAATCATGGATGCTTTCAGCTCAGAGAAATTACATGTCTGTGCTTTCAGTTTCAGATCCATCACAAAGCTATCAAAAGTCTCATTTTGCTGCTGTGTCCTTGAACAGAACACGTATCTTTCATAGGTCTCATTCTTTTTGGGAGAACAATGTGTATCAAATTTCTTTAGCACATCGTCTAAATTTTCTCTGTTCTCCTCTGGATTAAATACAAATGTATTAAATACCTCTATCGCCTGTGGGCCTGCAACCGTGAGCAGCAACGCTATTTTCCTTGCGTTTGGCTTCGTACCGTACATGATGGCAGCAATGTAGAGTTCGAATTGTTGTTTAAAAGTCTGCCAATTGTAGTCGACATTTCCTGTGAGTTTCAAACGCTCTGGTGGCTTCAAATTCTCCATGTCACGTTGCACAATATTCAGCAGATCTTACCAATCCTGGTACCATGTTATGATCATTAATAACTAGTCATTTTTATTAAGAACAGCTAGCTTTTGCTAGACACTTTATTGAGCACATGTGGACTAGGTACAGTATCTGTAGAGGCCTCCATCTTGACTGCTGCCTTGTGGGTAGCCTAGTGCATCATGGGTAGCCCACTCTTATATACATACAGCACCATCTAGTGTACCATTCCAGAATGACAGGTTACTGATCATTACACACTGTACACAAGTCTTTTTTGTCTACCACTTGAGATATTATTGCTCAATAAGGACCTCTCGGCAGAACTGTTTTTCTGCTCTGTTTTGGTACACAGACTGAAAAAAAGACTTGCATTTATATAGCACCTTTCACGACCACCGGATGTCTCAAAGCACTTTAAAGCCAATGAAGTATTATTTGAAGTGTAGTCACTGTTATAATGTGGGAAATGCAGCAGCCAAATTGCACACAGCAAGGTCCTACATACAGCAAGGTGATAATGAGCAGATAATCTGTTTTTGTTATGTTGGTTGAGGGATAAATATTGGCCAGGACACCGGGGATAACTCCCCTGTTCTTTGAAATAGTGCCATGGGATCTTTTACATCTACCTGAGAGAGCAGACGGGGCCTCAGTTTAACGTCTCATCCAAAAGAAGGCACCTCCAACAGTGCAGCACTCCCTCAGCACTGCACTGGAGTGCCAGCCTAGATTTATGTGCTCAAGTCCCTGTAGTGAGACTTGAACCCACAACTTTCTGATTCAGAGGTGAGTGTGCTACCAACTTTTTTTAAAAATATAACTTATTGAACATTAAGAACATTTGCAACATCGTGATCATTTCATTGTATGATACAAATCAATTCCACCACTCTGCACAGCCATTCCGCCACCACATTTTAACATCAAAACCTGAAGTTTAATTTGTCTCCTGTAACATATATTAATCGATAATACTTTAAAAATTGATTGTAAAATACTATCTTTAAATTCCTTTCGGAATAAAACATCCACAGAGCCTTATAATTATCTTTTAGCTGATATTTAAAATACTCTTTTAGATTGATTCTCCTCCCCTTAAAAAACAGAGCATTCCTTCTTTGCACAATCATGAAACTAGTCAAACTGAACATTAAATTCATTGCCACTCCGCTAGACTCGGGCAGACTCTCCTGCAATCCCCATCTCAAAATTGAGTCCCACGGGATTCCCATTCTCGCTCTTTGATCCCCACCCAGCAAAAAAACTTCACACAACTGTTGAACATAGTACTTAAAATCATTTAACTGTGGACATAACACCAGTAAATGGGACAAAGTCTCATCCCGTGTCCCACGCACTGGGCAAGTTGCCCCCTCCACTCGTCCAATCTTGCACAAGACCATCATGGTAAAAATCCAGTTATGAGCCAATTTGAAATCTAGTTCAATCCACTCTGGACATTTAAAATTCGCCCACACTCCCTTCCAAATCCTGTTGAACTCCAGCTGTGGGTATATACTCTGCCAAAACTCCTGACCAGCAGGGGCCTTGAATCTCCATTCTCTAAATACCTCATGGAAATCTCGAGTATTACAGTTGTCAAATTGAACGAACTCTCCCCCTTTCTCAAGCAGAAAGCTTGGAAAAGCGGGAGGCATTTTACTTCCTTTGGAGATTCCTGTGGCATTGCCCTCACAATCTTCTCATACATGATTCCTATTGCCTTTTTCCTCTCCCTCCTGATCCTCCTCCCACACCATGTCCCTCACTATCGCTTCCGGCAACCAACCTGGAATTACCTCGTATAATACATCTTTCACACATATAATACCAGCTTTTATAAAAGCTTGATTAAATAAAACCTTTCCTTCAATGTTGACCCACCTGTTCAAAAATAAGGGCTGTTCTAAAAATTCCTCAGCCCCCTTGGGCATAAACTGCACACTTTTTATAAATTGGGCCCAAGTCTCTACAACCCCCTTATAAAACCTAGGGAGAAGTTTAATCGATTTCAAAAACATATTATTGTATATTCCATATACAATATCCCCTGCCCTCCTATCCCACTTTGTTTTAAAAAATGCTCAAAACAACTCTTCCAAAAACTTGTATTTGACTTCTGAAAAAATCTCTTCACCCATTTGATTCTAAAGGATTTTTTCTTCAAATCAATATCTGGGAAATTGAGTTCTCCCTGATTTCTCCGTCCAATGATGGTATTGTAGCCACCAAGGCTGGTTTCCCTTCCCATAAAAACCTCACACAAGCCTCATGATTGGACTTTTCCGCCCACTCAGGAATATCCTCCACTGTCAATAAGTACCATAGCTTAGATAGCAGGAGAGCAGACACCACTGTCGCTCTTCCTTGCACTTTCAACCACCTTCTTTCACATCTTCCCAAAATCTTTTTAATTTTCATAACCTTAGGTTCCCAATTTAATCGATCCACTTCACCCCTGTCTTTCTTGTACCACATATGCACCCCCAGAACTTCGAAAACCTCCACCACCTTAAAGGGACTTTCCTCCAACCATTCCCCCCTACCCCTTCCTGCAACCAGGCATTGGGACTTACTATAATTCACTCTGGCTCCTGAAGCTCTACAATATTCCTCCACTACATCCATAGCTTTCCTCACTGACTCCCCATTTCTCAATGTTAAGGTTGTGTCATCTGCATATTGGTGTATCACCGACACCAGCCCGGAACTGGGAACCACAATCCCAACTACACCTTGTTTCTTTCGCATCATGTAACCTAATGGTTCTGCTACCAATGTGTACAACAACGGGGACAGGGGACAACCCTGTCTCACTGATCTCTGTATCGGAAAATACTTGGATAAAAAACCATTACATTTAACACAGCTAAATATGTTTGAATAAAAAATCCTTATCCACTCAATGAAACTTTCCCCGAAACCAAATGCTTCCAAAATCTTCAATAAAAACTCATGAGAGACCCTATCAAAGGCTTTTTCTTGATCTATCTTTAATACATAAGCCTCCCTCCCACTCTCTTCCATGAGCTCTATCGCATCTCGGATTGAGACCACAGAGTCTGCGATGTCCTGGCCTATGACTCCATAGGACTGAGAGGGCAAAACTATCTGCGGCAACACCTCCTTCACACGATTTGCCATAACCCTCGCCAAGATCTTATAATCCACATTTAATAATGTGATGGGCCTCCAATTCTTCAGATGCCTTCTATCCCCTTTATTTTTATATAAGCTAAGCTTATGACACCTCTCCTCATAGATGGGGCCAGGCTTCCCTCAATTTTAATTTCCTTAAAAACTCCTAAGACCAATAGACTTAAAATTTCAAATAATTCTTTATAAAATTTTGCACTTAGTCCTTCAGACCCTGGGCTTTTCCCCCTCTTCATTCCACTTATTGCTACTTTTATTTCTGCTAATCCTACTTCTTTGTCACACATGCATCTCTCATCCTCCTTTAAACCCTCTTCAATAAAAGCAGTCACCTTATCCATCGCCAAATTGGAAATGTCTTCTTTTGTATATAACTCTTGATAAAAGCTGCTAGCCGCCTCTAACATCTCCTCACTTTCATGAATGATCTTCTCCCCAACCTTCAACTCTCCAATTAATGATAATCTCTGTCACAGCTTCTCTTGCTCTAGAAAATATCTAGTGCATCTTTCGCCCTCCAATGCATCTCTAGGCTTTGCACGGAGAATGGCCCCCTTGCATTTTTCAGCTTGCAATAATTCCCACTCTTCCTTTAGCACCCAGAACTTATTCTCAGCTCCCTTATCCCCTCCGTCAACTGCTTTACAGACATCCGTAAACTTTTTGTTTATATTCTCTTCTCAACGCCGGTTAGCTGCCGCTCTCTTTTTCCCATAACGTACCGAAAAAACTTTGACCTCATATTTAAAATTGTCCCACCAAACTCTTCCTTCTTTCAGGAACAAAGATTCCTTCCGAGCATTCTTTATTACATTTAAAATCCCTTCTTTATAAGCAATTTCTTTCAGGTCTTGATTGTTTAAAATTACATAGCCCTGAACTGATCTTATCTTTGCTGTTCCTAATTCTAAGAACCAAAGCCGAGTGGTCCCTAAAAAATACTTTTTTAAAATAAATCTCCATCACCTCAGAACTTAACCCTTCCCGCATTAACACAAAATCTATTCGGCTGTTTTAAAACATCACCTACCCAACTTGTTCTGGAGAACTCCTTTTTAATGGGGTTCTGGTCCCTCCATAAGTCTCTCAAATTTAAATTTGCCATAATTTTTACAATCATCACTCTGGAGTTATCATCCTTAAAGATCATCTGGGCTGAAATGTCCATCCAAGATAAAAATACAATAAAATCCCCCACTATACAAGGATTTTCCACCTCTGCCGAAAAAACTTGCGACACTTGCAATGGTCGTTCGGTGCATAGATATTAAAGAGATCGCAATTAAATTCCTCCATTTTTACCCATAGTCGTAAAAATCTCCCCTCAGTGTCCTTTTCCACGAAGGCAACGTTCTCTTTTATGGACGGACTCACCAAAACAGCCACCCCTCTACGGTTATTGTTTGCACAACTTTCAAACACCTCCCCCTTCCAAACCTTCTGAACTCTTTCTAGGATATCCTCATCCCAAAAGGTTTCCTGCAGACACAACAAGTCTGTGCCTTTAAAACCCTGCAACAACTGCTGCAATTTCTTCTCACCCCTCAGTTCGTTCACATTAATCGAGACCAATGTAATCATGGCTCCGAAGAAGGGAAGTATGCCTGATAATCTCCCCATCATTTAATCTCTGGCCCTTCCCTCCTCTCATGCTCCTTCCCAACTTTTCGGCCAGCTGTTGCCTTTTCCTGCAGCCTCCGACTCTTTTTCACCTCCTGCTTGAACCTTCCCTGCTGTTTCAGCCTCTTCCTTGCATTAAGTTTGGGCCAAGGAGCTGCCCTTTTTCCCTCCTTCTGCCCCTCACTAACCTTTCCCTTTCCACATGATGCCACCCCACCCCCCACTTCCATGTCTCTGTCCCCCTCTAATTCTTCACTCTAGAGCCCTTCTGTAACCCTCTGTGCCTGCTCCCCATCAGATACATAATCCTGCTTCCCATCAGATACATCATTTCCCATAGAGAGTCTTCCTGATATCACGGTTTCTCTAACAGTGCTGCTCCCTTCAATCTCATCCCCACCTCTGACCCTTGCTCCCTGATCCTTCTCTCTCTGGGACAATGGCGCACCTATATTGCTCCCTTCTGCTGTCTTTGTTTCGCCGCTCCCATCCTGCTGCCCCTTTAAGGCTCCTGCCTCTTGCACCCTCTCCTTGTCTTGCCCCCTCCTGCTCACTGAGATGTCCGACTTCCCGTCTTTCTTTGGAGTACTTACATTTACCACGCACCCCGCTCCCGCCTGCTCTCCCCCCGCGGACACCAGATTCTTTAGGGAGAGCTGAACCGTATTAAGGCTCGAGTCTGCACTCAACCCTTGCTGCCCTCTGCTGTCTTTGTTTTTTTCCACTGTACTTGGTGTGTTTTCCACTATCTCCATCCTGTTCTCTGCTCCACAATTTTCTGACTCTTCCTGTGCTCTTTTCTCCTTCAATTTACCAGCTGTGTCCTCTGACTGCTCCGCTCCTCCGGCCATTCCACTCACAACTCCTGCTCCTTCTCCCGTCTCCTCATCACTCATAGAGCTTCCTTCTGCCTCACACTCACAGTGGGTGCGGCCTTTGTGACACACCCCACAACTCTCCGCCTTGCAGCACCGAGCGATGTGTCCAGACTCGCCGCAATTATAACAGTACAGGTCTGGACAGTTTCTTTCCAGATGGTCGTGTTCAAGACAATAGTAACAAACCTTCACTTGGTTATCATGCAGTACTCAGAAGTACTGCACTCCTTCCATTGTCTCAAATTTCATGCTGTACGGTAATGACTTTGCCCCCTCTGGGAACCGTACCTTTACGTAATGGGTTCCATCTGCTACCCATGTTCCTGGATAGTAGCTCCTCTTTATTGCTGAGCAAATTTTAATGTCCTACGACGCCAACTTTTTGATTAGCGCATTGTCCTCAATATAAACTGGCAAGTTTAAGAATGAGACCACCACCTCTTCCAAATATAGCAGAAATACCTCCAAGAACTTATCGTGAACTTTCAAACTGAGTAAAAGTCTTTCCACCTCCTCTCAGCCACTGACCGTCACCTCGAACCCAACATTCGGCTTTGGTCGGCAGGCAAAGCAGCTTCCCTCGCCACAGTCCTCATGTACCACTTGGACAATATCCCAAGCTCGTATCTCCTTATCCTCGCACTGAACCACCACCGTGTTTTCTTTTCCAAACCTCCTGGGGTCCCAGCCCAAATCTTTGGGCCTTTTTCTTTCCCTTCCAACCACAGTTTCTCCCCTAATTAAATTAATCTTGGGAACACTGTCCTCTGAGGGGCCCGGCACTCCGGACCCCTCAGCAGCCATCTGGCTGTTGTTTATTGGCCAAAAAGTCCCTAAAACCTGAAAAAAAAAACACCACCAACTTTTTACAAACTCACTCCCACTCCCTGCAACAATCAGGCAACCAGTAACACCTGCTCACTCCTAGCCCCTCCCACCTAGAGAGTACTACCCACTGAGCCACAGCTGACACAAGAGACCTGAAAACATGGCTGCCTCTGTTGGTGAGACTGGTTTCTGTTCACATCATCTTCGAAGGAAGGGCTGGCACTGCCCAGAGAAGTCACCTCTTTTGATGCAGCGTGCATCTTCCTGAGGCAACTGCGCCAACTCGTTCACTTCGCCTGGTTGCTGCTGCCAACAATGCTGGCATCAGAGGCAGCATGGTAGAGCCAACAAGCCAGTTGCTTTAGTCTGCATGATGCTCTCTCTTCCCTCTGCTTTCCCAGCTTTAGTATTTGGTGATGGCAACACTGCACTGAGGAGCCTGGTTGATAACAACAATGACAACTTGCATTTATATAGTGCCTTTAATGTGGTAAAACGCCCCAAGGTGCATTACTGAAGCATAATCATCAAAAAAATTGACACTGAGCCAAAGAATTCAGACAGATGACCAAAAGATTGGTCAAAGAGATAGGTTTTAAGGAGCCTCTTAAAGTTGGAGAGAGAGGCGGAGAGACGAAGAGGTTTAGGGAGGGAGTTCCAGACCTTAGGGCCTAGACAGCTGAAATCATGGCTGTCAATGGTGGGGTGAAGGAATTGAGGGATGGACAAGAGGCCAGAGTTGAAGGAACGCAAAGTTCCCGGAGGGTTGTAAGGCTGGAGGATGTTACAGAGATAAGGGACGGAATCTTCCCATAATAAATGGGTGGGTTTAGATCGTGGCAGTTAAATTGTTAAAAATGGGATTCCCGATCTGATCCCGCCTCCAACCTGCCCACTTCTGGTTTTCTCGGAGGTGGAATGGGGGGGATGGTGTGGGGCGCTGGGTGGCGGAAGACCAACCCGCTCCCAGGGGTCGATACCTTAACTTAAATATTGTAATGAGGCTGGCAGCCTATTTTCCCTGTCCATTTTGAATTTAACTGCCTGTGGACGGGTTTCACACAATTCGTGAAACCCGGCAGTTAAACCGAGGCGGGGACTGCTGCATCCAGGAGGTAAGTGGTTTTATACCTATCTCCTGGATCCAGGGTCGCTACCATGCCCACCCCCCGCGATTGGAGACCCCACCAGCAGGCCTCCGATCATCCCCCCCCCCAGGCCCTCCACACCCCCCTCCCCAAGGCCTGCCCCCAACAATGATGATGAGGCCGGCCATGATCCTCCAGTGGACGGGCCCGATCCTCTCTCCCATCCTCCTTCCCCGATCCCCAATCCCCCCGTGATCCCTGATCTCCCCCGCTTGCCTGCCGATCCCTGACATCCCCGATCACCTGCCGATCCTTCAACCCCCCTGCCCTGCGATCCTCTCTCCCCCTTCCCGATCCTCAACCCACAATCCCCCCGCCGATTGCCGACCCCCTCCTGCGATCCCACTCCCTGACCGACCCCTCGCAACTGAGGCCTACCCGCCTGTAGCCAGCCAGCATCTCAAGCCGGGAGGCTGGGTTACCTGCCCACCTCGGACACCCCCCCCGCACCAGCCCCCAACTCACCTCCCCAAAGAACATTTTGGTCAAGGAGGGGCAAGGCCATGGAGAGATTTGAACATGAGAATGGGAATTTTAGAATGCAAGCATTCTGGGACTGGATGCCAATGTAGGTCAACGAGCACAGGAATAATGGGTGAACCGGACCTGGTGCAATTTCAGATATGGGCAGCAGAATTTTGGATGAACTTAAGTTTATGGAGGGTGGAAGCAGGGAGGGAGGCCAGGAGGTAACAGAAGCATGGATTCAGCAGCAGCTGGGCCGAGGCAGGGGTGAAGACGGGCGATATTACAGAGGTGGAAGTAGGCGGTCTTGATGATGGAAAGGATTGTATACTCAGCTCAGGGTCAAGTAGGTTGCCGAGGTGGCAAACAGTCCAGTTCAGTTTGAGACAGTGGCCAGGGAGGGGGATGGAATTGGAGGCTAAGGAAAAATATGCCGAGGGCTCCCTTAATATAATTTTGTCACGGGTGGTCACAAACTATTTTGTGCCATAGTTGAACCTCTTGCACACCAAACACGGTGCTGGTGCATCCTTACTGCCACTGAGCAGCTGGAAGGGTTCTGCACCATGTCTTCATCTACTGAAAGGTAAGCATCCCTCTCCATTGGCAGCTAATGCCAGTTTAGACTGCCAGTCAAAACAGTTGCCTGACCATGGCAACTAATGACCCTTACAGTTCAGAGGACCTTCAAGCGAGAATTGGGTGTGCTGCAGAAACCAGTGACACAGAGCGCCCGCGGCTTTGAGAAGGATGCAGCTGCTAAGACGATACTAATTCCACACAAACGTCAGCAGCTATCAGCAGTAAACAATTGGGTGTAAAATGCATTGAGAGTTAAATTCATCCTTTTCACAAGTCAAATTGGCTAGCCTGCTCCCCTAAGGTAAAAAAAAACATACTTATGAAGAGATTGGCCCTTCTTTGGTATTGTTTTGACCATTTTTATTTCCTTAGAAGTGCAGTATGGCGTTCCTATGTATTCTTGCAGTGGTTCCTGGGTGGGATGACCATTGCAATTGGGATCCGCACCAATAGCGAATGATTTTTTTTCTCAATTGCTGTATAAATAAAATAGGAGCCAAAGTTCTTTGCAAAGTCACAAATCAGAGCTGCAGAGATCAAAGAAACTATACGATAGCAAAATACTGCAGATGCTGGAAATCCAAAATAACAACAGAAAATGCTGGAAAAACTCAGCAGGCCAGTCAACATCCATGGACAGAAAATAGAGTAATCTAGAGCCGTCTTTTGTCTCCACTAGTCCTATCACCATCTCGTCTCATTTTGAATACCTCTTAATGTCTCTTCTCTTTTGTTCTCTCCCAGCCTGGCCTCTTAATCTATTTCATTTCCTGTGCTTCTTTAGTCTTGACAAAGGGTTTTCACCCAAAATGTTGACTCTATTTACTCTCCACGGATGTTGCCTGGCCTGCTGAGTTTTTCCAGCATTTTCTGTTGTTATTTCAAAGAAACTATAGTTACGCTGTCTGACCAGAAACACACTATCAGAAGGCAAAGCGATAGCATCCCCTGGGGCTGAAAAAGATGCATTGCTTCTAATCTGTGCAATAACAGATGGTCCAGGACACCTGGCTGAGGGGCAGTGGGTACGAGGTATGATGAAAAAAGGTAACAAGGTTGAATGGTGACACTGAGCAGAAGCACACTTGGTGCTCAGTGCCCGAAGCAGGGATTACAAGCCCTTCCCCCGCTCAGTTTCCGATCAGGGCATGTCGAGTGGTGGTTCTGCGCCAGCCTTCCCGCTGAGGTGCGCGCACTGATCACCAGTTGCTGCGCAGGCTGCTCACCAGCTGTTTCGCTGGAGGAGACACAGGTATGCGGCCACGCAGCAAACTTAAAGGGACCGCGCAGGGGAAAAAAATGAGAGGATCGGGCTGTCAAGTCATCCTGGGAGCCCCCAGTCCTCTCTATTTAAGGTAGATAGGGTAAAAATGCAAAAGTAAAGGGTGAAACCCCCCATAAAAATGCATTCAGATATTATAGTGTAGAGCAAATGATTGTGCAGATCCATTTTTGACATGACAATACAGACTATTCAAGTTATTAACTGACACCATACAATGAGCCTGGTTATAATGCTAGATAAAGATTGTGCAGAACAACGCTGAGCTCTGGGGTAGTGACCCAACTAAAACATTAAGTGATTTTTCTCCAGCATCCAAGTTTTTCTTTCCATCTCTTACAGAGAGCAGTGCTGCCTGTCTATTAACATAAGAGAATTGGGGGGGGAAATTCAGTTGGTTTGCGTCTCCCGTTAGTGCCTTAAGAGGGCGCTAATGGGGCGCAAAGCAACTAGCGCCAGGGCACGGCGATGTTTGTGCCGCTCACGGAATTAACTAGACATTTTGCAGCAGTGCTAAACACTACCACCACGATCTCCTGCGCCGGCAGATCGTGACGTCAGTCGAGTGTGCAACGCCCAAGTAGCACCCCGGACCAGATATTGAGTGGCGCCCCCTGCCTTACTGCCTGCCGCTAGCAACGACAGGTTGAGGGGAGCATTTTGCAGTCAGGATGGGACTGGGGGAGCGCTATTTAAAGGCAACTGCTTCCTGCCTTTTTCTGTTGGTGACATTTTGGCACCACGCATTCTGAGAGAGAGAGAGAGAGAGACTTCTGGAAAGATTCAACACTGTGTGAAGGAGTTTTGGGTACTGAGCAGCACTTTGCAGGTTCATTTTGATTTGGCCTTCCTTGTATCGATTTAGAAGAGACTGTGGGGGCTGCACTCTGCGCTCTTTCCCTGGTCCTCTCCATTGTTCTTTCCAGCAGATTTGATGTACAGGTCTCTCCAGGCTGAGATTCAAGGCTGCAATGAGCAGGATGTGGATGGAGAGCAAGATTGACCGTCCCCTTTAAGAGCTGGCTGGCACCATTGTGTCTGTGTTCCATTGCTGACTGACATCACATGAGCTTCACCAGCGCTCTGAGGTAGCACCTCGCTCCTTGGCCTTTGCACCTTAAGACAGGTGTATAGCACCTGATTTAGCGCTCCAATCACCTCCAGGGGCGATAGAAGCCATGTTTGCAGTCGGAGGCGATAATTAGTGCCAGGCGCTAATCTTTGCGCCCGGATGATAATTGCGCCCCTAATGGGGCGATACTGAATTTCTCCCCCTTGGGACCTGGGGAAAATGGGCTCAGAGACTGACTTACATTTTGAAGTGATTCAAGTTCCTTTGCCAAAATTATTGGATGTAATTATGCTTTGCATATTGCATCTTGACCGAACAGTAATGAATAGAGGAGACGGAATGTACCTTTCACTATTTACTGATTAAATGGGTGGACATTACAGCACATTGTCTGCATGGCAGAATCCGAAGCTGAAAGTGAAAGACAAAGTAAAACCGAGCCCCCCAGCACCCCCTTCAGGTAACACCCGGGAACTGGGACATATTTAATTGAAGCAAAACTCAAAACACAACACTCCTTTCCCCCAGATAAAACTCCTTAGTCCTCCAGGCGTCTGGGACGGAATCTAACCCGACTTGAGCGCCGCTGGACAGGCATAGTCGGGGTGCCACTGCTAGCCGCATGAAAACCTTCCTCCGTGGCTGATGACTCCGTGACACCTTCTGTCGATGTGGCTTCCGTCGTTGTTGCAGGAAGCAGGCCGTCACTGCCTGGCAGAGGTGGCGGAGACAATGGCCTAGCCTGTGACGTCTCTGTTACTCTCACCGGAGTACGACCCCGTAGCTGGTCTACGTGGCGTCTGTGTAGCTGGCCATCGGGTGTACGGACACTGTACGACAGGGGACCCGTGGCCTGCTCCACCACGGCAGGCATCCATTTGTCTCCTCCTGCATAGCAACGGGCAAACACAGTCACTGACGGCTCGAACTGCCTGGCGGTGCCCTGGTGCTTCTTAGCCAGCTCCTCTTGCTTTGTGTGCATCTCATCCCTGTAGTCTGGGTGTAGCCGGTCCAGTGCAGTCGCCAGCCAGCGGCCCATCAGCATCTCGGCAGGACTCTTCCCCGTTGCTGAGTTTGGGTGGTATGCTGTGATAACAGGAACCTGGCCAATCTGGTTTGCCAGTCCCCCACCGATATCCTCACCAGTGCCTCTTTTGTGGTTTGCACCATCCTCTCTGCCTGCCCATTGGAGGAGGGGTGATAGGGCGCTGTGGTCACGTGGCGGATCCAGTTTCTGCCTGCAAAAGCCTTGAACTCCGCTGACGTGAAGGTTGCTCCATTGTCCGAAACCAACACGTCGGGGACCCCATGTGTGGCAAACAGCAAACGCAATGCGTTGATCACTGCATCAGATGTCATGGAGCTCATGATAGCCATCTCCAGCCATTTTGAATGAGAATCCACCACTATCAAAAAGACCTTCCCCTGAAATGGCCCTGCAAAGTCAATGTGGAGTCTTGACCATTTACGAGTGGTCCACTCCCAGGGGTGAAGGGGAGCCTTGGATGGGCTATGGCGAGTCAGCTGACATGTCTCAGAGCTCTTTACCACCTCCTCCACGTCTCGGTCCAACCCCGGCCACCAGACGTAGCTTCTCGCCAACGCCTTCATGTACACAATCCCAGGGTGTGAGTCATGTAGCATTTTTAGCACCTCCTCTCTTGCGGCAGCAGGAACCACCACACAGCTTCCCCAGAGCATGCAGTTCTTGTGTGCAGACATTTCATGGCGCCTCTGAACGAAGGGCTTGAAATGCTCCTCCTGGACCTCGGAGGGCCAGCCATGCAGCAGCCAGCGTAGCACCCATGATAAGACTGGATCTTTCTGTGTGAGGCTGCCAATCCACTGGGCATGGAGTGGGGCCTCCGGAACCTCCTCCAGTAGCAGCACCTCCCAGGGTGGTGGCATCTCAGCCATCGGCCAGTTCAAAGGCAAGCGACTCAGAGCATCAGCATTAGCCAGCATCTTCCCAGGCACCACCGAAGCATACGCGGTGATATGATCTGGGGCATGGGCTTGGAGTGATGCAGGAGCCCCAAGAGTGGCTTGTGGTCTGTGTAGATGACGAACTGTCTCCCTAACAGGTACTGACTGAACTTCTTTACCCCAAATATGATGGCTAGGGCCTCCTTGTCAATCTGGGCGTAATTACGTTCTGTTGTTGAGAGTGTTCTTGACGTAAAACTGATAGGCGCTTCCCGGTCATCTGGCTCTATGTGACCCAACAGAGCTCCCAGCCCGTATGGTGCGGCATCACACACCAACACCAATGGCTTGTTTTCATCATAAGTGTGCCAGAACCTTATCTGCTTGTAGCAGTTCCTTTGCCTGTCTGTAGGCTGTTTCATGAGCTGAGGCCCAGTTCCACACTGTTGCTTGGTCTAACAGCCTGTGCAGTGGC
This sequence comes from Somniosus microcephalus, assembly GCF_052327205.1. Lineage (NCBI taxonomy): Eukaryota > Metazoa > Chordata > Chondrichthyes > Squaliformes > Somniosidae > Somniosus > Somniosus microcephalus. The sequence continues at coordinate 51,410,437 of NC_141009.1, forward strand.
TCTAAGATTGTGGCTTTGCCCTTGAGAAAACAACTGTAGAAGCTTAACAGTCCAAGGAATGCCTGCAGTTCGGTCTTGTTCTTGGGGGTGGGAGCGCTCCTGATAGCCTCCACCTTCTCCGTAGTCAGATGCACACCGTCTTTGTCCACTCGGAATCCCAAGAACTCCACCCCATTGGCAGCGAACACACATTTCTCCTTCTGAAGGCATAGTCCTACCTCAGCCAGCCGGCGTAGTACTTCCTGCAGCCGCTCATCGTGGGCTTCCTGTGTCCTGCCTGTAATCAGTATGTCATCCAAGTAAGGCTGAACTCCCGGAACACCAGCCAACAGGGTGTCCGTGAACCTCTGAAAGATTGCCACAGCCGTAGACACCCCAAACTGCAGCCTTGTGGCTCGGAAAAGTCCTCTGTGGGTGTTGATTGTCAACAGCTCGGCTGACTCTTCATCCTGGACCAGTTGCTGGTATGCTTGCTTGAGATCCAGCTTGGTGAACAGAGTGCCTCCAGCCAGTGTTGAAAACAGCTCTGTAACTGTTGGTAAGGGATCTGGTAACACAGCAGCATTAACCGTACATCTGTAATCTCCACAGATTCGCAGGCCCCCATCCTTCTTTGCAATGGGCACGATAGGGGTGGCCCAACGGGAGTTCTTCACTGGCAAGAGAACCCCTTGGTTCACCAGCTTATCCAGGGCCTCATCCACCTTCTTGCGCAATGCAAAAGGAACTGGTCGCGCCTTGAACAACTTAGGCGCTACCCCTGGGTCCACTTCGATTGAGACTGGCGGTCCCCGACAGGCCCCGAACTCACCAAAAACCTCTTCATAGTTCTCCAACATAGGCATTATGGGCTGTTGCTGTACCGTGTGTACTCCTGTCACTTCAATACCGAGGGGCTCAAACCAATCTCTGCCCAGCAGGCTTGTGCCCTGCCCCGCCACCACATAAAGTGGAAGTGTGTCCTTGACTGCCTGATACTTAACTTCCATATGAATCATACCCAGCACCTGGAGTTGAGCTTGGGACCACTGCCGTAGCACGCCACTGACCTGAGCCATCGCCGGGGGTTCACTTGGCCACAGCCTATTGTAAGTCTCTTCACTTATCAACGAACACGCTGAGCCTGAATCCACCTCCATGCAGAGTGGTGCCCCATTTATGATCGCATTTGCCGTGTATCCCCACCGTCTGTGGGGTAGCTGCTCAGCTTCCGTGGTATACATTGTGTACTCATCGTTGTCCTCCAGTGTCAGGGTGTGTGTCTGCGATGCTTGTGTTGGCTCTGCTGCAGCAGCCTGAGCTTTCTTCATGCAGACACGAGCTATGTGTCCTCTTTTCTTACAGAAATGACATACCGCTGACACAAATTTGCATGTAGTGGAACCATGGAGAGCCCCACAGCGGAAACATTTTCTTCCTGTCTCTTTAGTTGCCTCCATGTCTCTCGCAGCAGCAGCTGCGTGTGTGGCCTTGTGCACCTCCTCGGCGGCCTGAGATGGTGCTGCCTCTGTACGGAGCATACGTGTGTTCATCGATGCAGCCTCTGCTGCTAAAGCCTTCTCTTCGGCCAGTCGGAACGTCAGGGCCTTCTCCGCTAACAGCTGTCTCTGCAATGTCGAGTCCAGCACTCCACACACAATCCGATCACGGAGCATATTGTCTAAATGGTCACCAAAATTACAATGTAATGAGCGTTTCCTCAGCTCAGTAATGTAACTTGAAATAGATTGTCCAGGCTGTTGTTTACAATTGTGAAAATGGAAACACTGCACAATCTCTGAGGGTTTTGGGTTAAAATGTTTCTGCAGCTTCTCAATCAAATCAGCATAATCCACCTCACTAGGTTTATGAGGAGCCACCAATGAATGCAGGACGGAGTAAGTAGCAGATCCGCATACACTTAGCAACACTGAGCACTTCTTCTCTTCTTTGTCAATATTATTGGCCTCAAAGAAACACCCCAGTCTTTCTGCGTATTCCTCCCATGAACTCTCCTTATCCCCAGAGAACTCTTCAATACGTCCCATGGTCATCATAGTTTTAACGTGCACTGTCCCTTTAAGATCCACGGACTTAAAAAAAAAAAATCTTTTTCTCCTCCGGCCAGAGTTACGGTAGCTACACTCACGGTAGTTGCCTGGCCCGCACAATACTCTGTCCACCGTCTACGTCACAGCTAGCCAACTATCAAAATGCCGTTGATGTTGCTAGCTGAGTGGCCCGCTCGTCGCAATTTCCAATATTACGGCTGTAGGTTCGCATGTCTATCTCCGTCCTTCTAGAGAGTTCAACAGCCGCCTCATCGCCAGTATTGCATCTTGCACCGAACAGTAATGAATAGAGGAGACGGAATGTACCTTTTACTATTTACTGAGTAAATGGGTGGACATTACAGCACATTGTCTGCATGGCAGAACCCGAAACTGAAAGAGAAAGACAAAATAATCCGAGCCCCCCAGCACCCCCTTCAGGTAACACCCGGGAACTGGGACAAACTTAATTGAAGCAAAACTCAAAACACAACATTGCACATACCAGGAAAACATTTATTCACTCTGAAACCAGGGTGCAGTTGCTGCGTTATCATAACACATAATAACAACACTGGCATTTATCTGACAATGTGGAAAACTGCCCAGGTATGTCCTGTCCACAAAAAGCAGGACAAATCCAATCCAGCCAATTACCGCCCCATCAGTCTACTCTCAATCATCAACAAAGTGATGGAAGGTATCATCGACAGTGCTGTCGAGCGGCACTTACTCACCAATAACCTGCTCACTGATGCCCAGTTTGGGTTCCGCCAAGACCACTCAGCTCCCGACCTCATTACAGCCTTGGTCCAAACATGGACAATGGAGCTGAATTGCAGAGGTGAGGTAAGAGTGACTGCCCTTGACATCAAGGCAACATTTGAACAAGTGTGGCATCAAGGAGCCCTTAAAACTGAAGTCAATGGGAATCGGGGGGAAAACTCTCCACTGGCTTGAGTTATACCTAGCAAAAAGGAAGATGGTTGTGGTGGTTGAAGATAAATCATCACTGCCCCAGGACATCGCTGCAGGAGTTCCTCAGGGCAGTGTCCTAGGCCCAACCATCTTCAGCTGCTTCATCAATGACATTCCCTCCAACATAAGTTCAGAAATGGGGATGTTCGCTGATGACTGCACAGTGTTCAGTGCCATTCACAGCTCCTCAGATAATGAAGCAGTCCATGCCCGCATGCAACAAGACCTGGATGACGTTCAGGCTTGGGCTGATAAGTGGCAGGTAACATTCGTGCCACAGAAGTGCCAGGCAATGACTATCTCCAACAAACGAGAGTCTAAACACCGTCCCTTGACATTCAATGGCATTACCATCATCGAATCCCCCACCATCAACATCCTGGGGGTCACCATTAACCAGAAACTTAAACTGGACAAGCCAAATAAATACTGTGGCAACAAGAGCAGGTCAGAGGCTAGGTATTCTGAGGCAAGTGCCTCACCTCCTGACTCCCCAAAGCCTTTCCACCATCCACAAGGCACAAGCAAGGAGTGTGATGGAATACTCTCCAACAACACTCAAGAAGCTCAACACCATCCAACACAAAGCAGCCCACTTGATTGGCTCCCCATCCACCACCTTAAAAATTCACTCCTTCCACCAGCGGTGTACCGTGGCTGCAGTGTGTACCATCTACAAGATGCACTGCAGCAACTCGCCAAGGCTTCTTCGGCAGCACCTCCCAAACCCGCGACCTCTTCCACCTAGAAGGACAAGGGCAGCAGGCGCATGGGAACACCACCACCTCCAAGTTCCCCTCCAAGTCACACACCATCCTGACTTAGAAGTATATCGCCGATCCTTCAGTACCATCACCACACGGGCTGCAGCGGTTCAAGAAGGCGGCTCACCACCACCTTCTCAAGGGCAATTAGGGATGGGCAATAAATGCTGACTTTGCCAGCGACGCCCACATCCCATAAAAACAAATTTTAAAAATGTTTTTTTTAATTACCAGTTTATAAGTCATATGCTATTTTTATCATTGCGGTTTTGGTAAATAAACAAATTGCACTGGTGTTTGAGTTCCTAAAATTGAAGAACTGAGTCAATGATGTGACTAAGACTGCATTTTCTATGATGCAGCAACCAAAATGTGGCAGGTTAACTCCTTCAACACATCAACGATTTGTGCATTAAAGCAAGAGGAATAAAACCTCTGGCAGTTGGGAGTTTCAAACCAGTTTTCTAATTTGTAGGCATTGTTATAACTCCAGCCTCCCAGGGTTCAGGTGTACAAGAGGATGCCAGATGAGCCGCCAGTATTGCAGATCAGTAACAAGGGACAAGGGCAGCAGGCGGACGGGAACACCAAGACCTCCCATTTCCCCTCCACGTGACACACCATCCTGACTTGGACATATATCACCATCCCTTCCTCATCGCTGGCTCAAAATCCTGGAACTCCCTACCTAACTACTGTGGGAGCACCTTCACCACATGGACTGCACTGTTTCAAGAAGAAGTCTCACCACCACCTTCTCAAGGGCAAATAGGGATGGGCAATAAATGCTGGCCTTGATAGCAATGCCTACATCTCCAGAATGAATTAAAAAAAACAAAGTATATGGAAAATGCTGTACATTTTGTACTTTGGAGGACAAAGGGAAAAAAGTACAAATTGGAAAAATTTGGATTTCAGGAAGCATTTCTTCATTCAAAGTGCAATCAATACCTGGATTGGTCTTTCGGTTAGGGTAATGGAGGTAAAAGCTTCCAAGTAAAATGTCCCAAGGCACCTCTCATGAGCATTGTAGGGGGTTTCTCTTGCTCGTTCTGGTCTCCTACCAGGCTTCGTGCAATAATTACCCTTGAGTGGTTCGACCCACTCTCCCCTACGGTTCTAGACCTTGGACTTAGGTGCAGGGAGCTGTAGTGCAGAGAAAGACTCCATAGACCAGGTTGAATAGCATGAAATGGATGCTTTTATTATTAAACAGTTTGCAGCATTATAAAATACATGTCATAAGTACAAATTAAAGCAACTACAAGCATGCACATATCTATAAACTTAATTCCATGGAAATGGGAAACACACGGCACATCGAAATAGGGGAAACACATTACGATTACCCTTACCCCCTCCCCTAGACCTAGACTAAGTTTCGACCTGAGGAACTCGGAATCATGCTCACCACTTTCAGATTCGCAAACGAGGGGGTTCGCAGCCGTTTGGTACAGCTTTCCGTCGTCACGTGGATTTGGAAACTTCTGGCGCAGTTTGTTTTTCTCTCTCTCTCAGGCGATGAGGCAGTGGACACAGCCTTGATGAGCGCTCATCATGGTTGAATCTGTTAACAAGCCATTGAAGAACTGGATACACATGGGAGAATCCGAGAGTTTCTGGCCGAATGGTATGTCGAGGCCCTGACTGGCTAGGCCCGGAATGTCTTTTTATTTATTACTCGCTCCCGCCTGGCTCGGCGGTTTTCCAGAGGGTGTCTTCTCCTTCGGCCTGGGTCGTCGATGATCTCCCGACAAAAGTACCCGGGCCACCCTCCTTCGTCTTCCCGTCGTAGTCGAGCCTTGCCTGGCCGAGCTGGCTTCCCAGCCAAAGTCTTCTCGTCGTCACCAAAGTTACGAATTGTACCGAAGAAGTGAATCGTCCTATGAATGAAGCGTAGCCGTCGAGGTGAAGCGTTGCCCCCAGTGTGTCTTTACGAGAATTGCCAATCGCCGATCGCCAATCGCGCAAATCACCCAATCGCGCTCTGATGGACTTTTCAAAATCCATAGTTATACTCTTTTGGGACAGTCTTATCTCCCGCCAGATCATAGTCCAGTCTTTGTAATATTTTTGGCGGGCAGAAATCTCTGCAGGGGTGCTTTGTCTTGTAACGGGAGCTGGTGATAGCTTAACTGGCCTTCCTGGCCGATAATGTCTTTTACTTTGTCACCGTAACTCGGTTCGCATATTGATCAGTCTGGAGATCGCCCTTGATGGCTGTTAAACGGTTTTTCCTTTGTACAGTAAATGGGTTTAAGTGCTCATTCAATTGTCCGCCCATATCTTGATGGGCCCCATCCTATTACCTGAAACTGTCTTGTACTTAGAATCCAATTAAATATGTATGCCCAGTTCCCTGAGTTTTGGTTTCCCGATACTGGCTTTTCGCAGGCTTACTGTCCTCAATCCACAAGCCTGTCTGGCTTGCAGTAACAGAAATCAAATGGTCCCAGAAACTGATCACGAGGTCCGGCGGCCATTTTGTATGCCCCTTTTTATCAAAGGGTTTTCTGTATAAGCTTCTTTTGGTCAATAAAGCTGTATTATTAATCCTGTTTTCTTGCGTGATTAGTTAATGAAAATTTTCGAATCTTACAGTCCCCCCTGTGATACTGATAGCTTGCTTACAGTATCAATAATCCTTGGTGAGCAAATTTTCCTGATTCCTCACGTCCAAACATTCCTGGTAATTAACTATCTATGACCCCCACGACACATGCAGTTCCCATTTCAGAAAATTAACTTGTGTACAGTTGGACAATCACAGGCAGTATTACCTTAAACTATAACACATTCATCTTTCAGATGTGAAGGGCCCAATGCTCCTTGCACCACCTGCATACACCTTTTATTAATCAAAAAAAACAAAACTTCACCAACGGCTATAACATTACAGTATTCACACACTTAAATCATGCAGTGGCTGAAATCTAAAAATGGAGGGATGCTTTAACTTTTAATACTAGCTGCTTACACTGGGGTGTCCTCTTCCCCCACTCGTACATAGCGTTCTCTCCATTCTCCTGTGTTCTCGTGCCTCTGGAGGCATTTGCCTCTCTTGCAATGCACGAACAATAAAAATATTATAATTAAAACCTGACACACTACTAGGATGTGGGATGCTATTCTAATCCAGGCCGGGATCTCTATATTGGTGAACAGGTCCCACCATGGTGGGGTGACTATGTCCAATATGTCTTTCCCTATCTCTATTGTCTTCTGCTCCAGTGTGTAGAAATGTTTCTGTGAAACTATAACGGCTTTTAAGATCTTGGTGAGGTGTTCAGGGAGAGGGGGAATGACATATCTGAAATGCGCGACGAATCGCTGGAAGTCCGTGAAATTCTCTTTTACAGTGAGGTGGAGGGTGCAGGAATGGGGACAATCCATTGTTGTGCCAATTGAACTCCAGCCCTGGGTTTGAAACAGAAACTGCTGTCACTGACCGGACACCCCTCGTGCTGTCCGTGGCGGTAGTGAGGCGCTGCAGTGGTGACACAGTATGTCCCAACTCCGATATATGCCACCTGCGGGGGCACATGGTCCTTTGCCATTGCCTCCATGGTGCAATTTATCGGCTTCGCGCTAGCGGCTCTGAACCCGCACTGTGGTTACAAAAAGGCATTCAAATGCTGGGGGCACAGGATGATGTCTGCTCCCCGGCTACGACACCCCGAGAGGTCGGTGCCTGTCATCGTACGCTCCCATCTGATGACATAAGGTGGGACCACTGCATAACGAATGTGCGCACCCCCCTGAATGACTCCAATGTTCTCCACCCTGTATACCGGGGCGGGCTTTGCTGTGGGACCCAACACCGGCATCCTTACCGCTATTCCCATGATAGTGTGGTTTGAGCGTCCGCAGTCCACTGGGACTGGGTACGCTTCTGCAGCTAGTCTGAGCTGGCACAGGCTTAATGCGTTGTCAAAAGGGTGGAGCGCTTGCAAGTGCTTGTTGCTGATCCAGGACGGGACCAAACCTTGTTTTAAATCCTCCAGATTACTGCAGCCCTCGCCCATTAACCACGCCCCGTATAGCACACAGGCCTCGTTCTGCGCAGCCTGATCGGACACATTCCGATCCTCCTTAATGAGCGCATTTACCGTCCTAGCGTGCTTCTCCAGCTCAGCAATTATTTCCTTTAAGTGTAGTGTCATGGCTTGGTCTTCATGCAGCTCAGAACCCACTACCTTATTTTTGCTTGTCAGTATGTTCCTCAACTGTGTTTTTAAACCATTGATCTGTGTCTGCAGCTCCACGTTGTCTAGAGCGTTGACAACAGGTGTTCCGGTGTTAAAAGCAGTGAAAATGTCATTTACAGTACCCCTTCTTTGCCTTCCTACCCGATCCAAAACTTCCTGTGGTGTGGTGTATAATTTGGCCTTGTCGATGTCGGCAAAGTCAAACTCGTAAAATTGTCTGAACATTCAGGTTAACAGTACCTGGTACAACTGTTCCGTTTCCCTGGGACACCACTCCGGCAATCGTACCTCAGTTAGGTTTAAAATCACTGAGGCCACCGCGCAGTGTACCCTTTGGTACAGCACCTGTCCGGTGGGTACCAATACTAGACCGTTCCCGGGTCCCTTTATGGTGGCAGGGCACCCTTCCTTCTGGGCCAGCGTTACCGGAATCGTGGGCAGGGGCTTGCGTGGGTGGGTGATGAGTTCAGTGGCGTTTACTGGAATCGGGGAGTATGGGGCTCCGCACGCCCGAGTGCTAACATCCCATCTCATCCCCTTTCCTTCATCTTACCACTGCCTCTGGAAAAAGATGGATACGCCCTTGGGGCAGATGCGTTTCGAACCCCACATACAGACATATATCCCTTCATCTGGTTCCCACCATTTGTCCCAACACACACGTAATTGTCCGTGAGTCCCCGTAATTGTCCGATGGGTATTGTTACCCAGTCGCTCCCACTCGATAGTAGAGTTCTTCATGTCCTTTCCCAGCTTTCGCAGCCACCACCATCGACTTAGTGGTACGTTCCCATTACATACCAAACAGATCCTCTTTCACACGGTAACGCTGACTCTGGGTGCAAGGATCCTCACCCGAGGGCACATTAACGAAGTCTCTTGGTAGGCGAAACCGAAATTGCTGGAGTATTCCGTAGAATTCGTTCCCAGCCAACCTGGCCATTTCCCTTGGTGGAAGTATGTGGCGGTTTCCTCAACCTCTTGCTTCCCCGTCCCATCCGTCGCGATGGGGGCTGTGTCCCCGGAGCATCCGAACACGATGACGTCCTTGGTGCGGCCCCGGTAGGCCAGCCCGCACCCGATCGCCGCGAGCGTCACGAGAATCCTCTCCATTGTATCCCTGGTTTCTGTAATCGATAAGATGATGTAGCCAGGCTCCCAACAGGTGCTGGCTTAATTAAATGAATGCGCGGATCCCTAGACCCCGCTTCCAAACAACCACACATACTGGGCAGACTTTGAAAACTATCCTTTAAACATCCCATCATCTTAAACTTTACCCATCTTAAACTAACATTAAAATTACTTACACTTAACATCATTACCTAAACCTATATACAGCACCGCCCTCCTTCGGGCGGCCTACCTAATTCCTGTGAGGGCTGCAGCGCGCCGCTTCCTGTGGCGGGGCTGCACTGATCTTCGGCTTTGATCCCCCGCAGTCTGTCGCTGCTGAACGGGAATCGTGCCTTTCTCGGGCTGCTCTGTACCGAGGTTGGGGAAGATAGGGAGAGTTGGGCCATTGTTTTCTGGGCTGGGGCGTTCGAGTCGACCTACGAGGGGCTGCCTTGGGTGAGGCTCCCAGGGCTGACGGACCGGGGGTTGGGGCTTTCACCGTCACAGCCTGTGGTCCCACCACAGCTGCCGGCTCCGGCTCCCTTCCCTCAGGCTCCGCCCCCCCGGGGCCGGGATTTGTGGTATCCGACTCCACCTCACCTGTCCCTACAGGTAGTGAGTTTCAGCCCCAATCCCTACCTCCCCTAAGCTTGAGTCGAGGGTGGGATGTTCGTCCTCTGACTCTTCCTCCTCCGTGATCGGGTCAAGGGCGGGGCCGAGCCGTTCGGGCTCCTCCTCGTCCGAATCCCAAATCAGAGGGGAGACCTCCCACTCCAATGGGATGACTCCTCCCTTCACGCAGGCCACTGTTCCAGCCTGTGTGGTCTGTGACCCTGTCGCAGGCTGAGGATTTTTGTCCTCAGACCTGGCCACTGTTGTTTGCCCTTGTGCTCCCGACTTAAACAGTTTACACTGGTTAATGTGAAACCATTTACTACGTCGGGGCACCTTCACTGCATAAACCATGGGGCTGGCCTTGTCTACAATGCTGTAAGGCCCCATGTACAGTGGTTCAAAACTCCCCATTTGGGCATAGTTCCTAACCATGACCTGGTCTCCGACTTCCCACTCTTGTTGCTTACGAGGTTCCAGCAACAGTCGGTTCCCCTGATGCTGCCTCCCCATGTTCCCAGCCGCCTGCCCATAAATCTGCTTCAGGCGCTCCAAAAGGGTTTGGACGAACTTGTCTCGTTTCACCTCTTGGAGCTGGCCCTCAGTGAGCACCGGGGCTAGTACATGGGTGGGTGTTCACATGATCCTCCCAGTCATTAATTCGTGCGGGGAGTACCCCGTACTTTTGGACTGGCTGGCTCAGATCCCCATGAGGACTAAAGGCAGGACCTCCGCCCATTTCTGGGGTGAGCCCATTGACTCTTTCCTCAGCTTTTCCTTGAGGGTCCGGTTCATGCGTTCAACAATCCTGGATGACTGGGGATTGTATGCTACGTGCCACTTCCCTTCAATGCCCAAGAGCATGAGGGTGTTCTGCATCACTTTACCGGTGAACTGACTCCCTTGGTCGGACTCAACAAAACGGGGGAGTCCCCACCGTGAGAACACTTCCCGGATCAAGATCTTGGCAGTACCCAGCGCCGTAGCTGTTCTGCACGGGAAAGCTTCTACCCATTTGGTGAACACATCCACCAGGACAAGGCAATACTTATAGCCGCCCTGGGCAGCGGGCAGGGGCCCTATGTAGTCGACCTGAATCGATTGCCACGGTCCCTCTACCCTCCTGATGTGCCCCATGGGCACCTTCCTTTTCTGGGGGTCTGGGTTGTTTGCAGCGCACACAAGACAGCTCGCACAGAACTCGCGGACCTCGGCTCTAAGTCCCGGCCACCATCCCACCTGCTCTACCCGTTGCCAGGTAACCTCAGGCCCGGGGTGTCCTGCCCCTGGACCCTCATGGGCCAGTTGAAGGAATTCCCTCTGGTGCTGCTGCGGCACAACCCACTGTTCCTCTCGGAACAGCATGCCTTCCTTGACTGAGAGGGCTGCCGTACTGTACGGACCCTCTACCTGCTTGCCCTCAGTAATGGCTTTGAGGACCGTTTTTAGGGCGGGATCCAGGGTCTGGACGGTTTTTAGGTCTAGGGGCGGTGTCACCCCTGTGTTCCCTGGAGTCCCCTCCCTGCCTTGGATCGCCGCCACGGGTCCGGGTCCATCGGGGTCCCAGAAAATGCCGTTGCGGGCACCCTCCCTGGCTAGCGCATCCGCCTGCTGGTTGCCCTGACTGCGGGGTTCTGTGGTGGAATGAGCCTTCACCTTGTGGATGAACACCTCCCCTTCTTCCCCCACAGCTGCCAGGATCTTTTCCAGCAAGGGCTTAACCGCTAAAGGCCGTCCGTCCGCGGAGGTATATCCGCGGCTGGACCAGATGGCGAGGTATTCCGTACACGAATTGCACGTGAACATGCTGTCCGAGCAAATCGTATATGGGGTTGGGAAGATCTCGGGGTGGGTAACCACGTACGCCATCACGGACAGTTCAACTTGCTGTGCGCTCATAGTGCTGGGGAGCTTAATTGCCAAGGCAATGTTTGCCGTAGGGTCATAAACTCCACAACCTGTGAGTCGTTCGCCAGCAGATACCGTGCTGGAACCGTCTACATAGATCTCGCGGCCTGTGGGGTGTATCCCGGCCCGTTAACCTCCCATACCCCTTCGACGGAACACCGATGGGCTGTTCCGGGATATACCATGTTGGCTTCGAGCTTCGGCTCGCAGAGACCTTTAACTTTGAGATCCATCTGGGAAAGGAGGAGGGTCCAGCGCGCAATCCGGGCGCTGCTTACAGTCCCATCCTTAATCCTTCCATCCAGAAGCATCTTTGCGGGGGTGTGATGGGTGAGGAGAGTGATGGGAGAGGTTCCTGTGAAGATCACTGATCTGTTCACAGCCCAATGCGTGGCCAGGAGATGCCGTTCGCAATTGGAAAAACTCCTCTCCACATCCGTGAGTACCCTGGAGGAATAGACCACTGGTCTCAGCTTGCCGTGTCGCTCCTGGAGCAGCACGGCACTCAGGCTGTCTCCACTGGCGGCAACTTCCAGGAAAAACTCCTCCCCCCCGTCTATGGTCCCTAGGGCTGGCGCGGTCTGCAGATCCCTTTTCAACTTCTCGAATGCTGCCTGACACCCCTCATCCCAAGACCACTCGACTCCCTTGTGTAAGAGTCGGAGTAGCGGGGCTGCTGTGGCTGCATAGTCCTCAATGAAATCCCTGCAGTACCCGGTCAACCCCAAAAAGGACCTTACACCCGTTACTGTGTTAGGGATCGGTAGATCTTGCACCGATTCCCGTCTAGCCTTATCTATGGCTCTTTCTCCAGCGCGGATGGCCAGACCCAGGAATTTCACCTCCTGCTGGCCGATCTGTGCTTTCTTTGGGTTTACCTTGAAACCCTTCCTTTCTAACAGCTCCAATAATTCGGCTAATAGTGGGCCGTGCTCCTCCCTTGAGTCCGTGAACTGGAGCAAGTCGTCCACATACTGTACTATCTGATTGGGCTGGCTAAATTCTTTTAAACTTCCCGCCATGCATTGATGGAAAATGCTGGGGCTGTTGTGAAAACCCTGTGGCAAGCAGTTCCAGGTGTACTGTTGTCCTTTAAAAGTAAAGGCAAACTTGTACTGATCCTCCAGCCGCAGCGGAATGGACCAGAAACCGTTCGAGATATCCAGCACCGTGAACGTGGTCGCGGATGCTGGAATACTCCCTATTAGGTCGGCAACTGCTGCTACCGTGGGCGCGCAGGCTGGGATGTTACTGTTGAGGACTCTATAGTCCACCATGGCCCTCCACGAATTGTCCGGCTTCTTTACCGGCCACAATGGGGAGTTCACGTGAGTGGCTATTGGTCTCAACACGCCCTGCTGCACCAAGGAAGATATTGCTGTCTCCATGTCGGGTTCTGCCTCCTTGGGGAAGTTATACTGCTTTTGGGGCCGGATCATGGGGTCCCCGTCTACGCTGACCTCAAACCCGGTGACCCTCCCACAGTCGTGCTTGTGGGTGGCAAACGCGGTCAGATTGTTCGACATACACGCTTGCAAGTCCGTTGGGACGTCCGCGACCAGAAGTCCGAGGTCGTAACCCCCTGATGGCTTCATGGTACACAGGGTCCCCTTTTCTCCCTTCCCTGGGATCACGACTACCTTGCCTAACCCATTCTCGGCTCCCCAGAGACAGTGATTTCTAAGGTCCATGAGGATTCCGTGTTCCACCAAGAAATCAGCCCCGAGGATGCCTTTCCCACCCCCCTCATTCCACTTCAATAGGATGCACGTCCATGTGGTGTGGAGTGCCCCCAAATGAATGGAGAGCGGGATGGAGTACGCGCCAGCCTGTTCTCTGCCTGTGAAACCCGCTACTGAGAATGGAGCCTGGGTAGATAGAGGTGAGGCAAAAGGCTTAGCTGTGTGGATCACGGTGCATGATGCTCCCGTATCCAACAGGTAACTACCCTTTTCCTTCTCCACCTCCATCTCCACAACGGGTCTTCTCCACGCGTCATAACGGAGCGGACACAGGTAGACGGGCTGCGCGGGCTTCAGTCATTGGGGCGCTGCGGTTGGGGCTGGGGGAGCAACAGGGCTGTTGACTACTGCCACCTTCCCCTGCGAGGTCATTAGAGACCGCATTGCCTCTAAAACCGACTCGATCGTGTCGGGATGGATCGACGCATTGGCTCCCCTCTCCCGGACGGGCGCTTGGGCTGGGGCTGCGGGAGTTTTTCCCTTTAAATCCTTCCAGGGATTTCTACAGTCTCGGCGCCAATGACCCTCCTTTCCACACCCGTAGCAACTGCTCTTGGCTTGGGGGGCGCGATTCCCCTGCTGATGCCATTCCTTTTTAGCAGGAGCTGCAGGCCTCGCCTCATGCACCTTTCCTTTTGAGGAAGGCACATCCCTACTCTTGTTGTTCCTGTAACTTATCGTGAGCTGATCAAGTCCTACATCCTCCGTGGAGCGGGGGTTAGTGGGGTCAAACCATGCCTTGGCCTGCTCCCTCACCGGCAGCAAGCAATTGGCGACCAGACACCGGAGCCAATGAGCCCTTTGGTCATCATTTAGCGTGTTCCGGTCCGGTCCTCCCAGGCAGCTGCGCTGGTACACTGGCCACAACCTTCCGGCGAAAACCCGTGGAGGTTCTCCCTCTAGCTGTACCGTCCTTTCCAATCGGAGGAACGGAGTTCCGTCACCCTCCCCTATAATCTCCAGGATCTCATCCCGTAACTCCTCATACGCCTTGTGCCCTCTCTTGCTCTCGTCAGGGAGACACTGGAGGAGCGAGCTGTCCAGGGAGAACAGCAGCATTTTGGACTGTTCAACCCCGTCGCAGTCATTAACTGCTGCGGTTTGCTCCACGTCCCTAAAATGGACGGAGGGATCTCCTGACTCGGAGAGTTTTGGGAGGTGACTTATCATTTCCCTTAGCTGTCGTGCGCTGTGGGGCATTATGATCTGATTCACGAGGGGTCCGTCATCGCCATTCGCTTGGTCCGGACCGAGCCTCCGGTGTCGCGTGGGACACATCGGTGCCGGTCCTGACTCTGCTACCTGGGGTTGCTCTGCCTCAAGAACCCCTGTGTCTGACTTCTCCGTTTCCTTCCCCAGAGTCCAAGACTTATCATAGGCAGGAGGTGCTGAGGGCTCGGGGGTTGGTACCCTCACTGTCTCTTGTGGAATCGGCCTTTTGGATTCCTTGGCTAACAGTAGCTGGCTCGCTGGCGGGTTTATGAGACACACCAATCCGTTTGCCTTGGCTAGGGCCGTTCTCAGGTCCTCTAGCTCCCAGTGGCAAGCGTTATGGTCGGTGTTCTCAGACCTATCCTGCATGGCCATCTTATAGGCTGCCCTGGCCCCCAAGATACTTTCCTCCTGTGTCACTACCTGTTTGGCTAGGCGGAAACACCTCTCTCTCATTCTACCTTCACTGGCCTTGGCCTCAATGACCTGACATTCCAAATACTCTATCCGGGTCTCATGGCGGTGAGTTACGGATTGGCGTTCCTGATTCAGTGCGTTAAGCGATTGAATCAGTTTCTGACCTCCCGCAACCTTTTCCTCTACTTCTGTGAGCAGCCCTTTGATCTGGGCTGTCTGTGCTACAACGACATGGTCCAAAAGCTGGACTTGCTTCTTGTAACACATCAGCCAGACCGCCTTTTCTACCGACTTCTTATGCTCTTTGCCTTCTGTCCACTTGCTGGCTGCGTCTAGCGGACGCCTATCTCTCAATAGGTCTGATATCCACTGTTTTGTAAGGTTTACCTTCCCAAAAACATAGTCCGCTATCCTTTCATCCATCACATTTCGTTTATTCAAACCTTGATCTAACACACTACATTCCTGCTGCCAAGGTCCTGCCGCGGTTGCCATTTCTGTAGGGGGTTTCTCTTGCTCGTTCTGGTCTCCTACCAGGCTTCGTGCAATAATCACCCTTGAGTGGTTTGACCCACTCTCCCCTACGGTTCTAGACCTTGGACTTAGGTGCAGGGAACTGTAGTGCAGAGAAAGACTCAACATACCAGGGTGAATAGCACGAAATGGATGCTTTTATTATTAAACAGTTTGCAGCATTATAAAATACGTCATAAGCACAAATTAAAGCAACTACAAGCATGCACATATCTATAAACTTAATTCCATGGAAATGGGAAACACACGGCACATCGAAATAGGGGAAACACATTACGATTACCCTTACCCCCTCCCCTAGACCTAGACTAAGTTTTGACCTGAGGAACTCGGAATCATGCTCACCACTTTCAGATTCGCAAAAGAGGGGGTTCGCAGCCGTTTGGTACAGCTTTCCGTCGTCACGTGGATTTGGAAACTTCTGGCGCAGCTTGTTTTTCTCTTTCTCTCAGGCGATGAGGCAGTGGACACAGCCTTGATGAGCACTCATCATGGTTGAATCTGTTAACAAGCCGTTGAAGAACTGGATACACATGGGAGAATCCGAGAGTTTCTGGCCGAATGGCATGTCGAGGCCCTGACTGGCTAGGCCTGGAATGTCTTTTTATTTATTTCTCGCTCCCGCCTGGCTCGGCGGTTTTCCAGAGGGTGTCTTCTCCTTCGGCCTGGGTCATCGATGATCTCCCGACAAAAGTACCCGGGCCACCCTCCTTCGTCTTCCCGTCGTAGTCGAGCCTTGCCTGGCCGAGCTGGCTTCCCAGCCAAAGTCTTCTCGTCGTCACCGAAGTTACGAATTGTACCGAAGAAGTGAATCGTCCTACAAATGAAGCATAGCCGTCGAGGTGAAGCGTTGCCCCCAGTGTGTCTTTACGAGAATCGCCGATCGCCAATCGCGCCCAAACCGCCCAATCGCCCTGATGGACTTTTCAAATCCATAGTTATACTCTTTTGGGACAGTCTTATCTCCCGCCAGATCATAGTCCAGTCTTTGTAATATTTTTGGCGGGCAGAAATCTCTGCAGGGGCACTTTGTCTTGTAATGGGAGCCGGTGATAGCTTAACTGGCCTTCCTGGCCGATAATGTCTTTTACTTTGTCACCGTAACTCGGTTCGCATATTGATCGGTCTGGAGATCGCCCTTGATGGCTGTTAAACGGTTTTTCCTTTGTACAGTAAATGGGTTTAAGTGTTCATTCAATTGTCCACCCATATCTTGATGGGCCCCATCCTGTTACCTGAAACTGTCTTGTACTTAGAATCCAATTAAATATGTATGCCCAGTTCCCTGAGTTTCGGTTTCCCGATACTGGCTTTTCGCGGGCTTACTGTCCTCAATCCACAAGCCTGTCTGGCTTGCAGTAACAGAAATCAAATGGTCCCAGAAACTGATCATGAGGTCCGGCGGCCATTTTGTATGCCCCTTTTTATCAAAGGGTTTTCTGTATAAGCTTCTTTTGGTCAATAAAGCTGTATTATTAATCCTGTTTTCTTGCGTGATTAGTTAATGAAAATTTTCAAATCTTACAGCATTATCAAGCATAATTTGACACAAGAAGCAGTTAGATACTCTGAGGAGCCATCGGTCTCTATGGAAGGACTAACTGGATGGGCTGAGTGGGTTTCTTCATCTGTATTTATGTCTGTGAACATTGGGGAAAAATGTTTTAATCCAAGATTCTGCAGTGCCTATTGATCAGTTTAACCTTTCTCTTAACTTAAACAATGACCTCTTACTGACTGTATTTGATATTAACACAGTTCTGGAGCAGGTTTCAGTTCTCAGGCCCGTTCATCATCAGTAGCTTTATGCTTTTTTGCTGAAAACTAGTGGAAAAGAAATAAGAGAGATAATGACTGGCAGAGAATTACCAGGGAGTCATTTAATCTCCGATTCTAATGATGCTGTAAATAGGGAGAGCAAAGCTTAGTGCGGTTCATGAATGCCATCAGAATCTAAAGCTTGAAGAACAGGCTTGAACTCTCAGTTTGTTATTCTTCATATTGCAGTTAGTAATTAAAATAAAATAACACTTTTACTGATTTCTTCGATCATTTTACAGTGTCCACATAGAGCACATGAAATTCTTCAATGAAAAAATGAGAGAACATATGTTTAGCTCCAAATTTCATGACCAGTTAACAAAGTCACATGCTCAGAAAGCACACATTTCAATGCCGTGCATTCCTGCCATTTTGAGTTCGGTGCCCAGAGAACACACAAAGCAGAAGGGAAAAGGTGGGGGTGTGTGTTGCCCCTGGCATTTCCACCAAGGTGGATTGGAATGCTAGTGCTGGGAGAACTTGTGCCTCACGCTGGTGCAAGCAATCAAATTGCATTTAAATGAGGCAGGAGTTTTGTAACAGAGCTTCCTGCATCATTTGCTTCTCCCAGTCCTGGGTGGGTGCCCAGTTAGAAGAGGAGCAGGTCTCAGGCCTTGTGCCAAGTCCTGCTCAGATCAGAGGATCTCACTGGGGTCTGGGTGCCACCTGCTGGATCCAGGCAGAAGGTTAGTATCTTCTTTTGAAGGTAAAGGAAGAAGAGTATCGAGCCACATAATGACAGTCACTGTACTTCGAATTCATTCGCTGTGTATGAAGTGATTGGAAATGTACATAACACAGTCCAATATGCTTCTTTTCCCCTTTGCCTCCAATGAAAAGTATAGGCAGTAGAGACAATATAATTCATGCTGGAAAGTGAGACTCATGTGAATGACATTGGGTGAGAATAGGATCAGATATGGGCTCACCTCTCACTCACCTCCCGCCTCCCCCACCCTCCCAACCATTGCCAAATGGTCTGTCAGCCCTCATTGTCGAGGAACAGCCACTGTATAAGGTCCCAGATGGCTACTGGTGCCCACCGACCCATACATGAGTAAGTCAGAGTGTCGGGGATAAAAAAATGAAAAAGAAAATCACAAGTCTGGTGAAAAAGTTAAATTAGATTGTGGAACAGTCGAATATTTTATTGGAGATATTTCGTGAACTATTTGCTAAAATGGAACAGTCAGTAGCAACTGGATTAACAAATCTTAATTCTGATCACACTTACAACTTTGAACGTATAATTGACATAAAGGAAGTCAACTGCACAACAATGACATTGTTTCATTTGTAATTATAATCTAATCAAAGCATTGTAGTAATCAATGGAAAAAAAACAAGTCAGAGAGCTGAACAATTACAATATTGAATAGTTCTGTGATTAAAAAACATACTTAAGGTGCTGATTGATCTTTGTTCTAATGAAATTATTAAGAATGACAGACATTTAGTATTACCACATTGAGTAATAATGTGAGTGCATGGTGATTGGAAGTGGATGACCTATATTGCCTATACGTTTCCATAGCCTTAGAAGCAAAAGAGAAAAAAAAGACACATAGAACTGTACCACATACACCTCCAAACATTTCATAGGTAACACATTACTTTGAAGTGCAGTGTCTGTTATTATGTAGGCATTTTTCACACAGCAAAGGTTCCACAAACAGCAATGAGATGAATGACCATTCTTCAAACAGTATCTTTGATTCTTTAACATTCCCCAATGTAGGAGGGCATCTGTTAACTGGTTTAAGGTAATTTCCCTGGTCTTGCAGCCTTTGCCTGCACTCTGGCCAATTCCAATCTTTTACATGGTTTACAGTAATTCACCTGGTCAGGCAGCCTGCTGCTACACTGTAAACCAATTTCCAATAAGCCAATTTTCAAACAGCAGTTTCAAATCGCTACCCCACCTTCCAGTTCTGACTGAAGGACTTATAATTAATGATATTAAAACGGACACGTGGTTTGGATGAGAGAAAAAATCAAGTTTTATTAACTAAATGAACTACAATCAAATTATAAACTATACCACACGAACACAGTAATTACAGTAAAATTGCTTAAATGGGGGAATGCAGACGGTAAAAACGAGGGATTAAGTGGCTACAATGTTAATTAAACAACCTTAGCAATATCCCCTTAATTCACCATCCCCCAACTCCTTACTCGGTTGCTTTGCTGAGGAGTCAGAAACTCTGCTCACCTGTGGTCCAGCGAAGTGAGAGAGAGAGAGAGAGAAGCTCACCTGTGGTCCCAGGAAGTAAAAACAGAATGATAGCTTCTCAGGAGCACCTGGTGAGCCCCCTGCTGTATGCCTGTCTGGAAAATTCACGCCCAAAAAGTTCCAATACACAAAAGAAACGCTGTGATTGGCTAATTCAAAGTGGTTGGAATGGGTTAATGTGTCTGCACTGTGGGGCCGAAATGTTCCCGCCCACATCCGGAGCTCACCTGGGCTAAAACAAAAGGGAATCCAACTGCCGTCTTGTCCAATAATGGGTGATTCAAAAACCCATTCATTGCTTAAACTGTTACATATCAAAATCCGTTCCATGGTTTCAGTCTATCATTGTCTGTGAGTGCTTTGAATGGCTGTGTAAACAGAAGCAATTTCAATCGATTGTCCTTGTGGTTGGTCTCAAGTGTGCTAATCTCTTAAGTAAATAAGCAACTTCAAGTGCTGAGAGGGAAACTCCCTTTGATTGGCAGGTCTATGACTGCCACTGTATCCTCCCACTTTTTCACACAGACAACTCGAGCTGCTTTTTAAGCCCCAGTATCTTGGCCAATGCTTTCTGTGGCCATTTTAAAACCTTTTGTGATTGCCCAAACTCCAGGGAACAATCTTATTAATCAAAGTACTGTCTTAAGGTATGTGAATACTTTCCACAGAGCTCCTCGACTCCTGTGTTGTCCACGTTCTTTCCATCTCAGAGCAGTCTTTTGCAGTTCTAGGCACATTTTAAAACATTGTAGACAAGTCACATCACCCAATTCTTTGTCCACAATGTGGAACAGTATTTTCAATCTTCAGAGAAAAATAGGGGAAGTTTGCGAAACCCCTACACCAAGACAGGCAGATGACGTAAAACTTCGAACAACGCTGGAGTGGAAAACAATCAGGAGCCGGAATCCTGACTGATTTGTCCCTCCCTAACCCAGGAGCACCAAGGTCTAGGAGTGCCAGTACCCGAAATGCCACCTCAACTGACCCATGTAAGACTGAAATGGGAGAAATCTCAATTATCTGCTAATGTCCCACAACCACCAGAATTTCCCCTCCATTATAGTGGATAATGAAGATTCCACAATAAGTATGTTGCATGCCGTTTTAAGGAACAATCTGCCTTGCAATAAAATCTTTCAACGTGTCAGCAGAAACGAGTAAAATGCAAGCAGAACTGTGGCTGGATGGAAATTTACTGTCTCTAATGGTATTTATTATACACAAGATTTATAAACATTGGGCAGCAGTCTAGCTCTTAAATATTTGTAGCCTCCAGCCATTCCTCGATAAATGCAGCTCAACTGATTTTTTAAGTGAAAATGCACTGAAGAAAAATGATGTGGAAATCATCACTGAAATGTCTCAACTACATTACTTGATGATGTGGTTAATTCATTGAAAACAAATTGGATATAAAGGTTCACAAGATCAGAAGTTGGCATATTTAATCCTCAGAAGTGAGTGTGGTAACAAATTCCTTCGGTCCTCTTAGAAATTGAAAGGCTGGTGTTTGGGTTTATGTCGGATGACGAGTCCATGTTTAAATTTCTGCTGTGGATGCTTGTGTGTAACCAGCACTGTCATTTCAAACCTTTGAACAATGTAGATGAATGCAAGTACAAGGCAAGTATACCAGAAATTACACAAGGGCAGCACACACAGGTCCCGTAAAAGTGGCTTCTCCAGCCAGCACACTAAAAAAGACTAAGAAAGAATGAAAAACGTGTATTTATATAGGTGCCTTTCATCACTTTAGGACATTCCAAAGCGCTTTACAGCAAATAAGTACTTTTTTTTTAAGTGTAGTCACTGTTGTAATGCAGGAAATATGACACCCAATTTGCACACAGCAAGGTCCCACAAACAGCAATGAGTGACCAGATTATCTGTTTTAGTGATGTTGGTTGGGGAATAAATATTGGCCAGGACACTGAGGAGAACATTGCACTTCTTTGAAATAGCGCTATAGGATCTTTTACGTCCATCTAAGAGGGCAAATGGAGCCTTGGTTTAAAGTCTCATTCGAAAGACAGAACCTCCAACAAAGCAATACTCTCTCAGTGTTGCATTGGAGTGTCAGCCTGGATTATGTGCTCAAGTCTCTGGAGTGGGGCTTGAACCCACAACCTTCTGACTCAGAGGCGAGAGTGCTACATAAGAAATAGGAGCAGGAGTCGGCCATTTGGCCCCTCGAGCCTGCTCCGCCATTCAATAAGATCATGGCTGATCTGATCTTGGCCTCAACTCCACTTCCCTGCCCGCTCCCCATAACCCTCGACTCCCTTACAATTCAAAAATCTGTGTATCTCCACCTTAAATATATTCAATGACCCATCCTCCACAGCACTCTGGGGAAGAGAATTCCAAAGATTCACGACTTGACTCCCTTATCGATAAGAACATAAGAAATAGAAGTCAATGTTGAGGACTCCTTCCCGACTATATAGTGCCGCCACCCTGATGCCGGTGGGACAGGACATACCCAGAGATGGTGATGGAGGAGTTTGCGACATAGGCTGAAAGGTATGATTCTGTGAGTATGACTATGGCAGGCTGTTGCTTGACTAGTCTGTGGGATAGCTCACCTAATTTTGGCACAAGTCCCCAGATGCTGATGAGGAGGACTTTCCGAGGTCGACTGGGCTGGGTGTGCCGTTGTCATGTCCGTAGTCGATGCTGGGTGGTACGTCCAGTTTTTATTCTTGTTATTGTTTTTCTTATGTTCCAGACAATCTCAGCAGGAGTGTGGTGCTAAAAGAATGACAGAACTTGTGTTTGTATAACATCTTTCACATCCTCAGGACCTCGCAAAATGCTTCATAGCCAAGAATTACTTTTGGAGCTTAGTTACTATTGTAATGTAGGAAACTACACTAAATGTCAGAGGGATCTGGAGCCAATTCGGTCATTGGTTCAAACACAATAGCAGTGGAAGGTTCTTGCAATGGAGATACTGAAGCTTAGCCATGAAGACCTTTGCTTTGGGCGAGGACTGGCTCATTGCTGAAGCTTGCTGGCTGTTATTACAGGGCTTGATAGGGTGGATGCTGGGAGAATGTTTCCTTTGGCTGGAGCATCTAGAGCCAGGGGCCACAGCCTCAGGATAAAGGGTAGGCCATTCAGGACTCAGATGAGAAGAAATTTCTTCACACAGAGGGTGGTGAATCTTTGGAATTCCCTACCCCAGAGGGCTGTGGAGGCTCAGTTGTTGAGTAATTAAAGACAGAGATCGATAGATTTCTGACTAGTAAGGGCATCAAGGGATATGGCGACAGGGCCAGTGAATGGAATTGAGGCAGAAGATCAGCCATGATCTCATTGAATGGCGGAGCAGGCTCGAAGGGCCAAATGGCCTACTGCTGCTCCTATTTCTTATGTTATGTTCTTATGGTCCGCTCATCAACTGCAGCCAATTAATTCGGCCGATTCAAATTTCCTGCCATCCAAGCAGACACTCCCATCAGTCACCCCAAGCAACCCAGGGGCGATGTTAAGTCGTCTGATTCAATAAGATGCAAACCCAGACAAGTGCATCATCGGCCAGAAAGTTGCAGCTCACCACCATTGAGGCAAGGACAACAGGGGAAGGTGGGCCCTCACTGCCAGAAATTGCTGGCAGCATGTCTGTGTTTGCAGCCGGTTAAATCAGGCAATTTAAAGTTCCCATGTGGTGACTTCAGGGAGGGGTGGGGGTTTAGAGTAGAGAAATTTAAATTGGATGCCCTAGATACACACATGCCAACCTAGAAAACTAACAAACATTCACCAACAGCTTCAAAAAAATCTGACAGCTCAAGAATGGCCCTAATGTGAAAGCAAGCAGTTGCACGGGCCTTGTACTTTAATCAGTAGGTATACACTACATTCCTTCACTTGTATTAGAGGGGGGAAAATATAAGTACATGACAGCTTGCAGAGGAAATCCAAGTGATAAAGGTGCAGCGTTAGTATTACCAGTGATCGCCTGAGGGCATGAGAATTTTACACATTAAAAATTATGGATTCTAATTCAGTTTAAGCACCCTATGCTTCAAAATGAATGGATTTTTAATTTAAAATGTAAAACCAAAGTGATTTGGATTTACAGCAACCCAACCAGACCATTACTTCACTAGGCAGTCACTTTCCTACATTTAATTCTCCACCGTCCTAAAGCTACCCTCTCCAGAATCAATTACAGAGACACAGAAACCCATCCAACTTCCCAACCTTTCACACTGACGCTCTCTATCTCCAACCCTCGCAGTACATCCTGGCACTCTTCACCTCCTCCCTTGGCAATTCAAACCGACAAGCTGCTCCCCCTCCAACTTAGTTAAGTTGGGACTCTTCTATTTGCTCTCCCCAGTTCAAGCTAATACTGTTCCCTCACCCCAGACCTTCTGCCTCCTCACTCTCCTTTAGTTAATGCTGGCACTATCCTCCTTCCCCATCCCAGCTTCTGCACCTTTCCCTCTCCTCTTCATCACCATCCATTTCTACTTTCTCATTACTTTCCCCCTCCCTTTCTCTGCCATCCATTCCCTCGTTCACTGCCATCCATTCCCTCGTTCACTGCCATCCATTCCCTCTTTCACTGCCATCCATTCCCTCTTTCACTGCCATCCACACCCTCTTTCACACCCATCTCGTCCTTGTACATTTTCCTCTCCTCATCCATTTCCCCTTTGCCATACATTCTGCCCTCTCCTCTTGCATCCTCACCCCTTCCCTCAGTATCCATTTACACCTATCCTCCCTCCATTCCTTCCTACCTGAGCCCATCAGCCAACGTGCTGGACTGGACCCACTCCTCCTCTTGGTGTGATTCCAGAGCTTGGGTTTGTAAGCTTTCCCCCAACCTAAAACAAGTACTGGTGACTTGTCAGCTCTTGAAATACATAGCAGCATACAGTGTAATTAAAGTCATGTTACTTCATAGACAAGTACATATGAGAGTAGCATCATTGGTTGGGTTAAAGACCATCCAATCAGAGACCGTGCTTTTTTGTTGGTGCAATTGACAATATGGGATTCAGTGCACCAATCAGAATGCTGCGATTTTCAATTGAGAGGGCGGAGCTAAATTGCCCCACAGTGTTCTGCTGGCGGAGCTAATAGTCTGTCGGTGAAATTAACTCTGCTTAATTACAAGCCATTTAATGGAAATTTCCACCTAACTAATGACGTGGGCTATGGCCCATTTTTATTGCCATTGCTTCATATTAAATTTCGCATCAGTTAATTACAATTTGTTTAAATATCATTTTCAGATTATTAAATCATCTCGATACCTCATCCAGTCTTCCACACAGTTTGCTCAGTAAATCAGCAAGGCAGATTTTCCCTGTTAATGCTGCTCATTAAGGGTCAGAGTCCAATGCACCCAAACCCTCTCAAAGGTGGGTGTTCAGAACAAAATGCCATTAAATCTCAAGTCTGCCACCAAGGGACAACAATGAAAAACAATTGTAAATACATACTAAGTCATTTTGAGAGATTTCACTGTTGGCATTTAAGAGTCAAAAAATCAAGATATAGGATGAGAGTCAAAGCTCCAACCAGGCTCATACCAAAAGGCAAAAGCTTGTGACATTACCCCAAAAATGCGCCGCAGAAATCTTCTCCACGCATCCAACTACATATATCTCATTGTGGAGCACTGTGATTCTTTGTATGTCCAGGTTTTCTAAGCAGCAGAGGTTTGTTGTTGAGATGCCATCTCAATAATAACTACAGGCAGTAACTACAATAGTGATACAGCTCCCTCAACAGTCCTTTATGAAGAAGAAATGCACACTGAGCTGGAGCCTGGGAAAGGTGATCGAAGACACAGTTAAGGAGGTAGGTTTGGATCATGCTTAACTGGGGACAGATGCGGTACGAGCGTGTGCTTTGGGAGGGGAGTTCTAGAGTGCTGGAGCTTGATGATTGAAGGCTCTCCTGCCAATTGTAGAGTGGAGGGAAGAATGATGCATAGAATCAGAAGAGCAAAGGCTACAAGCTGGGACACAGGGGTGGAGTAAGTTGTAGAGGTTGGATGGGGCTGGTAATGGAAGGACTTATAAACAATGACAAGAGTTTTGAAATCAGTGTACTGGCAGTGGTGAACCAGTTAAGGTCAGCAAGGGCTGAGATGAGAGGCTCCCGCTCCCGTACAATTACATAAGAACAGAAAAACATAAGAAATAAGAGCAGGAGTAAGCCATTTGGCCCTTCGAGCCTGCTCTGACATTCAATAAGACCATGACTGACCTTCTGCCTAATCTCCACCTTCCTGCACTATCCCCATATCCCTTGGTTCGCTCAGTATCCAAAAATCAATTGATCTCTATCTTGAATATACTCAATGACTGAGCATCGACAGCCCTCTGTGTTTTGTCTGTGTATAATAAGACACAGACTGCAGGAGAACAGTGCAACAGATGTTTACTCAACGTGGCTCACACGGGAACTGATCTGCACAGATTACTACTTAGTGCTATATACAGGTGTGGTCACTGCCGGTACTGCAGTATACATGAGCTGTAAAAGATAGTTCCCCCCCTTAAAGGTATATACATTGCAATTCCTCCCCTTTAAGATTAGCAGTACCATAACACTCATTTAACAATTAAATATCAAACTAATTACAATTAACACTTTTAACATGCAACATTAGCTGAAAATAGTCTATTTATATATTCAGTCTTTGGGGAGGCTTCCTGATCCTTTCTGGATAGGGCCTTTCCCAAGTGTCTTGCTCTTGGTGCGGAGGCGATTCTGGCCCCCTGTCGTCGGTTGGTTCATCAGCTTCTGATGCTACTGTTTCTGGGGTAGATGCGACCTGTACTTCGGGTTCATCACCAGGTACGTATGGGCGAGGCATGTGGTTGACTTGTTCCTGTAACTCTCGGATCTGGTCAGCATGGCGTCTCACGATGCTCTCCCCAACGTCCACTGTGTACATTAGTGGGCCCTGCCGTGTGCATATTGTTCCTGGCTGCCATTTTTCTGTTCGGTAGTCGCGGGCCAAGACTGGTTGCCCTACATTGAAGCTCCTTGTTGGCTTCTCATGGATGTGCTGGAATTGCTTACTCTCAACACCTCTTCGTACGTTTGGTCTGAGCAAATCCAGGCGAGATCTTAACCTTCGGTTAAAGAACATCATGGCTGGTGCCTGGTTGGTGACTGCATGTGTCGCATTCCGGTAGGCGAACAGGAAATTGTCCACCTTGTGCTGCAGCGGAATGTTGTCATTGTACATAGCCTTTATTGCCTTCTTAAAGGTTTGTACGAACCTCTCAGCCAATCCATTTATGGCTGGATGATACGGGGCGGATGTGTAATGCCTTACCCCATTCTTTTTCAAGAACCTCCAGAACTCTTCGGACACAAACTGTGGTCCGTTGTCAGAGCAAATCTGTTCTGGCAAGCTATTCCTGGCAAAAATGGTCCGTAGGACTGCAATAATTTACTCTGTGGTAGTGGAGGACATTTTGATGACCTCAGGCCATTTCGAGTGCGCATCCACGGCTATTAAAAACATTGGCCCAGTAATTCCTCTCTGAACGCGTGAGTACGGTCGGGGTACTCACGCGTCTGGCCGGAGGAAATGCCCGTGTTCAGCATGCACAGCGCATGCGGGGAAAACCGCCATTTCCAGTCCTCTGAACGAAGGGGTTCAGAGGCACAGCGCGTGCGACTGCACAGGCAGCGCTTGCGCAGTGAACTTCGTCGATTTCATTCATGGATTCAGTGAGGGTAAGTCCTTACAAGTTACACTTGAAAAAAGCATGTGTAAAGTTGCTCCAAGGCTGCGGAGGAAGATATATTTTATCGTGGAGCTTCTGAAAGGCAATATTTTTGTTTGGGAAAGGGAGGAAAGTTATTTTAAGAAATGCTGAGGTAAGTTTTAAAGTTAAAATTTTTTTTTTAAACGTGTTTTCAGTACGGTAGGTAGAAGGAGCAATTGTGGCTGTGTGAATTGAATGTGAGAATGAGTGTTCTAAAATGAGTAATGTAGCATTTCCAACACTTTTAAGAAAGAAACTTTTCATCAGTAATAATTAATTATGTATGTATGTCCGCATATATTCCTTTACGTATATGTATGTATGTTTTATATTCCTTTACTTATGTGTATGAATGTATGTTTTTAATTATGATTTTCCAATAAGTTACTTTCTCTGAAAGTCATAATTAAATACATACATTCATCCACATAAGTAAAGGAATATATACATACACGCAAAGGAATATATACAGACATACATACATAATTACTTAAAAGAATATATTACTGATGAAAAGTTTCTTTCTTAAAAATGTTGGAGTCATTTTCACATTTAATAAACATAGCAAATTCAATTCACATAGCCACAATTGATCCTTCTACCTACAGTACTGAAAACCCGTTTTAAAAAACAAAAATAAACTTTAAAACTTACCTCAGCATTTTTTAAAATAACTTTCCTCCCTTTCCCAAACAAAAATATTGCCTTTCAGAAGCTCCACGATAAGAAATATCTTCCTCCGCAGCCTCTGGAGCAACTGTACTCATGCTTTTTTCATGTGTAAGTTGTAAGGACTTGACCTCACTGAAAGCATGAATGAAAGCGGCGAATTTTACTGCGCACGCGCTGCCTGTACAGTCGCACACGTTCTGCCTCTGAACCCCTTCGTTCAGAGGACAGGAAATGCCAGTTTTCCCCGCATGCGCTGTGCATGCTGAAAACCGGCATTTCCTCCGGCCAGACGCGTAAGTACCCCGACCGTACTCGTGCGTTTGGAAGGGAATTACTGGGCCAACATTTTACATGTCAATAAAATGAAAAATTTAACAATTGCACGATTTGCCCCCTCGCATCTGCGACTGAGGGTCCAAGGAGGTGCATTGCGCAAGAGGTCATCGTCGTACGTATCCTCACACTGTTCCCTTTCGGGAACTGTATGAAGTGGTGGAAGGATTTCTGGCCACGTTAACACTCCTTCCGTGACCATAACCATCTTCATACCAGCCATTAGGGTGGTTAGTCCTATGGCGTGAGGGTTTTACGTGCTCCCACAATCCATCTGAGGGGGGGGGCCACCCACACCCGCGGACGCAAGTATCCCGCTGGATGTCCACCCAGAATTTTTAGTTGGAGCTCCGACTCCACTTGCCGGGACTGTCTGGAGCGGGGTTCGAAACCCTACTCCTTCTGGCCCAGCGGCGGGGATGTTTACCGCTACGCAAAAGGCCCACTCCGCGCAAAAGGTGACACCCATACGTTTCCTGTGCCTTTTCCCTCCCCGTGACTGGAGCCCTATGCTGCCACTTGTAAGACCAAGCTATCATCTGTCCTTTTTGCGGCGCCTTTGACTTCTCATTACCAATGATGAGCAGGCGCTGCGCCTCCACCTCGTTGAGGAGATTGCTGAGGTCATCATCAGTTCAATTGTGAGTTCTTTTAATGCCGTGAATTGTGCTCATTCCAGCCATTTCACGTTGCTAATCGGATTGGGCCTTTGGCGTAGCGGTAGGATCCCCGCCGCTGGGCCAGACGGAGTAGGGTTTCGAACCCCGCTCCAGACAGTCCCAGCAAGTGGAGTCGGAGCTCCGGCTCTAAATTCTGGGTTGACATCCAGTGGGATATTTGTGTCCGTGGGTGTGGGTGGCCCCCCCTCCTTGTATAGCTTGTGGGAGCCCGTAAAACCCTCCCGCCATAGGACTAACCACCCTAATGGCTGGTTCAAAGATGGTTACGGTCACGGAATGAGCGTTAATCACGGCCATAAATCCTTCCACCACTTCATAAAGTTCCCCAAAGGGAACAGTGTGAAGACACGTATGACGACGACATTGCTAAATAAATAAATGGAATAAAAAAAATTCTTTTAGGGCTTTTAAAAGTCTTTAAATTGCTTTAATTCTGTTTAAAACTACTTCAGATTCTTCAAAATAATGTAAATGTTTTTAAAAGTTTATAAAAGTTACCAAAAGCTTCATAAAAATACCAAAAACCTATTTAAAATGCTGCTTTGCATGTAAAAATGCTTAGCAGCTTGTGAGAAACATTGGGGGCGTGTCCTATTAAACTGAGACCTCAAGGGGCGTGTCTCAGTTGCACTGCGCGCTACAGGCTTCGCGTTGGCTGCACTCCTGGGCGGCGTGATGTCAGACGCTGCCCGGGAGTCAACATTTTAAAACAGCAATTCCAGGCGTCCCTGAAGCTCAACGGCCGGCGCGTCGGGTAAGTGCATATCGGGGGCTTACACGCGCGGCAAGCCCCCGACCCGAATTTCTGGGCCATTGAGTCCATGAATGGACCAGCAAAATCAATATGCACCCGTTGCCATGGAGATGAGGGCCACACCCATGGGTGTAGAGGGGCCTGTGGTGGTGCATTTTGGACTTTCTGGCATCCTGAGCAGCTCTTGGTCAGGTCCTCGATTTGTTTATCGATTCCTGGGCACCACACATAAGTCCTGGCTAGGCTATTCATTTTTACCCCTCCCAGATGACCCTCATGAAGCTCATTGAGCACTCTATCCCTTAACTTGGGTGGAATTACCACTCGGGATCCACACATCAAGGTCCCCCGGCACACTGACACCTGTTCTCTCCTTGTCGAGAATGCTGGCAACAGTGAGTCGCCATGTGCTGGCCATCCCTTCACCGTCAAATCATATACCCGAGACAGTGTCGGGTCATTTCGGGTTTCCTTTTCGATACAAGCGTTCATTACCGGTAGGTATTCAACTATAGTCGAATGGAATATTTCGACAGGATCCACTGCTGGTGCTTCCTCTGCAGAAGGCAGTGGCAGGCATGATAGCCCATCAGCATTTCCATGCTGTTTCGTGCCCTTATATTCAATCTCATAGTGGTGCGCCCCTAGAAAAAGTGACCATCTTTGTAGTCGTTGCGCAGTCATCACCGGAATGCCCTTCTTCGGATTAAAAATGGAGACAAGAGGCTGGTGATCAGTCAGCAAGGTGAATTTCTGCCCGTGCAGATAGTGATTGAACTTTTTCACTCCCCACACTAGGCTGAGGGCCTCCCTGTCAATCTGGGCGTAGTTACGCTCGGCTGAGGTTAGTAATCGTGACGCGAAGGCTATTGGCCTCTCTGAGCTGTCCGAGAATTTGTGCGACAGCACCGCTCCAATGCCGTAGGGTGACGCATCACATGCCAACCGAATTGGTAATGCTGGGTTGTAATGGGCCAATACCTCTTTCGATGTGATTAGTGTTTTGCTCTTCTGGAAAGCTCATCTACATTTGTCACTCCACTTCCAATGCACCCCAGTTTGCAGTAGGGTGTTCAGTGGGTGTAGTATTGTAGACAAATTTGGCAAGAACTTATGGTAGTAGTTTACCAGCCCGAGGAACGACCTCAGTTGTGACACATTTTCCGGTGCTGGAGCCTTGACTACTACCTCAATCTTCTCTGGGGACTTATGTAACCCCTCTTTATCGCTAACGTGGCCACAATACGAGATCTGTTTTCTAAAAAACTCACATTTGGGGCGGTTATCTCGGAGCCCATATTCCTGCATCTAGTGAGCACCTGCTCTAGGTTGGCAAGGTGATCACTGTCATTTTCGCCCGTGACCAGGATGTCGTCCAAATAACACTGGGTCCCTGGGATCCCTTGCAGGACTTGTTCCATTGCCCTCTGCCAAATAGCCGGAGCTGATGCTACCCCGAATACCAGCCGGTTGTATTGGTAGAGACCTTTATGGGTGTTGATTGTGAGGTATTTTTTTGATGCTTCTTCTACCTCCATTTGCAGATACGCCAGGGCCAGATCAATCTTAGTGAAGCGTTTCCCTCCAGATAGCGAGGCGAAAATATCTTCAATCCGCGGAAGTGGATATTGTACGGTGTGAAGGATCGGGTTCACTGTTACCTAAAAGTCCGTCCCCACAGATGCGAACCTTCCTTGGTTCCCCAGGCATGCTGCTCAATGACTTTTTCATCACAGGGACGATGGGTGTAGCCCACTCGCTCCAGTCTACCTTGGACAGTACACCTGAACGTTCCAGACTCTCCAGCTCTGCTTCGACGGCTGGGTGGATCCCATAAGGTCTGGCCTTGAAAAAATTTGGGCTTGCGTTTTATTCAATTTTAATCGTCGCTGTCATGCCTTTTAGTGTTCCGAGTCCTTGCTGGAACACTTCTTTTGCGTCAGTTAGGATCTTTGACAGTCGCCTAGGTGCGACGTCGTCATCCTTTTTGTCAGCCACAGTCAGTGCCTGTATAGAATGCCAATCCAGTTGTATTTTCCGAATCCATTCATGTCCCAGTAATGGTGGTCCTCCATCTTGCAATACATACAGGTCTAGTTTTGGTGTTTCCTTGCCGCTATATATAACGGTCACCCTTATTTTTCCTTTGGGGTAGACTTTTTGCCCCGTGTACATCTTCAACATAATTTTTGTGTCTCTCAAGGGTATGTGTGAGAATAGCCGCTCGTAGTCCCGTCGGTTTATGACTGTTAGGGCTGATCCTGTGTCCAATTCCATCTTTACCTGGACTCCTGCTATCTTGAGAGTGACCCAAATGATTCGGTGATCCTCCGTTGTGATCACATTATGTAATTTCAGACAACTCAATTCCCTGCTTTCGGAGTCGTTATCACTCTTTTGTTCGTCTGAACTATTCTCCGTCATCTTATGTACCTTCTTGTACTTTTCTTTGGTAGGTTTCTTATTGCTGGTTTTCTTTCCCGACCTGCAGACTCGTGCTATGTGTCCTACTTTTCCACGCTGTCTGCACATTTTGTCTTTGAACCAGCAATTATTCTGGTCATGTGTTGTTCTGCCGCAGCGATAGCACTTCTCTGTTCTACATGACATTTCGTTTGTGCCATATTCTTGCGGCCTCTGTTGTATCTCTGCAGCGCCCCGTGCTGCTGCTTCATATGATACCGCAATGCTGAAAGCCTTTTCCAGCGTAAGGTCCTTTTCAGATAAAAGCCGTTTCTGGGTTCCTTCACTTTGAAGCCCACACACAAACTTGTCCCTTAAGGTATCTGCCAGTCCCGCTCCAAACTGGCAGTGTTTCGATAGTTTGCGCAGTTCTGTTAAATAATCAGCATTGCTTTCATCCTTATGCTGGTTCCGTTTGTGAAACTTGAATCTTTCTGCTATCAGCAGCGGTGTGGGGTTTAAATGTTCCTGTAGTACCGTTACTATGTCTTCAAAACTCTTTTCCATTGGCTTCGTTGGGGTTACTAGATTTCGTAATAAACCATACGTCTTTGCACCCATTAAATTTAACAATACCGACGCTTTCTTGTCATCTGACACCTCATTTGCCTTGCAGTATACCTCTATTCGTTCGACATATCACAGAATCACAGAATCACAGAATCACAGAAACCCCACAGTGCAGATAGAGGCCATTTCGGCCCATCGAGCCTGCACCGACACATATCCCACCCAATCCCCGTAACCCCTACACCAACACATATCCCACCCTATCCCTGTAACCCCACGTATTTAACCCCCTAACACTAAGGGTCAATTTATCATAGCCAATCAACCTAACCCGCACATCTTTGGACTGTGGGAGGAAACCGGAGCACCCGGAGAAAACCCACGCAAACACGGGGAGAATGTGCAAACTCCACACAGACAGTCACCCGAGGCCGGATTTGAACCCGGGTCTCTGGCGCTGTGAGGCAACAGTGCTAACCACTATGCCACCCTGCTGCCCTGTGTAGTCCAATCTTAGACTTCATTGTCAAATGCGGTGATACTGCCACTCTTCGGCATTTTGGGTGTGGTTTAAAATGGCGTCTCCCAATGGCTTAATAATGGCATCTCCCGCGCATTCCTTCCTCCCCCGCTGCTGCCAACGCCGCTCCCGGCGGTTCTCGTGGCAATGGCGGCACCCTGTAGGTTTCGCGCGCTTCTCCTGCGCTGCTGCCAACGCCGCTCTCGGCGGTCCTCGTGGCAATGGCGGCGCCTCGCAGGTTTCTGCGCATCTCTCTCTCCCTCTCTTTGACATTGCTCGGCCCCTGAACACCGGCTGCGCCCTGTGCACTCTGCCCTCTCTCTCTCTCCACCGTCGACGCTGCTCGGCCCTTTGCTGTTCCACTCGGTCGGGCTCTAGCCCGCCGCTGTCCGGGAAGGGTCTGCGCACTACCTGTTGCCAGCCCGTTTCGCTGGACCACCTCGACTGGAAAGCCAAGCCTGGCTCTCGACAGCCTCCCCCGCAATTCTTGAGTCTCTGCTGGATGACTGGGCGGTTGCCCGTGGTCGACGCCCGAGTCTCTGGCCTTGACCTCCAATCCACTGATCTACAGGAACGAATCCCCGGGAGGTGATGCAGAGTTGCAGCTAGGTTCGAACTTGCCTTGTCGCCAATGTTGCGTCTGTGTATAATAAGACACAGACTGCAGGAGAACGGTACAACAGGTGTTTGTTTACTCAACGTGGCTCACACGGGAACTGATCTGTACAGATTACTACTCAGTGCTATATACAGGTGTGGTCACTGCTGGTACTGCAGTATACATTAGCTGTAAAAGATAGTTCCCCCCTTAAAGGTATATACATTACACTCTGGGGTAGAAAATTCCAAAGATTCACAACCCTTTGAATAAACAAATTTCTCCTCATCTCAGTCCTAAATGTTTGACCCCTTATTCTGAGTCTGTGACCCCAGGTTCTGAACTCCCCAGCCAGGGGAAACATCATCCCAGCATCTACCCTGTCAAGCCCCTTAAGAATTTTATGTTTCAATGAGATCCCCTCTCATTTTTCCAAACTCTAGCGAATATAGGCCTAGTCTACTGAGGTTCTCTTCATCGGACAATCCCTCCATCTCAGGAATCAGTCCAGTGAACCTTTGTTGCACTCCTTCGAAGGCAAGTATATCCTTCATTAGATAAGGAGACCAAAACTGTACACAGTACTCCAGGTGTGGTCTCACCAAGGCCCTGTATATTTGCAGTATGACTTCACTCTTATACTCCAATCCTTCTGTAATAAAAGCTAAAAAACTATTTGCTTTCCTAATTGCCTGCTGTACCTGCATGTTAACTTTCTGTGATTTGTGTACAGGGACACCCAGGTCCCTTTGAATACCAACATTTCCCAATCTCTCACCATTTAAAAATATTCTGCTTTACTAATTTTCCTACCAAAGTGGACAACTTCACATTTCTCCACATTATATTCCATCTGCCATGCTCTTGCCCATTCAGTTAACCTGTCTATATACATAGAAACATAGAAGATAGGAGCAGGAGTAGGCCATTTGGCCCCTCGAGCCTGCTCCGCCATTCAATAAGATCATGGCTGATCATCCAAACTCAGTGCCCTGTCCCTGCTTTCTCCCCATATCCCTTGATCCCTTTAGCCTTAAGAAATATATCCAACTCCTTCTTGAATATATTTAATGAATTGGCCTCTACTGCCTTCTTTGGCAGAGAATTCCATAGGTTCACCACTCTCTGGGTGAAGAAATTTCTCCTCATCTCTGTCCTAAATGGCTTACCCCTTATCCTTAGACTGTGACCCCTGGTTCTGGACTCCCCGACCATCAGGAACATCCTTCCAGCATCTAGTCTGTCTAGTCCTGTTAGAATTTTATAAGTTTCGATGAGATCCCCTCTCATTCTTCTAAACTCCAGCGAGTACAAGCCCAATCGACCCAATCTCTCCTCATATGCCATTCCTGCCATCCCAGGTATCAGCCTGGTGAATCTTCGCTGCACTCCTTCCATGGCAAGAACATCCTTCCTCAGATAAGGCGACCAAAACTGCACACAATTCTCAAGAAGTGGTCTCATCAAGGCCCTGTACAACTGCAGCAAGACATCCTTGTTCCTGTACTCAAACCCTCTCGCTACGAAGGCCAACATACCATTTGCAGCCACTTTGCGTCCTCCTCACAACTTACTTTCCCACCTCGTTTTGTATCGTCAGCAAACTTGGATACATT
The DNA here is from genome assembly GCF_052327205.1 of Somniosus microcephalus. NCBI lineage: Eukaryota > Metazoa > Chordata > Chondrichthyes > Squaliformes > Somniosidae > Somniosus > Somniosus microcephalus. The sequence continues at coordinate 51,445,918 of NC_141009.1, forward strand.
ACTTTCGGTCTCCTCATCGAATTCACTGATATAGATTGTGAATAGCTGAGGCCAAAGCACTGATCCTTGCAGTACCCCACTAGTTACAGCCTGCTAACCCAAAAATTACCCATTTATTCCTACTCTCTGTTTTCTGTCAATTAACCAATCCTCAATCCATGCTAATATATTACCACCCCAATCCCATTATTGTATAATAACCTCTTGTGTAGCAATGTATTGAATGCTTTTTGAAAATCCAAATGCATCACATCCACTGGTTCCCCCTTATCTACTCTGATACTTCTGGAGTCCCCCAAGGATCTATTCTTGGCTCCCTCCTATTTCACATCTACATGTAGCCGCCCCGGCGACATCATCTGAAAACACAACATCAGATTCCATATGTACGCTGACGACACCCAGCGCTACCTCACCACTACCTCTCTTGACCTTTCTACTGCCTCTGATTTGTCACGCTGCTGATCCGACATTATGAGCAGAAATTTCCTCCAACTAAATATTCAAAAGAACGAAGCAATTGCCTTCGGTCCCTGCCACAAACTCCGTTCCCTAGCCACCGACTCCTTCCTGCTCCATGGCCACTAACCCTGAAAATACTGTAATGAAAAGACAGGGCAAAAGTACACCCTGGACAAAATATTTCATTTTGTCACACTGATATCCTTGTCTGTGCTGTTAGGATGTCTGTCAACATTAATAAACATGAATAAATCCAAAAATTATATAGTACTGAAGGACTAAATCACACGTTGGCCACAAATATGGATCATTTCACTTGTCAGGACGGTAGAGATGTGTTTGAGTTTTTCAGTGTCATCCCATATAGTCAAGAAGGTCTAACTCTCCTCGGAGAGATCTTCAGGGTGGGCTGGAGATCCTGGATGAACAAAATATCTGCCCCAGTCGATTGCAAGATGTGCAGGTTTAAAGCAAAGACCTTACACTCAGTTACGTGGGTGTGTTCCTAAGGGGATCAATCGACATATAAAGGAATGTATGAGACAGGCATAGCGATTTGAGAGCATATTGCATTGCAATTTAAATGTCAACTTGAAAATGCAGGAGAAGAGCTGTCAAGAGACAAGGAATCATTCAAAAAATGCTGTAGATAACCGAGTTCCTATTGCACAGGGAGTCTCATTTCAAATGTTCCATCGGTTGACAACATCAGTTGAAATGGAACTCCACACGATGATAAGCTTTGATGTGTTAGGATCCATTCTCAGTTGCTCAAGATGTTTGATGTAGACCAAATCAATTTCAGAAATTTTTGAAAACAGAACTCTGATGTACTGCAGCGTTTACAAAAGTTAATAGAGTGAAAGTATTAGAAGCAGCCTCGTTGTACCTGCAGTGACGGTCCAGCCAGAAAATTGGCAGTACAAGGATACAATGAGGAACTTAAAATGCACAGAATACTGTGATAGACACTTTTTTGACTTCAGAACATCAACTGGAACACTGCATGAGTGGAAGCAAAGCGAGGTACAAAGGAGCTAGGCAAATAAGCATGTGAAAATAATACACCGTAAGTCTGTTGGAAGCAAAAGACAGTATCATTAAATAAAAAATACTCACACTGCCTGGAAATAGGTGGACTACCTGTAGGTGAAAGTCCCAAAACCTACCAAGCCAAATTGAAAAGAGTCAGCAGGGCACAAATGAATGAATGGGCAGAAACATTCCAAGTGCCAGAGGACTAGATGTGCAAAGGAGGACATTAAGGGCAATTGGGGTGAGGGAGAGTGTTAACTACATTGACTCCTGGTCTGGCAACGCTTCGATTTAAAAATTCCCATCCTTATGTTCAAATCCCTCCATGGCCTCACCCCTCCCGATCTCTGTAACCTCCTCCAGCCCTACAACCCTCCGAGGTCTCTGCGCTCTTCCAATTCTGGCTTCTTGCACATCCGTGATTTTGATCGCTCCACTATTGGCGGCTGAGTCTTCAGCTGCCCAGGCCCTAAGCTCTGGAATTCCCTCCCTAAATCTCTCCACCTCTCCGTCTCTCTCTCCTGCTTTAAGACGCTTTTTGAAACCTACCTCTTTGACCAAGCTTTTGGTCACCTGTCCTAATATCTCTTTATGTGGCTTGGTGTCAAATTTTGTTTGATAATCGCTCCTCTGAAGCACCTTAGGACGATTTACTGCAGTAAAGGCACAATATAAATGTAAGTTGTTGTTGTTTTGAGGAGTTTTGGCACTTAAGTGGGAAGAGAACATTCACAAGTGAGCAATACAGGATGTAGATTGGGCATCGGAGAACAGATGGGAAAGTGGGTGTGATAAAAATAATAACTTCCGGGAAGTTATGTCATCACTTCCTGTGAACTGTGAACTGTGAACTATGAACTGTGTACATACCTCACTTCCTGTCATGCGTCACTTCCTGTTGGACTGGTATAAATACTGGTCTGTTCAGTATTGTAAGAGGCTTCTACCAGAGGCATGGTAAAGACCTCTCTTGTATATAGTGTGTTTATAAGTTACTTAAAGCTTACTTTAAAGTTACTTGATGGTACGCCTCCTTTTTCTTACATCAATTTAAGTAACTTAGTATTTACACTCAAATACTAGACCTTCGGACAAACTCGGAATTAAGGATCCAGGGAACCACCCATCATGGAGAAAATCCTTAGACCTATTCGTCTGGACTTGGACCCGAATGCACCAGCAGCTGGCAGGGTATGGAAGCATTGGTACCGTACTTTTGAGAATTTTCTGGATGAATGTGAAGCGGATGCTCCTGCTAGATTGAAGATACTTATCAATTATGTGACCCCAAAAGTGTTCGAATATATTGATGATATGGCTAATAAACTGGCCGAATACAAAGTGTTCTCAACTTACGATTTAAAAAGTGCCTATCATCAGTTACCCTTGAAGGTCTCAGATAAGCAGTACACAGCCTTTGAGGCTAATGGACGGCTGTACCAATTTCGTCGCCTCCCATTCGGGGTTACTAATGGAGTGGCTGTCTTTCAACGGGCAATGGATGGCCTGGTTAAGCAGGAAAACCTAAGGGACACTTTTCCCTATCTTGATAACATTACCATTGCAGGTCACGATCAACAGGAACACGACTCCAACCTCCAAAAATTTTGGGATGCCCTCCATCGCCGTAATTTGACCCTGAATGAATCCAAATCTGTTGAGTCGCAACCGACCATCAACATCCTTGGCTACTGCGTAGGCAATGGTATCATTAAGCCAGACCCAGAAAGACTTCGCCCGCTCCAAGAGCTCCCGTCACCTAAGAATCCGGCTTCTTTACGTCGGGCTCTCGGTCTGTTTGCATACTACGCTAAATGGGTTCCTCATTTTTCGGACAAAATCCAACCCTTGCTGCATGCTAGATCATTTCCACTGGGAACAGCGGCTGTTGCAGCCTTTAACCTTCTCAAAAAACAGTTGGAGAAAGCGGCTCTTCACTCCATTGATGAGAATCTCCCTTTCGTGGTTGAATGTGATGCCTCGGAGGTGGCGATCTCGGCTACTCTGAATCAGGAAGGTCGTCCTGTAGCATTTATGTCCAGGACCTTACAAGGTGCCGAGCTACATTATCCTCCGGTTGAGAAAGAAGCCACAGCCATCATAGAGGCAGTACGGAAGTGGAACCATTTTCTAGCTCGCCAGCACTTTACATTGATCACGGACCAACGATCAGTCGCCTTCATGCTCGATAATCGAAAACGAACCAAAATTAAGAATAATAAAATACAACTTTGGAGGATGGAACTGGCCTCTTTTGGTTATACCATTCTCTATCGGCCTGGCAAGGAGAATGTGGCCCCGGACACCCTCACACGGGCATTCTGCTCCACTATGTCATCCTCCACCCTCATGGATATCCACAATGGTTTGTGTCATCCTGGCGTTACGCGCATGCTACATTTCGTACGATCACGGAATCTCCCTTTTTCCACTGGAGATGTAAAGAAAATATGCTCAGAATGCCGGCTTTGTGCGGAATTAAAACCTCAGTTCTTCCGCCCCTCAGATGGTATACTCATACATGCAACCCAACCGATGCAACGACTTAGCGTCGATTTTAAGGGCCCAGTGCCCTCTTCAACTCGGAACACATATTTGCTCACCATGATTGACGAATATTCACGTTTTCCGTTTGCCTTCCCCTGCTCCAATATGCTGGCGTCCACAGTAATCTGCTGCCTTGAGCAGGTATTTTCTCTCTGTGGCATGCCGGCTTATATTCACTCAGATCGGGGTCCATCCTTTATGTCAAGGGAACTCAAGGACTACCTCTCAGAACGGGGAATTGCTACAAGCAAAACAACACCATACCATCCCATCGGAAATGGGCAGGTAGAGAGGTATAACGGTATCATCTGGAATTCCGTACGTCTCGCTTTAAGATCTCGGGGCCTACCAGACCAGCAATGGGAAACAGTGCTTCCGGATGCATTGCACTCTATACGGTCCCTGCTTTCTACAGCCACAAATACTACACCTCATGAGCGGTTCTTTGGATTCCAGCGTCGCTCATCTCATGGGACATCACTCCCGTCATGGCTAACTACTCCTGGACCTGTATTACTCCGAAGATACGTTCGGACGTCTAAAAATGACCCTCTTGTAGACGAGGTCGAACTAACCGATGCCAACCCCACCTATGCAAACATACGATATTCCGACGGCCGAGAATCTACCGTATCATTACGGGATCTGGCTCCCTGCCCACCAGGACCTAGTGGGACATCGGGTGATGGCATTTCACCAGGAAACTCTTGGGACCTATCGGGTACCCCTCTCCAGGATCCTGATCGGACACCAACTAGCTTGGTGCCGGTAGAACCCCGTGCTCAAGGTTGCGACCCTCCCAGTACCACGCATGAAAGTACTGGTCCGCCACAGACCAGCTCTGCACCTCCCTCTGAACAGAGGCAGTCTGACTTTGAACCTATTGGGGCTCGTACTCGAAGCCATGATCTCCCCGACCCTTCACAGGGCAATCCAGGCCACACGGACTCTGGCCAATGGCCAACCGCATGTAAGCGGACCAGCGACCCTCTACGACGGGAATCCAAACGGGTGCGACTCTTCCTTGTTCGGCGGCTGCGGAACAAAAGGTAGACCACAGCCTCCTAAACCTGCAGGAGGGAAGAATGTGATAAAAATAATAACTTCCGGGAAGTTATGTCATCACTTCCTGTGAACTGTGAACTGTGAACTATGAACTATGAACTGTGTACATACCTCACTTCCTGTCATGTGTCACTTCCTGTTGGACTGGTATAAATACTGGTCTGTTCAGTATTGTAAGAGGCTTCTACCAGAGGCATGGTAAAGACCTCTCTTGTATATAGTGTGTTTATAAGTTACTTAAAGCTTACTTTAAAGTTACTTGATGGTAAGCCTCCTTTTTCTTACATCAGTGGGCATAAAGCAATGGATCATAGGAACATAGATACAGGAGGAGGCCATTCAGCCCCTCGAGCCTGGTCCACCATTGAATTAGATAATGGCTGATCTGTACCTCAACTCAATTTAACCACCTTTGCTCCATATCACTTGATAAACTTACCAAATAAAAATCTATCGATCTCAGTCTTGAAAATTTTAATTGCCCCAGCATTTACAGCCTTTTGGGGGAGAGTTCCAAATTTCTACTACCCTTTGTGTGAAAACAAGGAGGTCCTCAGCTTGACTTCTTTCCCATCCTGCCCTTCACCATACCACAAGCAATGGCACAAGAGGCCCAGTAATTAATGCGATTGGTTGGTTTGGTAATTTGCCTGTCGATCCTCATGTCTGTGAGTGATCTGTCCATCAGAGAGCGCAGTGCGAAACTATGCTAAAGCCAATAGCAACAATGTCAGTTAATCTCTAGCTCTAGACACAGTGCTTGAGTAGAAAGGAAAAGAGACAGATTCCAGATCTCAAGGGTTGAGGTTCACTTATGGAAATTGCCAACAGGCTGTGAGATGAACAAACAGTGCAAAAAATTGCCTGAACTGTAAGAAAGGGGTACTCACCTGGAAGCAAACACTGGTAACCTTGGCGATCTGATTGACTGATACGTGTTATGTGCAAGAAATGTGATGCTTTCTATAAAAAAAACATACAATTCTGCCCACTTAGGTGGACATAAAAGATCAGTGGAGTTTGCCCCGGAATTCTGGCCAATATTTATCCCTCAACCAACATCTAAAACAGATAGTCTGGTCATTATCTCATTGCCGTTTGTGGGACCTTGCTGTGCAAAAATTGGCTCATGCATTACCCTACATAGCAGTACTGTTCCACCTGGCTCCACATTAAGGTAAGTATTTTAAACACTTAATTTGTTGGTGGCGGCCCACAGCAGTCCCTTTAGAGGAGCGTCAGTTAGGCCGCAGGTAGACCAGGTTTTCCTGAATGCAGGCAGCTCAGCGTCAGATGCATTCAGGGCAACCCAATATAATAGAGGAAGCTTCAAGCAGGCATTAAGCCCCTTTTATGAACTTTCAAAGGGCCAAACACCTCTTTCAAGCAGGAGCCCTGGATGCCCATGCCTTTGTTACCTTAGGACTCGACTATTACAATGCTGTCCCAGTCAGCCTTCCGCCTTGTAAATCTGAACTCATCCTAAACTCGGCTGCCCGTATCCTAACTCGCACCAAGTCCCTTTCATCCATCGCCCCTGTGCTTGCTGACCTACATTGGCTCCCGTTCTGGCAACGCATGAATTAAAAAATTCTCATCCTTGTTTTCAAATCTCCCCCATGACCTCGCTCCTCCCTATCTCTGTATCCTCCTCCAGCCCTACAACCCTACGAGATCTCTGCGCTCCTCTAATTCTGGCCTCCTGCGGATGCCCCATTTTCATCGCTCTAATATTGGCAGCCGTGCTATCAGTTGCCTAGGTCCTGAGCTCTGGAATTCCCTCCCCCAACCTCGCCACCTCTCTACCTCTCTCTCCTCCTTTAAGACCCTTCCTAAAACCTAACTCTTTGACCAAGCTTTTGGTCACCTGTCCTAATATCTCCTTATGTGGCTCGGTGTCAAATTTTGTTTGATGACGCTCCTGTGAAGCGCCTTGGGATATTTTGCCACACTAAAGGTGCTATAGAAATGCAAATTGTTGTTGTTATACCAATATGGCAGGCAGCGCACTTCTGGCTCACAATTAACGTGCACTTCCTGGCCATCATACTGGAGGCTTAGGAGGCCGTTGAGCACCTGAAAAAATGGGCAAAATGCAGTCAAATTTCTAGGCCTAGATCTTATTCAATCCTGAATAATTGCTTATCAATGGCTGTTGGAGTCAGATAGGGAGAAACTAATTCTACCTTTCTCATGGGAAGAATTAAATCAACAAGATAGATATTTGCTAATAGTCAGACTTGACGACAGTTTGCAAACAGATGGTCCAATGATCCTGCTGTCATTTCAGCACTGACCTCCCCCTCCTGGTCTCAAACCGAGCCCGTGTGCCTGCTGTCAGACCGGACCTGGCCTGGCCTGGCCTGGCCTGCCTCAGCTGCCAGTGAATCCGAAATACATGAAATACTGTATGGAACTGTATTGCAGCACAAATGTGCCCCTTCAGAACAGTAAAGCATATAATTGTCAAACCTGTGCAGGAAGCGCACACACTGCAAATGAATCACTCAAATAAATAGTTATTACTTGCCTTTCCAATACACTGTACATAAAAGAATTAATTTACATAAAATTCTCCCTGTTAGTAATTCAGGTATTGTCATTTTATCACTGGGTACACTTTCGTGCATGTTGTGAGAACCATTCCTTTCATTTCATTCATAAGAATTGAATAAAGTTACGTACTACGGCAAGTGTGTCTGGGCAATCCAAATGCAGAACGGCTGACAAACTTAAAACAAGTATACGCGGCCATTTGAGTGTGTCAGCATTTCATTGGCAACATTAACACGTTGGAAGATCAAGTCAGCAAGGGTGATTACGACAACACAAAATCAGGAAGCACTTTTTCACACAAAGATGTAGTAGAAATCTGGAACTCTCTTCCCCCAAAAGGCTGTGGAGTCTAGGACAATTACAGCTTTCAAGGCGACAATCAATAGATTTGTGTTAGATGAGGGGTATCAAGGGATCTGGAGCAAAGGTGGGAAAAAGGATTTGAGGTACAGATTAGCCATAATCTAATTGAAAGGCGGAGTATCTCATGATCTCATTGAAACATACCAAATTCTTATGGGGCTTGACAGGGTAGATGCAGGGAGGATGTTTCCCCTGGCTGGGGAGTCTAGAACCAAAGGTCACAGTCTCAGAATAAGGGGTCGGCCATTTAGGACTGAGGTGAGGAGGAATTTTTTCACTCAGAGGGTGGTGAATCTTTGGAATTCTCTACCCCAGAAGGCTGTGGAGGCTCAGTCGTTGAGTATATTCAAGGCAGAGATCGATAGATTTTTGAATATTAAGGGAATCAAAGGATATGGGGATAGTGCAGGAAAGTGGAGATGAGGTAGCAGATCAGCCATGATCTTATTGAATGGTGGAGCAGGCTCGAAGCACCAAATGGCCTACTCCTGTTCCTATTTCTTATGTTCTTAGTAGGCCCGAGGGGCTGAATGGCCCACTCCTGTTCCTAATGTTCCTATGTGGGGATCAGGTCTGAGAGTGGGAACTACACTTATATCAGGAGCAGGGTCATGCATGAGACAGGAGGCCGGGTTGGACCTCAGAGGCTTGCCAACATTTCGGGCAGCTATTGATTCATGATTTTATTAAAGTAGCACACAGCAATTTTACACAAGCACGTTAACCGTCGCACTAATCAATATACTCAGTAGAATTTCAACCCTTGGTCTCTAGCGATCGAATCACCCAGTCATTGCAGGAGGGAGAACATTTTAAATCAAGGTTTATTTTTTTAAAAAGCAAAGAAATATATTTTTCTAACCTTCAAATTAAAAAAAATAAAATACTAATATCAGTAATCCTAAATGAAACAATGCATATTTAACTGACAGTGCCCCACATCAGACAGAGACAAGGCAGCTGCTGTTACATTTGACAGTAACTGTTAGATCCGTGTATTTGGATGTTGTGTGTCCTTCAATAACTAGACACGAGACTGCAGGGAACAATCAACAGGTGTTTACTGGATGAGAGTTACTCTAAAACTAAACGTACAGATCCCTACTCAGGGTTTATATACAGGTGTGGTCACTGCCGGTACTACAGTATACAGGAGCTGTAAAAAGTAGTTCTCCCCTTAAAGGTACATACACTACAGTAACAGTCTGGGGACTCCAAGAAGAGACAGGAGATTGGGACAGAAGCAGCCACACAAGTCTAAGGCAAACCTCTGCTGGCCGGCCCTAATCGTCTCCATGGAGCATCAGTGGGGAAGTGAATTGTGGAGAAACTCAGGGCTCAGTCGATTTGCTATCTCTTTTTGCAGAACTAAGGAGGAAGTCGAAAGGGGATTGTGCGGGTGTAGGAGGAACGGCAGGAAAATGTATATTAAAAAAAAAGCGATTTACTTTTTAATGATTCAATTGTGTGGTGTTAATGTCATTGGTAAAATCTAATGATTTGCTAAAGATTCAGAAATCTTGGCAGTAATAATACTGAGAATGGGCTCAAAGTCTAGATTACAGCTATCTAACCGAACCACTATCTACCTTACCATTTAATACTTAATATAAATTACTAAATTCAACTAATTATACCAATATTTATGCACCTCAAAACTTCATATTCTAAATCATGCCGCATTAGAGAGAATTCCATGATTATTTTTTAGCATTAAGACACTTCTCCTACAGGAGTTAAACAGGAGGGCTCCTCTGTTGGCTTAATAGGTAAACCCGTTGCATGGTTTGGTACTGAGCCAGGCAAATTAGAATTATTCCGATACTGCTGTTATTCATACTCAAGCCATGTGAGGTGCTGCCTTACTGACATAACCCCCCAGCACAATCCCGAGTGCTTCATTTGAACAGGAACATGAAACACAGAATGGATCAGATCTAAGCCATAGAAGGATAATTCAAATCTAGCGTGACGATAGCATTGTGGGTGGCACTGACTGAATGTCGAGGGGTGAACACGTCTGTGCCATCAGGGGTGCCCAGGGGAGATTGTACGGGGAGATTGAATAAAATATCACACCATGGAACAAAGCACTGACTGCTGTTTGGCTTTTGACGGTTCATTAATCTCACTGCAATAAATTTGTGGCAATTCTTGTGGAATAATACTGCATCACAGATTAAAGTGAATTATTACTTAATTATTTTTTCCTAATTTGATTTTTTTTGTACTTCCTAATTATTTTTCCAATAACTCTGATATGGAACTAGAATATAATTTACCCCAGAGATGTTGACTGAATGACTGCGGCCATCTAATTAATATTGGCAATCTTCGCCGAATGTCTTAATAATTAAAAATTATAGTTAATGAAACAATATGCAGTTTGGTCTTAAAGACTTTATGCTCCACAGTAAATAGCTAACAATAATTACATTAGTACCTCCCCAGTCTTTAATAAATGGAAAAATTTAGTTATTAAATTATTAATTTAAACATTTTGTTTTTATTATCTCATTTAGGGGTCATAAACTAAAAGGTAAACAGCAGCAGTGATTGGTAGGATTTTGTCAATTAAATTGCATTCCCTCTGGAGCTGTGAAATGACCGTAGAAAGTTAAAATTAGTAGCATCCAAAGTACAATTGGCATACTTGAATTTGCAATATAAACATTTCAGTACAACATATTTTGGCTGTAGTTTGCCTGTCTGGGTCCTGGATGAGCTGCAATTTCCTCCAGTTTAACAGAGCTGTTGTACTTAGCCCTCCGCCACAAGCTCCATACCCTCGTCACCAATTCTATCCCTCTGCCCCACCACTGTCCCAGGCCGAACCAGACTGTTCATAATCTCAGCGTTTTAATCAATCCTGAGTTGACTTTCTGAAACCATATCCTCTCCGTCACAGAGATCATCGAGTTCCACCTCCGTAACTTGACCCGCCTCCGTGTCAGCCTGACACTGTCGTCTATGGTCGGAATTTTCTCCAGGGAGGCAGGTTGCGGGGGTGGGGGGTGGAAGGGGGGGGAGGGGGCAGGGGTGAGCCTCTGAGGAGGGCGGGAAACTCAGGAGGCCGGGTTGCCCGCAGGCCTTTAACGGCAGGGCCTGATTTGCATGTGAGTCCTCGGATTCCTGCCCACAGCCAGCCAGATTGAGAGGCTAGCTGGCCGCGGGCGGGTAGACCTGCAGATGCGAGGGGTCGGTGTGGGGAGGGGTTGGGGGTCAGCATGGGGCTTTTAAAAGGAATAACATAGAATTACATAACATTTACAGCACAGAAACAGGCCATTCAGCCCAACTGCTCTGTGCTGGTGTTTATGCTCCACACGAGCCTCCTCCTACCCTTCTTCATCTCATCCTAACTGCATATCCTCCTATTTTTTTCTCCCTCATGTACTTATCTAGCTTCTCCTTAAAGGCATCTGTACTATTCGCTTCAACTACTCCTTGTGGTAGCAAGTTCCACATTCTAACCACTCTCTGGGTAAAGAAGTTTCTTCTGAATTCTTTATTGGCTTTATTACTGACTATTTTATATTGATGGCCCTGTGGCGACACGCCACCACTGGACATAATCCGCTCACGGCGGCACGGACAGTCTAAGCAGAAGCCCCCAGCCGGGGGCCCTTTCCTCCAGCAACTTGTTTCCCGCAGGGACAGGCTGCCGGGAGCACTTCCTGTCTGGGAAGTATTTAAGTGGATGCGCGGGCTTTTCTAGTTCCTGTTTGCCATGTGGTTAGAATAAAGCAGTTGTGTTTTCAATAGCTCTGGTCTCGACTCCCACGTTTGCCGCAGTATCTCAACACTGGTGACCCCGACGCTCAGGACGAATCCTAAGCTAGCATGGCGGATACAAACGCAGTCACGGTTAAATTACCAGACTTTTGGGAGAACCTCGCCGAAGCCTGGTTCGTTCAAGCTGAGTCCAGATTCCGGCTGAAAGGCATTACAGTCGACGCCACGAAGTACGACTACCTCGTCGCCTCGCTCACCTACGCTACAGTCCCCAAGGTTTGGGCAGCGCTGCAGGATCCACCAACGGATGGCAAGTACGAACATCTGAAGGCTGCGCTACTTAAAAAATTTCAAACGTCCTCTTACCAGCGCCACTGCCAACTCCTGGACCTCCCCGGCCTTGGTGACGCTTCACCATCAGACCTGCTCTCCCACATGCTGTCCCTCTCAGACGACAAAAATCCCGGCGCCCTTTTTCGCACGCTTTTCATTCGGCAGCTCCCCGCCAGCATCCGCCCGCTCATTGTGGAGTCTGGCTCCACGGACCTGAATGATATAGCCGAAAAGGCCGACCGGCTGCTCTCTGCACAGGCCGCTCACGACGTCGCGCCCGACCTCACGGCAACGACCACGCGGTCTTCCCGGCCCGTTAGGCCCGACCGCCCCACCACTCCGGGTCACTGCTACTACCACACCCGTTTTGGCGCTAGGGCTCAACGCTGCACGCCGCCGTGTACCTTCAAAACCCCCCCCGCACCGGCCCCCGTGATGGCCGCGGGGCAGAAGGAGCCCCTACTGTACGTCACTGACGACAGAACCAACCGCCGATTCCTGTGCGACACAGGGGCTCAGCACAGCATCACCCCCGCCTCCGCCCTCGAGATCCAACGCGGCACACGGGGTATCACACTGGCTGCAGCCAATGGCTCTGCCATCCGCACATATGGCACCCGCATGGTCACGCTCAACCTCGCGGGCCGCCGCTACCGCTGGGAGTTCCTCACAGCCAAGGTCCTCTGCCCACTCATCGGCGCCAACTTCCTACGCGCCCACGGCCTCCTCGTCGACATTCCGAGGCACCGCCTCGTCGACATCAACACTATGGCCCCCATCCCCGGCGCCTTTACCCCGGCCCGTTCGGCCGGCCTGACGACCTACTGCCTCGCCAACGCCACGGACGACTACTCGGCACTCCTAGCTGAGTTTCCCGCCCTCACTAACCCGACCTTTTCGGCCAAAGCCGCAAAGCACGGTGTGGAACACTATATCCCCACCACCGGCCCCCCAGTTTCTGCCCACGCCCGCAGACTCAACCTGGCCAAGCTGGAAATCGCGCGGGCCGAGTTCGCCACCATGGAACAACTCGGCATCATCCGCCGCTCCAGCAGCCCTTGGGCCTCGCCCCTCCACATCGCCCCCAAGCCCGGCGGAGGCTGGCGCCCTTGTGGGGACTACCGCCGCCTCAACGACGCCACCACCCCCGATCGATACCCGGTGCCACACATCCAGGACTTCTCGGCCCGACTGGCCGGACGAACCGTCTTTTCCAAAGTCGACCTGGTGCGCGGTTACCACCAAGTCCCCGTACACCCCGCGGACATCCCCAAAACGGCCGTCATCACCCCATTCGGCCTGTTCGAGTTCCTGAGGATGCCCTTCGGCCTCAAGAATGCAGCACAGGCTTTCCAGCGCTTTATGGACTCAGTCCTCTGGGACCTGAACTTCCTATTCGTCTATCTAGACGACATTCTCGTGGCCAGCTCCTCCAAACAGGAACACCTCGAACACCTTCGCATCCTGTTCGGGCGCCTAGCCCAACACGGGCTCATCCTCAGCCCGGCGAAGTGCCAATTCGGCCTCACCGAGATCGATTTTCTCGGTCACCACATCACCCCTGCTGGGGCCGTCCCCCTGCCCAACAAGGTGCAGGCCGTCCAGCAATTTCCCCGCCCCACAACCATCAAGGGCCTCCAAGAGTTCCTCGGGATGGTGAACTTCTACAACAGGTTCATCCCCAGAGCTGCAGCCCTCATGAAGCCCCTATACGACTCCCTCCGAGGAACATCCGGCAAGATGGACGTAGCCTGGACCACTGACACGGCAGCCGCCTTCGACGCCACCAAAAACGCGCTTGCCGACGCCACTCTGCTCGCGCACCCGAAGGCCAATGCCCGGGTCGCGCTCACCACCGACGCCTCCGACCACGCGGTCGGGGCCATGTTCGAGCAGTGGTTCAATGGCACGTGGCAGCCACTTGCCTTCTACAGCCGCCAACTGCGCCCCCCGGAGGTCAAATACTCCACTTTCGACCGCGAGCTTCTCGCGCTCCACCTGTCGGTCCGCCATTTCAGGTTCCTCCTGGAAGGCCGCCACTTCACCGCGTATGTGGACCACAAGCCACTCACGTACGCGATGGCCAAGCACACCGAACCCTGGTCCGCTAGGCAGCAACGCCAGCTCGCGGCCGTGTCCGAGTTTACTACGGACATCCAGCACGTCTCCGGTAGAGACAACGTGGTCGCCGACTGCCTTTCCCGTCCCGCCGTCTGTGCGAATCACCTCGCGGTCGACTACGCACAACTAGCAGCGGCCCAGCTCACAGACCCAGACCTCCTCTCGGCGGCTACCAGCCTGCCAGGGCTACGCCTAGCCAAGGTCGCGCACGGGCCCGAAGCCACGGCAGTCACTTGCGACGTCTCACTCGGCCAACCCAGGCCGGTCGTCCCTGAGACCTGACGCTGCCGCGTTTTCGACGCGCTCCACGGGCTCTCTCACCCGGGTTCCCGCGCATCCGTCAAACTCCTCTCCAAGCGCTTCGTCTGGCGCGGCCTCAGCAGAGATGTTCGGACTTGGGCCACCTCCTGCCTCGCCTGCCAATGGGCTAAGGTACAGCTGCACACCAAAGCACCCCTGGGAGACTTCGAGGTACCCAGCCGCCGCTTCGACCACGTACACGTCGACATCGTCGGTCCCCTGCCGCCATCGCAAGGCCAAACTTATCTCCTCACGATGGTCGACCGCTACACACGCTGGCCTGAGGCAGTGCCGCTGACCTCCACCACCACAGCCGACATCGCCAGGGCGTTCGTTAACACCTGGGTTGCGAGGTTCGGCGTACCGGCCGACATAACCTCCGACAGAGGCGCCCAGTTCACCTCCGAACTCTGGACGGCCACAGCACGCAACCCTCGGGGTGACGCTCCACCGCACCATGGCGTACCACCCGCAGGCCAACGGGCTTTGTGAACGCTTCCACAGGTCACTCAAGGCCTCACTCCGCGCCAGCCTGCAGGACAGTACCTGGACTGACCGCCTACCGTGGGTGCTACTCGGCCTACGCACCGCGGTCAAGGAAGACCTCCAGTCCTCGGCAGCGGAGTTAGTCTACGGACAACCGCTGCGCGTCCCAGGCGAATTCCTCCCGGAGCCTATCAAGCCTTGGTCAGCCGAACAGCAGCGGCTCAACTCTTTCTCTTCCGCTCAGCAGTTCGCCCCACTTCCGGTCAACCGACACGGCGAACTCGCACCTCACGTCCCGCCAAATTTACAGCAGGCGCGCTTCGTCTTCGTGCGACACGACGCGCACCGCGGGCCCCTGCGACCCCCGTACGACGGACCGTACGAGGTACTACAAACCAGGGACAAGGTCTTCAAGCTGCAACTCGGCGACAGGGTCGACACAGTCTCCATCGACCAGCTGAAACCAGCACACACAGAACCAGGGGAACAGGTCCCCGTGGCCCAGCCTCCAACTAGAGGCCGTCCCCCCGGCAAGCCAGCACAGCCGGCGGCGAACCGCCCGACCCAACCAACTAGACCGGCGACCACTCAGAGCCGCTGCGGCAGAACCATTAGACCACCGTCACGACTCGTCCACTCCTCCTAAGTGGATTCTGAGGGGAGCTCTGTGGCGATACGCCACCACTGGACATAATCCGCTCACAGCGGCACGGACAGTCTAAGCAGAAGCCCCCAGCCGGGGGCCCTTTCCTCCAGCAACTTGTTTCCCGCAGGGACAGGCTGCCGGGAGCACTTCCTGTCTGGGAAGTATTTAAGTGGATGCGCGGGCTTTTCTAGTTCCTGTTTGCCATGTGGTTAGAATAAAGCAGTTGTGTTTTCAATAGCTCTGGTCTCGACTCCCACGTTTGCCGCGGTATCTCAACAGCCCCTAGTTTTTGACTCCCCTACAAGTGTAAAGCTGACCAGCCAGAGTTAGATTTAAAATGGTGGATCACCATGAGGCACAGAGCCTCATTATAATATTTAAAGTGCCAACCTGTGAGTGGGTTTGCTGCCCGTCGCCCCCCCGCCCACCCCCGGTCCCATCTCCGTTAAAACCGGAAGTGGGAGGGTTGAGGTCGTGATTCAGATTTTTATCTCTTTAACCTCCCACCTGACCCCAACCCACCTGTTTTTTAGGGTTAAAATTCCCTCCTTTATTTTCCAAGGAGTATGTGGCCTCCTTATTCCTCCTACCAAAGTGCACTCACTCACACTTATCTATATTAAAATTCATTTGCGATTTACATGCCCAAAGTGCACTGTGAAATACATCAGTATATGGAAAATAAAAATTTAGATGGGCATGGGGAAAGGTTAAAGAAATGGGACTAAGTACATAACTTTTTCAGAGAGCCATCACAGGAGCAGATGCTTTCTTTGCTATGAAATTCTATTCTGTTATATTTGTGTAAACAAGTTTCTGTTGAAAGAGAATTGCTCAAGATGGTCTCTGGCATCAAACTGAGATAACAAGCTATTTTAACCTGTGGATTTACAGAAATCCTGACACAAGTGCAATATTTCTTGACAAACCAGTCTCGTAATTACTAGGATTCAAACATATAACAAAATGATTCTTTCAGTTTCCAACGCGAATTTCAAACAATAAGCCATGTTGAATAACTAAGGTTAGTTCATACTCCTGCAGCTGATCTGAACCTAGAATTTCAGTGAATGGAAAACTTTAGTACCATTAGAAAACCAGCGCTAACCCCTGGCATTGTGGCAGCTGATCATGGCCGGCTACAACCACCGTGACAGAGCTGAGGAAGGGAGGGAAGCATCAGAAACACAATCATCAATACTAGAAACAGAAAATGCTGGAAACACTCAGCAGGTCAGGCAGCATTTGTGGAGAGAGAAACAGAGTTAACGTTTCAGGTCGATGACCTTTCATCCGAACTGGATAAAGTTAGGGATGTAACAGGTTTTAAGAAGGTGCTGAGGCAGGGAGAGGGAGGAGGGGAGGAAAGAACAAAAGGGAAGGTCTGTGATAGGGTGGAAAGCAGCAGAGATTAAATGACAAAAGGGATGATAGTACAAAACAAAAGGAGATGGTAAGGGGACAAGTAAATAGACAAAAGATGAGTCAAGAAGAGGTGTAAATGGGAATACAGAAAAATCAACAGCTGCCATGTGAAAAAATAGGGGCAGAGGTTATGGTCTGAAAGTGTTGAACTCGATGTTGAGTCCAGAAGGCTGCAAAGTGCCTAATCAAAAGATGAGGTGCTGTTCCTCAAGCTTACGTTGAGCTTCGTTGGAACAGTTTGGAAGGCTGAGATCAGAGAGGTCAGAGTGGGAGTGGAGCGGAGAATTAAAGTGACAGGCGACCGGAAGCTTGGGGTCCATTCCCTGCCTCTGCACCTGCTTCAAATCTGTTACGTCTCTAACTTTTTCTTGTTCTGACGAAAGGTCATCGACCTGAAACGTTAACTTTGTTTCTCTCTCCACAGATGCTGCCTGACCTGCTGAGTCTTTGCAACATTTTCTGTTTCTATTTCAGATTTCCAGCATCTGCAGTATTTTGCTTATGTACCTATTCAGTACTTTCTCACACAAGTTCTCATTTTAAAGAAGTATTAATTCTGGAATGAACTCCCTTAGCCCAGCTCTCAGCTCCTGAAGATGGATGGTGGTCAGATAAACATATGATTACATTCCTTTACGTAGGCTGTGATTTCACCTACTGAGGCGGGTCTGGGGCGGCCGGGGTCGGTGGCTGGGTGCGACCATGCTGCTGACTCCATCCCGCTCTGTGAAAAGAATTTTACGCTGATTGGGCTTGTTAAGCCCCGCCCAGGGCATTTGCCGGCCAATTGAAGGAAGCGGGCCTGATGACATCACTTGATGACGCGTCATCAGCCGGTTTCCTTAAAGGGACCATGCGCAATTTTATTTTGACATTTGTGCTGTCAGTGTTCTACAGCATTGAGGTGCTGCAAACACTGACAAGCACTGCACAGAGGTGCACAGCTGCACTTGGGCTCTCACATGACTCCCTCCGGGAGTCACAGCTCGCAGGGAGGTCCTCTTCCCTTCCAGTGGGCAGAAGAGACCACCCCAGGAGATCAACACAGCCTGGTTGCATAATGCACAGGAGGGCACAAGCAGGGATGTCGTCAGGAGGACCCAAGCAGGGATGTCATCAGGAGGACCAGGCTGTAGTGGCACAAACCTTTCAATGATCTCAGTAAATCACAAAACGTTACTGCAAAGCCACACTCAACCTCATCCTGCTGTGCCACTCATCACATCCCCATCACTCTGCCTTCCCTACCCTACTCCTGCACATTTTTACTCACATCAACTTACCTTGCACCTCCACCCATCCCTCTCTATCTACATTATCACTTCCCCATCTCACTAGCCACCCCTCACACTCACCCTCATCCTAGTCCATTCACGTCAACTAACAGCACAAAAGGTTAGGCACTTGGGTGTTTTAGCCAATGTCCATGTGAAATTTCTGTTAATGTTGTGTCAAACATTGAAATCTCTATTTGCATTCTTGAACGGATTTGTGTGCACCTTTGGAAGTGGCTTAGTCAGTTGCAGTGAATGGTGAGACATAACGGTAGCCCCCACAATGGCGATGAGTGTGAAAGGAATGGCTTGGGCATTGTAGGGATGCTTTATGGTGTTGGTGTGGGGTGGTGCCAACCTGGCGCATCATGTGGCAGCCAGGGTGTACAGCATCAAGTGAAGTAAATGCGGCCATGGTGAGGCCATCCCTGGCCTCCCGAGCAACAATGTGCTTGGGTGCTGATGCCCTGTGTCCTGTGTAGCATCAGGTGACTGTGGAGAAGGTTGTTGTTGTTGTTGGTGCTGCTGGTGTGCCTGGTGCTGCTGGTGTTGGGGCTGATCGTGCTGGGATTCTGAGGACAAAGGTGAGATCGTTTCAAGGGCAATGATGCTGATTGAATAGATGGCAAGTGAACTTGAGATGATAGAAGCAATCTGTCAATGGTGAGAGAGGTTGTTCCAATGAGGAGACACTGGACAGAGACTTAGCTCCAAACACTTACAAGCTGCATAAAGCTCAATCTGTCTTCCAAATGCAGTAAGTAACAACTTCTAGCCTTGGAAAGTGAACATCTATGAAATGGGAGCTTTTATAGACCATTTGCAGCTGTCAAGTAAAGAAATCATCCCATGCTGACACAACACCTGACCTCCTTACCTGACGTGATCCCCGAGCAGCGGAGAAGCCATTGCCGAATTCTAAAAATCTAACAAGGTAAGCATAAAATACTAGTTAATTGCCTCTTAACAATCTCTTTAATGATATATATTGCCTCCTCTGCCGCTTGGTGTCGGGTCTGTTCAGCGATGACAGCCCCGACATCTGGGAGACTAGCTAGTGGAGGCGGGTTGAGAGCGGGTTCCCTAACGGCTGTCAAAAAAAAATGTCCCCAGCCGACCTGCTTCCAAACACCCCCTCTGAAAAATTCCCCCCCTACAGTCTAAAAAAGGAGTTTTCTACACTTATAGCAGGCTGTATGGAAGCACTTTCTTTTCAGAGGCTTTTTGTGAGGGTAATCTGTGTCTACAGCAAACTACCACCCTAACCATCTGCTAACACTAAGCCTTTGTTAATTGGCTTGGGGCAGCTCAAACCTAACTTTACAACAGTTAGAATGGAATGACGGTAAATTCAACAGTTGTACTGAATGGACCTTTGTGCTGTAGCTGAAGCATAAACTCATCGGTACAGTAGTGTAGCGGTACTGGGTTAGCAACCCATTGGTCAGCAGGTTAACTCCCAGCTTGGCCGGCTGTCAAACTGAATTCAGTAACTCTGGTGAATCTATGGGTTGGTACCAGAAACCATGACCATGTCAGCCGCCAGATTGTCATGCAAATCCAACTATCTCTACAAGGAAGGGACTCTGTCACTGCCACCTAGTCTGGCCTACATATGACTCGCATCCACACTAGAATCGTAGAATCTTACAGCACAGAAGGAGGCCATTCAGCCCATCGTGCCTGTGCCGGCCCTTTGAAATAACCACTCAATTAGTCCCACTCCACTGTCCTTTCCTCATAGCCCTCTGTTTCCTCTGTAGCTGTGTCCTCTTCTTCTGCCAATGAAAAACATTTCTCCCTGTCTACTCTATCAAAACCCTTCATGATATTGAACACCCCTATTAAATCTCCCCTTAACCTCCTCTGATCTAAGGAGAGCAACTGTAGCTTCTCTAGTCTCTCCACATAACTGAAGTCCCTCATCCCGGGTGCCATTCAGGTAAATCTCCTCTGCACCTTCTCCAAGGCCTTGACATCTTTCCTGAAGTGTGTTGCTTAGAATTGGACACACTATTCCATCTGAGGCCTAACCTACATGGTTAACACATAATGTCCCGTGAAGTGGCCCAGCAAGCCACTCAGTTATATGAGCAGTCACTAGAGGGCCACCAGAGTGGGTAATAAATGCTGCCTTGCCAGCATTGCCCACATCCAAAGTACAAATAACATTTTTTTTTTAATTACACTTAATAGCTAACCCTAACTTGAATTCCTTACATCTCCCTCTCCAATGCATAAATGATAAAGTGTCTACATCGACGTACCTTCAACTTTCAAACAGTCGATGACTCCCAAAGATAATTTTTAATTAAAAAAAAGAAAACTTATGTCCCTCTCATTAGGTCAGTTCAAGCAGAGTTTAATTTTCATGGTCAAGGTGGTGACTCTATGGCCTATTCCAGGACCGTTGCTAATTCAGCTCTTCCGAAAACCACTTAAAAAGTAGACAAAAGTAGTCAGTCATTATCATTCACTTCCAATTCTCCCCCCATTCCCTCCCCCACCTGCCTCCACCCCTGCCCCCCACCCCCCACCCCCCCGCCAATGCACCGCCCCTCCTTGTGGGGAAGCAGCCAGCCTGTATTTGATATCTCCTGAGGGGTTAGCTGAAATGGCGGAACAGGCTTGAGGGGCTGAATGGCCTACTCCTGGTACGATAGCAACCCTCTCCCCCCCTGCCTTTCCCTTTTTATTTCTCTCTCCCACATGGCAGCTGTCTCTCATCCTGCCAGTACACTTCACACCTAATCTGAGCTGTCTTTTGTCTCCACTGTCCTATTACCATCTCGTCTGGTTTTGAATACATTTTAATGTCTCTTTACTTCTTTTGTTCTATCGCAGCCTTGCCTTCGATCTATTTAATTTCCTTTCCAGTTTTGAAAAAGGGTTAGGCCCGAAACGTTGACTCTAATTTCTCTCCACGGATGTTGCCTGGCCTGCTGAGTTTTTCCAGCATTTTCTGTTGTTATTTCGGCCTACTCCTGGTCCTATGTTCCTATGAAAGCAAGAGTTTACCAAATGAGGGGAATCGCTAAAAGGTCAATTCACATCTCACCATTCTGTGGAACTATATGCTGATTCCTCCCAGCACCAGTGCCCTGTGAAACAATCTTACAAAAAGAGTCCAGTATACTCATATTGTGTTGATATGGGATCATGTGTGCGATGTTGAGGAAGATAAAACAGGGTCAGGACACAACAAAATTCGTTACTGTGTTGTGGAAATCTTCCCCTTAATATTGCACTTTACTTTCCTGTAGTGGCCTTGCAATTTATTTCGCTTCTGACAAGATAAGCTCCACAACTGACAGCAGAAGTTTAATACAATTGACACAGCTCCCCATTTATTAGCTCGTACACTAAAGTTAACACTTAATTTTAGTTGGGTTTTACTGTATTAAGGAGATAGGAAGAAAATAAATTGATAGAGTACAAGAACAGCTATCAGTGAGGCATTAAGAGAAATCCTGAGGAACAAATGACCCTCCTGTGGCAGAGAGTTAATAATGAAAGTTCAGTTAATGTGCCAATTTCTCTCCGTGATCTGAAAACTAGTGACATTAATGGTTTTTGCAGTTCAATTCTGCACAACCTGTCGCGATTAATTCAACATTTCAACTGAAAATTCAAATGATTCATGTTGGCGTAATTGCCTACCATTCATTATGAAGACGGCATACTGCCAGTGATTCAGCCATTATAGCTCGATAGTCATCTTAAAACTGTAGTCCGTGTATATTATGCATCCATTATCCCATTCGCCTGATTGCAACTCGTGGTAGAACAGAATGCACGTCCTGTTTGCAAGAGATTCCATCTCTGCTGCCACACTAGAGTTTGTTCTGAGATCAGTGAGTGCCAATGTGCAGTCCCCCTCAATCCTCACAACGCAAGTGGAAGTTGCTAATGTGTGTCCTCAGGCAAAGAAGATATCGGTGGTACATCATATCCTTGTATCATGCATTTCACCGAAGCGTACGAGAGCATGGGCCTTACACTAAACATCCATAAGACAAGGGTCCTCTACCAACCTGCCCCCGCCACACAGTACTGCCCCCCAATTATCAAAATCCATGACAAGGCCTTGGACAACGTGGACCACTTTCCATACCTCGGGAGCCTACTGTCAACAATGGCAGGCGTCGAAGACGAAGTCCAACACCGCCTTCAGTGTGCCAGTGCAGCATTTAGTTGCCTGAGGAAGAAAATGTTTGAAGACCAGGACCTCAAACCCGGCACTAAGCTGATGGTCTACAGAGCAGCAGTGATACCCGCCCTGCTGTACGCCTCAGAGACATGGACCATGTACAGCAGGCACCTCAAAGCACTGGAGCGGTACCACCAATCTGCCTCCGCAAGATCCTGCAAATCCATTGGCAGGATAGGCGCACCAACGTCAGTTTTCTCGCTCAGACCAACATCCCCAGCATCGAAGCTCTGACCACGCTCATTCAGCTCCGATGGATGGGTCACATTGTCCGCATGCCCGATACGAGAGGCCCAAAACAAGCGCTCTACTCGGAGCTCCGGCACGACAAGAGAGTCCCAGGTGGGCAGAGGAAACGCTTCAAGGACACCCTCAAAGCCTCCTTGAAAAAGTGCAACATCCCCACCGACACCTGGGAATCCCTGGCCCAAGACGGCAAAAAGTGGAGGAGAAACATTCAGGAAGGCGCCGAACACCTCGACTGTCTTCGCCGGGAGCAAGCAGAAGCCAAGCGCAGGCAGCACAAGGAGCGCACGTCAACCCAAGCACCCCACCCACCCGCCCCTTCAGCCACCGTATACCCCACTGTAGGATTCGCAAAATTGGACTTTATATTAATGAGGGTCAAATGGCAGAAGAGGCCATGATTTTAAAGACTGTTTTAAAAGAAGCCCAGAAAAAGGGGCATAAAAATGGCCGCCATACCATGTGACCAGCTTATTGGGACACTTTAAAATGGTTCCTGCGCAACCTCAGACAGCTTTGTGGATTCAACCTACAGCAAGTTCTGGAAGCCGTTTCTGAGAGAACGAAACCAGACCCACATGTATGCATATGGATTAGATGCAGATCCAGTCAAGATTGGCCTGGAGACAGAGGCCATCAAAATGTTGCCCCAGACAAAAGGGGACAATTTCATATTCATGAGAACAGCACCCAGGACTAGATAACGAGATCAGCAGGACATTAAAAACAATGACGGTAATTCCAGACCAGAGATGGGCCCTTTACCAGCCATTTAAGACATTTTAAAATATAATGACTACCCCACTGTGCTCCCAGCCCGCCAAAAGTAAAACAAAGACGAACCTGATTTTGGGCGGGAGACAGAGGTTTCTGGAAGAAAGTATATCTGGAAGACTTTTCGGCAGTTGGGGCAAGCTAGAGCTGGAGCACGGTTGCAAGCTTGGAGGCATTTGGAGCTGGAGAGCGGTCGAGTTTTGAATCCGGACACTCAGAAGAAGAAGCAGGCACTCGCAGGAGGAAGAAGAAAGCCAACATCGAGAAGGCCATCTCGAAGCCGGCGTCCCGCCCCGGGGAAACACATCGGGAGATCATCGACCATCCCTGGGCCGTTGCCGGAACGAGAGGCCAACTTGGGAGAAGAGACAAAAAAATAAAGGTCCCAAGAGAAGAAACCTTCCAGCCACCCCAGCTCGGGAGAAGAGATAAAAAACTGAAGAAGCGATGGGAGCCAGCCCAAGGCTCCTCTAACCAGGGTCGAGCCGATGATCCTCGACCCCGCCGACATCCAGGCCTGCCGGTGTCCAGCCGCCCCCGACCCCCACCTCAGGAGAGAGGTGTGGCACAGCTCGCAGGGACTCCATGATCCACGTGAAGACAAAACGCCTGAAAGGACCAAACACAGACTCGATTTCAAAACCTTGCACTTCCTAGTGGGATTGGTGAGCATGTTTCTGGCCCTTCACAATCAGATCTAGATAGGTTTAATAAGGGGGTGGATTTAAGTGTACAATTAACATGAGTTGTTGTCCCTTGATGTTCCGTGTGTTTCCTTATTTCATAATGATCTTTGTAGAGTATAAGATGCCTGTATTTTTTTTAGTTAGCACTGTGTCATTATGATTTGTTTGTATGTTTTTCCCTCCCATGTACTCCCTTATCTGCTTGCATTTGATTTGATATTTTTCCTTATGCAATAAAATGTCATTTTGTTTCATCAAACTTGGTCTACAAGAGTTTTCTCTACATTGTAGTTGTTGCGCCTAAGTCCAGAGTATAGAATCTAAGGGGCGCATGGGTCGAACCACTCAAGGTTTTACTGTGCAAGAGAGAGAGGCCTCTAGAGAGAGAAACCTCTCAAGGAAAACCCCTTACAGAAAATGGCGACCGCAGCAGGACTCTGGCAGCAGGATTGCAATGTAGTAGATCCAAGTTTGAATGGTCGAAATGCAATGGATCAGAGGATAGCGGATTATGCCTTTGGCAAGATAAATCTCACTAAACAGTGGATTTCCGATCTTTTGCTGGATGGGCGTCCGGTGGACGCAGCCATCAGGTGGACAGAGAGCAAAGAGCATCAGAAGTCAGTCGAGAAGGCAGTGTAGCTGATGTGTTACAAGAAACTGGTCCAGATTTTGGACCGGGTCTTTGCAGCACAGGCAGCCAAGATCACAACCCAGGCAGCAGAGATAGAGGAAAAGGCCATGGGTGGGGAAAAACTCATCACAGCGCTTCACGCGCTGAATCAGGAACACCAAGTGGTAGCTAGTCAACATCAGGCTAGGATAGAGTACCTGGAGTGCCAGGTTCCTGAGGCAAAGATCAATGAAATGAGGATACGGGAGAAAAGCGCCCGCCTCGCACAACAGCTAAGAGCGCAGGAGGAGAGAGTAGTGGAGGTTAAGGCAGCTTACAAGCTAGCCCTCGAGCACGGGTTTGAGAGCACAGACCACGGCCCCTGCCAAAAGACCATAGAGGACCTAAGAACGGCCCTGGTTAAGGCAAGAGGCATAGTGTGTCTCGTCAGCCCGAAAGCTAGTCACATGGACTTTTTAAAGGAATCAAAACAGTCGATTCCAGCTGAGGTAATTGTGGTACCAGGCACCGAGCCCTCAGCACCGCCGAGCTATAGTGAGACTTGGTCGGAAAAGGAGGGGGTAGTGAAAGAGGAGGTTGCCGAGGTGGAGGGTGAGGAAGAACCACTGGTAACAAAGATGGGACCGGCACCAATGTGTCCCGCTCGGCACCAAAGGTTCGGTCCCAACGCTGCCGATGGCAGTATCGGACCCCACCAGAACCAGCTCGTGGTGCCCTACGCTGGCCCTCAATTAAGGTCCATGGTGAGCCACCTCGCATGACTCACAGTAAAGGGAGATCCCTCGATTCATTTCAGGGAGATAGAGGAAACAGCAGCCATCAATGACTGTGATGATCAGGAACAGGTGAAACTGTTGCTTTTCTTCCTGGATTCCACAATCCTTCAGTGCCTCTTAGAGGATGGTAAGAGGGGATGGAAAGGGTATGCGGATCTCAGGGAGGAAGTTTTAGAGGTAATGGGAGAGTACGACGGTAGTCCGTTCGACCGTGTCGAAGGGACCATGCAGCTATCTGGAGAACCCCCACGGGTTTTCGCAGAAAGGCTGTGGCCAGTGTATCGACGCAGCTGTCCGGGTATGCCTGAACGGGCTCTAATGAGCAACGAACAGAGGGTTCATTGGCTCCGTTGTTTGGTTACCAACAGTTTGCCGCAGATACAGGCCCGAGCCAGATCTTGGTTTGATCCCCAAGGTCCCGGTGTCACAGAGGAGACGGTACTCCGTCAGCTTAATGTGGCGTACAAAAATTGTAGAGTTCAGGAAACACCTCCCCAGAAAGGAAAGGTGCATGAGGCAAAACCCGCAGCCCCAAGCCAGAAGGAGTGGTGTCAGGAGGGGAATCGCCCTGTCCAAGCCAAGCTCAATTGCTACGGGTGTGGGAAGGATGGACATTGGCGCAAGGACTGTAGAAATCCGTGGAAGGATAATAAAGAGAGATTTCCCGTAGCCCAAGCCCAAGCCCAGACCGCCGCCCCAGCACCAGCCCAAACCCAAGCCGTAGCTCCTGCCCCAGCACAAGGAGCTGGTGCAGTTATGGATCCCGCTGCGATTGAATCGATTTTAGAGACAATGCGGTCTCTGATGATTTCGCAGGGGAAAGTAGCCGTCACCACTGGTCTTGTCATTCCCGAAACCCCGACCGCTGTGCCCAAATGACTAGAGCCAGCGCAGCCTGTAGACCTGTGTCCCCCAAAAAGTCATGCACAGGAAGAGACCTCCTGTGAAATGGAGGAATACCTGCGGTGCCAGGTTGCGGAGGCTAAGTTAGTTGAGCAGGCTTTAAGGGAGGAGAACGCCAGTTTAACAGCGAGGGCTTTCAGTTTAGAGGACCAGCTAAGGGTTTGTAAAATGGTTCATGACCAGTGCAAACTGTTTAAACCGGGTGCAAGAACATCAGCAACCGAAGCCAGGTCTGAGGATAAAGATCCTCAGCCTGAGGTGCGCGATGAGTCACAGACCACACAAGCTGGCGTTGTAGCCTGCTTGGAAGGAGAAGCAGTCCCGCCCACCTGGGGGGAGCCTTCTCCGATGGCCTGGGACTCGGACGAGAAGGGGCCCGAACAACAAGGCCCTGCCCTCGACACGATTCTGGAGGAGGTGGAGTCGGAGGACGGAGATCCCGCCCTCGACTCGAGCGTGGGGGAGGTAGAAATAGGGGGCAGAGATTCTCCACCTGTAGGGACAGGTGAGGAGGAACCGCCTGCCACAGGCCCAATTCCCGAAGGGGCGGAGCCTGAGGGGAGGGAGCCGAAGCCTACAGTCGTGGAAGAGCCACAGGCTGTGAGAGCTGAAGTCCCACCCGAAGGTCCACTCGCCAAGGGAGCCTGCCCAAATCCCAAAGGGGCGGAGCCTGAGGGAATGGAGCCGAAGCCTACAGTCGTGGAAGATCCACGGGCTGTGAGAGCTAAGGTCCCACCCGAAGGTCCACTCGCTAAGGGAGCCACGCCCAAAGTACCTTTTCGCAGGTCGACTCGAACGCCTCAGCCTATGAAACCTTGGTCCGATTCCCCCGCCCCCAGAAGACGCCGACTTCAGAAATCCATGAAAAAACACAGTCCCCGATTAACAGCAAAAGGCTGCGGGGAACCCGAGCCACAGGTCACTGCAGCCCCGCCACAGGGAGCGGCAATCTGCAGTCCAATCAGGGATTAGGCAAGCCGCCCGGGGACGGGCGGCGCTGTACATAAGTTTCAAATCAAATCAAATCAACTTTTATTGTCATTGTTAGTGCACAAGTGCAGAACAACGAAATGTAGGCTTGCGGCTACATTAAGTTTAAGTTTAAGGTGTGTAAATATTAAAATGATTAGAGTTTAAGCAGTTTTAAAATCTGCCCAGTATGTGTGTGTGTTTTGGATCGAGGTCGAAAGATCCGATCATGCCGTCACCTCAGCCAGAATCTCTCGGGAGCCTGGCTATATTGTTTGATTTATTGCAGGAACCAGGAGAACGATGAGAGGGATCCTCGTCGCGTTCGTGATGGTCGGATGGAGCTGGGCCTATCAGGGCCGCACCAAAGACTCCACCGTCTACGGGTGCTCTGGAAATAGAGGCCCCATCGCGACTGACGGAACCGGCTCACGGGACGCTGAAAAGACTGTTGCCTACTTCCATGAAGGGAGATGGCCAGGCTAGCTGGGGTCGAACTCTACTGAATACTCCAGCCAGACGGGGTTTGCATACAGAGAAACGTCTCTGATGTGCCCCAGGGTGCGGATCATTGCGCCCAGAATCAGCGTCACCGTGGGCAAGAAGATTTGCTTAAATTGTTTGGGACATGTACCTTTGGACCGCTGGTGGTGGCTGCGCAAGTTGAGCAGCACCATGAAGAACTCGACAGTGGAATGGGAAAGATTGGGTAATAACACCCATCGGACAATAACGGGAACACACGGGGGGTTCAGTGTCTGTTGGGACAAATGGTGGTAACCAGATGAGGGGATCTACATCTGTATGTGGGGTTCAGAACGCGCTTGCCCCACAGGCGTCTCCATCTTTTTCCAAAGACAGTGGCAGGATGCTGGACAAAGAATGAGGTGCGACGTCAGCTCACGGGCGTGCGGAGTCCCATACTCTCAGATCCCAGTAAACGCCACTGAGCTCATCACCCGACCCCGCAAGCCCCTATCCACAGTTCCGGTCGCTAAAGCCCTCAAGGAAGGGTGCCCCACCATGACAAAGGGACCCGGGAATGGATTGGTATTGGTACCCACAGATCAGGTACTGTACCAAGGGGTCCACTACGCGGTGGCTTCGGTGATTTTAAACCTCACCGAGGTACGATTGCCAGCATGGTGTCCCAAGGAAATGGTGCAATTATACCAGGTCCTGTTAACAAACATGTTTAAACAGTTTTACGAATTCGACTTTGCCGATGTCGACAGAGCCGAATTGTACACCACACCACATGAGGTCTTGGACAGAGTGGGGAGACAAAGAAGGGGTGCAGTAAATGATATTTTCACAGCCTTTAATACAGGAACTTCCGTCATCAACACACTGGATGACGTGGAGCTGCAAACCCAGATCAATGGTTTGAAAACACAACTAAGAAAGATACTGACCGATGAGAATAAGGTAGTGGGTTCTGAGTTACATGAGGACCAGGCCATGACACTACACTTAAAAGAAATTATAGCTGAGCTGGAGAAACACGCCAGAACGGTAAATGCTCTCATCAGGGAGGATCGGAATGCGTCCGATCAGACTGCGCAGAACGAAGCTTGTGTGCTATACGGGGCATAGTTACTGGGCGATGGCCGCAGTAATCTGGAGGATTTAAAGCAAGGCTTAGTCCCCTCCTGGATCAGCAACAAGCACCTCGTAGCCCTCCACCCTTTTGAGAATACATTGAGTCCGTGCCAGCTCAGACTAGCTTCAGAGGCCTACCCAGTCCCAGTGGACTGTGGATGGTCTAATCACACCATTATGGGTATAGTGGTAAGAATGCCGGTGATGGGAAAGACAGCAAAACCCGCCCCGGTATACAGGGTGGAGAACATTGGAGTCATTCAGGGGGGTGCGCACATTCACTACACGGGGGTCCCACCTTACGTCATTCGATGGGAGCATGCAATGACGGGTACCGACCTCTCGGGGTGCCGGAGCCGGGGAGCACACATCATCCTGTGTCCCCAGCACTTGAATGCCCATTCAAAACCACAGTGCGGGTTCAGAACTGCTGGCGCGAAGCCTATAAATTGCACCATGGAGGCAATGGCACAAGGCCATGTGCCCCCGCAGGTGGAATATATAGGAGGTGGGACATACTGTGTCACCACTGCAGCGCCCCACTACCAGCATGGACAGCATGGTTGGTGTCCAGTTAGTGACAGCAGCTTCTGTTTCAAGCCCAGGGCAGAAGGTCAAGTGGCCCAAGAGCGAATTGTCCCCATTCCTGAACCTTCCACTGTTCACATCACTGTTAAAGAGAATTTCACCGATTTTCAGCGATTCATTGCACATTTTGAGTATATCATTCCCCCTCTCCCTGAACACCTCACCAAGATATTAAAAGCCGTTGTTGTTTCACAGAAACACTTCTACACACTGGAGCAGAAAACTCTCGAGATAGGGGCAGACATATTGGATATAGTGACCCCAACGTGGTGGGACCTGTTCACTGATATAGAAGTCCCTTCCTGGATTAGAATAGCCTCCCACATTCTTGTAGTGTGCTAGGTTGTCATTGTAGTTTATTAACTGTTTGTACACTGTAAAAAGGTCAAGCATTCGCAAAAGTATGAAAATAGAGGGGAATGGAGGGAGCATTATGTGCGGGTAGAATAAGAGATACCCGTTTAGATTTTGTTGCTTTGTATAAAGTTAAAGTTTTCCCTCCCTCCTCTGTATTATTTTTGACATGTATTCATGTGTATTTTTGGAATTTTCGTGTGTGTATTTTATTATATTATTGAAGTTTTATTAGATGTGATGTTATTATTAGAAAGTAATGTGTATACACTAGGTGATGTAGGAGCATAAGAACCCCCTCCACGCCTGGAAGAAGTTGTTAGATTTTATCTCCAAGGTATTGCCATCTATAGATGCTTAATGTACACTAGATTTTTCTGAAATGAGAAATGCATGTGTCGTGGGGTCATCGATGTAGTGTATGTAACGTTCCACCTTTAAGAGAACTAGTTTAAGGGTTGCACTACTTTATCTTGGCTACTGTATACTGTAATACCGGTGGTGACCACACCGGTATATAAGTACTGTGTAAGGATTTATTGGGCAGATTCGCCCTGACCTTTGAATAGTAAAGTCCTGTTAAAGTTACTCTTGTAGTCCGTGTATTAATTCACCATATAACCCACAGACTTTACAGTGGCGACGAGTTCGATCTTACCCTGTGGCAGCGATACATCCGAAGCAGTTAACGAGCGTCGAGAGGAGGCACCCGCCCTCGTCATTCTGCTGAGAGAAGACTCGAGTCTGCAGAGCAAGGAAGAAGGAAGAATTCAGACACGAAGCCTTCCATCAGCAACAGGCAGTGATCATCCCTTCTGCCACGGTGGTGAGTGAGCCGATCAGCCACGAGAAGCAAGTCGGCCACGTTGACTGTGAGTAGGGGGAAAATTAAAAAAAAGAACGGAGGAAGGGCGGTGAACTCGACCACGGTCGGGGGGGAAAGGAGCCGGACAGAAGTCGGGCCCAGAGGCGCTGAGACTGGGGCAGCGTGGGGCACGGAAGCCGCGGTGCAAGCGGGAACGCAGCTGGTGTGAGAGACCGGGCTACCAGTGGGAACGCAGCCGGTGTGAGAGACCGGGCTACAAGTGGGCTGGGAGACGCAACAGCGTCGTGAGACAGCTCGACCGCGACCGGCGAAAGGCCGGGCAGCTACTGAGGCCGCGAGGCGCTGCGACCGGGATTGTAAGGCGCGGGAAGAAATAAAAATAAGAAACCGCGGAGTACTCAGCCGCAGCCGGGGGAGGAAAGGACCGGACTGCGAGAGGGCTGGGAGGCGCGATTGGAAGCCGCTGAGGGAGAGACAGAGCCCGAGCGAGCGGGAGAGACAGAGCTGAGCGAGGGAGACCGAGGAGATTCAGCCAGCGGCTGGAACTGTTCGCCGTCAACGGGTTCTCCCCAGCGCCGGTTGCCCTGCCGAGAAAAGGGAACAAAGAACGCACTGAAGCCGGCGCGCAGGCTGCGAACCCCGAAAGCCAGCGGTCGTCGCCCGAGGGAAAAGCTTACCCCTCCCGCCAGTAAGCGGAGAAGAAGACAGGAGCGGGAAACCGCCATTTTGAAAGTGGGCGGGGAAGAAGACAAGCGCGGGAAACCGCCATTTTTGGAAAAAAAAAAGTTAAAGAAAAATTTCGTTGTTGTTTCTCAGGAAGATTGTGAAGATGCCTAAGCGTGGCAACATCAACGAATTCAATTCTGATGTGGAAGATTGGACCACGTATGTAGAACGCATCGAGATATATTGTAAGGTCAATAAGATAGCAAATTATGATAAAGCTCTAACCTTACTAAACTCAATGGGTGCGAAGACATACGGGTTATTGAAGCATCTTCTATCACCAGCTAAACCGGCGGATCAGTCTTTCGCTAATATTGTTGCTGTCCTGAAGGATCATGTGAATCCCACACGGCTGATGTTAGCGGAATGAGCTAAATTTTACGGGAGAACGCAACTAAAGGAGGAAAGCAACGCGGAGTACCTGGTTGAACTGCGTAGGCTAGCAAAATACTGTCAGTTTGGGGTAAATCTGACAGAGGCACTGAGAGACAAGTTCGTGTGCGGGATGTCGAAGGAAGGAACACAAAAGCGACTGCTCGAAGAGAACGATCTTACACTTGATAAGGCTGTCCTTATTGCAGCATCGCACGAAGCTGCAGCGAGAGGCACGGCGGAAATGCAGCTGAAGACAGCGGTACTCAGTGTGGATCAAATGACTTTGGGTACAACGAAATGTTACCGTTGTGGGAAGACAACACACGACCAGAACCAATGCTGGTTTAAAAACCAGGAATGTAGGAAATGTGGCAAACTTGGTCACATAGCTAAAGTATGCCGGTCAGCAAAGAAGACCAGCAACAATAAGTCACCGCAGAAGAAGTACAGAAAGGTACATAAGGTGACTGTGAAGAGTCCAGATGAACTGAATTCGGATTCAGACCCCAACAGCAAGGAACTGGGTAGTCTGAGGATTCACAATGTGAGTAAAGAAGCTGACCGACAAACTATCTGGGTCACACTGCAGATTGCAAAAGTCCAAGTGAAGATGGAAGTGGACACCGGATCGGCGTTGACGGTCATGAATAAACAAGATTACAAAAAGTTATTCAAACATATTCCCCTACGGGGTACGGAGATAGTATTGCAGACATACACGGGGCATAAAGTATACCCCATCAGAAAGATAAAAGTCAAGGTGAGACACAAGGGCAAAGATCACCAAGGAATGGACTTATATGTACTACCCGAGGGAGGTCCACCACTTCTGGGACGGGAGTGGATCAGGAAAATAAAGATAGACTGGCACTCACTAAACACAATGACGGTAGATTTCGGAAAGAAAGATGTCAAACCTGAACGGTTGTCCAGAATATTGGACGAGGCTAAAGAGGTATTCCAGCAGGGACTGGGAACACTGAGAGGAATTAAGGCAAAAATCAAGATTGCAGAACATGCAAGCCCAAAATTTTTCAAAGCCAGATCGGTACCTTACGCGATACGACCTGCTGTGGAGGCAGAACTGGAAGAGCTTGAACATGCAGGGGTACTGTCAAAGGTGGACTGGAGTGAGGGGGCCACGCCCATTGTTCCCGTCATGAAGTCTTCATCAAGTAACAAGCCAGGGGGACCGGGGAAGGTCCGCATCTGCGGAGGCTTCAAGATCACAGTTAATCCGGTGCTTCACACGGTACAATACCCGCTTCCGCGGATTGAGGATATCTTTGCTTCATTGTCTGGCGGGAAACACTTCACCAAGATAGACCTGGCACAAGCATATTTACAGATGGAGGTCGAGGAAGAGTCACGCCAGTATCTCACAATCAACACGCACAGAGGCTTGTATCGATGTAATAGACTGGTTTTTGGAGTAGCTTCGGCTCCAGCAATTTGGCAGAGGGCCATGGAGCAGGTCTTACAGGGTATTCCAAGCACTCAGTGTTACTTGGACGATATCCTGATTACGGGAGAAGACGAGGAGGAACACCTCACAAATTTGAAACTGGTGCTCACCAGGTTGAAGGAATATGGCCTTCGAGTTAATCGGCAGAAATGTGAGTTCTTCCAGAAACGGATCTCGTACTGCGGTCATGTCATTGACCAAGAGGGGCTGCACAAGTCACCTGACAAGATTGAAGTGGTCGTGAAGGCCCCCGCTCCGGAAAATGTATCACAGTTGAGGTCGTTTCTGGGGTTGATTAATTATTACCATAAGTTTCTGCCAAATCTATCCACGGTGCTGCATCTGCTGAATGCTCTGTTGCGGAAAGAAGTACCATGGAAGTGGAGCGAGGACTGTAAGAAGGCCTTTCGCAGAAGCAAGGCGTTGATTACCTCTGAGGAAGTGTTGGCTCACTTCAACCCAACGCTACCTCTTCGTCTAGCTTGTGATGCTTCCCCTTATGGTATTGGAGCTGTACTCTCACACAAGTTACCAAATGGCTCGGAAAGGCCAGTCGCATTTGCGTCCCGATCATTGACCTCCGCTGAGCGAAATTATGCTCAGATAGATAGGGAGGCTCTCAGCCTTGTGTGGGGAGTGAAGAAATTCAATCATTACCTGCAGGGCAAGAAGTTTACATTGCTGACAGACCACCAGCCGTTGGTGTCCATATTCAACCCAAACAAGGCCGTTTCCACTATGACAGCACAAAGACTACAGAGGTGGTCCGTTCTACTAGGGGCACACCAATATGACATCGAATACAAAAGGTCCAAACAGCATGGAAATGCTGATGGGTTATCGCGCCTACCGTTGCCAGTGGAAGAAGAGGCGACTACAGTGGACCCAGTGGAGATGTTCCACTCAACCATAATGGAATGTCTACCAGTAACAAATTCCATGATCGAAAAGGAAACAAGAAATGACCCGACTCTCTCACGAGTCTACGATTTAACGGTGGAGGGATGGCCAGTACATGGCGAACCAATGCTGCCAGCATTTTCGCACAGAAGAGAACAGCTGTCAGTGTGCTGAGGAACCTTGATGTGTGGATCTAGAGTGGTGATTCCACCCAAACTCCAGCAGAAAGTACTAAAGGAGCTTCACGAGGGGCATCTGGGTGGAGTGAAAATGAAGAACCTAGCCAGAGCGTTTGTGTGGTGGCCAGGTATTGATGGAGACATCGAAGAAATAACCAAGAGCTGTCTAGGATGCCAGAAGGTCCAAAACGCGCCACCACAAGCTCCTCTGCATCCATGGGAGTGGCCCTCATCTCCATGGCAAAGGGTACATATCGACTTTGCTGGTCCATTTATGGACTCAATGTTTTTAATCGCGGTGGATGCACACTCCAAGTGGCCGGAGGTAATAAAAATGTCCTCCACCACCACGGAAAAAACCATCACAGTATTAAGGACCATATTTGCCAGGAATGGGCTGCCGGAACAGATCTGTTCTGATAATGGACCGCAATTTGTGTCCGAAGAATTCAGGAAGTTCTTAAAAAGCAATGGGGTCAAGCACTATACGTCCGCCCCATACCATCCCGCCACCAATGGATTAGCTGAAAGGTTTGTCCAGACCTTCAAGAAGGCCATAAAGGCCATGGGTAATGAAGACATAAATCTACAACATAAGGTAGATAACTTCTTGTTGGCGTACAGGAATGCAACACATGCGGTCACAAACCAAACTCCCGCCATGATGTTTTTCAATAGAAGAATAAGATGCCGGCTGGATTTGATTAAGCCAAACGTCAGATGGAACGTAGAGAACCGGCAATTTCAAGGCATGAATGAAAGGCCAACAGATCCTTTCAGATAGGTCAACAAGTTTTGGCCCGGGACTACCGTACCGAGAAATGGCAGCCGGGAACTATTGGTAAAAGGCTAGGACCGTTGATGTATACCGTGGACATTGGTGAAAGCATAATAAGGCGCCATGTTGACCAGATCATAGAATCATCCACAAAGGCCCAACCTACTCCACAACTCTATACGTCTAATGTTGAAGCAGAGATACCCAGAGCATCTACCTCCGATCCGGTAATACTGGAATCCGATGAACCTGAAACGGTCCTTCAAGCTGAATCGACCTTGCCAGAAGAACCTACTACACCACCGAAAACGACTACACCACCGAGGCGTTATCCGGACAGAGTCCGGAAGCCTCCAGAGAGACTGAATCTGTGAACTGTTTCACATAAAGTTGTATATATGTTAAGATGTTATATTAATGGGAATATGTATATATTGTTAACCTAAAAAGGGAGGATTGTAGTGTATGTAACGTTCCACCTTTAAGAGAACTATTTTAAGGGTTGCACTACTTTATCTTGGCTACTGTATACTGTAATACCGGTGGTGACCACACCGGTATATAAGTGCTGTGTAAGGATTTATTGGGCAGATTTGCCCTGACCTTCGAATAGTAAAGTCCTGTTAAAGTTACTCTTGTAGTCTGTGTATTAATTCACCATATAACCCACAGACTTTACAATAGATAGGTAAATATTGGGGATGGTTAGATTGTGGAAGGTCAAAAAATTTTGCTCACCCAGTATTATGATACTTAAAGCAAGTTACAGTATCATCAGGGGGGAGTGTAGGATTCGCAAAATTGGACTTTATATTAATAAGGGTCAAATGGCAGAAGAGGCCATGATTTTAAAGACTGTTTTAAAAGAAGCCCAGAAAAAGGGGCATACAAAATGGCCACCATACCATGTGACCAGCTTATTGGGATACTTTAAAATGGTTCCTGCGCAACCTCAGACAGCTTTGTGGATTCAACCTACAGCAAGTTCTGGAAGCCGTTTCTGAGAGAACGAAACCAGACCCACATGTATGCATATGGATCAGATGCAGGTCTGGTCAAGATCGGCCTGGAGACAGAGGCCATCAAAATGTTGACCCAGACAAAAGGGGACAATTTCATTTTCATGAGAACAGCACCCAGGACTAAATAACGAGATCAGCAGGACATTAAAAACAATGACGGTAATTCCAGACCAGAGATGGGCCCTTTACCAGCCGTTTAAGACATTTTAAAATATAATGACTACCCCACTGTGCTCCCAGCCCGCCAAAAGTAAAACAAAGACTAACCTGATTTTGGGCGGGAGACGGAGGTTTCTGGAAGAAAGTATATCTGGAAGACTTTTCGACAGTTGGGGCAACCTAGAGCTGGAACACGGTTGCAAGCTTGGAGGCAGTTGGAGCTGGACAGCGGTCGAGTTTTGAATCTGGACACTCAGAAGAAGAAGCAGGCACTTGCAGGAGGAAGAAGAAAGCCAACATCGAGAAGGCCGTCTCAAATCCGGCGTCCCGCCCCGGGGAAACACATCGGGAGATCATCGACCATCCCCGGGCCATTGCCGGAACGAGAGGCCATCGACCCAACTTGGGAGAAGAGACAAAAAAGTAAAGGTCCCAAGAGAAGAAATCTTCCAGCCACCCCGGCTCGGGAGAAGAGATAAAAAACTGAAGAAGCAATGGGAGCCAGCCCAAGGCTCCTCTAACCAGGGTCGAGCCTGTTATGTCCGTGAATGATTGAGACACGGACCAGCAGGAGTGAAAACAAACAAGTCTTTACTGGTGGAAGTCAATAGTGAAAACTGAAAAACAGAGGCTCGCTAGCACCTTTTATACAGGGGTGGTCACTGCCGGTACTGCAGTCTGAGACCAGTTATTCTCTTAAAGGTACATACACAACAATTCCTCCCCTTTTAGATAAACAGTACATAACATTCATTTAACAACGAAATGATAACGAATTACAATCACAATTACTGTTGCTAGATACATTGGTTAAGTTTAAGCAATTTTCAGTTCAGTCTTTGAGGAGGCTTCCTGATTCTGTCTGGATAACGCCTCTTTGGGGTATCAGGTTCTTCTGGCAATGTTGCGTCGGGATCAATGTCGTTGTTTGGTTCATCTGCTTCCAATATTACCGGTTCTGCGGCAGCTGCAATTGGAACGTCAATTTCATTACCAGGTGTATCAGATCGTGGTGTGGAGTTGACGTTTTCCAGTGACTCTAGAATCTGGTCAGCATGGCGTCTTACAATGCTCTCCCCAACATCCACGGTATACATGAGAGGTCCTTGTCGTGTACAAATCGTTCCTGGCTGCCATTTCTCAGTGCGGTAGTCCCGGGCCAAAACTGATTGACCTATCTTAAAACTCCTGGTCAGCCTTTCATTCATATTCTGAAACTGCCTGTTCTCCACATCTCTTCGGACGTTTGGCTTAACCAAATCCAAGCGGCATCATAGTCTTCGATTGAAGAACATCATGGCTGGAGTTTGGTTGGTAACCGCATGTGTCGCATTCCGGAAGGCAAACAAGAAGTTGTCCACCTTGTGTTGTAGGGGTATATCTTCATTACACATTGCCTTGATAGCCTTCTTGAATGTTTGGACAAACCTCTCGGCCAATCCATTAGTGGCTGGATGATATGGGGCAGATGTGTAATGCTTAACGCCATTGTTCTTTAAGAACCTCCGGAACTCTTCAGACACAAACTGTGGTCCATTGTCAGAGCAAATCTGTTCAGGCAGCCCATTCCTGGCGAATATGGTTCGCAAAACTGTGATAGTTTTTTCCGTGGTGGTTGAGGACATTTTTATTACCTCTGGCCACTTTGAATGTGCATCCACCGCAATTAAAAACATCGAGTCCATGAAGGGACGAGCAAAATCAATGTGCACCCTTTGCCATGGAGATGAGGGCCACTCCCATGGATACAGAGGAGCTTGTGGTGGGGCGTTTTGGACCTTCTGGCATCCTGCACAGCTCTTGGTCATCTCTTCGATTTCTCTATCAATTCCCGGCCACCACACAAACACTCTGGCTAAGTTCTTCATTTTTACCCCACCCAGATGACCCTGATGAAGCTCATTGAGCACTCTATCTGTCAACTTAGGTGGAATTACTACTCTGGATCCACACATCAAGGTTCCTCTGCACACTGACAGCTGTTCTCTTCTCGGCGAGAATGCTGGCAGCAGTGGTTCGCCATGTGCTGGCCATCCCTTCACTGTTAACTCATAGACCCGTGATAGTGTCGGGTCATTCCGTGTTTCCTTTTCTATGTTTGCATTCGTCACAAGGAGACATTCGACTATGGTCGAGTGGAATAACTCCACTGGATCCACTGCAAGGTCTTCTTCTTCCACCGTCGGCAACGGTAGGTGTGACAATCCATCAGCATTTCCATGCTGTTTAGTTCCTTTGTACTCAATGTCATATTGGTGTGCCCCTAGGAAAAGGGACCATCTCTGCAACCGTTGTGCCGTCATTATCGGTACGCCCTTCTGAGGGTTGAAAATGGAGACAAGAGGTTGATGATCGGTTAGTAGAGTAAATTTTTGACCGTGCAGGTAGTGATTGAACTTCTTCACCCCCCACACTAGGCTGAGGGCCTCTCTGTCAATCTGAGCGTAGGTACGCTCGGCAGAAGTTAACGAGCGTGACGCAAAAGCTATCGGCCTCTCCAACCCATCAAGGAATTTATGTGACAGTACCGCCCCAATGCCATAGGGAGACGCGTCACACGCCAGTCTGATCGGCATTGCTGGGTTGTAATGAGCCAATGCTTCCCTTGAAGTGATTAAGTCCTTACTCTTCTGAAAAGCACGCTTACAATCATCGCTCCATTTCCATGCTACCCCCGTTCATAGCAGGGCGTTCAGTGGGTGCAAAATTGTCGACAAATTTGGCAAAAACTTATGATAGTAATTCACCAATCCAAGGAATGACCTCAGTTGCGACACATTTTCAGGCGCTGGGGCCTTAACAACCGCTTCAATTTTGTCAGGGGACTTATGTAACCCCTCTTCATCAATCACGTGGCCACAATACGATATCTGTTTCTTAAAAAATTCGCACTTGTGGCGGTTGGCTCGCAGCCCATGTTCCCGTAGTCGAGTGAGCACCTATTCTAGGTTGTTAAGGTGTTCACTGTCATCTTCACCTGTCACAAGGATGTCGTCCAAGTAACACTGAGTCCCCGGAATCCCTTGCAGGACTTGTTCCATCGCTCTTTGCCATATCGCCAGAGCCGAAGCTACTCCGAATACCAATCGATGATACTGGTAAAGACCTTTGTGAGTGTTTATCGTGAGATACTTCCTAGAGGACTCTTCAACCTCCATCTGTAAATATGCTTGTGCTAGGTCAATTTTTGTAAAACGCTTCCCTCCAGACAGTGAGGCGAAGATGTCTTCTATCCTTGGAAGAGGATATTGTACTGTGTGAAGGACAGGGTTCACCATCAACTTGAAATCCCCACAGATGCGAATCTTCCTTGGCACCCGGACTTATTGCTTAACGTTTTCTTCATGACAGGAACGATGGGTGTCGCCCACTCGCTCCAGTCGACCTTAGACAACACGCCCGCCTTTTCCAGATTCTCCAGCTCTGCCTCGACGGCTGGGCGAATTGCATATGGTACCGGTATTGCTTTGAAAAACTTGGGAACTGCATTCTCTACTATTTTTATTGAGGTGGTTATGCCTTTAAGCGTGCCCAGTCCTTGTTGAAATACCTCTTTGGCGTTAACTAAGATTGTTAACAATCGTCCAGGAGTGACGTCTTCATCTTTTTTACCGTCATTGCATGAATGGAGTGCCAATCTAAGTTTATCTTCCTGATCCATTCCCGTCCCAATAACGGTGGTCCACCATTTGGCAGTATGTAGAGATACAATTTCCGTATTTTCTTGCTGTTGTATTCGACAGGCACCCTTATTTTTCGTCTGGGGTATACTTTTTGCCCCGTATACGTCGTCAAGACGATGGATGTCTCTCTCAAGGGTATGTGTGAAAATAGCCGCTCGTAGTCTCGTCGATTCATGATGGTTAGCGCTGATCCTGTATCCAATTCCATTTTAACTTGGGACCCTGCTATCGTGAGAGTGACCCAAATGGTTCGGTGATCCTCTTTTGCGATTACATTGTGAAGTTTGAGACAGCTTAGTCTCCTGTTCCCGGATTCACTATCGCTCATCTGGTCTTTGGAACTACTGTCCGTCATCTTTTGTACTTTCTTGTACGGTTCCTTTTTGTTGTCGCTGGTCTTCTTCCCAGACTTGCAAACTCATGCAATGTGTCCCATCTTCCCACATTTCCTGCATATTTTGTCTTTGGACCAGCAGTCCTTCTGGTCATGGTTAGTTCTGCCGCAGCGATAACATTTTGCAAATCCCCGTGTCATTTCGTGGGTGCCGTATTCCTGTGGTTTTTGTTGAATTTCTGCAGCTCCCCTGGCTGCGGCTTCATACAATACTGCCACGCTGAAAGCCTTATCTAACGTCAGCTCTTTCTCTGAGAGTAACTTCTTCTGTGTTCCTTCACTCAGGAGTCCACAGACAAATTTGTCCCGTAGGGTATCTGCCAGTCCTGCTCCGAACTGGCAGTGCTTTGATAGCTTGCGTAGTTCCGTAAGATACTCAGCATTGCTCTCATCTTTGTGCTGAGTTCTCCTGTGGAATTTAAATCTTTCTGCTATCAACAGCAGTGCAGGGTTTAGGTGTTCCTGTAGGACAGCAACAATTTTGTTAAAACTCTTCGCCTTCGGTTTGGCTGGAGTAATCAGGTCCTGCAATAGGCCGTACGTTCTAGCGCCCATTAAGTTTAGCAATATCGATGCCTTTTTCTCCTCCGCTATTTTGTTTGCCTCGAAATATACCTCGACTCTTTCCACATACGTGGTCCAGTCCTCTATTGTATTATCAAAAGCAGTGATACAGCCAGTCTTCGGCATCTTGCAAACCTAAAATGGCACCTCCCGCGCTTTGCCTTCTTCCCCGATTTAACAAAATGGTGCCTCCCGTGCTTTGCCTTCTTCCCCACTGTTGTTAGCGTTGCTTTCCACGGTTTCTAGCGCGTTTAATATTTTTTTTAAATTATTTTCCCGTCATGGAGCGGACCCTCTGGGACACTTCCCTCCCTCTTCTTAGGTCCGAACACTGCCGGGCTGCGAAGCACCGGCCACGCCCTGTGTGCTCCACCCTCTCTCTCTCTCTCTTTGCTTCCCGACTCGCTGCCCGGCCCTGTTGCAGAGTCACCCGAACGAGCTCTAGCCCGCCGCAGCCCAGGAAGGATCAGTGCACTACCTGCCACCAGCCCGATTAGCTGGGAAACCACAGACTGGGGAACCAAGCCTGGCTCTTGACAGTCTCTCCTGCAAGTTTTCAAACCGCTGATTTGGAGGGCGGTTGTCCACGGTCGACGCCCGTTTCTCGAGTTTCTTTGGACTCTATTTTTTTTTTCTTTCTTCTGGCTTCGACCTTCAACAACGTCGTCTGAGGTGCTGCCGAGTTGCAGGTAAGTTCGTTTCTTACTCGTTGCCAGTGTTATGTCCGTGAATGATTGAGACACGGACCAGCAGGAGTGAAAACAAACAAGTCTTTACTGGTGGAAGTCAATAGTGAAAACTGAAAAACAGAGGCTCGCTAGCACCTTTTATACAGGGGTGGTCACTGCCGGTACTGCAGCCTGAGACCAGTTATTCTCTTAAAGGTACATACACAACAGAGCCGACGATCCTCGACCCCGCCGACATCCAGGCCCACCGGTGTCCAGCCGCCCCCGACCCCCACCTCAGGAGAGAGGTGTGGCGCAGCTTGCAGGGGTTCCACGATCCACGTGGAAATGAAACGCCTGAAAGGACCAAACACAGACTCGATTTCAAAACCTTTCACTTCCTAGTGGGATTGGTGAGCATGTTTCTGGCCTTCCACAATCAGATCTAGATAGGTTTAATAAGGGAGTGGATTTAAGTGTACAATTAATATGAGTTGTTGTCCCTCGATGTTCCGTGTGTTTCCTTATTTCATAATGATCTTTGTAGAGTATAAGATGCCTGTATTTGCTTTAATTAGTACTGTGTCGTTATGATTTGTTTGTGTGTTTTTCCCTCCCATGTACTCCCTTATCTGCTTGCATTTGATTTGATATTTTTCCTTATGCAATAAAATGTCATTTTGTTTCATCAAACTTGGTCTGCAAGAGTTTTCTCTACATTGTAGTTCCTGCGCCTAAGTCCAGAGTATAGAATCTAAGGGGCAAGTGGGTCGAACCACTCAAGGTTTTACTGTGCAAGAGAGAGGGGCCTCTAGAGGGAGAAACCTCAGGGAAATCTCTCAAGGAAAACCCCTTACACCACCTGTGGCAGAGAGTCATCAGTCACCTGAGAACTCATTTTTAATGTGGAAGCAAGTCACCCTCAGTTCCGAGGGACTGCCTAAGAAGAACAAGAAGTATCATGCATTTGCATAACACAGCTAATAGTCCTGTGTTTCTTACTTGGTGCAACAAGATCCGTATAATTAACTGATGCTCGAGCAGGTACCTGAAGATTACTATACCTTGCTATGTATGAATGCAGAAACATATGAAAATGATGAGCAGGAAAAGACCTGCTGGTCCATCAAGCCTGTCCCACACTCATGATGGCTGGAGCATTATGACTAAACACTTCCCCCCTCTCCCATCCACCCCACCCCCCCACCCCGTGCCCCTTACACCGTGAAATAGCAGCCCCAACCTTCTGCAGCGAGTTTCATTCGGATTTGCGGCACCTATCCAGCAATTCCTTGACACACACGCCGAGATCCCGGTTTTACGAGGCTAACGGCAGGCAATTTGTGGCGATTCGCAATTCATGGGGTATCTCTTCCTCACCAAAAGTTGCTGGGCGACTTGCACATGGATAACGACAAACGCCATTAAACTTGCTATTATTTTGTCAGCAATATCTGGGCAAATATTAAATTGTGCAAACTTTTAGGGCTTTACAATTATCAGCAATTTGCATAGATAAATCACAAAGTGAGTATGGATTTTTTTTCGTTAATACTTGCCTCGCCGCACCTAATTT
Organism: Somniosus microcephalus; assembly: GCF_052327205.1. Classification (NCBI taxonomy): domain Eukaryota; kingdom Metazoa; phylum Chordata; class Chondrichthyes; order Squaliformes; family Somniosidae; genus Somniosus; species Somniosus microcephalus. The sequence goes on from NC_141009.1 coordinate 51,489,323, forward strand.
TGACTTATATCGAAGCATCTCTTTGATGAACCATACTTTTAAAATATCTGATATGTGAATACAACTGAAAACATTTTCACATTGACACTCCAATTACAAGTAAGTTCTTCTCAAAATGGAACAACAATTTTGTGACAGGTAATGCACAAAGGAGCCCCTCTCCACATAGATTTCTTTCTCCTTTTTAAAAAAAACTGCAAATTGTGAGCAAACAGATCAATAAAATCAATTACATTTCATACTCAAGCACTGGCCCGTCATTGCTTTCTTTAATATGAGCAGTTCCAATTGAAGTTAATAGTCAAGTGTCAATACGACCATCCAAGACTACAAATGTAACACAGTCACTGGGTGGTCCTCAATGTCGATGGAAATCGTTTATCTTTCGACTGGCTCGGTCCCCTGTGCCTCTTCTATATGTACTTAGCTGACAAGAACATTACCTGACTGGCACATTAAATGAAGCTGTCTTGCATAAGCCAACCAAGTCATGCTTTACACATCCACTGTGCTTGGGTTTGCCTCCAAAACTCCAGGCATCAACGCACACACACACGTTCAAGTAGCCTTATTATGAATGTGCCTGTGCTTGTTTGGCAGGACAGCGAGTTTCAGCGGTGAGCCTAGTGTTCAAAGCACGAGTAACCTGTCCAGTTGAGTAACTGATCGAATTGCTCTTACAGATGGAACCATTTCATACTGATCCCCTGGACTAGTTTTGATCACCTGGGGTGGGGGGGTGGCGGTCGGAGAAGAATTTCCCAGGTTTTTTCCCTCAAATTGGCCTGGGTTTTTATTTGTTTTTTCGCCTCTCCCAAGACATCACATGGTTTCGGGCGGGGTGGGGAGTGCGTATATTGCGATAAGCAAGGTATCACTATTGTGTGGGACAGGCTGGATGGACCAGAGGGTCTTTTCCTGTCCGTCATTGTTTGTATGTTTGTATACTGATACGTCATTTTCAAACTCATTCGGAATTGTTCTCATGATTAAGCTCTTTCCAGTTTTTATTCAATTATCCACAGTCCAGCACTGAATATGACGCTCCAATGCAAACGCTGTACTCCAGGTCGATTAACTCTGCTAGGATACCCAGGTATACACAGAATCACACAGAAACCCCACAGTGCAGATAGAGGCCATTTCGGCCCATCGAGCCTGCACCGACACATATCCCACCCGATCCCCGTAACCCCTACACCAACACATATCCCACCCTATAACCCCACATATTTTAATCCCCCTAACACTAAGGGTCAATTTATCATAGCCAATCAACCTAACCTGCACATCTTTGGACTGTGGGAGGAAACCGGAGCACCCGGAGGAAACCCACGCAAACACGGGGAGAATGTGCAAACTCCACACAGACAGTCACCCGAGGCCGGATTCGAACCCGGGTCCCTGGCGCTGTGAGGCAACAGTGCTAACCACTATGCCACCATACTGCAGGTAAATGTCTAACAGGCTTTTTCGCAATATTATATATGTTGAAGTATGTAGCTAGGCAATTAGTACACTTTTTGGACAGTTGTTGCAGTCATTATTCCATGGGTTTATTGATAGGTTGAATGTTAAGAGTTGTAATCCAGGAAGACCTGTGTGAAACTGTTCTCTGGTTTTATAAACAACTGTGCTTTTAGATCACTGAAGTACAACTCAAAAGAAATACAAGTTAGCGTCCCCAGACATGAGAGCGGAATTGTGTTTGTACAACATATGAGGAAATTTCAAAAGGTCGTGAAATTTCTAAATGGTTTAAAAGATATAAATTATGTGATTTAGAATTGACCAGCAATGAAAAGCATAACCAGGCACATTACAACAGTGACTATGTAGGGGTTGCAAAATTTCCCCTATTCCCCTGAAGATTGAAAATATTGGTCCACATCGTGGACGAAGGATTGGGTGATGTGACTGGTCTACAGTGTTTTAAAATGTGCCTAGAACCGCAAAAGACTGTTCTGAGATGGAAAGAATGTGGACAACACGGGAGTCGCGGAGCTCTGTGGAAAATATTCACACACCTTCAGACAGTACTTTTAGTAATAAAATTGTTCCCTGGAGTTTGGGCAATCACAAAAGGTTTTAAAATGGCCACAGAAAGCATTGGCCAAAAGGACAAAGCAGCAAAACAGCTCACAGCGAGTTGCCTGTGTGAAAAAGTGGGAGGATACAAGGGCTGTGAGTCAGACCTGTGAATCAAAGGGAGTTTCCCTCTCAGCACTTGAAGTTGTTTATTGACTTAAGCAATTGCCCACTTGAGAATTGACCGCAGGACAATCGATTTGTAACTGCTATTTTTACACAGCAATTCAAGGCACTCACAGTCAATGAGGCATTGAAACCATGGAACCGGATCTTGAATGGGAACTGTTTAAGCATTGAATGTGTTTAAATCACCCATCATTCTGGACAATAGGGCTGTTGCATTCTCTTTTGTTTTAGCCCAGGTGAGCTCCGGATGTGGGCGGGAACATTTTGGCCCCAGAGTGCAGACACACTAACCCAGTCCAACCACTTTGAGTTAGCCAATCACAGCTTTTCTCTTGTGAATTAGAACTTTTTGGGCGCGAATTTTCCAGACAGGCAAACAGCAGTGGGGGGCAGGGGCTCACAAGGTATATATGATAGCTCCTGAGAAGCTATCGCTCTCTCTCTTTACTTCCTGGGACCACAGGTGAGCCTCTCTCTCTCTCTCTCTCTCACTTCTCTGGACCACATGTGAGCAGAGTTTCTGACTCCTCAGCAAAGCAACCGAGTAAGGAGTTGGGGGATGGTGAATTAAGGGGATATTGCTAAGATTGTTTAATCAACATTGTAGCCACTTACCCCTCATTTTTACCATCTGCATTCCCCCATTTAAGCAATTTTACTGTAATTACTGTGTTCGTGTGGTATAGTTTGATATTTGATTATAGTTTCTTTTAGTTAATAAAACTTGATTTTTCTCTCATCCAAACCACGTGTCCATTTTAATATCATTAATTATAAGTCCTGCAGTCAGAACTGGAAGGTGGGGTAACGATTCGAAACCGCTGTTTGAAAATTGGTTTATTTGGAATTGGTCAGAGTGCAGGCAAAGGCTGCAAGACCAGGAAAATTACCTTAAACCAGTTAAAAGAAGCCCCCCCCCCTTACAACTATACGTCAAAAATGCTATATTGGCTGTAATGCACTTTGGGACATCCTGAGGTTGTGAAAGGCGTTCTTTCCTTCTTCGTTCACAGCACAAGGATGGAAAGATTCTCAATGAGAATGCCAGGTCCCCCCTCCTGAAATTTACTTCCTCAAGCTCTCACAAAACGTGTCAGCAGGAATCTTCAGAGAAGTTTCAGTGCAAGAAAATCGCAGTGTGGTTTCTTCCAGCTTTGATCAGGTAATCAGAAATAGCCTTTTCAATGAGGTACCCGGCTCAGGGATACCCACTGTGCTGCTTGCACCGCCGCTTGCACAGTGACAGGGCCCTCGGAAGTTGGGTTGGGGAAAATGGTGCAGGAACGTTGTCAAGGCCCATCCATCGCCATTTCCACGCAGGAGAGCAGGTGGTATTGCAGACTGAAATAACAGAAAATGCTGGAAATACTCAGCAGGTCAGGCAGCATTCGCGGAGAGAGAAACAGAGTTGACGTTTCAGGTCTGGGACCCTTCGTCAGAACTGGAAAAAGTTAGAGATGTAACAGGTTTTAAGCAGGTGCAGAGGCAGGGAAAGGGGGAGGGGAAGAAAGAACAAAAGGAACGGTCTGTACTAGGGTGGGAGGCATGAGAGATTAAATGTTGCAAATGGGGATGGCAGAATCATCAGCAGCTGCCATGTGAAAATTAGTCTGAAATTGTTGAACTCAATGTTGAGTCCAGAAGGCTGTAAAGTGCCTCTGTTTTTCTCTCCATGGATGCTGCCTGGCCTGCTGAGTGGTTCCAGCATTTTCTGTTATTTCAGATTTCCAGCATCTGCAGCATTTTGCTCTTGCATTAGTACTACAGACTGGCTGGTTTTCAGGAGGAGAATCTTGGTGCACCTTTCGGGGATGTTGGCCAAATCGCCCCATTTTACTGGTTATAACACCCCAACACTGCCTGAAAACGGGCAGCAGAAAGACGGTCCAACTCGTTGAAGGACATCCACTTAAGTGTAACAGGTTGTACTGCTGACAATATAGGATTACCCCTCCCCCATTGACTGTATCTTCCAAAATCTCAAAACAGCAAAGGCAGAATTTAATCAGGGTACAGTACTTTCAAATCACAAAACATATTAAGAATGGAGATGATATCTTTCCTATAATGGGAAGCAAAAAGATAAAGAGCATCATTAGAGCTACATGTGAATGGCTATATTTAGAAGAGACCATTCCAATCATTCCCTTCATATTGCTCCACAGTAACTGTGATGCTGGTTTTTCACACCTCTCATTAATTAACCAGAAACAATCAAGATGCAAAACCATCCCTCGGATGTAAAGATAAAAGTGATAAGGTGGGAACAATGCCTCAACTATACCATGTACAGTCCCCACCACTTACACCATCTACACTTATCATGGGCAGCCGCCTATAATCGGGCAAATAGCACTAACCATTTTCTATTACCATAGGAGTTCAATTAGAAAGGCTCTGCTTATAACATATTATGCGCGCAGACTATTTCGGGCAGTTCAATAATTACTGACCCTGTACTTACCAATTCAAACTGCTCTGCTAATTTCAAAGGCAGTTGGGTCTTCAAGCCGTTTCAATGTGGTGTTCGAACCTCGGTAAGGTGCCATTAGCTTAGTGATGAGGTTCTGGATGCAACCGTTCACAATTCGGAGAGGCAGTTGCTAAGTGAGATTTCCTGTTTATTAAAAAAATGTTGGTTCCTTACCTTTTTGGTTTTACCGCCCCCCTCCTGTATAGCGGGCAAATCGCATTAGCATCAACGTGCGACCTATAAGCGGTGGGGACGGTAATTTATTTAAAAAATAAAAATCACTTCATTTGATACCTCTGGCAGCCTCTGACTCTTTCATTAATTGCCAAAAGCTTCCAACTAAAGTGAAACATTTTTACCCCTCGGGCACATTTGTTGATTTGGCATCAAAGAAAGGAACTTTTTTTTATCTGTTTATGGGATGTGGGCGTCGCTGGCAAGGCCAGCATTTATTGCCCATCCCTAATTGCCCTCGAGAAGGTGGTGGTGAGCCGCCTTCTTGAACCGCTGCAGTCCGTGTGGTGAAGGTACTCTCACTGTCCTGTTAGGAAGGGAGTTCCAGGATTTTGACCCAGTGATGATGAAGGATCAGTGATATACTTCTAAGTCAGGATGGTGTGTGACTTGGAGGGGAACTTGGAGGTGGTGGTGTTCCCATGTGCCTGCTGCCCTTGACCTTCGAGGTGGAAGAGGTTGCGGGTTTGGGAGGTGCTGCCGAAGAAGTGTTGGCGAGTTGCTGCAGTGTACCTTGTAGATGGTATACACTGCAGCCACGGTGCGCCGGTGGTAGAGGGAGTGAATGTTTAAGGTGGTGGATGGGGTGCCAATCAAGTGGGCTGCTTTGTCCTTGATGGTGTCGAGCTTCTTGAGTGTTGTTGGAGCTGCACTCATCCAGGCAAGTGGAGAGTATTCCATCACCCTCCTTACTTGTGGCCTTGTAGATGGTGGAAAGGCTTTGGGGAGTCAGGAGGTGAGACACTCACTGCAGAATATCTAGCCTCTGACCTGCTCTTGTTGCCACAGTATTTACGTGGATGGTCCAGTTAAGTTTCTGGTGAATGGTGACACCCAGGATGTTGATGGTGGGGGGTTCTGCGATGGTAATGCCGTTGAATGCCAAGGGGCGGTGGTTAGACTCTCGCTTGTTGGAGATAGTCATTGCCTGGCACTTGTGTGGCGCGAATGTTACCTGCCAACTAATACTTGCCTACACAGCTACTGTTGTGTAGGCAAGTGTTACAGCCATTCTGCAGTTCGCAATAGCCCACCAGCAGTACTAAGATGACTGGTGGTTAATCTATTTTAGGTGATGTCGGTGGAGTGAGGGATGTTACCCAGGAGACAAGCAAAAAATATAAATTTGTGATGCACAGTTAAATACACAGGGGCCTAGAAATTGGGTTGGTAGCGCCGGCGCTGAGCGCCTAAAGAGACCTAGAATTGGGGCGAAGCCCTATGTTGGGGCGAGCGCTATGAAGATAGCGCCAACTCAGATATTGACTATACATTTAGCGCCTGCGCTAAGTGTTTGCGCGCGCCCGCGAGCGCAAGCAGCTCATGACGTCATTTCAGTGTGCAACGCCTTTTAGGAGCGCCTGAGTGCATATTGGGTGGCGCCCGGAGCCTTAGCGCCCAGCGCTATTAGTGACAGTTCACGGGAGGGCTAACAGGCCCTTCTCGGAGTAGGGCGGCGCTATTTAAAGGGGACAGCTCTAGTGCAGAATCTTCTGCCACTTGGCCTGCTCATTGCGATCGCTGCTAGAGAGAGTTGGCGAGCTAATGTGGAGCGGAGTTCTGGGAATTTAGCTTCACAGTACTTGGGACCTTCAACCCTGTCCGAAGCACTTGCAGCACTACACCTAAAAGCCTTTTGACCAACTGGCATCGGAATGGGAGCTTGTTTGGAGGGCGGCGGCCTCATCGCCCAACACTGTGAAGGGGCAGAGAGACGGCGGGAGAGAGGGCCGGGATTGGCCAGAATGAGGAGGGGCAATGGAGGTCGGCCAATCCGACGGGATGCTGCGAGGGTCTTTAGGCAGCAGGTGACAAGCCTTGACATGTCGGAGGAGCAGTGTTTGCGAAGGCTCCGAATCTGGAGGGACATTGTTACTGATCTGTGCCACCTGCTTGGTCAGCATCTGCAGCCGCGTGAACGCTGCAGAACCTCTCTGTCCGTTATGGCTAAACTGACTGATGGCCTCCATTTTTATGGCAACGGATCCTTTCAGTCAGCCATTGGGGACAATGCGACTGTCGCTCAGGCTGCAGTCCGCTGTTGCATCCGGCAAGTGACAGATGCCCTTTATAGGTGAACGCGTCAATTCATTACCTTCCCTCGGACCCTGCACAAGCAGGCGGAGGAGGAGGAGTATGAGGAGGAGGAGGAGGAGGAGGAGGAAGAGCAGGCGGAGGAGGAGGAGCAGGAGGAGGAAGATGGAAGGGCTGCTGAAAGTGGAAGGTCCATACGTCAGAGGCTCCACTGGACTCGTGTGGACACCCCTGTGGCGGAATGATGAGAGTCTTAACTCATGCGCACTTTGGAAGTTTGAGGGCCTCTGAATGCCAGCATCACTGAAAGTAGTCACATGCATCATGCAACATTGAAACTTCTGTTTATTGACACAAAAGTCTTTCATTACAGCTAAACAACGTAATGTGAGCACAAACCGTAACTTTCAAAATAACTGTTAACTGTTCGGCCAAGCCGCAAAACTCAACAGACCTCAGCAAATATAACAGCAGGTGAGGGTGTCCTTGAATTTGGACAAACAAATGTCTCAGCACCTCCCTCTACAACTGGCCCCTTGAGGGAGAACGACTTCTCTTCTGCGCCCGGCCCCTTCCCTCCCTGCTGCTCCTACGTAATTGGACCCCAGTGGCGGGCTCAAGGCTGGAGGATGCCTCCTGACTGTCTGGAAGCGCAGAAGCCCCCGAGGGACGGCCTGGCCGACCTCTGGGCTTGGAGGGTGTGGACGCAGGATGCTTGCTGTGACCATGGCTGGAAGCAGTGTGGCCTGCAGGTGGTGGCAGCTGCAATGCAGGCGTCCAAGCGCTGGCATGTGCAATGCTCTCCTGCCGAGAGAGGACACCTGCACCATGGTCGGACGACACACTGGCTATCTGAGGGGAGTGGCTCGGCTCATCCGCCACAATCGCATGCTCCACTGATTCCTGGCCTTGTACGGGAGTGGAAGGGCCCGGGGTGATCCTAACTGATGCAGAGAGGGTGGCTGCAGTGAGAGATCGCGTTGCGTCAATCTGGCTGTGGAGGAGCCCAGCACGTGACTGCGTGGCAACAGTGAGGACCTGCGTGCCAGGTGCCAGTGCTTCGGAGAAGGCCTGGACAGTTCTTCCCATGGCTTCGGACAAGGCAGGTGCCGACCGCTCCACTGCCTCGGACAAGCCCTGCACAGACCTTTCCAGGGATTGTCCGAAGCCCTGAACAGTCCTTTCCATTGCCGACTCAAAGCCGTGGACAGTCCTCTCCATTGTTGGGCCGAAGCCCTGGATAGTCCTGTCCATTGTGGCCCCGAAGCCCTGGATAGACCTGTCCATAGTTTCCCCGAACATCTGGAGAGTCCTCTCCATTGTTGCCCCAAAGCCCTGCAGAGTCCTCTCCATTGTTGCCCCGAAGTCCTACATACTCCTAGCCAATGAATCTATTGACTCAGGCATCTTCTCCACTGCAGCCATCAGCTCCGTGTGTCTGACCCGGACCTGTTTGCTCATCTCAGCCAGGCAACGGACCTCATCTGCAATCTGTGCAGCAGTCATGACGACCTGCCTTGCCCTGCGTGGAGACGGTGGCCGAACTTGCCTATCCCCCGTGCGTTGCTCCATGCCGCTTGGTCCGGCAACTGGTTCATCCTCAGAGCCACACCCCCTCCCCTCCAGGGGACTACTATCCCCAGTCTGCAGATGTCTCAGCTCCCCGGATTCTGCAGCGGCTGGTCCGGATTCCTCCTGGTCCTCGCCTCCGGTGGCACTGGCACTGGCAGCTTCAGAGCGTTGAGCCCGAGTTGGTGCTGCTTCATCTGAACGTGGGAGGTGGAAGAGTGGCTTTAGCAAAAGGACAGCTTTGCTGAAAGGCATGCCAGATTGCGGCAAGGCTCTGACATGGCTGCACACTGAGGATGCATGCTGGCGGGGGGACCAAGTGGAAGGCAACAGGTGAAAAAGGTGAGAGTCTTACCCTCGCTGTCGGTAATGGGGTCGGCAGATGCAGTGGTCACAGGACCAGACAGGCGTCCTCCAAGTATCTGGTGCACTCTCTCCTCCAGATCCGTGAGAGTGACCACTTGTGCCGGTCCGCCACCGGTTCGACGCTGCTCCTTTTGAATCATCGCCAGCTTGGACTGCAGGGGAAAGAAGGGGAGGTTCTGTTACACGATGCCTTGAGACCTCATCGCATGCCCCCCATGGTGCCAGAGCCCTTACATGAGGCCTTGAGACCTCATCGCATGCCCCCCATGGTGCAAGAGCCCTTACATGAGGCCTTGAGACATCTGTCCATGTGTGTGCCCAGAAAGGGCCATGGGTGCATACTGACAGATGGCCATTGGCGCATCATTGCAGCAGGGTGCCCGAAGTCAGCTGCAGATGGAGGGAAGCACAAGTTTGGTAAACCATCACTTACCCTAACGATCCATGTGAGGTCGTTGAATTTCTTCCTGCACTGAACAGGGGTCCTGGTCGCCATGCTGCTGGAGTTTACCCTCACAGCAACCTCCCTCCAAGATCGTCGATAAGCCTTCTGATTCGGCCTCTTGCCATTATCCGGATACAGGACCTCTCGACGGTGTTCAACTGCAGCCACCAAGTGGTCCAGAGCCTCAGTGCTGAAGCGCTCTGCTCTCTGCCTAACCTTCTCCATGATGAACAAGTTTGTACCACCAGACAAGGGCGAGCGCCGAATCTGAGGCCTACAGGGCATTGGGTGTTGAAGCTCAGGCTGACTGACCCACCCCTTTAAGAGCCGGCCGGCGCCTGGAGGTCTCGTGCTTTCCCGTAATTGAGTTCACCTGCGCTGCGCCCGTCCGCGTCGAAATTGAGTAGCGCCTGACCTTTTGCGCCTTAAGAGCACCGTGCAACGGCTGATTTAGCGCCTCAATCCCCTTTGGGGGCGATGCAACCCAATATCGCGCCAGGCGGCGATAAGTTTCGTCTGGCTATAAACTTTGCGCATCGCCAGTTCTAATACCTCAAGCGGGGCTATACCCAATTTCCAAGCCAGGGAGTTTTAATTTCAGTAAGCGGCCATAAGGGCCAATGAAACTGTTACGTATTTTGTGTTCTCCTCCCACCTGTGGTGGCGCTGTCACAGGAGATAAATGGTTGGGTGTTCTCTGTTAAGTTTAGCTCTCTTTGTTCGGAACTTGCCAGAACTTCCTTTCCTTCCAATAAAGTACTTCGGGCTAGATTTTCAGTATAGGCAGTTTTGGGGCGCTAGCCTTAGCGCCCGCCCGAAGTTAGCGCCCGCCCCAAAGTAGCGCCCCGTTGCCGGGAATTCAGTGGCTTCGCCCTAAGAGGTTGGTGGAGCGCTAAAAGAGGCGTTCCACTACTATCTTTAGGCGCTAAGCCGGCGGTCCAGAGGGATAGCGCCCAGGCGGGGCGCAGCGCGGGTGCGGTCATTTTTGGACTGACAGCAGACCCCGTGGCGCCGACCAGCTCTTAAAGGGGGAAGGGACGAATTGGTCTGCTGCCACGCCCTGCACACTGCAGCCTTGCAAAGAGGCCTCAACACTGCTGCTCAGCCCCAGGGAGTCATGGCAACGCCAGAGAAGGCCCGTCAGCGTGCCCTGCGCTTCTCAGAGGGTGATCTGGACATAATGGTCACAGCTCTGGAGGTGAGGCGCAAGATCTTGTTCCCAGAGAGTGGGAGGAATCCAACCCACCACGACTACACCAAAGCCTGGAAGCAGATCGCCCAGAGGGTGACGTTCACCGGCGATGCCCCCAGGACCCACAAACAATGTCGTAAAAAATACAACGACCTGACCAGGATTGTCAAGGTGAGTAGCCTTTCCAGTCTCCTCCTCATTCTTGCATGTACACCTGACATGATGGGCAAAGGGAGCTGAAAGTCCTATTGGCCAGCCCTCAGCCAGCAGCATTGGGACAGTCATGAGCATCAAATGGCCATTCGGCACTCTACACTTTGGCCAAGCTATTCCACCATGGGAGGCTGTGCACACTACATCAGGGCTTCACTCTGGCCAAGCTATTCCACCATGGGAGGCTGTGCACACTACATCAGGGCTTCACTCTGGCCAAGCTATTCCACCATGGGAGGCAGTGCACACTACATCAGGGCTTCACTCTGGCCAAGCTATTCCACCATGGGAGGCAGTGCACACTACATCAGGGCTTCACGCTGGCCAAGCTATTCCACCATGGGAGGCAGTGCACACTACATCAGGGCTACACTGCGCACTTACAGCCCGTCCTTTCTCTTGCAGGCTAAAGTAGCCTTTAATCGCCAGGCCCGTGCCAGGGGTGGCCGCGCCAAGCTGCAGAAGCTCACTCAGCTGGAGGAGCGCGTGTGTGTGCTCATGGGAGCCCGTGTGATCGTCCCCACAGCGTGCGGAGTATCCGACCCTCCACTGCCCGGCAATGGTAAGGACCTCGCCTTTTGGCCCTCTCGCGTCGCACTGGCCCATCCGAGCTACCTCCTTTGCCACTGTCCCACCAATGCACTGAATGCCACCAGTTCTAACTCCCTCGCTGACGCCGTCTCCTCACTCTGAAGCTACTCTTGTGCATTCCTGCTTTCAGCTGGTGACGACCAGGACCCTGAAGCTGCCAGTGACAGCACCTCCGAGCAGGAGGAGGAGGAGGAGCAAGCCGGACCATCGGGGGAACAGTCACGTCCCGCAGGAGAGGAGGAAATGCTTGACACCTCCTCAGAGGGGAGTGCTGCTGATAGGCACACTCGCCGCCACCAACGTGGCAAGGGTCCCTTAGTTCGGCCCCCTCCTCCCCAGCGGGAGAGTGGCGACTCCAGTCCGGACACCTTCACCTCGGAGGAGGTGCGGAAGCTGGATAAGATGGCCGAGGATTCGGACCGGCGCCACACGGAGCTCATGAGCGTGGTGGGGCGCATGCCTGAGGCCATCGAGTCGCTGGCGACCAGTGTGCACGAGTTCGGGGCAGCAACTGCCGCGAGTGGCCGCATGCTGACTGATGCCGTCAAGACCCTGGCGGATGTGATGCGCGCGCACACCAGGACAACAGGGGCACTCACTGCTGCCACACGCGCTGTCTCAGGCAGGCATCGCCAGGGCAGCCGCCGCACTGGACCATCCCAGCAAGCCGCCCCTCGGCTGATTGTTGCGGATCCTGCAGTGCGGGCCCGGCCGAGTGCCACCGCGCCACAGCACCAGCCAGCGCATCCCAAACGCCAGCTGGCCCACATTGCGCCATCCGTCGCCGCCATTCCCCCACTGGGGCGTCAAGGGCAAGCGGCTGCAGCTGATGGTGGCCAGGCTCAGGTGCGCCACTCAGCAGACGGCCCCTCGAGGCCCAAACGCCGTGTAGGCCGCCCCCCAGCGGCATCTGGCGGAAGGGCATCTGAGCCTCAGGCACCTTCCCCCAGCCTCGCAGCAGCCACTGGGCAGAGCTTGCGAAGGAGCAGCAGGCCGGGCAGGGGAGGCAAAAGGCTGGGCAAGGTCTCGCCCTCGCGGGCCACTCAGTAGAGGGTGTGGCCAGCTTTCCTTTTATATGGCGGTGGCCATCTTTATTTTGCCCATAGTTGTGTTGTTGGAGGGCTTATTTTTTGCGTTAGGCCGACGTTGAGGCCCGGTTTGAAGAAAGGTGGAGTGACTCCTCCCCAGTTTGTGGGAGTGAGTCGTTTGTTGGGCTTTTTGTGGGGCCCGTTTATTGTTTTTGGGGATTCATGTGGGAAGGGCTTTTCATTTTTGTGTAATAAAAAATTATCTTTATTCATGCAGTCTCCATGGTTGTTCTTCTTAGTGTTTGTTGGCTTCGCCGGCTGAGGGCTTGCGGAGCGGCTGCATTCATCTTCCCTCATGGCCCCTGGCCATTCCCTGACAGGGGGCTTAGAAGTACCGTGTAATAAGGTGGCGTCGTGCGGCCCTTGGCCCTGGTCGCTCCCTCCTGGGAACGTACTCATGCTCCTCCTGCTCCTCCTCCTGAGGTGCTGGTCCAACATCAGGTGGCAGTGCCTGAGTCCTGCGGATAGCCAGGTTGTGTAGCATGCAGCAAACCACCACAAATTGGGAGACCCGGTCCGGCGAATACTGGAGAGCTCCTCCGGAGCGATCAAGGCAGCGGAACCGCTGCTTGAGGACCCCAATAGTTAGCTCGATGATGTTGCGGGTGGTTTGATGGCTCTCGTTGTAGGCCTCTTCAGCAGCGGTCCTAGGCGCGCGGAGCGGGGTCATGAGCCAGGTGCACAAAGGATAGCCTTTGTCCCCGAGTAGCCATCCTCTTGGGGGAGGCTGTGCCTGGAACATGTCATGCACAGTACTCTGCCGCAGGATAAAGGCATCGTGGCTGCTGCCTGGGAAGCTAGCATTGACTGCCATGATGCGCTGCTTGTGGTCACACACCAGCTGCACATTCAGAGAATGGTAGCCCTTCCTGTTGCGATACTGCTCGCCATGCTCCAGAGGGGCCCGCAAAGCCACATGCGTACAGTCAATGGCGCCCTACACCAAGGGGAATTCCCCGAGTCTGGAAAATCCCAATGCGCGCTGATGCTGGCTCTCCAGGGCCATGAGGAAGGAGATGAATTGGCTTCTCCTTCTGAACAGTGCTTCAGTCACCTGGCGGATGCAGCGATGCGCGCCGTACTGGGAGATGTTTGCTATGTCCCCAGCAGCGTATTGGAAGGAGCCGGTGGCATAGAAGTTCAATGCCACCGTCACCTTCACTTCCACCGACAGAGACGTCCTGCACCTGAGCTTTGGCCGCAGATCTCGGCGAAGCAGGTGGCAGATCTCTGCAATCACCTCCTTTCGGAATCGGAGCCTTTTAACACATCGCGCGGCACTCATGTTTAGGTAGGAGCGCTGCTGGCGGTATAGCCTGACTGGGTAAGGCCTACGTGGCCGACGCCTGTAGCCCCCTCTGCCTCTAGCCAGGGCTGCCCCTCTCACAATGCGTCTGCGAGCCCTACGGACATGGAGCTGCAGCTCCGCGTTGGCACCCCATGCAACCCCCATCAAATCCTGGCAAACACTCAAACTTCCAAAAGGCCACTTGCAGCGCTCTGGCCTGAGTCCAAAAATACCTGAGCTCTTGCTGCTTGAAACCAGTTAGCTATCCTCCTTGTTGTGTCTCCAGAAATGCGTTGCACAAGAGTGTTTTCTGAAAAAAGACTGGCCTTTATACTGGAGAGCACGTCCCCTTTAATTTGCGCCCCCCGGGGCCCGCGCTGGTTGTGTTGCGTTCCTTTTTCCAAACGCTCCGGCCGCCAGCCGCACAATGGGGCGGTCCGACTGAAGTTTGGAATCGGGGCGCACAAAGGGCGTTGCACGAGGATGTGACGTCATTTTCTGCGCGCGCATCCGGGCGGGTGCTAAACTTTGCGCTGGCGCTAACGGGCAACTTAATTTGGGGCGGGGCGCAAACTGCGCTGCGCACGGGCGCTACACGCATAGCACCCGAAAATCACTTCTCTTAAGGCGCTAACTGCTGGTGCTATCAACTGAAAATCTAGCCCTTCATGTTTGAATCTCTGAGTTCTGAGTCCTAAATTGTGTCTAGGCAGAAAGGTACCGACACAACAAGTGGTAATGAGGAGCAGATGAATCTGTGTACGTTACGGGTGCAGTGAGTAAACAGAAATTTTAATTTGAAACGTGAGATGGCTACTCTATTCGGAAACATCGGTGATTTTGATGAAAATGTGGAGCAATGGAGCGCATATACGGAATGTTTTGACTATTTTGTATTGGCGAATGCGGTGGCAATTGAAAAGGTCATGCCTACCTTTTTGAGTGTAATCGGGCCGAAGACATTCAATTTACTTCGCAGCCTCGTGCAGCCAGATAAGCCAGGAACTAAAACATATAAGCAACTAGTGGAAATTCTTGGAGCACATTTTTCACCAAAACCTCTGGTTATTGCTGAGAGATTTAGATTTCACAAATGGAATCAAGAGGAGGGGGAATCAGTGACGATGTTTATTGCTGCTTTAAAAAGGTTATCAGAACACTGTGAGTTCAAGGAGATGCTGAAGGACACCATTAGAGACAGACTCGTGTGTGGTCTGCAAAACGCAGCCACACAGAAGCGCCTTCTTACTGAGGACAACCTTACTCTTGAAAAGGCCATTGAAGTTAGTGTCTCCATGGAGATGGCGGAAAAGGAGGCTCACCAGTTGAGTTCAACAGGGAGAGTTCACAAGGTGTCGTCTGAGCCTAAAGGTGCGCGGAACGGCACATGTTCCGGTTTTGGGAAAATGGGCCATCACACTAATGACTGCTGGTGTACGGAGCTGGAAAGCCGAAATTGTGGCAAAAAGGGTCACATTGAACGTGCGTGTAGAGGTAAAAAAAAGAACAGACAGAGCTGGGAAGCATGGAAGCAAAATGTCTGTATTTGGACAAGAGAGGAAAAAGAGTGTTCATTCAGTGCAGTATGATGGAACAAGCAAAACAGAGGGGAGCGACACCTCTGAGGAGGAAGAGTTGCACATACTGATGGTTGCAGGTGATTCAAATGGCTACTGGGTGTCACCACTGGTGGAGGGACAATCAGTGCGGATGGAGGTGGACACAGGCGCGGCTGTGTCACTTGTTTCAGACACTGTCTGCAACAAAATGCTAAAGCATCTTACCCTTCAGCCAACAAACATTGTGCTAAAGACGTATACCGGCGAACCTGTGGCCATGAGAGGCGTCATTGAGGTGACAGGTAAATTGAATGGACAGACTGCAAAACTGCCACTATATGTGGTAAAGGGAAATTACCCATCGCTACTGGGATGTGTGTGGCTAGAGAAAATCACGCTGGACTGGCCTGCAGTCCGCATGATGTCAAAAGGGGAGTCAGGTCTGACTGCAGTGTTAAACAAACATGCAGAACTCTTCAATGGGGAACTTGGGAGCATGAAAAAGATCAGCGTGAGACTGGACATTAAACCTGACAGCAAACCGAAGTTTCACAAGGCCCGACCTGTACCCTATGCAATTAGGCCAAAAGTTGAGGCTAACCTGGAGGCCTTAGTCAAGAATGGAGTCCTGGAGCCTGTGAGTGTGAGCAAATGGGCCACACCCATTGTTCCTGCCCTGAAAAAGGATGGATCTGTTCGAATCTGCGGGGATTTTAAAGTGACTATTAACCCGGTGCTGTCTGTGGAACAGTACCCTCTTCCCCTCATTGGTGATCTTTTTACGGGCCTGGCCGGAGGGCAAAGGTTCAGCAAAATTGACTTATGCCAGGCTTATCACAGAAATCACAGAAATCACAGAAACCCCACAGTGCAGATAGAGGCCATTTCGGCCCATCGAGCCTACACCGACACATATCCCACCCGATCCCCGTAACCCCTACACAAACACATATCCCACCCTATCCCCGTAACCCCACGTATTTAATCCCCCTAACACTAAGGGTCAATTTATCATAGCCAATCAACCTAACCTGCACATCTTTGGACTGTGGGAGGAAACCGGAGCACCCGGAGGAAACCCACGCAAACACGGGGAGAATGTGCAAACTACAAATGCATGTCGATGACAAATCAAAGGAGCTGCTGACAATTGTGTCACACAAGGGGCTATGCAGGTACTGCCGCCTTCCATTTGGAATTACGTCGGCCCCTGCCCTATTCCAAAGGGCAATGGATCAGATTTTGAGTGGACTGCCAGGAGTCCAGTGCTACCTGGACGACATCCTTGTCACTGGGACAAATGAGGAGGATCATCTTCTGAACTTGGATGCGACACTACAACGACTGAAAGAGTACGGACTCAGAGTTCATAAGGACAAATGTGAATTCTTTCAGTCTTCAGTTGAATACCTGGGGCATGTGATTGACGCTACTGGCCTGCATAAGGCGCCGTCAAAGGTCAAGGCGATCGTGGAGGCCCCAGCACCCCAGAATGTGAGCCAGTTACGTTCATTTCTGGGGCTACTTAACTACTATGGGAAGTTTATTCCAGACTTAGCAACATTGCTGAAGCCGTTACATCAGTTGCTATGTCAAGGCAAAACATGGAAATGGACTGAACTGTGCAACGAAGCTTTCGCCCAAGCAAAGAAAGCATTGCTGAAATCGGAGGTCCTGACACACTTCGACCCAAAGCTACCCGTGCAGCTAGCATGTGATGCATCACCATATGGTGTGGGAGCAGTCATATCCCACATCATGCCTTCGGGTGAAGAGAAACCTATCGCCTTCGCATCACGCACCTTGAACAAGGCCGAGAGTAACTATGCGCAGATCGAGCGCGAGGCCTTGGGAATCGCTTTTGGAATTCGAAAATTTCATCAGTACCTGTTTGGGAGAAGGTTCACACTCCTCATGGACCACTGTCCATTGACTTCAATCTTCGGGCCCCACACTGGAATTCCGTCTCTCGCTGCAAGCAGGATGCAAAGGTGGGCTTTACTGTTGTCAGGACACACATACGATATCAAATATCGCAAATCAGACTTGCACGGCAACGCAGACGGTCTCTCGAGGCTACCCTTGCCTGTTACTCCCCCAGAGCCTCGTCAGATAGACATCTTCTACTTTAGACAAGTGGAAGGAGCACCTGTCACTGCAGTTCAGGTGCGAAGGTACACCCACAACGATCCAGTCCTGTCTGAGGTAATGGATGATGTCATTCGATGGCGAGCTATAGGAGATTCTCCTAGTTTGAAACCGTACATTTCAAAAAGAAATGAGCTCTCCATCCAGGCAGGTTGTCTTCTTTGGAGACGCCGTGTCATCATTCCGCCACCTCTGAGGGAACCTATACTGCAACAACTTCATACAGGCCACAGTGGGATGGTTCGGATGAAGGAAATGGCAAGAAGCTACTTCTGGTGGCCAGGTGTCGATGGGAATATTGAGGAGAAAGCAAAAACATGTTCCCCATGTCAAAGGGTCCAGAATGTTCCACAGCTGGCAACCCTACACCCCTGGGATTGGCCTGCAGAAGTGTGGCAGCGAGTACATGTGGACTTTGCCGGTCCTTTCGAAGAGAAGATGTTTATGGTGGTTGTAGACGCTCGTAGCAAGTGGCCGGAGGTCACTGTGATGAGGTCTACCACGGCAGAGAAAACAATTGAGAAACTTGGTGAGATGTTCAGCCGTTATGGCTCACCGGAACAACTCGTAAGTGACAACGGTCCATAATTTGTATCACAGGAGTTTGCAACCTTCCTGCATGTGAATGGTGTCCAACACATCAGGTCTGCGCCCTACCATCCCTCTACTAACGGCCAGGCAGAAAGGTTCGTGCAAACTTTGAAGCACGCCTTGAAGGCATCGCAAGGTCAGGGCTCAATCCACCAACGTCTGAACAGCTTCCTGTTGTCCTACAGGAACGAGCCGCACGCCACAACCAAAACTTCCCCCGCTTCGCTCATGATGAAGAGGCAGTTGCGGACAAGTGTTGACTTACTCAAACCTCCAAGGGCAGAGCAGGTTGTCCATCGTCAACAACAAGCTCAAGTTGAAAAGAGAGAGAAAAGAGCCAAGGAGAGACGGTTTCATCCGGGAGAGCACGTCCTAGCTCGAAACTACAACACTGGACCGAAATGGGTTCCTGCTACGGTGATCGCGCAGACGGGCCCTGTGTCTTATACAGTTGAGACTGCTGAGGACGTCGTCTGGAGAAGACACACAGATCAACTGTTGCTAGGAGCAGAGACAGCCACAGAGGCTCCAACGGCTGGTTGGCCTGAACTGTTTCCGGATGATACCGCAAACCAGCATCCTTTGCCACAGTGCTCTTCTCCAACACAGGAAGTCAAAGAGACTGTTCCACCTGTGCAAACTCCTGACTTTTGACTGACACAGGCACCTTCTCCATCCAGGCCTGTGTCAATGCCTACTGCTGTGGAAGCCAGCAATGACCGCCGGTATCCTGTCAGAGGGCGGCGGCCTCCAAGACGCTTGGATCTGTAGGCTTAGTGACTTACCCACAAGACTGGGGCAGAATAAACCCCAGGGTAAAGTCAGGGGTTGAGGCAGTCTACCTCTACCCTAGGTTCGTTGAGTGCATTGAAAGTAACTTACCTGTTGAGGAATAATGTGGACCTTCCATTTAAGAGGTGAGGAAATGTTATGTATTTTGTGTTCTCCTCCCACCTGTGGTGGCGCTGTCACAGGAGATAAATGGTTGGGTGTTCTCAGTTAAGTTTAGCTCTCTTTGTTCGGAACTTGCCAGGACTTCCTTTCCTTCCAATAAAGCACTTCATGTTTAAATCTCTGAGCTCTGTGTCCTAAATTGTGTCCAGGCAGAAAGGTACCGACACAACAGAAACCATCTGTTTTCCAATGATTTCCACTCCGTGTACCCATCTCCTCGCCATCTCCCTGAATCCCTTCTCTTCAGAGACACATCAGCCACATCTTGAGCCCATTAATACTATTTCCTTCAACGGTTGCAGCTGGTTTTAAGAAAGGCAATACGACAACACTTTAAAACATGCCCCTGACTGAAACTGAAATGGTAGTGAGGAGAGAAACCAACCAAGACTGCAGGAAAAACATCCCCCACAATGAGATTTTATTCATCTCCCCTGCAAATGCCCAGTGATTTTTCAGCCATTTTCCTTGTACTAAGTCTGTTGCCCAAGATGTGACTGTAACAGTATCTGTGCCTGATATCCTGGGAAGTAATCAGCTACAATTCTGAACTAACCGTAAATTTGAATGTTATGGGAAGCATGGATCAAAGCAATGAGCCTGAATCTGTTGGTATTCATTGAAGAACTAGTTCAAGATTAACTTCAATATGCTTCAGTCAAAAATACAGTACAAATGAAACACTTCACAGAACTGCACAGGGCTGGCCACAGAGTGTGTGGAAATACCCAATGTGGCTTCTTAATCTAAAGCATTACACTGAACTCTAATGTGAAGTTAATGATATTCATGTCACCTCATGTGACTGTTTATCATATCAAAGCTGCTTCAAATTGAACTAGAATAAGGTCACGCTGAGGTCACTCTGCTGATTGATTCCACTCTTCTTTCACTGAATATTCTTTAATCAACAGACTGGAAACTATTAACCGGGGCTGTTTTCTTCACTCGGATGTTTCTGTCTGTACAGATATAGTCAAGTCCACCTCTTCTACTGCATAAATGACACATGCTCCAAGTGAACATTGAGCTATGGAAGGCCTGTATTTTATTCAATATAATCTGATCATTTACCAATACTTTGTTAAACTACAAAAACCATTACTATCTATCTGGCGTGAACAAATCCACGACAAGACCCTGCATTTCCGAATGAATCCATGACCATACCAGTTGCAGATAAGGAATGGGTCATCTGATTACAATGTTATATCCGAGTGTTATTCCGAGGTAATTAGGAATAATTTAAATGCAGCATGAATCCCACATGTCGTGCCGACTAGACCCACCTTGGACTAAAGACAACTGGCAGATTGTAATCTCATCGACAAGTGCCAGAACACTGGGGCGTCGGCCCAGTGGGGCTGCTTCTCTTGTACCTCACTGGTGCCACAACTGATGCGGCGCTTGATCTGCTGCGTTTCTTCTACTTGACCAAGCATACAAATTTATACAAATATCCATGGCTGCTTAAAGTGTCCAGGCCCGAACGGAGATAATTGGAGATGATTCCCCCGCCTGGAGTCCGCACTGCTGTAAGTGACTCTCTCTTCTCTCTTCGGCAGTCTCTCGGAACCGAGGATTGTGGTGTATGTAACCTGTTCCACCTTAAGAGAACTACCTTAAGAGATGTACTACTTTCTCTTGGCTGCTGTATACTGTAATACCGGTGGTGACCACCGGTATATAAACGTTGTGTAGGGATTTGCTGGGCAGTTCAGCCCTGACCTCCTAATAGTAAAGACCTGTTAAAAGTTATTTTTGTGGTCTGTGTCCAGTGATTTATAATAAGCATAACTGGGACACACAGACTTAACAGTGGCGACGAGTCCGATCTTACCCTGCGGCAGTTTTACATCCAAGGCAGCTTCATCCTCAGAACGGGCGTCAAGAAGAGGCATCCGCCCTCATCATCCTGCTGAGCACCATCGCACGGGAGGCATCGAGAACCCGGGTTAAAAAGAAAAATTCTGACCACGAAGCCCTCCATCAGCGACAGGCAGTGATCATCCCTTCTACCACGGTGGTGGGTAAGCCGATCAGCGACACGAGCAGAAAGTCGGCTGCGTTGACTGTGGAGTGGGGGAGGGAAAACGGAGGAAAAAGGGCGGAGAACTCGACCACGGCCGGTGAAAAGGGCCGGGCTGCAATCGAGGCAGAGAGGCGCAGCGACTGGGGCAGCTTAAGGCACGAGAGCCGCGGAGAACTCAAACGCAGCCGGTGTAAAGGACCGGCCTGCATGCGGGGCTGAGAGGCGCAACAGCAGGGGAAGCGTGAATGCCCACGGGAACCGTGGGGGAGTAAAAGCAGCGTCGGGGAATTGAGAACCGCTGGGGAGGCGAGAACGGCAGCAGCACGGCAATCGCCATTGCAGCCAGCGGGGGAAGAAGGCAAATGCGGGAATCCGCCATTGTAGTTGGCGGGGGAAGAAGACGAGCGCGGGAAAGACCGCCAAGTGCGGGAAGCCGCCATTTTAGTAGGCGGGTGAAGAAGACAAGCGCGGGAAGCCGCCATTTTGAGAAAAAGAAAAATTTAAAAACTTGCAAGGATGCCTAAACATGGGAACATTAATACCTTTGATAGCGATATCGAAGATTGGACCACGTATGTAGAACGCATGGAAGTTTATTGTAAAGCAAATAAGGTACCAGATGATGAGAAAGCACTAACCTTATTAAGCTCAATGGGTGCGAAGACATACGGGCTATTGAAGCACCTTCTATCACCAGATAAACCGACGGATCAGACTTTCGCGAATATTGTTACTGTCCTGAAAAATCATTTAAACCCCACGCCGCTGATGATAGCGGAACGATTTAAATTTTACAGAAGAACGCAGCTGAAAGACGAAAGTAACGCTGAATTTTTAATTGAGCTGCGTAAGCTATCAAAGTACTGTCAGTTTGGAACAGGACTAGCAGATGCGCTGAGAGATAAATTTGTGTGTGGATTGTTAAAAGAAGGAACACAAAAGCGACTGCTTGAGGAGAATGATCTTACGCTTGATAAAGCTGTCACTATTGCAGCATCGCATGAAGCCGCAGCGAGAGGCACTGTGGAAATGCAGCTACGGTCACCGGAATTCAGCACCAATCAAATGGTCTTGGGTACAGTAAAATGTTATCGTTGTGGAAAGACAACGCACGATCAGAACCAGTGCTGGTTCAAAAATCAGGAATGCAGAAAATGTGGCAGGCTTGGTCACATAGCTAAAGTATGCCGGTCAGGAAAGAAGACCAGCAACAAAAAGTCACCACAGGAAAAGTACAGAAAGGTACACAAGGTGACAGAGAACAGTTCGAACGAACAGAAGTCAAATTCAGACTCCAGCAGTAATGAACTGGGTAGTCTAAGAGTACACAATGTTGGTAATGAAGCAGACCTCCAAACAATCTGGGTCACACTTCAGATAGCAGGAGTCCAAGTGAAGATGGAATTGGACACTGGATCGGCATTGACGGTCATGAATAAGCAAGATTACAAAAGGTTATTCCCATATATTCCCCTACGGGATACGGAGATTGTATTGAAAACATACACGGGGCAAAGAGTATACCCCATCGGGAAGATAGAGGTAAAGGTGGTCCACAAGGGCAAAGAAAGCCGAGGAATGGACTTATATGTGCTACCTGAGGGAGGTCCACCACTACTGGGACAGGAGTGGATTAGGAAAATAAATATGGACTGGCATTCCTTAAAAGCACTAACGGTAGATTCCGGTAAAAAAGATGTCAAACCTAAACGATTGTCCAGAATATTGGACGATGCTAAAGAGGTGTTCCAACAGGGACTGGGAACACTGAGAGGAATTACGGCAAACATCAAGGTTGAAGAACATGCAAACCCGAAATTTTTCAAAGCCAGACCGGTACCTTATGCGATACGACCTGCTGTGGAAGCTGAGCTGGAAGGGCTAGAACGTTCAGGAGTACTGTCTAAGGTAGACTGGAGTGAGTGGGCCACGCCCATTGTTCCCGTCATGAAGCGTTCATCGAGCAACAAGCCGGGGGAACTGGGGAAGGTACGCATCTGTGGAGATTTCAAGATCACTGTTAATCCGGTGCTTCACACGGTGCAGTATCCGCTTCCGCGGATTGAGGATATCTTCGCTTCGTTGTCTGGCGGGAAACACTTCACCAAGATAGACCTGGCGCAGGCGTACTTACAGATGGAAGTTGAGGAAGAGTCACGCCAGTATCTCACGATCAACATGCATAGAGGCTTGTACCGGTATAATAGACTGGTTTTTGGAGTGGCATCGGCTCCAGCAATTTGGCAGAGGGCCATGGAGCAGGAATTACAGGGAATTCCAGGCACACAATGTTACCTGGACGATATTCTGATTACAGGAGAGGATGACGAGGAACACCTTGTAAATTTGGAACTGGTGCTCACCAGATTGAAAGAATATGGACTTCGAGTTAATCGCCAGAAATGTGAATTCTTTCAGAAGCGGATCTCGTACTGTGGTCATGTCATTGACCAGGAGGGGCTTCATAAGTCTCCTGACAAGATCGAAGCTGTTGTGAAGGCTCCCGCTCCGGATAATGTATCCCAGTTGAGGTCGTTCCTAGGGTTGATTAACTATTACCATAAGTTTCTGCCAAATTTATCCACGGTGCTGCACCCGCTGAACACTCTTTTGCAGAAGGGAGTACCATGGAAGTGGAGCGAGGACTGTAAGAGGGCCTTTCGCAAAAGCAAGGCATTGATCACCTCAGAGGAAGTGTTGGCTCACTTCAACCCAACGCTGCCTATTCGTTTGGCTTGTGAAGCTTCTCCATATGGTATTGGGGCAGTACTCTCACACAAGTTGCCAAATGGCCTGGAGAGGCCAGTTGCGTTCGCATCCAGATCATTGACCTCTGCTGAGCGCAACTATGCTCAGATAGGTAGGGAGGCTCTCAGCCTTGTGTGGGGAGTAAAGAAGTTTAATCATTACCTGCAGGGCCAAAAGTTTACGCTTCTGACAGACCACCAGCCGTTGGTATCCATTTTTAACCCTAAGAAGGGTGTTTCGGTGATGACAGCACAGAGACTCCAGAGATGGTCCCTTTTCCTAGGGGCACATCAATATCAGATCGAATTCAAAGGTACAAAGCAGCATGGTAATGCTGATGGGCTGTCGCGCCTGCCACTACCTACAGAGGAGGAGGCACCGACGGTTGACCCTGTTGAGTTATTTCACTCGACCATCATCGAATGTTTACCAGTCACCAATGCAAGTATTGAAAGAGAAACCAGGAACGACCCGACACTGTCCCGGGTCTACGAAGTGACATTGAAGGGATGGCCAGCACATGGTGATCCACTGTTACTGGCATTCTCAGCAAGACGAGACCAGCTTTCCGTCTGTCAAGGAACACTGATGTATGGAACAAGGGTGATTATTCCTCCTAAGTTAAGAGAGAGAGTTCTAAAGGAACTGCATGAAGGTCATCTGGGGGGAGTCAAGATGAAAAGCCTTGCTAGGGCTTATGTGTGGTGGTCGGGTATCGACCAACAGATAGAGGATCTGACAAAAAGCTGCTCAGGGTGCCAAAAGATCAAAATGCACCTCCGATTGCACCACTGCACCCATGGGAATGGCCTTCAACCCCATGGCAACGTGTACATATTGACTTTGCTGGTCCATTCATGGACTCCATGTTTTTAATTGCGGTGGACGCACATTCTAAATGGCCAGAAGTGATTAAGATGACTACCACTACCTCGGAAAAGACGATCGCGGTGCTAAGAACGATATTTGCAAGAAATGGATTGCCAGAACAAATATGTTCAGACAACGGACCGCAGTTCATGTCAGAAGAATTCCAGAAATTCATGAAGAAGAATGGGGTGAAACATTATACCTCTGCCTCATATCATCCGGCTACAAACGGGTTGGCCGAGAGATTTGTACAAACGTTCAAAAAAGCAATAAAGGCCATGAGCGAAGATCAGATTCCACTACAACACAAAGTGGATAAATTCCTACTGGCATATCGAAACGCCACTCATGCAGTGACAAGCCAAAGTCCTGCCATGATGTTCTATAACAGGAGGTTGCGGTCCAGGTTGGACTTGTTAAAACCAAATGTGCGGAGGGAAGCTGAAAACAAACAGTTCCAGCATATAAATAACAAGACCACTCGGAGTTTCGAAATAGGACAACCAGTGTTAGCCCGGGACTATAAAAACGAGAAATGGCAATCTGGAACAATTCGGGCCAGACAAGGACCCCTGATGTACACGGTAGATATTGGTGAAAATGTAATACGGCGTCATGCTGACCAACTGGTAGAATCGAGAACAAGGGTCGAACCCAGGGTTACGGCAGAGACAACCGTGGAAGAAGTTAGTGAACCTGAAGCATCTACCTCAGAAGTGAATGTACCTGATGATGATGTCCAATCCATAAGAGATCAACTAGATGAGTCACCCCAGCAACGAGAATCAGAGACCCCTGAAAGGCGTTATCCAACTCGAATCAGGAGGCCTCCTCAGAGACTGAATCTTTGAACTGTTTTGCATGAAGTTGTATATATATATATCTATATGTTATTATGTTATGTTAAATGGGGATATAACTGTTAAGCTAAAAAGGGAGGATTGTGGTGTATGTAACCTGTTCCACCTTAAGAGAACTACCTTCAGTTTCTCTTGGCTGCTGTATACTGTAATACCGGTGGTGACCACACCGGTATATAAACGTTGTGTAGGGATTTGCTGGGCAGTTCAGCCCTGACCTCCGAATAGTAAAGACCTGTTAAAAGTTATTCTTGTGGTCTGTGTCCAGTGATTTATAATAAGCAGAACTGGGACACACAGACTTAACAAGGATGACTTGCTTCCACACTAAAAATGAGTTCTCATGTGACTGATGAGTCCAATGCGGGACCTACAGTCTCTGTCACAGGTGGGGCAGACGGTGGTTGAAGTGGCGGGTGGGTGGGGTGCTTGGGTTGATGTGCGCTCCTTCCGCTGTTTGCGCTTGGCTTCCGCTTGCTCCCAGCGAAGAGACTCGAGGTTTTCAGCGCCTTCCTGGATGCTTCTCCACCACTTTGAGTGGTCTTGGGCCAGGGATTCCCAGGTGTCAGAGGGGATGTTGCACTTTTTCAAGGAGGGATTGAGTTAATGCACAAAATTTGTACAATGTAACCACCCTCCACGCACTGCATTTAACGAGAGAAATAATCCTGTCACACGCGAGAGAGTCTGCTGCCTTGTGATCAGAGATTCTGTTTGCTGCTCAGAGACTCTGGGCTGAATTTTTACCTGTGAGTGGGTTTGGGTGCGGGGGGTCCACGTAGTGAGTCGCCATCATGAACTTTCCATCAGCGCTCTCCCCACTGTGTGTTTAACTTAACTGAGTCACGCGGGTTTCCCGGCCAATTAACTGGAGCGGGTCTGATGACGTCATGGATGACTCGCCTTCAGCTTGCCTATTTAAAGGAGCCTTGCACACATCAGAGTTGAAGGTTGTTGTAGGAGGGTCTGAGGTGGTTGTGAGAGGTGCCTGTCGCTGTTACATTCAATACTTTGACTGTGAGGGTGCAATCATTTATAGCCAACAATACAGTCTCAGCGCCAAAAGGCTTCCCCCAGGTTTTCTGATTCCTCCCTGGAAATCCTTCTCCAGGGAATGAGAGCACGGAAGGAGGTCCTCTTCCCTGGTTAAGCAGGAGGAGGCCAGCCAATGAAACAAAGAGGGCATGGCTGGAGATTGCCCACGAAGTGAGCAGCAGGGGTGTTGTCAGCTGCTCCTGGATGCAGTGTAGGAAGAGATTTAATGACCTCATAAGGTCAGGAAAGTTGAGTGCAATGCCACATTCAACTACATTCTGATGTGTGTGTCACCCCAACCCCAGCACTCTGCCTTCCCAAGCCTACTCCTGCCCATCACACCTCACACCAACCTACCTTGCAGGTGCACCCATCCCTCACTGTCTCTGCACCTACTCACATCCCCATCTGGCTATCCACCACTGACTCTCACCTCATGCTAATGCAATCGTAGTTAGTAATGCCACAGAAGGAGGCCATTTGGCATTCTCACCCCACTCCCTCATAGTCACCCTCTACAGATGTAGCCCATCCATTCCCTACACTTATTCCATCACTCTCAATCAAAGTTCTCTTCTTTCCCTCCTTGCAGAAGAAGAGAGCCCAGAACAATAGGGAGAGACAGAGAACCGGAGGTGGCCCTCCAATTTACAGTGCACTGACACCAGCAGAGGAAGAGGCGCTGGAAATAAGCGGAGTGGCAGAGCTGCTGGCGGCAGGAGATGGAGAGAGGAGGACCTCCCAGCAACCTGGTGACAGAATTAAATATCATACAGTCACATGTCACACAACAGTCACTCATGGTGTCTGATATCAGCAGCCAGTGAAATGGCATCATGTGCATAATGGTAACGTTAAACATTCTTATCATAAGACTTCTAATTCATGACTTTACTCTCTCACAGGTCCATCAAGTGCAGCCCCACCTCCGCCCCCCCACAACCCCCACCCCACTATCCAGCCGGAGGAGGAAGATGACTCCTCAGAGGAAGCTGCAGCCTCTGAGGGTGCACCGGTGCCAGACCCCTGCGCACCCAGCACCAGCACAGACATGCACACCTCGGTGGGTCCAGCGAGACATAGAGTAGTGTTGTCACCTGGTGCCTCACACATCACAAGTGAGCAAGAGCAGATGGTGGAGACAGGGATAGCAGCGGAGGGCGCAGGACGCAGATGCTGAACCTCGGGGGCCGTCGACAAAGAGGTTGATCTTGGAGGAGCAGCAATAAATGCGCGAGGCTCTGGCAGCTTTTGTGGAGAGAATGGAGAAGCCCATCTCCCACATGAGCAGTGTAGTGTATGTAACCGTTCCACCTTTAAGAGAACTATTTTAAGGGTTGCACTACTTTATCTTGGCTGCGGTATACTGTAATACCGGTGGTGACCACACCGGTATATAAGTGCTGTGTAATGATTTATTGGGCAGTTCCGCCCTGACCTTCGACTAGTAAAGACCTGTTAAAAGTTACTCTTGTGGTCTGTGTAGTAATTCTCAATATAACACACAGACCTAACAGTGGCGACGAGTACAATCTTACCCTGCGGCAGAGATACATCCAAGGCAGTTTGACGGGCGTTGAGAGGAGGCATCCGCCCTCATCATCCAGCTGAGAAAAGACGCAGGTCTGAAGAACAAAGGAAGAATCCTGACACGAAGTCTTCCATCAGCAACAAGCAGTGATCATCCCTTCTATCACGGTGGTGGGTAAGCCGATCAGCGACGAGCAGCAAGTCGGCCACGTTGGCTGTGAAGTAGGGGAGGGAGAAACGGAGGATATAAGGGCGGAGAACTCGACCACGGCCGGGGAAAAGAGCCGGACAGAAGTCGGGGCCAGAGGCGCTGAGACTGGGGCAGCATAAGGCACGGGAGCCACGGTGAATGCAAACGCAGCCGGTGTAAAAGACCGGGCTGCAAGCGGGCTGGGAGATGCAACAGCGTCGAGAGAGAGCTCGACCACGACCGGTGAAAAAGGCCGGGCAGCTACCGAGGCCGCGAGGCGCAGCGACCGGGTCAGCGTAAGGCGTGGGAGAAAATAAAAAAAATTAAAAACCGCGGAGAACTCAGCCGCAGCCGGGGGGGAAAGGACCGGACTGCAAGAGGGGCTGGGAGGCACGATTTGAAAACCGCTGGGGAGGGCGAACGCAGCAATACGGCAATCGCCATTACAGCCAGCGGGGGAGAAAGGCAAACGTGGGAAGCCACCATTTTCGTAGGCGGGGGAAGAAGACAAGCGCGGGAAACCGCCATTTAAAAAAAAAGAAAAGAAAAGAAAAGAAAAATTTATTTTTGTTTCTCAAGAAGATTGCGAGGATGCCTAAGCGTGGTAACATCAACGATTTTGATCCCGATGTTGAAGATTGGGCCACGTATGTAGAACGCATAGAGATATATTGTAAGGCAAATAAAATATCAGATGAAGATAAAGCACTAACCTTACTAAACTCAATGGGTGCGAAGACATACGGGCTATTGAAGCATCTTCTATCACCAGCTAAACCGGCGGATCAGACTTTCGCTAAAATTGTTGCTGTCCTGAAAAATCATTTGAACCCCACACCGCTGATGTTAGCGGAACGATTTAAATTTTATGCGAGAACGCAACTGAAAGAGGAAAGCAACGCGGAGTATTTAATTGAACTGCGTAAGCTAGCGAAATACTGTCAATTTGGGGAAAGTCTGACAGAGGCACTGAGAGACAAATTCGCGTGTGGATTGTCGAAAGAAGGAACACAAAAGCGGCTGCTTGAAGAGAATGATCTTACACTTGATAAGGCTGTCACTATTGCAGCATCGCACGAAGCCGCAGCGAGAGGCACTGCGGAAATGCAGCTGAAGGCAGCGGTACTCAGCGTAGATCAAATGGCTTTGGGTACAACGAAATGTTATCATTGTGGAAAGACAACACACGATCAGAACCAATGCTGGTTTAAAAACCAGGAATGTAGAAAATGTGGCAAGCTTGGTCACATAGCTAAAGTATGCCGGTCAGGAAAGAAGACCAGCAACAATAAGTCACCGCAGGAAAAGTGCAGAAAGGTACATAAGGTGGCTGAGAAGAGTTCGGATGAACAGAATTCGGATTCAGACTCCAACAGCAAGTAACTGGGTAGTCTGAGAATTCACAATGTGAGTAAGGAAGCTGACCGACAAACTATCTGGGTCACACTGCAGATAGCAGGAGTCCAAGTGAAGGTGGAATTGGACACCGGATCGGCATTGACGGTCATGAATAAGCAAGATTACAAAAGGTTATTCACACATATTCCCCTACGGGATACGAAGATAGTATTGCAGACATACACGGGGCAAAAAGTATACCCCATCGGAAAGATAAAAGTCAAGGTGATACACAAGGGCAAAGAACACCAAGGAATGGACTTATATGTACTAACTGAGGGAGGTCCACCACTTCTGGGACGGGAGTGGATCAGGAAAATAAATATGGACTGGCACTCCCTAAAAGCAATGACGGTAGATTCCGGAAACAAAAATGTCAAACCTGAACGACTGTCCAGAATATTGGATGAGGCTAAAGAGGTGTTCCAACAGGGACTGGGAACACTAAGAGGAATTAAGGCAAAAATCAAGATTGCAGAACATGCAAACCCAAAATTTTTCAAAGCCAGGCCGGTACCTTATGCAATACGACCTGCTGTGGAAGCTGAGCTGGAAGGACTAGAACATTCAGGAGTACTGTCTAAGGTGGACTGGAGTGAGTGGGCCACGCCCATTGTTCCCGTCATGAAGCGTTCATCGAGTAACAAGCCAGGGGAACCGGGGAAGGTCCGCATCTGTGGAGACTTCAAGATCACAGTTAATCCGGTGCTTCACACGGTGCAATATCCGCTTCCGCGGGTTGAGGATATCTTTGCTTCATTGTCTGGCGGGAAACACTTCACCAAGATAGACCTGGCGCAAGCGTACTTACAGATGGAAGTTGAGGAAGAGTCGCGCCAGTATTTCACAATCAACACGCACAGAGGCTTGTATCGATATAATAGACTGGTTTTTGGAGTGGCTTCGGCTCCAGCAATTTGGCAGAGGGCCATGGAGCAGGTATTACAGGGAATTCCAAGCACTCAATGTTACTTGGACGATATCCTGATTACAGGAGATGACGATGAGGAACACCTTGCAAATTTGAAACTGGTGCTCACCAGGTTGAAGGAATATGGCCTTCGAGTTAATCGCCAAAAATGTGAGTTCTTTCAGAAACGGATCTCGTACTGTGGTCATGTCATTGACCAGGAGGGGCTGCACAAGTCACCTGACAAGATCGAAGCTGTTGTGAAGGCTCCCGCTCCAGGAAATTTATCCCAGTTGAGGTCGTTCCTAGGGTTGATTAACTATTACCATAAGTTTCTGCCAAATCTATCCACGGTGCTGCACCCGCTGAATGCTCTTTTGCAGAAAGAAGTACCATGGAAGTGGAGCGAGGACTGTAAGAAGGCCTTTCGCAAAAGCAAGGCATTGATCACCTCAGAGGAAGTGTTGGCTCACTTCAACCCAACGCTACCTATTCGTTTAGCTTGTGATGCTTCTCCTTATGGTATTGGAGCAGTACTCTCACACAAGTTGCCAAATGGCTCGGAAAGGCCAGTCGCATTTGCATCCAGATCATTGACCTCCGCTGAGCGCAACTATGCTCAGATAGATAGGGAGGCTCTCAGCCTTGTGTGGGGAGTAAAGAAGTTTAATCATTACCTGCAGGGCAAGAAGTTTACACTGCTGACAGACCACCAGCCGTTGGTATCCATATTCAACCCTAAAAAGGGCGTTTCCATTATGACAGCGCAAAGGCTACAGAGGTGGTCCCTTTTCCTAGGGGCACA
Source organism: Somniosus microcephalus (assembly GCF_052327205.1). Classification (NCBI taxonomy): domain Eukaryota; kingdom Metazoa; phylum Chordata; class Chondrichthyes; order Squaliformes; family Somniosidae; genus Somniosus; species Somniosus microcephalus. The sequence continues at coordinate 51,520,663 of NC_141009.1, forward strand.
CCAATATGACATAGAATACAAAGGATCAAAACAGCATGGGAATGCTGACGGTTTATCGCGCCTACCGTTGCCAACGGTAGAAGAGGCGCCTACAGTGGACCCAGTGGAGATGTTCCACTCAACCATAGTGGAATGTCTACCAGTAACAAATTCTACCATTGAAAAGGAAACGAGAAATGACCCGACTCTCTCACGAGTCTACGATTTAACGGTGAAGGGATGGCCAGCACATGGCGAACCACTGTTGCCAGCATTCTCGCAAAGAAGAGAACAGCTGTCAGTGTGCCGAGGAACCTTGATGTGTGGATCCAGAGTGGTGATTCCACCCAAACTCCAGAGTAAAGTGCTAAAGGAGCTTCACGAGGGGCATCTGGGTGGAGTGAAAATGAAGAACCTAGCCAGAGCGTTCGTGTGGTGGCCAGGTATCGATGGAGACATCGAAGAAATGACCAAGCGCTGTCTAGGATGCCAGAAGGTCCAAAACGCCCCACCACAAGCCCCTCTACATCCATGGGAGTGGCCCTCATCTCCATGGCAAAGGGTACATATCGACTTTGCTGGTCCATTTATGGACTCAATGTTCTTAATCGCGGTGGATGCACACTCCAAGTGGCCGGAGGTAATAAAGATGTCCTCCACCACGACGGAAAAAACCATCACAGTATTAAGGACCATATTTGCCAGGAATGGGCTGCCAGAACAGATCTGTTCTGATAATGGACCGCAATTTGTGTCCGAAGAATTCAAGAAGTTCTTAAAAAACAATGGGGTTAAGCACTACACGTCCGCCCCATACCATCCCGTCACCAATGGATTAGCTGAAAGGTTTGTCCAGACCTTCAAGAAGGCCATAAAGGCCATGGGTAATGGAGACATAAATCTACAACATAAGGTAGATAGCTTCTTGTTGGCGTACAGGAATGCAACACATGCGGTCACAAACCAAACTCCCGCCATGATGTTTTTCAATAGAAGACTAAGATGCCGGCTGGATTTGATCAAGCCAAACATCAGAAGGGACGTAGAGAACCGGCAATTTCAAGGCATGAATGAAAGGCCAACTAGGACCTTCCAGATAGGTCAACAAGTTTTGGCCCGGGACTACCGTACCGAGAAATGGCAGCCTGGAACTATTTGCACACGACTAGGACCGCTGATGTATACCGTGGACATTGGTGAAAGCATAATAAGGCACCATGCTGATCAGATCATAGAGTCATCCGAAAAGGGACAACCTACACCACAACTCTATACGCCTAATGATGAAGCAGAGATACCCATGGTATCTACCTCCGATCTGGTGATACTGGAACCAGATGAACCCGACACTGGCATTCAAGCCGAAGCGACCTTGCCAAAAGAACCTACTACACCACCGAAAACTACTACACCACCGAGGCGTTATCCGGACCGAGTCAGGAAGCCTCCAGAGAGACTGAATCTGTGAACTGTTTTTACATGAAGTTGTGTATATATGTTATGATGTTATGTTTAATGGGGAATATATACGGTTAAGCTAAAAAGGGAGGATTGTAGTGTATGTAACCGTTCCACCTTTAAGAGAGCTATTTTAAGGGTTGCACTACTTTATCTTGGCTGCGGTATACTGTAATACCGGTGGTGACCACACCGGTATATAAGTGCTGTGTAATGATTTATTGGGCAGTTCTGCCCTGACCTTCGACTAGTAAAGACCTGTTAAAAGTTACTCTTGTGGTCTGTGTAGTAATTCTCAATATAACACACAGACTTAACAAGCAGCACCATGTTGCAGTTGATGGCGATGGTGTGCTGTTCCATGGAAAGGATGGCCACCTTCATGGAGCAGCTAGTGTGCCAGTCAAAGGAGGCCATGCTCGCTGTGAACAACAGCTTGTAGACTCTGATTGCAGTCATCTCTAGGAGGGATACTAACGTAGACTTGGACATTCATCGCCCCACTGCTGTACAACAAGTTGCTCTCCAGCTCCTTGCTAGCAGGGAAGTGCAGGTGACCTCTGAGAGGTATGATGGTGAGGGGGACATGGAAGTGGGGGCTCTTCTCAAATTGCTCCCACTTCTCCCCCGTTAGCAACCCCCCCCCTCCGCCCCCTCAGTCAGAGCCCCAGATGTGGCTCAGATCACGATGGCCGAGTCTGCCCCTGCACAGTCACAGCAGGAGCAGACTTTGGCGGGGCCATCAGAGGCTCCAAAACCCAGAGGACATCCACCAAAAGTGTCTAAGCAGTAAGAGCAGGGAAGTGAGCAGCCTGCCTCTACCTCTGCTGAAGCCACAGTGGGTGCACCTCGTAGAAGCACAGGAAAAGACAAAAAGACACAAACCAAGATGCACATGGTTGTATGAAAAACTGTTAGTGTTAAGTTTCAGTTCTATTTATGACCCACATAAATTTATTTATTTGCACTACTTTCCCGTCTCATCCATTTTTGCCTGCTACCTGGGAAGTAGCCTTGTCAGTTGGAGTGAATCGTGAGACATTGCTTAACCTCGAGCAATGGGTGTGTGTGTGGCAGGAATGGTTTGGTCATTTTAGGACTGCTTTGTGGTGTTGGTGCTGTGGGGGAGTGGAAGTCGATACAGCATCTGGGAGCCAGATAGTGCAACTTAACACAATCGTGCAATCCCGGGCCTCCCAGGCAGCCATGTGCACTGCTGCTGGTCCACCTCAGGTTCCTCCTCCTCCTCCTCATCCTCATGTTCCACCTGTTCCTCTTCCTCCTCCTCCTCCAAAGAGGCTCTGCGTTCTGTGCCTTGCTCCTCCTGCAGCTCCCATCCTCACTGCTGCACTATGTTGTGCAGCGCGCAGCATACGATGATGATTCTGGAGACCCTGGCTGGTGCATACTGAAAGGCTCCTCCAGATCTGTCAAGGCATCTGAAGCATATCTTCAGCATGCTGATTGCTTGTTCTATTACACATCTGGTCGTCATGTGGCTTTCATTATAGCGCGCCTCGGTCTCAGTGCTTGGCCTCCTCAAGGGTGTCATCAGCCACACCATCAGTGGATAGCCCTGGTCTCCAAGCAGCCAGCCAGTAAGTCTGTTCAGAGGTGGGAAGAGCTGAGGGAGGGTGGACTGGCGCAGGACGAAAGGGTCATGAAAGCTCCCTGGGAATCTGGCACACACATGCATGATTATCTTTTTGTGGTTGCAGATGAGCTGCAGATTGAGGGAGTGGAAGCCCTACTGGTTCCCAAACACTCTTGGCTGATGTGGGGGTACCTTGATAACCACATGTGTGCAGTTGATGATGCCCTGCACCCGTGGGATGCCAGCCAGAGGGGCAAAGCCGAGCGCCCACTCAGTCACACCAGCGAAGCCCACATCCCAAATACAAATAAAAAAAATGTTACAAATGTATGCCATGACCTGGCGCGATAGCCTGAGCCTCCTGAAGCTCTGCTGTTCAGTCATGTCCAGGAACGGAGTACGGTAGCATATTGGTTATGTTACTGGACTTGTAATACAGAGGCCTTGACTGATGATCCAGAGACACAAGTTCTAAATCTCACCATGGCAGCTGGGAAATTTAAATTCAGTAAATTATATGAATCTGGAATAAAAAGCGAGTGTTAGTAATGGTGACCATGAAATTACCGGATTGTTGTAAAACCCCATGTGTCCTTTAAGGAAGGAACTCTGCCAGGCCTTACCTGGTTTGGCCTATATGTGACTCCAGGCCCACAGGTTGACTCTTACCTGCCCTCTGAAATGGCCACTCAGTTGTAAGAAACCACTACTGCAGCAGTTCAAGAAGGCGGCTCACCACCACCTACTCAAGGACAATTAGGGATGGGCAATAAATGCTGGCCTTGCCAGCGATACCCACATCCCATGAGGGAAGAAAAAAAAGCTCATCCTCTGCCTGTATATCCTGTGTTGCGGGTATCGCCTCTGGTGAGGTGCACCCCTGTGCTGATCCCCTCTCTCCTGTGGAGCATCAGGTCAGCGTGAAGAAGGCTGCTGCTTGTGTTGTTGGTGCTGGGGTTCATCTTGGTCCGAATCTGAAGTTCAAGGTGAAACATCATAAGCGGCACCCGTGCTGATCTGATAGATGGCAGGTAAAGTGGAGATCAGAGGCACAATCCTCCAATGTACTGAAAGTGATTAGCAATGTGGTGAGAGTGGCTTCCGAGGTTGCAGAAATCACCTGCAAACACCTGAAAGCAAAATCTCTGCACAAAATGGTGTCAGCCAGAGCCTTTCCATTAGGCAGGGCAGCAGGTGTAAGGTGGGAGTATTTATGTGCTTTTTCCAGCTGTCACTTAATTAAATCGCACAATGGCTGCTGAGCTCTCACCTTGCCTTCACAGGCGAGGTTCAGGAAGTTCATGAATTCTGTGCACAAGCAGTAAAATCTGAAACCTCAGGTTAAAAAGCCTCTTAAGGGTCTGTCAACAAGTTGTTAAATACTTCAATGTCCATCTCACCCGAGCGGGTCCGTGGCGCGCTGGGAAATGCACCTGAGTTAAAGGCGGAAGTCAGCAGGATGATGGTGGGTGCCCGAAGCGCTGTCAATTTCAACGTTATTAACTGCCGACCTGCTCGTGAACCCGCTCTCTCTTCAATGTAAAAATTCCGGCCTCTGTGTGCTTTAGTTCATGAGTTTGCTGCAGAGACTCTGTTTGCTGGGTAAATAGATTCTGCTTGCTGTAGTTTAAGAGTAAATTAAAATCACAAATCCCCCCCACCCCCAATCATTACCTGACACACTGGTGTCAATATTCACTTTGAATATCTATACATGCCCTCTTCAAAAGAAAATAGTCTTTTAAATAAGAACATTTCATCAACAATAGTACATCAAAATATATACCAACTATCAAGATAACAGTTCCAGTATAAACCGTTCATAAAATTTCACCGATAAATAATGTTTTCACGTGAGTCTACCAACCCTTGTTGTTACAACAACAACAAGCACTTACATTGATATGGCACCTTTAACATAGTAAAACTTCCCAAGTTGCTTCACAGGAGCGATTATCAAACAAAATTTGACACCCGAGCCTCATAGGAAGATATTCGGACAGGTGAGCAAAAGCTTGATCAAAGAGGTAGGTTTTAAGGAGCTTCTTAAAGGAGGAGAGAGAGGTGGAGAGGTGGAGAGGTTTAGGCAGGGAATTCTTGAGCATAGGAACTAGGCAGCTGAAGGCACGGCCGCCAATGGTGGAGCGATTAAAATAAAGGATGTGCAAGAGGGCAGAATTGGAGGAGCGCAGTGAGCGCGGAGGGTTGTCGGGCTGGAGGAGGTTACAAGGATAGAAGGGGCGAGGACATGGAGGGATTTGTAAACAAGGATGAGAATTTTAAAATTGAGGTTTTACCAGACCAGGAGCCAATATATATCAATGGGCACAGGGGTGATGGGTAAACGTGTGAAGGAATAAGCCATATAATCTATTTAGAAAAATACACTATCTTATGAAAGAATTCTGGACTTATTGAAACAGGACAAGTTGTTGACCCTGAATAAATAACCTTATTGAAACAGAAGGTGCATGGCTCCGAGCGGCTGAATTTTTGGAACAAAAACAATGGTCCACCCTGGATAAGGTGTTTTATTTTAAACTTTCTAAAGATGGCACATAAGATAAGGAACATCTACCCTCGTAAAATGACATAAAATAAGGGATACCTGCCCTTCATACCGTTTTATATGGTGAACCCAGAACACCTGGAGATGAGACAAGATTCTGCAATATTACAAGTTGATGCAGCAGTAAAGAATTGCAGAGGTTAGCAAAAAGATGAATAGGGATAATGAACTTGCATCAGCAGAAACTTTAAAGGAAATACAACTGAAAAAGGGTATAAATATTGAAGTCTCAAAAGAGATAGCAGACTCGCTTTAATCGGGCAAAGCGATTCTTGACTACAAAGGCAGCTCTGTGGTCTTCCACTCTTTGTACCTTGGGGATCAAAGGTATTTGATATTGATGGATATCCTGTATAGAAAACTTTAAGAACTGCAATACTGTAGTGAAGTTAAGATTTAAAAGTAAGATTCTCTGTTTATAATAAGATTGTGGCAAAGCCACCAAGAGACTCTTGCAGTAATGTATATAATTGCCTTTAACAGGGGCTTGTTACCTTTAAGTGTTTGCTCTGTATAAACAGCGCGGGTTCGGTAAAATGGCGATCCAGCACGATGACGTCATCACGCAGGTCACGTGACGTTCCCAACGGCGGGAAACGTGATGACATCATGATGTCAGAGGGGAGAGGCGTTCCCCCTCTGTCCTCGTGGAACCTGTTGGTGTACAGACCTGTATAGAGTTTCTCCTGCATTTTTGTTTGTAACTATTACTAGTGCATTAAACCACATTTGGTTAACTGCTAGTTTCAGTCTCAGTACTTTCGTTAGGAGTTCAAGCATTTGGTGACCCCGAATCATCGCGGACATTCTTCGTGGCGGAAACGGAACGCAGGGCCATGATGGAAGCCAACGCAGTGGCTTTGAAGCTCCCCCAATTTTGGGAACAACAGGCGGCCTCCTGGTTCGTATAAGCGGAGGCGCAGTTCGAGCTCCGCAACGTCGTGCAGGATCAGACCCGTTATCTTTACGTGGTCTCCGCACTCGACAGCTCGACGGTGTCGAGGATCATCAGCCTACTGGAGAACCCCCTGGCCACCGACAAGTATGTCACCATTAAGGCATGGCTAATGCAGGTATTTCGCCTTACGAAGGCAGAGCGCGCATGCCGCCTACTCACGCTGCCTGGGTTAGGAGACTCCAAACCTTCGGAGTTGATGAGCCAGATGCTCACACTCCTGGGGTCTGAACCGCAATGTTTCCTGTTCCGCGAACTGTTCCTCAGTCAACTGCCCGAACAGGTGCAGACGGCCCTCGCCAGATCGGACGCCAGGGATTGCATAGCGCTCGCCGAAGAGGCGGATAAAATATACGCGGTCCGACAACAATACTGCGCCGTCGCGAGACGCCCCGCCCCAAAGGGCCCTGCCTCGACGCCTCCAACAACCGGTTTCTGTTATTACCACGCTCGGTTTGGCGTGAAGGCCAGAAGCTGCCGTCCGCCTTGCAGTTTTGTGCCCAAACCACCGAACAAGCAACTGCGCATCAAGAACACCGACTCCGGGGCATGCCCCGCAGCCACGATGGCGATCGGCGATTCCGGGAAACTACTTTATTTAACCGACTCCATCTCGGCCCGTCGTTTTTTGTGCGACACAGGGGTGTAGTGCAGCATCCTTCCCGTGTCAGTCCTCGACCTTCGGTCCGGCAGGCGTGGTTCTCCCCTCCAAGCTGCCAACGGGGGTGCGATTCATACTTGCGGGACACGGCGGGTCCAGGTCTGCTTCAGTTGCCAATGCTTTATATGGGACTTCGTCACCGCCAAAATTTCACAGGCACTCCTAGGCGCCGACTTTTTATGCACCAACGGCCTGTTGGTAGATTTTAAAAATCGTCGGCTCGTTCACGCCGCCACATTCGACTGTATTCCCTGTGTGCGTGGCACAGTCGCACCGCACTCGGTCTCCTGCGCTCGGCCACCCCCCGACATTTTCTCCCGCCTCCTCGGGGACTTTCCAGAGCTGACTAAGCCCACCTTCTCGGCTTTGACTGCCAAACATAGGGTGGAGCACCATATAACGACGACCGGCTCTCCCGTCTATGCCAGGGCACGGCGGCTAGAGCCCAGCAAGCTCGCGGCTGCTAAGGCGGAGTTCGCCGCCATGGAAAAGTTGGGGATTATTCGCCGGTCGAATAGTCCCTGGTCCTCACCTCTCCACATCGTCCCTAAGCCCGGGGGTGGATGGCGGCCCTGCGGCGACTACCACCACCTCAATGATGTCACGACCCCCGACCGGTACCCCATACCGCACATACAGGATTTCTCCGCACATTTGGCGGGGAATTCGATCTTCTCCAAGGTCGACCTCGTCCGTGGGTACCATCAGGTACCGGTGCATCCCCAGGATGTCCAAAAGACAGCGGTCATCACCCGTTTTGGCCTGTTTGAGTTCCTCCGCATGCCTTTCGGACTTAAAAACGCGGCGCAGGCATTCCAACGCCTAATAGATTCGGTGCTGCGGGATCTCTATCTGGATGACATACTGATTGCCAGCGCCGCAAAGGAGGACCATCTCAAGCATCTGCGCATTCTCTTTCGTCACCTTCAGCAGCACGGCCTCATTGTCAACCCAGCCAAATGCCAGTTCGGCCTGCAGCAAATCGACTTCTTAGGCCACGGCATCACTTCAGAGGGGGCAATGCCGCTTCGGGCTAAGGTGGAGATGATCACCGCATTCCCGAGGCCGCAGTCCGTGAAGGCACTCCAGGAGTTCCTGGGTATGGTAAATTTTTACCATCGTTTTGTTCCCAGGGCTGCACAGCTCATGCGGCCGCTATACGAGGCCCTCAGAGGGAAGCCGGGAAAGGAGCCCGTAGTTTGGACGCCGGAAATGGACTGCGCTTTCGGGGACACGAAGGCCGCCCCCGCGAATGCGACAATGTTGGCACACCCCCTGCCAGGAGCCACCATCGCTCTTATGACTGACGCGTCAGGCTATGCCATAGGGGCCGTCCAAGAGCAAAGGGTCGACGGCACGTGGCAACCACTGGCATTTTTTAGCCGCCAGTTGCGATGGCACGAACGCCAGTAAAGTACCTTTGACAGGGAGCTGTTGGTGTTGGTTTTGGCCATTCGCCATTTTCGTTTTCTGCTCGAAGGGCGCCACTTCACTGTGTTTGTCGACCACAAACCGCTGACATTCGCGATGGCCAAGACTGCCGAACCGTGGTCGGCTCGACAGCAGCGGCAGCTTACATTTATTTCTGAATTTACCACCGACATCCGGCACGTGGCCGGCAAGGACAACGTGGTAGCGGATTGCCTTTCCCGTGCCACCGTCCAAGCCGTGCAGTTGGGGATCGATTATGCGAGAATGGCAGCCGACCAAGCTGCCGACCCGGACACTCAAGCCTTTCATTCTGACTCCGATAGCCTTCAGCCGAAGGATGTGCCGTTCCATTCGGCAGGCACCACTTTACTCTGTGACGTCTCCTTGGGAGACCCCCGTCCGATTGTTCCATCTACCTGGCATCGGAAAGTTTTCGACGCCATACACGGACTTTCGCATCCTGGTGTGAGGGCATCGCAGAAGTTGCTAGCATCCATATTCGTCTGGAGAGGGATGCGCAAGGACATCCGCGACTGGGCGAACACATGTGTGGTTTGTCAATGAGCCAAAGTACAATGACATGTCAGGGCCCCCTTGGCCACCTTCGAGGTACCGGAACGTCGGTTCGACCACGTCCACGTCGACCTTATGGGGCCACTTCCGCCGTCGCGGGGTTTCACACACCTTCTGACGATGGTAGATCGCACCACGAGATGGCCAGAGGTGGTTCCCCTGATGTCTACCACCTCTGCAGATGTCGCTCGAGCCTTTATCTCATCATGGGTAGCACACTTTGGGGTTCCGATGGATATTTCGTCCGACCGCGGTCCACAATTCTCATCTGAGCTTTGGAACGCGGTGGCCTCAGCCTTCGGCACCAAACTCCATCGCACCACGGCCTACCACCCGCAGGCGAATGGGCTGTGTGAGCGTTTTCATCATTCATTGAAGGCGTCGCTCAGGGCCAGCCTCCTGGACACGGCATAGGTCGATAAACTGCCTTGGGTTATGCTGGGGTTGCGCACGGCGCCAAAGGAGGACCTGCAGGCTTCGGCCGTGGAAATGGTTTACGGCCAGCCGCTCCGGGTACCAGGCGAATTCCTGTCGTCCCCTATACAGCCGTGGTCTGCAGCCACTCAGCGGGAAGCCCACCGGGAAGCGGCCCAGTGCTTCCGGCCAGTTCCGACGTCACAACATGGTTTTCCTGCCTCCCACATTCCAGTGGAGTTGATGAAGGCCAAATTTGTGTTCGTTCGTCAAGACGCCCATCGCAGCCCGCTCCAGCCTCCATATACGGGTCATTTCCGGGTTTTACAGACAGGGGCTAAGACTTTTTTGGTCGACCTCGGGGGCAGGCCAGACCACATCTCCATCGATCACCTCAAGCCCGCGCACTTGGATCTTGAACAGCCAGTCGAGCCCGCTCAGCCACCGCGTAGGGGTCGACCGCCAGCTGCTGCCGCACCTGAACAGGCTGCTATCCCCTCCAGCTCACCAGCTGCTCAGCGTTTTACTCTCCAGGAATTTAGGAGTCGTTCAAACAAGCTTGTCCGACGTCCTCTGCGATTGACTTTCCTTATTAAAGGCAATTCTGGGGGGGCGTATGTGGCAAAGCCACCAAGAGACTCTTGCAGTAATGTATATAATTGCCTTTAACAGGGGCTTGTTACCTTTAAGTGTTTGCTCTGTATAAACAGCGCGGGTTCGGCAAAATGGAGATCCAGTGCGATGACATCATCATGCAGGTCACGTGACGTTCCCAATGGCGGGAAACGTGATGATGTCATGACGTCAGAGGGGAGAGGCGTTCCCCCTCTGTCCTCGTGGAACCTGTTGGTGTACAGACCTGTATAGAGTTTCTCCTGCGTTTTTGTTTGTAACTTTTACTAGTGCATTAAACCACATTTGGTTAACTGTTAGTTTCAGTCTCAGTACTTTCATTAGGAGTTCAAGCACTCCTACAAGATCATATTTTTTTCTCTTTTTAGAACTGTTAACGTTGCGATTGACTGATTCACCAACTGTAAATTGCATGTCGGTTCTTTTAATAAATCTGTAAATATTTTTAGAATTGTCTCACATAAGCCTTCTGCATTAATAACTCGCGAACTCAATCTCTGTACACACTTTGGCGGAGAGGTACATATCTGAGGGGAGTTTCCGGACCCTCATAATATCCGGGATGTTACAGTCTAGCTAAACTCTTATTAAAAGCGCTATCTGGAGAATGGTAACATTCCCGGGTTGTTCCTTTCCTTTAAGGAGAGATAGCCCGGACCTTTAGACCCAGTTAAGCGTCTTTAGGGTTCGGCTACCTCAAACTTTAGTTGAAAGTGAACCTCTGAGAAATACGCCTGATTCGGGATAGCCCCAAAGGGGCTAGGACTAGTAAATAACCTTTCAAATGGGACTTGGTGCGAGTTAGGATACGGACAGCAGAGTTTTTGACTGAGCTCAAGTTTATGGCGGGTGGTTTGTTATTCATGGTGGTGATGAAAGCCTTTGCCATCAGAGGCTGTGCTAGTTCACCATTTAGTTGATTATCTGTTGCACTCTGTTGCTGTGGCTGTGGTTTGTTCACTGTGGGCTGTCTGGGTAGCTCCATGTGTAACTGGGCGCTGAGGTCTCTCAACGGTTCTGTTTTCTGTTAATACCAGATCAGAGGAACAGTCAGGGAGCTAGCTGTGCTTGACTATGGAGAGAAGTTACAGTGGTAGTGATATACCGGGCAGTTTACGCTAGGTTGTGTTAGTTTTTTCAGCGTAATTCACCCGAAATCGACCAAAGCACTGCAAAAGTTCATGGAATTTCAAGTGCAAATTTAATCCAGCACAAATCGAGTTTCTGTGATCTTTTGTACTAGTTTAAAAAACATTGCCTGAGAAGCCGGCCCCGCCCACAAAGCTGGCCACACCCCCAGATTGAATTAATCACCATTGCGAATTTCCGCTAATTGCGGCCGTTTGCGGGCCTTCGAAGAAATTGAGCTTTTTTTAAAGGAATATTAAGGACATTAAGGGCACTAATAGGCACGTTTTAATCGCTTTTAAATACTTATTTTTAATTTACTAAGAAACTGTCTACTGTACACCAATGTAATTAGGACAAAGGGAGTGTGGGATGCACTAAAGGCCGGAGTTGGAGGTATGCGGAGTGCTCGGAGGGTTGTAGGGCTGGTTATGGAGATTACAGAGAGGGAGTTGACCACGAGGACCAGAATTTTTTATTAAAACTTGCAAGTGTTGGAAACGTGAATTGAAAATGATGGACGTGCACAAGACTTCAGTCAGCACCTGTAAAGAGATTGCTTCCGATACAAGAACTTCCTCATCAGTTGAACAGTTTGAAAGACTCAAAAAAGCCTCAATACAACAGGCACAATGAAAAGAAAGACTTGCATTTATATAGTGCCTTTCACGACCACCGGACGTCTCAAAGCGCTTTGCAGCCAATGACTTTTTGAAGTGCAGTCACTGCTGTAATGTGGGAACCGCGGCAGCCACTTTGCGCACAGCAAGGTCCAACAAACAGCAATGTGATAATGATCAGATAATCTGTTTTTGTTACGCTGGTTGAGGGATAAATAGTGGCCCCAGGACACCGGGGATTTCTCCTCTGCTCTTCTTCAAAATCTTTTACGTTCACCTGAGAGAGCAGACGGGGCCTCAATTTAACGTCTCATCCAAAAGACGGCACCTCCGACAGTGCAGCGCTCCACTGGAGTGTCGAACCTAGCTTCATGTGCTCAAGTCCCATGGAGTGGGGACTTGAAACCGCAACTTTCAGAGGCGAGTGTGCTACCCACTGAGCCACAGCTGACACTGATTAGATTTGAACACACAAAGGTGGTAATGTATGTACCTTGAAGGGGGAGAACTACTTTTTACAGCTCCTGTATCCTGTAGTACCGGCAGTGAACACACCTGTATATAAACCCTGAGTAGTGATCTGTACAGTCAGTTGCAGTTGGAACCCTCATTCAGTAAACACCTGTTTGATCGTTCCCTGCAGTCTATTGTCTGATTATTGAAGGACACAACATTAAGATACACGGATCTAACATTGGCGACGGCGCAGATTCGAACCTACCTGCAACTCTGCATCACCTCCCAGGGATTCGCTCCTGGAGAACAGTGGAAGGAGGTCGAGTCCAGCAGCACGGGCGTCGACCACGGGCAACCGCCCAGTCATCAAGCGGACATTTGAGCATCGCAGGGGAGGTTGTCGAGAGCCAGGCTTGGCTTTACATTCACGGAGGTCCAGCGAAACGGGCTGGCAACAGGTACTGCGCAGACCCTTCCCGGACAGCGGCGGCTAGAGCCGACCGAGCGGCACAGAAAAAGGCCGAGCAGCGTCGACGGGGGAGAGAGAGAGGGCAGAGCGCACAGTGCGCAGCCAGTGTTCAGGACCGAGTGACGTCAACGGGGGAGAGAGGCGAGAGAGAGCAGAGCGCAGCCGGTGTTCAAGGGCCGAGCAGTGTCAACGGGGGAGAGAGGCAAGAGAGAGCAGAGCGCAGCCGGTGTTCAAGGGCCGAGCAGCGTCAACGGGGGAGAGAGGCGTGCAGGAAAACGCGAGGCGCTGCCATTGCCACGAGGACCGCAGAGAGCGGCATTGGCAGCAGCACAGGAGCAGCGCACGAAACCCACAGGGCATCGCCATTTGCCACGAGGACCACCGAGAGCGGCGTTGGCAGCAGCACGGGAGACGCCATTTTAAGCCGCAGCGGGGAAGAAAGGAAAGCGCGGGAGACGCCATTTTAAGCCAGTCTAACCACACCCAAAAATGCCGAAGAGTGGTAGTATCACAGTGATAGTAGATTGGCGGTTAGGATCAGATCAGCCATGATCTTATTGAATGGCAGAGCAGGCTCAAGGGGCCGATTGGCCGACTCCTGCTCCTATTTCTTATGTTCTTACGTTCTTATGTTCTTATGTTCACAGCGTTCGACAATGAAGTCGAAGATTGGACGACATATGTCGAACGCATAGAAGTATACTGCAAGGCGAATGAAGTGCCAGATGACAAGAAAGCGCTGGTATTGTTGAATTCAAAAACGTATGGCTTACTACGAAACCTAGTAACCCCAGAGAAGCCAGTAGAAAAGGATTTTGAAAACATAGTGTCAATCCTACAGGACCACTTAAACACAACACCGCTGCTGACAGCAGAAAGATTTAAGTTTCACAAAAGGAACCAGCATAAAGATGAAAGTAATGCTAAGTATTTAATGGAACTGTGCAAGCTATCGAAACACTGCCAGTTTGGAACGGGACCAGCAGATACTTTAAGGGACAAGTTTGTGTGTGGGCTTCAAAGTGAAGGAACCCAGAAACGGCTTCTATCAGAAAAGGATCTTACGCTGGACAAGGCTTTCAGCATTGCAGTATCACACGAAGCAGCCGCAAGGGGCGCTGCAGAGATACAACAGAGACCGCAAGAATATGGCACAAATGAAATGTCATATGGAACAGTGAAGTGCTATCGCTGCGGCAGAACAACACACGACCATAATGAATGCTGGTTCAAGGACAAAGTGTGCAGACAGTGTGGAAAAGTAGGACACATAGCAAGAGTCTGCAGGTCGGGATAGAAAACCAGCAGCAAGAAATCTCCACAGGAGAAGTACAAGAAGGTACATAAGGTGACAGAGAGTAGTTCAGATGAACAGAAGAGTGATACATACTCCGGAAGCATGGAGCTGGATTGTCTGAAACTACATAATGTGATCAAAACGGAGGATCACCAAACTATCTGGGTCACGCTCAAGATAGCAGGATTCCAAGTGAAAATGGAATTGGACACAGGATCAGCCCTAACAGCCATAAACCGAAGGGACAAGTGGCTATTCTCACATATACCCTTGAGAGATACAAAGATTGTCTTGAAGACGTACACGGGGCAAAAAGCCTACCCCAAAGGAAAAATAAGGGTGAACGTTATATATAACAGCAAGGAAACACCAAAAATGGACCTATATGTATTGCCAGATGGAGGACCACCACTACTAGGACGTGAATGGATCCGGATGATACAACTAGATTGGCATTCCATACAAGCACTGACTGTAGATGCCAAAAAGGATGACGACGTCACACCTGGACGACTGTCAAAAATGCTAACTGACGCACAAGAAGTGTTCCAGCAGGGACTCGGAACACTAAAAGGCATAACAGCGATGATCAAAATAGAGGAAAATGCAAGCCCAAAGTTTTTTAAGGCCAGACCGTTACCTTATGTGATCCGCCTAGCCGTCGAGGCAGAGCTGGAAGGTTTGGAACATTCAGGACTACTGTCCAAAGTGGACTGGAGCGAGTGGGCTACACCCATCGTTCCTGTAATGAACAGGTCGTTGAGTAATACGCCTGGGGAACCAAAGAAAGTTCGCATCTGTGGGGACTTTAAGGTGACAGTGAACCCAGTCCTTCACACTGTACAATATCCGCTTCCGCGGATTGAAGATATTTTCACCTCGCTATCTGGAGGGAAACGCTTCACTAAGATTGATCTGGCCCAGGCGTACCTGCAAATGGAGGTAGAAGAAGCCTCGAAACAGTACCTCACGATCAACACTCATAAAGGTCTCTACCAATACAACCGGCTGGTGTTCGGGGTAGCATCAGCTCCGGCTATTTGGCAAAGGGCACTGGAACAAGTCCTGCAAGGGATTCCAGGGACCCAGTGTTATTTGGACGACATCCTGGTCACGGGCGAAAATGACAGTGATCACCTCGTCAACCTGGAGCAGGTGCTCACTAGATTGAAGGAATATGGGCTCCGAGCTAATCGCCACAAATGCGAGTTTTTCCAGAAGCAGATCTCGTATTGTGGCCACGTTATTGATAAAGAGGGGTTACATAAGTCCCCTGAAAAGATTGAGGCAGTAGTCAAGGCTCCAGCATCGGAAAATGTGCCGCAACTGAGGTGGTTCCTTGGGCTGGTGAACTACTACCATAAGTTCTTGCCGAATTTGTCTACCGTACTACACCCACTGAACACCCTACTGCAAACGGGGGTACCATGGAAGTGGAGTGATGAATGTAAACGAGCTTTCCAGAAGAGCAAAGCATTGATCACATCAAAAGAGGTGTTGGCTCATTTCAACCCAGCACTACCAATTCGGTTGGCGTGTGATGCATCACCCTATGACATTGGAGCGGTGCTGTTGCACAAATTCCCGGACGGCTCGGAGAGGCCAGTAGCCTTTGCGTCTCGGTCACTAACCTCAGCCGAGCGTAACTACGCCCAGATTGACAGGGAGGCCCTCAGCCTAGTGTGGGGAGTGAAAAATTTCAATCACTATCTGCACGGGCAGAAGTTCACCTTGTTGACTGACCACCAACCACTTGTCTCCATCTTTAATCCAAAGAAGGGCGTTCTGGTGATGACTGCGCAATGGCTACAAAGATGGTCCCTTTTTCTAGGGGTGCACCAATATGAAATCGAATATAAGGGCACGAAACAGCATGGAAACGCTGATGGGCTATCACGCCTGCCACTGCCTACTGCGGAGGAAGCACCAGCAGTGGATCCTGTCGAAATATTTCATTCGTCTATAATTGAATGCTTGCCAGTATCTAATGCTGGTATAGAGAAGGAGACCGGAAATGACCCGACGCTGTCTCGGGTATATGATTTAACAGTGAAGGGATGGCCAGCACATGGCGACTCTCTGTTGCCAGCATTCTCATCCAGAAGAGAACAGCTGTCAGTATGCCAGGGGACCTTGATGTGTGGATCCCGAGTGGTAATTCCACCCAAGTTATGGGAGAGAGTGCTCAATGAGCTTCATGAAGTTCATCTGGGAGGGGTGAAAATGAAAAGCCTTGCTAGGGCTTATGTGTGGTGGCGGGGATCGATCAGCAAATCGAGGACCTGACAAAGAGCTGCTCAGGATGCCAGAAGGTCCAAAATGCACCACCTCATGCCCCTCTACACCCATGGGACTGGC
The DNA here is from genome assembly GCF_052327205.1 of Somniosus microcephalus. Lineage (NCBI taxonomy): Eukaryota > Metazoa > Chordata > Chondrichthyes > Squaliformes > Somniosidae > Somniosus > Somniosus microcephalus. Next base: position 51,537,258 of record NC_141009.1, read on the forward strand.
CCTCATCTCCATGGCAACGGGTGCAGATTGATTTTGCTGGTCCATTCATGGACTCAATGTTTTTAATAGCCGTGGATGCGCACTCGAAATGGCCTGAGGTCATCAAAATGTCCTCCACCACCACGGAGAAAACTATTGCAGTCCTACGGACCATTTTTGCCAGGAACGGCTTGCCAGAGCAGATTTGCTCTGATAACGGACCACAGTTTATGTCCGAAGAGTTTCGAAGATTTATGAAAAGGAATGGGGTAAGGCATTACACATCCGCCCCGTATCATCCAGCCACAAATGGATTGGCTGAGAGGTTCGTACAAACCTTTAAAAAAGCAGTAAAGGCCATGTGCGATGACGACATTCCACTGCAGCATAAGGTGGACAATTTCCTGTTAGCCTACAGAAATGCGACACATGCAGTCACCAACCAGGCCCCGGCCATGATGTTCTTTAACCGAAGGTTGAGATCTCGTCTGGATTTGCTCAGACCAAATGTACGAAGAGATGTTGAGAATAAGCAATTCCAGCACATCAATGAGAAGCCGACAAGGAGCTTCAATGTAGGGCAACCAGTCTTGGCCCGCGACTACCGAACAGAGAAATGGCAACCAGGAACGATATACACACGGCAGGGGCCACTAATGTACACAGTGGATGTTGGGGAGAACATTGTGAGACGCCATGCTGACCAGATCCTAGAGTCACAGGAATGAGTCAACCCCATGTCTCGGCCATACGTGTCTGGTGAGGAACCCGATGTACAGGTCGCATCTACCTCAGAAACAATAGCATTGGAAGCTGATGAATCAACTGATGACAGGTTGTTAGAATCGCCTCCGCATCAAGAGCGAGACACTCGGGAAAGGCGTTACCCAGAAAGAATCAGGAAGCCTCCCCAAAGACTGAATTTATAAATAGACTATTTTCAGTTAATGTTGCATGTTAAAAGTGTTAATTGTAATTAGTTTGATATTTAATTGTTAAATGAGTGTTATGGTACTGTTAATCTAAAAGGGGAGGAATTGTAATGTATGTACCTTTAAGGGGGAGAACTACATTTTTACAGCTCCTGTATCCTGTAGTACCGGCAGTGACCACACCTGTACATAAACCCTGAGTAGTGATCTGTACAGTCAGTTGCAGTTTGAACCCTCATTCAGTAAACACCTGTTGATCGTTCCCTGCAGTCTGTTGTCTGATTATTGAAGGACACAACATTAAGATACCCGGATCTAACAAAGGTCTTCTTGAGCCAGGACCAATAAGAAGTGAGACTCACGAGTAGTAGTCAAAATTCCAAAGACCCCAAATTAATATGTTTTAAATAAAAAATCACTTTAAAAATGAGCTACCAGAAGTTATTTTGAACTTGGAGTCTGCATTGGTACAGCCGAGTAATAAATCTAAATCTTGTGTTACTTCGGGCAGTGTGAGGATGGAGTACACTTTTAAAATAAGACTACAAAGTAATTTGTCTCATGCAACTGTCCTGCCAAACAGAGATAACTGCGTTAGTTCACAGGCAGGTCCTCCTATACTTTTTCACTGAGGTTATTAATCAATCTTGAATCCCTTTTACAATTTCTCCTACCCTATGATTTTCTTCCTTTAATCTCTAGAGCAGGGTTAACTTCCCGTAAACTTTTATGCCAGAACAGGTTTTATTAAAGTAAAATCTTATCGCGTGGTTTCTTGTTCCCTTAAATGAAGCTTCTCTTGCTCTCGTACTGCGGGTGCGGGAAGTCGGAAATCGGACACGGTCGAGGCCCTTGTCAACCACAGTGGGAAATGCTGGAAACGCTCAGCCGGCCGGGCAGCACCTGTGGAGAGAGAAAAGCAGAGTTAACGTTTCAGGTCAATGATCGTTTATCGGCTCTGGAAGAAGTTAGAGATTTAACAGTTTTGAAGGAGTTATGCTCTTCTATAAACTGTTAATCGCTAACTTACTTCTTTTGTTCTCAATTTTCTCCTATTTTTGTGTACTAACCACACAAATTCCTGTCATATGACACCCTTATCACAGCACAACATCGAAACGGCTTGTCCACATCAGGCACTTTTCAACAGATTTCCTTTTTTATTTGTTTATGGGATGTGGGCGTCACTGGCAATGCCAGCATTTATTGCCCATCCCTAGTTGCCCTCGAGAAGGTGGTGGCGAGACGCCTTCTTGAACCGCTGCAGTCAGTGTGGTGAAGGTGCTCCCACAGTGCTGTTAGGGAGGGAGTTCCAGGATTTTGACCCAGCGACGATGAAGGATCAGCGATATACTTCTAAGTCAGGATGGTGTGTGACTTGGAGGGGAACTTGGAGGTGGTGGTGTTCCCATGCGCCTGCTGCCCTTGTCCTTCTAGGTGGAAGAGGTCGCGGGTTTGGGAGGTGCTGCCGAAGAAGCCTTGGTGAGGTGATCACAGAATCACAATCACACAGAATCACAGAATCCCCACAATGCAGATAGAGGCCATTTCGGCCCATCGAGCCTGCACCGACACATATCCCATCCTATCCCCGTAACCCCACGTATTTAATCCCCTAACACTGAGGGTCAATTTATCATAGCCAAATCAACCTAACCCGCACATCTTTGGACTGTGGGAGGAAACCGGAGCACCCGGAGGAAACCCACGCAGACACAGGGAGAATGTGCAAAAATGGTGCATCTTGTAGATGGTACACACTGCAGCCATGGTACGCCAGTGGTGGAGGGAGTGAATGTTTAAGGTGGTGGATGGGGTACCAATCAAGCGGGCTGCTTTGTCCTGGATGGTGTCGAGCTTCTTGAGTGTTGTTGGAGCTGCACTCATCCAGGCAAGTGGAGAGTATTCCATCACACTCCTTACTTTTGCCTTGTAGAGGTTGGGAAGGCTTTGGGGAGTCAGGAGGTGAGACACTCGCCACAGAATACCCAGCCACTGACCTGCTCTTGTTGCCACAGTATTTATGTGGCTGGTCCAGACAAGTTTCTGGTTAATGGTAACCCCCAGGATGTTGATAGTGGGGGATTTGGCGATGGTAATGCCATTGAATGTCAAGGGGAGGTGGTTAGACTCTCGCTTGTTGGAGATAGTCATTGCCTGGCACTTCTGTGGCACGAATGTTACCTGCCATTTATCAGCCCAAGCCTGAACATCGTCCAGGTCTTGTTGCATGCGGGCATGGACTGCTTCAATGGCCCAGAAATTCGGGTCGGAGGCTTCCCGCGGGTGCAAGCCTCCAACCTGCACTTACCTAGCCCACCGGCCATTGTGCTGTGGGCCCGTGTGGGTTTCCGATCCTGGGCCTGCTCCAACTGCCGGCACGCAGTGCTTGCGTATCCCAGGGGTGCAGTTAGTTCAAAGCGTCCCCTGGGATCACGTGGGCCATGGAGAGCCAATGGTAGCAGGGAATCTGTATTCATAGATTTGACAGGAAGACCTGTCAAATCTATGAATACAGTTCAGGCCCAAAACATCAGTAAAACTTCAAATAATTTTTTTTTTTAAATCACATTTCTAAAATAACTATAAATTACATAAAATAATGATTTTAAACAATAATTTAAATTTTTGAAAAAAATAATTACACCTTCTAACGGGGCTAAAAATAAACTTAGCTTTCTTTAAAGTATTTAAAAATAATAAACCTGCGGAAAAAATGTTTTAATTTTACTTAATTCACCACTTACCTTGTTAAAAGCAGGCCTTGCGACTGCTTTTTATAAGCGTAGCTCCTAGAGACTTACCCTCCCGGAGAAACCTGCAAAAAAAACAGAAGTTCCAGGCATACGCGCTGCCTCTCCGGCACACACGTTCGACCTGTGAACCCCTTCCTTTAAGGGAGCGGAAGTTCCGGTTTCCCACGCATGCGCAGTGCATGCATGAAACCAGCACTTTCCTTGGGCCTACGGGTGAGTACCCAGCGCATACTCACCCGTGGGGGCCCGAAGTTCTGGGCCATTATCTGTGGAGTTGCGAATGGCGCTGAACACTGCAGTCATCAGCGAACATCCCCATTTCTGACCTTATGCTGGAGGGAAGGTCATTGATGAAGCAGCTGAAGATGGTTGGGCCTAGGACACTGCCCTGAGGAACTCCTGCAGCGATGTCCTGGGGCTGTGATGATTGACCTTCAACCACCACAACCATCCTCCTTTGTGCTAGGTATGACTCCAGCCTGTGGAGCGTTATCCCCCTGATTCCCATTGACTTCAGTTTTATCAGGGCTCCTTGATGCCAGACTTGGTCAAATGCTGCCTTGATGTCAAGGGCAGTCACTCTCACCTCACCTCTGGAATTCAGCTCCTTTGTCCATGTTTGGACCAAGGCTGTAATGAGGTCGGGAGCCGAGTGGCCCTGGCAGAACCCAAACTGGGCATCAGTGAGCAGGTTATTGGTGAGTAAGTGCCGCTTGGTAGCACTGTCGATGACACCTTCCATCACTTTGCTGATGATTGAGAGTAGACTGATGGGCCGGTAATTGGCCAGGTTGGATTTGTCCTGCTTTTTGTGGACAGGACATACCTGGGCAGTTTTCCACATAAACAACAGCTTGCATTTATATAGCGCCTTTAACATCATAAAACATCCCAAGGCGCTTCACAGGAGCATGAGCCGACATTAGGACAGGTGTCCAAAAGCGTGGTCAGAGAGGTCGGTTTAAAGGAGGAGAGAGAGGTGGAGAGGCAGAGAGGTTTAGGGAGGGAATTCCAGAGCTTAGGATCTCAGCAGCTGAAGGCACGGCCACCAATAGTTGTGTGAAGGAAGCGGGAGATGGACAGAGATAGGGAGGTCAAGGTCATGGAGGGATTTGAACACGAGGATGAGAATTTTAAAATAGAGGCATTCGAGGACCGGGAGCCAATGTAGGTCAACGAGCACAGGGGTGAAGGGTGAACTGGACTTGGTGCGAGTGCAGCTGAGAACTATTGCCATTTTTGACTCTCAAAGTTCTAAGGACCCCTGTGAGCCTCAGTACACTTCCCTATTTTTTGGAATATGTCGTCATCTCCAACATTGCCATTAGGAAACCAAATCACTCCATCATTAAAACGATATCCCGCCACTTTCTACGCTTAATGTGCATAATGCAATTTGTTGCTGGATTCCCACATAAACGATCACCAAGGCAGTGATAATAAGCAGATGCTGAGCAGATTTGTGCGATAACAAGCCACTTGCTGCAGCAAATTACTTACTCTGTCCAAAATAGAATACCTTTTGTTGAAGCAAAAATGCTTGCGGACAGGTTCGTAACCTTTCCCATCAGCTGAGGTGTATAAGAACATAAGAAGTAAGAGAAGGAGTAGGCCTTACGGCCCCTCGAGCCTGCTCCGCCATTCAATAAAATCATGGCTAATTATCGATCTCAACTTCACTTTCCCGCCTGATCTCCAAATACCTTAATGCCCCTAGAGTCCAAAAATCTATCTATCTCAGCCTTGAATATACTCAAAGACTCAGCATTCGCAGCCCTCTGGGACAGAGAATTCCAAAGATTCACAACCAGCTTCCCAAGTTGACCGTCTCAGTCCCTATACAACAACAACAACTAGCTTTGATATTGCACCTTTAACAAAGTAAAATGTCCCAAGGCGCTTCACAGGAGCGTAAGCAGACAGAAAAAAAAGTTCCGATGTACTGAGTTTCCTTACTTTCCCCGCCTCTGTTTCTTTTGTTCACTTTTGTCCCTCTGCCCCTGAAGGGGGCGACTGGCGACTGTTGCTGGTGTTCGATTCCATGGGTGCTTCTGAGAGCCCGCGGAAGTGACCATTTGTCACGTGTGAGCCTGGATGGCGAGCCTTGGCCAAACTCTTCCCTGTGGCGGTCATCGTGCCCGAGCCTGCTCCTGTGCTCACCCAGTGCAGGTGCCCAGGCACTCTCCGGTGGTGATCGCTGTGTGGTAATCAGGAGCGAGAAGCCTGTCTGAGTTATTTTCCCTCCTCCCTAGCCCAGGTCACTTGTAGCCCTCTAACTGCTGCCCCATCTGACATCAGCAAAGTAAATACACTGCTGCTATCAAAGGAGGAACCTTCTGGGTCGTGTGGCTCAGCATCGCACTGGACAGCAGGTTTCCCAGCTGGGCCATCGAGGGGGTGAACTGGATTTCTGAATGGTCATTATGAATTTAGGACCTGCGTTAATTTTAGTCGCCTCGCTTTTAAAATTCCTAACAGCAACAGCAGCAGCGGCAGTGCGGACCTGGGAGGAGCAGCGAGGCGGCAGCGGCGGTGTAAAGAGAGCCTGAGGCACAAGTAGGCCCCACAGCAGCAGCAGTGGTGGTAGAGTGGACCTGGGAGGAACGGCGAGGCGGCAGTATAAAGTGAGCCTGACGCACAGGTAGGCCCCACAGCAGCAGCAGCGGCAGTGCGGACCTGGGAGGAATGGCGAGGCGGCGCTATAAAGTGAGCCTGATGCACAGGTAGGCCCCACAGCAGCAGCAGCGGCAGTGCGGACCTGGGAGGAGCGGCGAGGCGGTAGCGGCGGTACCAACTCAGCACCGGCAGAATTTTCAGAGAGTGATGTCAGAAGTCAAAAGTGACATCGGCACAAGAGGAGGGAGCTGATTGGTGAGTATCTGGTAAGTGTTTATACTTGGCTTTCTTAAAGTTTTTAAGTTTATTCCAGCTAAGTTAGTAAATAGTCTGTTAATTAGAGGTATGGCAGGACAGCTCACACCCGTGGAATACACATCCTGTGCCATGTGGGAAGTCCTGGACACCTCCCGTGGTCTGGATGACCACATGTGCAGGAAGTGTCGCCAGCTACAGCAGCTCGAGCACCAGGTTACAGAGCTTGAGTGGTGGCTGCAGTCACTGCTGTGCATCCGTGAGGCTGAGAGCTATGTGGGTAGCATGTTTCAGGAGGTGGTCACTGTGATGAAATATGTCATTCATCAGACTCTGTAGTTAACTGTATATATTGTATTGCCTGCTCCGGTGTTTGTACCTTGTATTGTGTATAGGGCACCGCCCCCTTTGTGTGTCGGCTCCGCCCATACCTGGCCCTACTTAAGACAAGTTCAGGCTTGTCCTGCAGTAGAACAGCAGCACGCCAGGTGAAGCTAGCTGCAGCCACGGCATCTTTTCTTTGCTAATAAAAGCCTTGCTTTATTCTGCTAACTTCGAGTCTTGGAATTATTGAGGCACGTCAATTTTATTAGCAAACTTTTAACGATGGATCAACTTTTGAAACCGGAACGCTTGGATTTGGACCCGCATGCTTCAGATGCATCGGCACGGTTTGGACACTGGTTCCAGTGCTTGGAATTCTTTATGGCCAACTCCGAAGCCGTCACAGCCTCTACAGCCACCGGAGATGTGAAACTCGGGATCCTACAGAGTCGGGTAAGCCACCGGGTTTTTCCACTCATACAAGACGCCACCAGCTACCTGGATGCCTGTAACATCCTAAAGGCCCACTATCAGCGGCCTACCAACGAAGTGTACGCCAGGCACCTGCTTGCTACCTGCACACAGCGACCCGGAGAGTCGCTAGAGGACTTTCTAGTCACCCTAAAAGTGCTTGGCAAAGACTGCAAATGCAAAGACGTAAAAGCCACGGTATACACAGACCCAGAAATAAGGGTTCTAAATTGGGGGAAGGCCGATTTTAATATGATAAGGCAGGATCTGGCCAAAGTGGACTGGGAGCAGCTACTTATAGGAAAATCCACATCAAAACAGTGGGAGACTTTCAGAAGGGAAATAGAGAGAGTACAATGCCAACATGTTCCTGTAAAGGTCAAGGGTGGGACCAACAAGCAAAGGGAACCTTGGATGACAAGGGATATACAAAAATGCATTAGAAAAAAAGGGGGGCTTTTGGCAATTACAAAAGACTAAAGACGGAGGAAGCCCTAGAGGAGTATAAAAAGTGACGTGGGCATACTTAAAAGAGAAATTAGGAGGGCAAGGAGGGGCCATGAAATAACACTGGCGAGCAAAATAAAGGAAAATCCTAAGATGTTTTATAAGTATATTAAGGGCAAGAGGATAACCAGGGAAAGGGTTGGGCCCATTTGGAACCAAAGTGGCAATCTGTGTGTAGAGCCAGATGATGTAGGCGGGGTTTTAAATGAATGTTTTGCATCCGTGTTCACTATGGAGAAAGACGATGTAGACATAGAAATCGGGCAAGGGGACTGTGACATACTTGAACATATTAGCATCGAGAGGGAGGAGGTACTAGCGGTTTTAGCAGGCCAAAAAGTGGATAAATCCCCAGGCCCGGACGAGATGTATCCCAGGCTGTTGTGTCAGGCAAAGGAGGAGATTGCAGGGGCTCTGACACAAATTTTCAGAACCTCTCTGGCCACAGGGGATGTACGAGAGGACTGGAGAACAGCTAACGTAGTACCATTATTCAAGAAGGGTAGCAGGGATAAACCAGGGAATTACAGGCCAGTGAGCCTAACATCTGTGGTAGGGAAATTATTGGAAAAAATTCTGAGGGACAAAATTAGTCACCACTTGGAGAGGCAAGGATTAATCGGGGATAGTCAGCATGGCTTTGTCAAGGGTAAATCATGTCTGACCAATCTGATTGAATTTTTCGAGGGGGTGACTAGGTGTGTGGATGAGGGAAATGCTGTGGATGTGGTTTACATGGACTTCAGTAAAGCTTTTGACAAAGTCCCGCATAGGAGACTGGTCAAGAAGGTAAGAGCCCATGGGATCCAGGGTGCCTTGGCGCGTTGGATCCTAAACTGGCTGAGTGGCAGGAGACAGAGGGTGATGGTCGAAGGTTGCTTTTGTGACTGGAAGCCTGTGTCCAGTGGGGTACCTCAGGGATCGGTGCTGGGTCCCTTGCTGTTTGTGATCTACATAAATGATTTGGATGAGAATGTAAAAGGTATGATCAGTAAGTTCGCAGATGACACGAAAATTGGTGGGGTGGTAAATTGCGAGGAGGAAAGCCTCAGGCTACAGGACGATATAAACGGGTTGGTCAGATGGGCGGAAAAGTGGCAAATGGAATTTAACCCTGAAAAGTGCGAGGTGATGCATTTTGGACGGACAAATAAGGCAAGGGAATACACAATGAGTGGTAGGACCCTAGGAAGTACAGAGGGTCAGAGGGACCTTGGTGTACATGTACATAGATCCCTGAAGGCAGCGGAACAGGTAGATAAGGTGGTTAAAAAGGCATATGGGATACTTGCCTTCATTAGCCGAGGCATAGAATATAAGAGCAGGGAGGTTATGATGGAGCTGTACAAAACGCTGGTGAGGCCACAGCTGGAGTACTGTGTGCAGTTCTGGTCGCCTCGCTATAGAAAGGATGTGATTGCTTTGGAGAGGGTGCAGAGAAGATTCACCAGGATGTTACCTGGGATGGAACGCCTCAGCTATGAAGAAAGGCTAAACAGGCTGGGGTTGTTTTCCTTGGAGCAAAGGAGGCTGAGGGGGGACCTGATTGAGGTGTACAAAATGATGAGGGGCATCGATAGGGTGGACAAAGAGGAACTTTTCCCCTTAGTAGGGGGGTCAATAACAAGGGGGCATAGATTCAGGGTAAGGGGCAGGAGATTTAGAGGGGATTTGAGGAGGAACTTTTTCACCCAGAGGGTGGTTGGAATCTGGAACTCACTGCCTGAAAGGGTGGTAGAGGCAGGAGCCCTCACAACATTCAAGAAGCATTTGGATGAGCACTTGAAATGCCATTGCATACAAGGCTATGGACCAAATGCTGGAAAATGGGATTAGACTGGACAGGGATTGATGGATGGCGCAGACACGATGGGCCGAAGGGCCTCTTTCTGTGCTGTAAAACTCTATGGCCTAGAAATTCAGTTGGGCGCGCCAGCCGTTAGCGCCTTAGGAGGAGTAGATCTCGAGCGCTAGGCGCTTAGCGCCCGGGCGCAGCGCGATCTGCGCCTCGCCCCAACTTCAGTACACATTTAGCGCCGGCGCAAAGTCTTAGCGCGCGCCCTGCTGCACGCGCAGATCATGACGTCATTTACTAGTGCAACGCCCTTTGTGCGCCCCGAACCGGAACTTCACTCGCGCCGGGCCATTGTGCGCCGGGCGGCCCTAACGACTGTGAAGTGGAACGGTACACAGCCGAGGCGGGCCGCGGGGAGCGCTAATTAAAGGGCACTTACCCTGCACTATAAAGGCCAGCCATTTTGCAGCATTCACTCTTGTGCAACGGCTTTTTGGAGAGAGACCAAGGAGGAGAGCTTACTGGTTTGGACCAACACGAAGACAGGTACTTTTGGCTCAGGCCAGAGCTTAGCAATTATCTTTGCTATCATTGAGAGCTCATTGTTTGCCAGCATATAATGGGGGCTGCATTGGGTGCCAACGCTGACTTTCAGCCTTATGCCAGAAGGGCTTACAGACGCCGTGAGAGAGTGGCAGCCCTGGCTAGATGCAGAGGGGGCAACAGGCGTCGCCAACTGAGGCCTTACCCACCCAGGGTATACCGCCAGCAGTCCTCCTATCTGACCATGTCTGCCGCGATGTGTGTAAGGAGGCTGCGATTCAGAAGGGAGGTGGTTGCAGACATCTGCCAGCTGCTTCAGAGAGATCTGCAGCCACAGCTGATGCGCAGGATGTCTCTGTCGGTGGCAGTGAAGGTGACGGTGGCTCTCAACTTCTATGCCACCGCTCCTTCCAATCCGCTGCTGGGGACATCGCTAACATCTCCCAGTTCACCGTGCATTGCTGCATCCGCCAGGTGACCGAAGCCCTTTTCAGAAGGAGACATCAATTCATCTCCTTCCCCATGACCCTGGACAAGCAGCAGCAGCGTGCAGTGGGATTTGCAAGAATAGCGGGCTTCCCCATGGTGCAGGGCGCCATTGACTGCATGCATGTGGCTTTGCGGGCACCTCTGGAGCATGCCGAGGATTACCGCAACCGGAAGGGCTACCATTCCCTCAACGTACAGCTGGTGTGTGACCACAGGCAGCGCATCCTAGCTGTCAATGCCCGCTTTCCAGGCAGCAGCCACGATGCCTTTATCCTGCGACAGACAACTGTGGCTGACATGTTCCAGGCACAGCCTCCCCCAAGAGGATGGCTTATCGGGGACAAAGGCTATCCTTTGTGTACCTGGCTCATGACCCCGCTCCGCGCGCCCACGACCCCTGCTGAAGAGGCATACAACGAGAGCCATCAAGTGACTAGGAACATCATAGAACAAACAATCGGCGTCCTCAAGCAACGGTTCCGCTGTCTCGATCGCTCCGGGGGAGCCCTCCAGTATTCGCAGGAGCGAGTCTCCCAATTCGTCGTCGTTTGCTGCATGCTGCACAACCTGGCTATCCGCAGGACTCAGGCACTGCCACCTCACGTTGGACCCCCACCTCAGGAGGAGGAGCAGGAGGAGCATGAGGAGGACAACTGGCCACACATTCGAATTTTTGGCCCGCTAGGGCGATGCCTTGGCCATCTTTGTGTGGCCCCTGCCCGCCCTGCTGCTCCTCCTCAAAGTAAGGCCATTGGCTGCTGCAAGGCTGGGGGCAGGCTCCAGAGGGGCACATGTCGTGACGGCAGATGCCCTTGGGGGTCAGCCCAGTCGAGGTCTGGCCGTCGAGCGGGCGGCTGTTGAATGCTGCAGCTGTGGCTGGCCAGCATCAGTCGCTGCAGCAGCTCCTGGCAGCTCCACTGGGGGAGTGGCAGTGGCGGCTGGAGGAATGGGGGCAAGCTGGCAGATGGCAGGCGCTCGCTGGTCACCTGAGACACTGGCACTCGCCCGGGCCAGCACTGCAGCATGCGCACCAATCTGCCGAGGGTCGGACCGCTGTGCTGCTGCAGCGCGCCGGGTGCCCTGGCGATGCCTGGCTGACACAGCGAGTGTGGCAGCAGTGAGTGCCCGTGTTGACCTGTTCAGTGACCTCATCAGAGCACCCAGTGACTGCGCGGCACCACTGATCAGCTGCCCTCTCGCTGCCTGAGCTGCCCCGAATGCCGCCCGACTCGCTGCCTGATCTGCCCCGAATGCCGCCCGACTCGCTGCCTGCTCTGCCCCGAATTCCACCAAACTGATGGCCTGTGAGGCCCCGATGTCGGTGACACTCCGAGAGAGGGACTCGATGGCCTCAGGCAACCGTGCCACTACCCCCATGAGCTCCGTGTGCCGGCGCTCCGAGTCCGCGGACAAGTCCTCGAGGCGTTCCATCTCCTCGGCGAAGACCATCTCCGGACTGGAGGCCGGACTCTCCCTCTGGGGAGAAGGCCGCCGAGCTGGCCGACCCTTCCTGCGTTGCTGGACGCCGCTGGGCCCAGCAACTGGCACCCCCCTCCCGCGTTTCTGCAGGCCGCAGGTCCCATGAGCTCCCCTCCCCTCCGACACTTCCGCGACGCTCCCCTCCAGGGAAGACGTGTCCCCTACATTGGCGTGGGTTGCCACGGCTGAGGGTTCCCCTGATGGGCCGCCTTCCTCTTGCTCCTCCTCCTCCTCCTCCTCTGAGGGGCTGTCACTGGCAAGTTCAGGGACCTCCTCCTCACCATCTGAAAGCAGGAAGGCACAAGAGTAGCTTTAGAGTGAGGAGAGGGCTTCAGCGAGGGATGCATGAGTGGTGGCATTCAGCGCATTGGTCGGACAGTGGCAAAGGATGTAGATCTGATGCGCAAGTGGGACGAGAGAGGTCCAAACGTTGATGTCCTTACCATTGGTGCCCAGAACAGGGTCGGCATCTCCGCATGCAACGGGGCCAATCACCCGGCCACCCATGATGCGCTCCACACGATGTTGCAGCTCGGTGAGCGGCTGGATCTGGGGTCGGCCTCCCCCGGTCGCAGTCCGGCTCTTCTTGTTATTGGTCAGCTTGGCCTGCAAGAGAAAGGACGGCCTCTAAGTACAGTGTGTCGCCCTGATCTTGTGTGCACTGCCTCCCATGGTGGAGTAGCCTGGCCAGTGTGTCGCCCTGATCTTGTGTGCACTGCCTCCCATGGTGGAATAGCCTGGCCAGTGTGTCGCCCTGATCTTGTGTGCACTGCCTCCCATGGTGGAATAGCCTGGCCAGTGTGTCGCCCTGATTTGGTGTACACTGCCTCCCATGGTGGAATAGCTTGGCCAGTGTGTTAAGTGCAGAATGTGCAATTGATGTTCATGCCTGTTCCATAGCTGCTGGATGAGGGCTGGCCATTAGGGCTTTCAGGTCTCTTTGCCCATAATGTGAGGTGCACATGCAAGGATGAGGAGGCCACTGGAAAGGGTACTCACCCTGACAATCCGCGTGAGGTCATTAAACTTTTTGCGGCATTGGACACCGGTCCTGGGGACCTCGCTGTTGGCTGACACCTTGCTGGCGACATGCCTCCAGGCTCTCCGGTAGGCACGGACCGGCGCCTTCCTGCCATTGTCCGGGTACAAAATATGGCGCCTCTTCTCCACACCACCAACCAGCACACTCAGATCATGCTCTGAGAAGTGCTGCGCTCATTCACGGGCCCTCTGCATGGCTTCAGGCGCTATTTGGGTCCAGCAGCAGTGTTCAGGCCTAGCTGGAGGGCTCCACTATCCAGGGCGTGGCAGCAGACAAAGTCGACCCTTCCCCCTTAAGAGCTGGCCGGCGCCAGGGTGTCTGCTGTCAATCACGAGATGGCCGCACCTGCGCTGCGCCCGGCCTGGGCGCTCTCGCTCAGCACCTCCGGCTTAGCGCCTAAAGAGAGGCGTCCAGCGCCAGTTTTAGCGCTTGAGCAAACTCTTAGGGCGAAGCTAATGAATATTGGAGAAGTGGCCTCGATTTGGCGGCGGGCGCAAACTTTAGCGGCCGCCCGACTTTAACGCCCCAAAAGTGGCTACAATGAATTTCTAGGCCCATGACTCTATGACTCTATGACAGACGAGCTGATTCGGGATGCCTTTATCGCAGGCCTTAGCTCTAATTATATCCGACAGAGACTGCTAGAGAAAACGGGCCTTGATCTGACACAGGCTGTGGACACAGCGCGATCGTTGGATGTGGCCCAGAAGAACTCTGACTCCTACTCGGCAGGCCGCGCGGCCCACGCCGCCTCTGTTCCCCAGCCCGGTAGCCCAACACCGTCGGGGCCCTGCTCTCCCCCCACCGCGACGCATCGGGGCCCCAAATGCTACTTCTGTGGGCAGCCGAAGCACACCAGGAACCTGTGCCCGGCGAAAGGCACCACCTGCGTTAAGTGCGGTAAGAAGGGGCACTTTGGGAAGGTGTGCAGAGGGAACCCCGCAGGCAAAACCGCCACCGCCGCGTGCGCGCCGTGGGAGCGGCCATCTTGGACGCCACCTTGTCCGACCTCGTGGGGTCCGCCATCTCGCGAGCATACAGCATGGACGCCATCTTACCCGGCCTCGTGTGGCCCACCATCTTGTCCCGATCAGGGCCCTACAGTGGCGTCGATCACAGTGGACCAGTCCAGACCGCACCCACTATCCAAATCGATGGTGGACATTGAGGTAAACGGGTGCAAGGTTAAATGTTTAATTGACAGCGGGAGCACAGAGAGCTTCATTCACCCTGAGCTGGTACAACGACTCTCTCTAACTATAGTCCCTACTCAGGGCAGGATCTCTATGGCCGACAAAACCCAGATATCGACTATTGCGGGTTACTGCGGGGTACGATTGTCCGTTAAAGACACTGTATATAATAATTTTAAACTGTTAATTATGAAAGATTTATGCATCACGCTCAATTTCGGTGGGACCCAGCCGCCCCTCACAGTGTGCGGTCTGGCTACCCTGAAGGTAAAGCCGCCTTCGCTATTCGCGAACCTTACCCCTAACTGCCGGCCAATAGCGACCAAAAGCAGGAGGTACAGCTGGGAGGACAGGCGGTTTATCGTGACCGAGGTAGACAGGCTCCTGAAGGAGCGCATTATTGAACGCAGCAACAGCCCGTGGCGCGCCCAAGTGGTGGTGGTGAGGGGTAGCGAGAAGAAGCGGATGGTGATTGACTATAGTCAAACAGTCAACATCTATACACAACTAGACGCCTACCCGCTACCCCGCATATCCGAGATGGTGAACCAAATCACCCAATACCGGGTGTTCTCCACCATCGACCTCAAGTCAGCGTACCACCAGCTCCCTATCAGACCAGAGGACCGTTCGTACACCGCCTTCAAGGCAAACGGACGCCTCTACCAGTTCCTCAGAGTCCCCTTTGGGGTGACGAATGGGGTCTCGGTCTTTCAGAGGGAGATGGACCGCATGGTCGATGACCACCACTTGCAGGCAAAACCAACAGGACCACGACTCAAACCTCGCGAGGTTTCTGAAAACCGCACAAAAACTCAACCTCACCTACAACGAGGACAAGTGCGTTTTCAACACCACGCGCCTCTGCATACTAGGCAGCGTGGTGGAGAATGGGGAAATCGGACCAGACCCCGACCGATTGCGCCCCCTACGGGAGCTGCCCCTGCCCAACACTCCCAAAGCCCTGAAAAGGTGCCTGGGGTTATTCTCATATTATGCCCAATGGGTCCCTAACTACTCCGATAAAGCCCGTCCCCTCTTGAAAGCATCCTCTTTCCCGCTCTCTGCTGAGGCCCATGCTGCCTTCAAAAGCATTAAGCGGGATATTGAGCGGGCCACGCTACAGGCAGTGGACAAGAACACTCCCTTTCAAGTGGAAAGTGATGCGTCTGACTTTGCCTTGGCGGCCACTCTCAACCAGGCAGGGCAGCCCGTAGCTTTCTTCTCGAGGACCCTCCAGGGGCCCGAGATCAGACACTCCTCCGTGGAAAAGGAGGCCCAAGCCATCGTGGAGGCAGTGCGCCACTGGCGGCACTACCTAGCCGGCAAACGCTTCACCCTACTTACCGACCAGCGGTCGGTAGCGTTTATGTTCAATAATAAACAGAGGGGGAAGATTAAAAATGATAAGATTCTTAGGTGGCGGATCGAGCTCTCCACCTTCGAGTACGACATCATATATCGGCCGGGGGCCCTTAACGAATCCCCCGACGCCCTCTCACGAGGGATGTGTGCCAACGCCACCGGGGATCGACTACAGACCCTCCACAACGACCTCTGCCACCCAGGGGTCACACGGCTGTTCCACTTCATAAAGTCCCGCAACTTACCTTACTCGATTGAGGAAGTTCGGTCTCTGACCAGGAACTGCCGCACTTGCGCTGAGTGCAAGCCTCGGTTCTACCGCCCTGATAGAGCCCACCTAATCAAAGCTACACGGCCCTTTGAGCGGCTTAGCTTAGATTTCAAGGGCCCCCTCCCGTCCGTCGACCGCAATGTTTACTTCCTGAACATTGTGGACGAATACTCCCGTTTCCCATTCGCTTCCCCTGCCCAGACATGACCAGCGCCACGGTCATTAAATGCCTCAACAGCCTGTTCTGCCTGTTCGGTATGCCAAGCTATATCCACACGGATAGGGGGGCGGCCTTCATGAGTGAAGAGCTACGCCAGTACATGCTGTCCAAGGGGATTGCCACGAGCCGTACCACCAGCTACAACCCCCGGGGTAACGGTCAGGTGGAGCGAGAGAACGGGACAGTATGGAGGGCAGTCACCCTAACTCTAAGGACCAAGGGCCTCCCTATCTCCCGCTGGCAGGAAGTCCTCCCAGATGTGCTCCACTCAATACGGTCACTATTGTGTACCGCCACTAATGCCACGCCTCATGAGCTAATGTTTGTGTTTCCCCGGAAATCCACCTCAGGTGTATCCATACCGTCATGGCTCTCCACCCCAGGTCCGGTACTTCTGCGGAAACATGTGAGGGGCCACAAGACGGACCCCCTCGTGGAGCCAGTGCACCTGCTCCACGCCAGCCCACAATATGCGTATGTCCGGCACGCCGACGGACGGGAGGACACTGTGTCCATAAAAGACCTCGCCCCAGCCGGTAACAACAGCAACAATGACAACGACTACAACAACAACAACAACAACAACCACAACAACTATTACCCACCCACTTACCCACCCACTCCACCCACTAATATTTCATCACCCCCGGAAGAACACCAGCCAACGGTACACCCACCACCTACTCCCCCACCACCTACTCCGTCAACAACCCCAGTGGCACCCCCGGCAGAGACCCAGGAGACCACCCGGGACACCCAGCTGGCACCCGCAGCACCGCAACCGTTACGTCGGTCACAGAGGACTATCACACCCCCGGACAGACTAAATCTGTAGAAGGGGTGAATGTGATGAAATATGTCATTCATCAGACTCTGTAGTTAACTGTATATATTGTATTGCCTGCTCCGGTGTTTGTACCTTGTATTGTGTATAGGGCACCGCCCCCTTTGTGTGTCGGCTCCGCCCATACCTGGCCCTACTTAAGACAAGTTCAGGCTTGTCCTGCAGTAGAACAGCAGCACGCCAGGTGAAGCTAGCTGCAGCCACGGCATCTTTTCTTTGCTAATAAAAGCCTTGCTTTATTCAGCTAACTTTGAGTATTGGAATTATTGAGGCACGTCAGTCACCCCGCAGCTTAAGAGTGTGCAGGCAGAGAGGGAATGCGTGACCGCCAGACAGAAGAGGAGGACCAGGCAGGTAGTGCAGGAGTCACCTGAGCCCATCTTGCTCACCAAGCCATATTCGGTGCTGAGTACTGGTGAGAGCGATGGTTCCTGTGGGGAGTGCAGCCACAGCATCATGGAAGGCTCAGCTGCACGGGGGGGTGGGGGGGTGGCGGGGGGAAGAGGAGAGGGAGAGCAATAGTGATGGGGATTCAATAGTGAGGGGAGCAGACAGGCGTTTCTGCGGCCATAGATATGCCACATGTTGCCTCGCTGGTTCCAGGGTCAAGGATGTCACTGAACGGCTGCAGCGCATTCTGAGGGGGGAGGGTGAACTGCCAGAGGTCGTGGTCCATATCAATACCAACGACATAGGTAGAAAGAGGGATGAGGTCCTGCAGGCAGAGTTTAGTGAGCTAGGAAAGAGGTTAAAAAGCAGGACCTCAAAGGCCTCTGGATTACTACCAGTGCCCCATGCTAGTGAGTACAGAATAGGAAGATAGAGCAGATGAATGCATGGCTGGAGAGATGGTGTAGGAGGGACGGCTTTAGATTCCTGAGGAATTGGAACCGTTTCTGGGGGAGGTGGGACCTTTACAAGCCAGAAGGGTTGCACCTCAATGGGAATGGGACCAATATCCTCGTGGGAGGGTTTGCTAGTGCTGTTGGGGAGGGTATAAACTAGCTTGGCAGGGGGATGGGAACCTAAGTATAGAGTCAGTAGGGAGAGAAGAAAAACTGGAATTGGAAAAACAAAAACATAGAAAGGAAATTGGAAGGACAGAGGAATCAAGGGCTAGATAATAGTAAACAAGGAGGTCTGCCTGTACTAAATGGTATATACTTCAATGCAAGGAGTATAGCGAACAAGGAAGAAGAGCTGAGGGCACAGGTAGATACTTGGGATTATGATATTATGGCCTAGAAATTCAGTTGTTTGCGCCAGCCGCTAGCGCCTTAGGAGGAGGAGATGTGGGGCACTAGGCGGCTAGCGGCCGGGCGCAGCGCGATCTGTGCCTCACCCCAACTTCAGTACAGATTTAGCGGCGGCGCAAAGCCTTTGCGCGCGCTCAGCTGCGCGCGCAGATCCTGACGTCATTTCATCGTGCAACGCCCTTTGTGCGCCCCAAACCGGAAATTCAGTGCCGCCGGCCTATTGTGCGCCTGGCGCCCCTAGCGACTGGTAGAGGGGAACGGTTCCCAGTCGCTGCGGGGCGAGGGGGGCGCAAATTAAACGGCACTCCTCCTGCAGTAGAAATGGCAGCCATTTTGCAACACTCCTTCTTTGTGAGAGACGGATCTTTGCAGAGAGACAAAGGTAGAGAGCTTTCTGGTTTGGCTCAACACTCGCACAGGTACTTGTGGCTTCAGGCCACAGCTTTGCACTTGTCTTTAACTTCAGAGCCATAGCATTGATTGGAAACATAAAATGGGGGCTGCAATGGGTGCAAACGTTGGCCTTCTCCATAGTCCTGGGCGTTGTACAGATCAAGCAGCAGTGGTCAGGCCTTGCTTCAGGGCTGCAGTGTGCAGGGCGTGGCAGGCAAACAAATCCACCCTCCTCCTTTAAGAGCTCACCGGCACCAGAGTGTCTGCCGTCAATCAGCAACTCGCCGAACCTGCGCTGCGCCCGCCCTCGGGGGTATCGCCCCGGGCCGCCGGCTTAGCGCCTAATGATAGTCGTGCATCGCCTGTTTTAGCGCAGCAGCAACCTCTTGGGGTGATGCCACTGAATATCGGCGAAGGTGGCGCGAAGTTGCGCCGGGCGCAAACTTTAGCGGCCGCCCGGCTGTAGCGCCCCAAACGTGGCTATACTGAATTTCTAGGCCTATAGCTATTACAGAGACGTGGCTGAAAGAGGGGCAGGTATGGCAGCTCAACATTCCTGGTTACAGGATTTTCAGACGGGATAGAGAGGGAGGTAAAAATGGAGGGGGGGGGCGCGGTATTGATTAAAGAAACTATTACAGCTGTGAGGAGGGATGATATGTTGGAGGGATCATCAAACAAGGCCATATGGGTCGAATTGAAAAACAAAAAAGGGGCGATCACACTGCTGGGAGTGTACTACAGACCCCCAAACAGTGAGAGGGCGATAGAAGAGCAAATATGTGGACATATTTGTGAGAAGTGCAAAAACTATAGGGCAGTAATAATAGGGGATTTCAACTACCCCAATATTAACTGGGATAAAATTAGTGTGAAGCGTGTAGAGGGAGCGTAATTCCTAAAATGCATCCAGGAGAGCTTTTTTAGCCAGTATGTAGCAAGCCCAACAAGGGAGGGAGCATAGAAACATAGAAGGTTGGAGCAGGAGTAGGCCATTCGGCCCCTCGAGCCTGCTCCGCCATTTAATGAGATCATGGCTGATCATCCAAATTCAGTACCCTGTCCCTGCTTTCTCCCCATATGCCTTGATCCCTTTAGCCTTAAGAAATATATCCAACTCCTTCTTGAATATATTTAATGAATTGGCCTCAATTGCCTTCTGTGGTAGAGAATTCCACAGGTTCAGCACTCTCTGGGTGAAGAAATTCCTCCTCATCTCAGTCCTAAATGGCTTACCCCTTATCCTTAGACTGTGACCCCTGGTTCTGGACTCCCCCGCCATCGGGAACATCCTTCCTGCATCTAGTCTGTCTAGTCCTGTTAGAATTTTATAAGTTTCGATGAGATCCCCTTTCATTCTTTTAAACTCAAGCGAATATAAGCCCAATCGACCCAATCTCTCCTCATACGTCATTCCTGCCATCCCAGGTATCAGCCTGGTGAATCTTCGCTGCACTCCATCCATGGCAAGAACATCCTTCCTCAGATAAGGCGACCAAAACTGCACACAATACTCAAGGTGTGGTCTCACCAAGGCCCTGTACAACTGCAGCAAGACATCTTTGCTCCTGTACTCGAATCCTCTCGCTATGAAGGCCAACATACCATTTACCTTCTTAACCGCCTGCTGCACCTGCATGCTTAACTTCAGTGACTGGTGCACAAGGACACCCAGGTCTCGTTGCACTTCCCCTTCTCCCAATCTATTGTCATTCAGATAATAATCTGCCTTCCTGTTTTTGCCACCAAAGTGGATAACCTCGCATTTATTCACATTATATTGCATCTGCCATGCTTCTGCCCAATCACCGAACATGTCCAAATCATCCTGGAGTTTCTCTGCATCCTCCTCAAAGCACAAACGCCCACCCAGCTTTGTGCCATCTGCAAACTTGGAGATATCTGGAGTTCTTGACTTAGTTTTAGGGAATGAAGCTGGGCAGGTAGAAGGCATAACAGTGGGGAAGCATTTTGTTGCTAGTGACCATAATTCAGTTAGATTTAAGGTAGTTATGGAAAAGGACAAGGTTAGACCAGGAATAAAAATTCTAAATTGGGGAAAAGCAAATTTTGCTAAGCTCAGAGGGGATTTAGCCATAGTGGACTGGAAACAGCTACTTGAAGGTAAATCTGTGTCAGAACAGTGGGAGGCATTCAAGGAGGAGATCCGGAGGGTTCAGACCAAATATGTGGCCTTAAAGAAAAAAGGTGGAACTAACAAATCTAGAGCCCCCTGGATGTGTAGAGACATACAGGGTAGGATAAAGAAAAAAAGGGAGGCGTGTGCCAAATACTGAGGGCTAAATACTCTAGAATCTTTAGAGGAGTACAGAAAGTGCAGGGGTGCAATTAAAATAGAAATTAGGAAAGCAAAGAGAGAACATGAAAAATTCTTGGCAAGTAAAATCAAGGAAAATCTAAAGATGTTTTATAAATATATTAAGAGTAAGAGGATAACTAAAGAAAGGGTAGGGCCTATTAGAAATCATGAGGGTAATCTGTGTGTGGAGGCGGGAGATGTCAGTAGGGTTCTTAATGAATACTTTGCATCTGTTTTCACAAAGGAGAGGGGCGAAGCAGACATTGGTGTTAGGGAGGAGGAGCGTGAAATATTAGGTGAAATAAGCATAGTGAGAGAGGAAGTATTAAGGGGTTTTACAGCTTTAGAAGTGGATAAATCCCCAGGCCCGGATGAAATGTATCCCAGGCTGTTAAGCGAAGCAAAAGGGGAAATAGCAGAGGCCTTCATTTTCCAATCCTCTCTGGCTTCAGGTGTGGTGCCAGAGGACTGGAGGACTGCTAATGTGGTATCCTTGTTTAAAAAGCAAGAAAAGGATAGACTGAGTAATTACAGGCCAGTCAGCCTAACATCGGTGATGGGAAAATTATTGGAAAGAATTCTGAAAGACAGGACATTTGGATAAACATAATTTAATAGGACAAACTCAGCATGGTTTCATGGAGGGGAAGTCATGTTTGACAAATTTGCTTGAGTTCTTTGAGGAAGTAACATACAGGGTGGATAAAGGAGAACCAGTGGACGTAGTGTATTTAGACTTCCAAAAAGCATTTGACAAGTTGCCACACAAAAGATTATTGCTCAAGATAAAAAATCACGGGATTGGGGGTAATATTCTGGCATGGGTGGAGGATTGGCTCTCTAACAGAAAGCAGAGAGTTGGGATAAATGGTTCATTCTCAGACTGGCAATCAGTAACTAGTGGTGTTCCGCAGGGGTCAGTGCTGGGTCCCCAACTCTTTACAATCTATATTAACGATTTGGAGGAGGGGACCGAGTGTAACATATCAAAGTTTGCAGATGATACAAAGATGGGAGGGAAAGTAGTGAGTGAGGAGGACATAAAAAACCTGCAAAGTGACATAGACAGGCTAAGTAAGTGGGCAGAGATTTGGCAGATAGAATACAATACTGGAAAGTGTGAGGTTATGCACTTTGGCAGGAAAAATCATAGAGCAAGTTATTATCTTAATGGTAAGAAACTGGAAAGTACTGTCGTACAAAAGGATCTGGGGGTCCTGGTGCACGAAACTCAAAAAGTTAGTATGCAGGTGCAGCAAGTGATTAAGAAGGCCAATGGAATGTTGGCTTTTATTGCTAGGGGGATAGAATATAAAAACAGGGAGGTATTGCTGCAGTTATACAAGGTATTGGTGAGACCGCACCTGGAATACTGCATACAGTTTTGGTGTCTATACTTAAGAAAAGACATACTTGCTCTCGAGTCAGTACAAAGAAGGTTCACTTGGTTAATCCCGGGGATGAGGGGGTGGTCATATGAGGAGAGGTTGAGTAGATTGGGACTCTACTCATTGGAGTTCAGAAGAATGAGAGGCGATCTTATTGAAACATATAAGATTGTGAAGGGGCTTGATCGGGTGGATGCGGTGAGGATGTTCCCAATGATGGGTGAAACTAGAACTAGGGGGCATAATCTTAGAATAAGGGGCTGCTCTTTCAAAACTGAGATGAGGAGAAACTTCTTCACTCAGAGGGTGGTAGGTTTGTGGAATTTGCTGCCCCAGAAAGCTGTGGAAGCTACATCATTAAATAAATTTAAAACAGAAATAGATAGTTTCCTAGAAGTAAAGGGAATTAAGGGTTACAGGGAGCAGGCAGGAAATTGGACATGAGTCTAGGTTCGGAATGGTCATGGCCCTGTGGGTAGTGGAGCGGGCCCAGGGGCCGTGTAGCCTGGTTCTGCTCCTACTTCTTGTGTTCTAATTCTGTGTTAGATTTCAGGAGATGGTTTTATTCGTCTTCCTGGCTGGGTTGGAGATCGCCTTTACAGAAGGTAAGTACTGTAGAAAATATAGGGACAGAGTGATCTCCTGGACGAGTTTCGATCGCCTAGATGGGTCGGAGAGGAATTTCCCAGATTTTTTCTCCCAAATTGGCCATTGGGTTTTTTATCTGGTTTTTCGCCTCTCCCAGGAGATCACATGGGTTCAGGTGGGATGGAGAGTGATAGAAGATTTGAGGTTAGGATCAGATCAGCCATGATCTTATTGAATGGTGGAGCAAGCTCGAGGGGCCGATTGGCCTACTCTTGCTCCTATTTCTTATGTTCTTATGTAGGATAAATCTTCATTTTGAAAAACACGGATTAATCAAGGATAGTCAACATGAATTTGTTAAGGGAAGGTCGTGTCTGAAAAACTTGATTGAATTTTTTGAGGAGGTAACAAGGAGGGTAGATGAGGGTAGTGCGTTTGATGTGGTGTATATGGACTTTAGCAAGGCTTTTTACAAGGCTCCACATGGCAGACTGGTCACGAAGTTAAAAGCCCATGGGATCCAGGGCAAAGTGTCAAGTTGAATTCAAAACTGGCTCGGAGGCAGGAAGCAGAGGGTAATGGTTGATGTGTGTTTTTGTGACTGGAAGGCTGTTTCCAGTGGGGTTCCGCAGGGCTCAGTACTAGGTCCCTTGCTTTTTGTGGTATATATCAATGATCTAGACTTGAATATACGGGGTATGATTAAAACGTTTGCAGATGATACTAAAATTGGCTGTGTGGTTGATACTGAAGAAGGAAGCTGTAGACTGCAGGAAGATATCAATAACTTGGTCAGGTGGGCAGAACAGTGGCAACTGGAATTCAATCCGGAGAAGTGTGAGGTAATGCATTTGGGGAGGGCTAACAAGGAAAGGGAATACACATTATATGGTAGGACACTGAGTAGTGTAGAGGAACAAAGGGACCTTGGAGTGCATGTCCACAGATCCCTGAAGGTAGCAGGCCAGGTAGATAAGGTGGTTAAGAAGGCATACGGAATGCTTGCCTTTATTAGCCGTGGCATAGAATACAAGAGCAGGGGGGTTATGCTTCAACTGTATAAAACACTAGTTAGGCCTCAGCTAGAGTACTGCGTGCAGTTCTGGTCACCACATTACAGGAAGGATGTGATTGCACTAGAGAGGGTACAGAGGAGATTTACAAGGATGTTGCTGGGAGTAGAGAATCTTAGTTATGAGGAAAGACTGGATAGGCTGGGTTTGTTTTCCTTGGAACCGAGGAGGCTGAGGGGAGACCTTATTGAGGTACATAAAATTATGAGGGGCATAGATAAAGTGGATGTAAAGGACCTATTTCCCTTAGCAGAGGGGTCAAAAACCAGGGGGCACAGATTTCAAGTAATTGGTGGAAGGTTTAGAGGGGATTTGAGGGGAAATTTCTTCACCCAGAGGGTTGTGGGGGTCTGGAACTCACTGCCTGAAAGGGTGGTAGAGGCAGGAACCCTAACCACATTTAAAAAGTACTTGGATGTGCAATTGGGATGCTGTAACCTGCAGGGCTACGGACCAAGAGCTGGGAAGTGGGATTAGGCTGGGTAGCTCTTTGTTGGCCGGCGCGGACACGATGGGCCGAAATGGCCTCCTTCCGTGCTGTAACTTTCTATGATTCTATGATTTAATGGTGACAATCATTTTTTGTCCTTGTACATATTGTAGGTGCTCCATTCATCTGTATTATTCAAGTACATACAGTATACCTCTCTAAATTATCACTTGTCAAAATAATAAATCCCGTGTTTTCTATTTCAGGACAGGATGAATGCAATGTACTATATTTCACCCATGAAATGGAATCAGTGTTGTCTATTTCGGCTGCAGTCTGTTCATTTCCTGCATGGTATTGCTCTTCAGAAGGATTTTAAGCCCCAAGAGACAGCGACATGAGAAAAAAAACGATTATTGAAAATAGCAGGACAGGGACAAATATTTTTCAAACGCGCACATCAAACCCATTCCTGCATAAAATTGTAACGTGGCAAAACTTAATGCTCACTTTGAGAAATGTTCAGCGCCATCTCAGAAATAATTTGAATAAAATACAGAATGGTCTCAGTGAAAGTAATTGAGGGCATTTTCTTTTATGATCTATCTACAGCTGAAGTTAATTATCTCTGTATGATAAGCACCAGTCCATTTTTTCTTTTATGAATATTGCAACAGTTGCAAGGGATGCTGCAGATAATATTCTTAAGAACCAACTGGTGAAACTATTGCGGTGCCAGCGTTCCCTAATTTATCAACCTCTGCTTCCGTTAGTCCCACCTCTCAAAGGTAATCATTCAAAAAATGGAGTCCCCAAGTGCATTGCAGTGGAAAGGCTACTGCTGTGCAGGGACCGTGTCGCAACAGAAACCAAGGGAGATGGTTCCCAACACATTGCGTTACCTTATAAATAACAGCGACATCAGAAGAACAATAGAAACAGGACCATTTTGCTGTTGAATTGCTGTAAGTTATAAGAATGAAAGACTTGCATTTATAAAGCACCTTTCACAACCTCAGGACATCTCAAAGCACTTTACAGCCAATGAAGTACTTTTTGAAGTGTCGTCACTGTTGTTATGTTGGAAACGCAGCAGCCAATTTGCACACAGCAAGCTCCCATTAACAGCAATGTGATGATGACCAGATCTTCTGCTTTCGGTGTCGGTTGAGGAATAAATATTGGCCAGGATGTCGGGAAGAACACCTCTTCTCTTCTTCAATTAGTACCATGGGATCATTTACGTCCACTTGAAAGGGCAGACAGGGTCTCGGCTTTAACGTCGCATCCGAAAGACGGCACCTCCGACAGTGCAGCACAAAAATGTCAGCCTAGATTTTGTGTTCCAGTCACTGGAGTGGGACTTGAATCCACAACCTCGGAGTCAGAGGTGAGAGCGCTACCAAGTGAGTCACAGCTGAAGTAAGGATTAGATATCACCTGAATTGATGTGGGGAAGAAGTAACTGTTACAAGTGTATACTGGGCCCTTCTACTTGATAACTGCCATCACCAGCCATGATCTGTCAACATCAGAGTAGGGAAGCTTAGTTTTACTGTGAGAAAATAGTATCATGCATTGTGTGGCAAAATTTCTTGAGATAAAACTATAAACAGTTTTCTGAACATTACATTTCAGCAGTAACTATAATATGACAACTTGAATTGATAACAGCACTCCTCACACAAAAAAGCACCCGACAGCACATTACAAGGACAAAAAAGTAAACCGACCAGAAGAAATGTTCCTTTATATACTGTCTTTTATGGCAGATTCACCAGATTGATTCCTGGGATGGCAGGACTGTCGTATGAGGAGAGACTGAGTCGACTAGGCCTATATTCACCAGAGTTTAGAAGAATGAGAAGGGATCTCATTCAAACGTATAAAATTCTGACAGGGCTAGACAGACTGGATGCAGGGAGGATATTTCCCCTAGCTAGGGGGGGCCTAGAATGAGGGGCACAGTCTCAGGATACGGGGTAGGACATTTAGGACTGAGATGAGGAGAAATTTCTTCACTCAGAGGGTGGTGAGCCTGTGGAATTTTCTACCACAGAAGGCTGTGGAGGCCAAGTCACTGAATATATTTAAGGATGAGATAGATAGATTTCTGGACACAAAAGGCATCAAGTGGTATGGGGGAAGAGCGGGAATATGGTATTGAGATACAGGATCAGCCATGATCAGATTGAATGGCGGAGCAGGCTTGAAGTGCCGAGTGGTCTACTCCTGCTCCTATTTTTCTATGTTTCTATGTTATGCCCTCAAGACTTCCCAAAGCATTTCACAACTAGTGGATTACTAATCTGAACATTGTTATTATGTAAGCAAATGAGAGGAAGAAACTTAGTAGGTGGGGGAAACTAGAAGCAGGTCAAGAGTTTTTTTTAAGGGGACTTTTAAAGGCAGCAAGCGAGGCAGAAAGACAAGTGGTTTTGGAAGAAAACTCCGGAAGGTTGTAGGGTTACTGGCTGAAAAATCGGTCAACCTGGAATGGAGAAGGAACAAGGAACAAATAGTCATCTGGAGTCAAAGCAGCTCAAGCTGTGTACGGCTGGCGAAGATCACTGAGACGGAGCGGAACGAGTCAGTGGCAGATTTGAAGATAAGGATTGTGATGTTGTTACACTAGGGGACGGGAAACCAATGGGGCTTGTCAAGAATGTTTGTCATCGGTGCACAGGACTTTGTGTGGGAAAGGACAGAGACAAATCTGAACCATTTTACATTGCAAATTTAACTGTTCCTCTTACCTCCACTGAACACTATGGGCCAGACCGTGCTGGAAAAATAACAGCGTATTAACGACGCACACCGTTATTAGTGTTATTATTTCAACAGTGACTCCACTTCAAAAATACTTCATTGGCTATACAGCGCTTTGAGATGTCCGGTGGTTGTGAAAGACGCTATATAAATGCAAGTCTTTCTTTCTTTTGGTGTGCAAATTGGCCAGAAAGTTCAGGGGATTAAGAGATATGCTGTGAGTTGCGAATCTCCTGAACTTGCCGGCCGATTTATGCCGCTCCGCTGTTTGTTTCGCACAAACGGCGTTCCAGCAAGATCTGTGATATTATGGAAAAACCATAAGCCTGCGCATTGCTTATTGGATTCTTTCTATACAGTTAACTTTATTGTCCTGTCGAATGAACTAAAGCACCATAACCTTTTCCCTTTATTGCCTTCCCTATTCGCTATGCACAAAATTAATCGCCAGTAGTGTTACCCAGTGTAAGACCATGTGTACTATGCCATTCTGGGGCCGACAACAATTTAAGATGGCATTGGCTTATATACAACACAGAAAAAAACACTGGCAATTTTACAGAACGCGCGCAAACACGGAAACTTCTAAATCAAATTCACAGCCATCTAAGTGGACTTTAGGTTAGAGCATCATTTTTCACTTTGCTGGGAGGCACATACACAGGTCTCAATGCTGGTCTATAGTTGTGACCCTCATGGGCACTTTAAATAGCTGATCGTTAAACTGTAAAAGCACCAGTCTGCTGCTCTGTTGCTTAAAACGAATGTTAGTGTTAGTGTTAGTGTTAGCGTAAAACACATTTCTACTTTGATTTTTTAAATGGTATTTTGTTTCATTCATTGCTGTCAGCCCCAAACTACACAACCGTTTGTGTTTATTGTTGTAGATCCAGGACATCAATTCACCATTTGGTTTATTAGACACGTGACGGTGGCCACTGGCCCTAGATGAGCTGTTTCTAGCTCATTTGTACAGTGCATCTGTTTACTGTAATCACCAGCTAGCCTCCCAGACATCATCGAGGCACCACAAGGCACGTGACTTGTGCTCAGCGGCCCGTATTTTCCGATGCCTACGGGTGTGTACGAGCTGTGTACACACCCGTAGGGACATCGGAAATGCCGGTTTCAGGCATGTGGAGCGCATGTGCTGAAAACTGGCACTTCCGATCTGTCAAGAATCCTCTTGACAGATCGGATGCCTGCCCTGCAGAAGGGCCTCTGTGGGGGGAGAGTTCCGCTTTCTGCAGAACCTCCGCCCGCTGAAATCACTTAAAAATTTTATGCCTGGTAAAAGCAGGCGTAAGGCCTGCTTTTACCAGCATAAGAGTTTTAAAAAGTTTTTTTTTTAATGTTTCACTCATTTATAATTTAAAAATACTTTAAAAAAAGGCAAGTTTATTTTTAGCCCCGTAAAAAATTGTAATTATTTTTTTCAAAAAGTTAAATTTTGTTTAAAATATTTAATTTAATGTAATTTTAACTCATTTTAAAAACGTGATGGTTTTTTAAAAATGTATTTAATGTTTTGATATGTTTTGGGGTGATCTCCATTCATATATTTGACAGGCCTGGCCCACGTGATCCCAGGGACACTTGCGAACCGCCTGAGCCTCTGGGATACCTGGGCCCTGTGCATTTCGACTGCGGAAAGGCCTAGGAGTGGAAGTGTCCGCACCTCGGGAGCCCTCAGGTAAGGGCGTAGATTTTTATTCTGATAGGAGGCACCGCACGCAGGAAGCCTCCTATCAGAAATTACAGGCCAGCATGTTTTTATATTATATGGATGCTAATTTCTAATACCTAACATGGAGTGCACTGGAGTTATTATTGACAATCCGCAGCAGGAATAGAAAGCAGTCGCTGAAACATTAAGCCAGCAAATTTTATATTTTGATGTCTCAGCAACCAGGTGAAATTAGTTCATGATTTTTGCAGGAATCACAGAATCACAGAAACCCCACAGTGCAGATAGAGGCCATTTCGGCCCATCGAGCCTGCACCGACACATATCCCACCCAATCCCCGTAACCCCTACACATATCCCACCCTATCCCCGTAACCCCACGTATTTAATCCCCCTAACACTAAGGGTCAATTTATCATAGCCAATCAACCTAACTCGCACATTTTTGGACTGTGGGAGGAAACCGGAGCACCCGGAGGAAACCCACGCAAACACGGGGAGAATGTGCAAACTCCACACAGACAGTCGCCCGAAGCCGGATTCGAACCCGGGTCCCTGGCGCTGTGAGGCAACAGTGCTAACCACTATGCCACCGTGCTGAGTCATTTATTTCACTACAGTCCATTGATTTAAACCGGAAAAATGCTACTGAAGTCATGTTACAATTTAAATATCCTCCAGCAATATTTGTAATTTGACCTCCCACTGTACTGAATAAAACATTTGTGGGCTGGGGCTCCTTTGGAAGAGTATCGTGACCTCCTCATGCAACTCAGCAACAGCAGGGGCAACCACTTCCTGCTCCATGAATTTTCTGCCTCTTTTTCAAAAAGGCATTGACTCACGATGAGTTCCAGATCAATGGGCACTACCATCATGATGGGTAGATGATATTGTGTTGCCTAGGGATCTAGTGCATTTAACTCACCATTTTGAACACTGGACTAACTCATGGGGAATGGTGGTGGGTGCCTCGAGTGAAGTATTGTGGTATTGCCCAACTCAAGAAGGGACCTTGATGGTATGAATGAGAAAGTGCAAGTGCCAACTGCTGATTCGTGTTCGATACTGGCCATCCAGTTGTGTGCCAGTTGCAACCTGGGCATTTTGGTGTTTCTTTCTTCCTTTCTACCCTGGCAGCAAGAGTATCGCCACCAAGACTTGAGTTCTCCTTCATGATTCAGAACTACTGGGCACCGAATGGAAGAGCTCCCTCTCGTTCGCATGCAAGATCCATGGATCACAGTGTGAGGTAGGCTGGTGGCAACAAGAAGGAGCAGCTGTTTGGAGGGAATGCTTAGGCCTGCTGCTGACTACTCTGGAGCGAGAACCAGCCTCACGCTGGGTAAGCGTCAGTGCTAAAGATGCCCGCAGGAGGATCTGGATTAAGCAGCTGGTGATACGCAAGTCTGGTATTTGAAATTGGACTTGGACATGTAGAACATTAAGATACCTGGCACAATGCAAGCTTGCTCTGTGTGTGATCTTCTACCACACAGAAAACAGATGTCCCTTTTATAACCAGTGAAGAAATCCTACGATTTGGGAGGTTGGGTATCAAAGCACATGTTCGGACATCCTCGGCTTGATGCCTGACATAATTGGGTTGCATACATGCAAGCAGCTGATGCTTATGTTCTGCACACCCATTGGTCGAACCACCATCCAATGGAATATTGCATGGTGTCTGTGCTGTGGTGAGGGAAGAGGGAAAAAGAAAAAGAAAGACTTGCATTTCTATAGCACCTTTCACAACCTCCGGATGTTCCAAAGCACTTTACAGCCAATGAAGTACTTTTTAAGTGTAGTCACTGTTGTAATGTAGCACACTCGCCTTTGAGTCAGAAGGTTGTGGGTTCAAGTCCCACTCCAGGGACTTGAGCACATAAATCTAGGCTGACACTCCAGTGCAGTGTTGAGGGAGTGCTGCACTGTCGGAGGTGCCGTCTTTCAGATGAGATGTTAAACCAAGGCCCTGTCTGTTCTCTCAGGTGGAGGTAAAAGACCCCATGGCACTATTTTGAAGAAGAGCAGGGAAGTTATCCCTGGTGTCCTGGTCAATATTTATCCCTCATAACATAACAAAAACAGATTATCTGGTCATTATCACACTGCTGTTTGTGGGAGCTTGCTGTGTGCAAATTGGCTGCCGCGTTTCCCACATTACAACAGTGACTACACTTCAAAAAGTACTTCATTGGCTGTAAAGCACTGTGAGACGTCCGGTGGTCGTGAAAGGTGCTGGAGAAATGCAAGTCTTTCTTTTTTATTAATTGTAGGAAATGCAGCAGCTAATGGCACACAACAAGCTCCCACAAACAACAATGTAATAATGACCAGGTAATCTGTTTTTGTTATGTTGATTGAGGGATAAATATTGGCTAGGACACCAGGGATAAGTCCCCTGCACTTCTTAGAAAGAGTGCCATGGGATCTTTTACATCCACTTGAAAGAACAGACGGGGCCTCGGTTTAATGTCTGATCTGAAAGACAGACACTATCCAACAGGTGTAGGATTCGCAAAAATCCAGGAAAATACAGTCTACATTGTAAAACCCCTGAAATGGCCACATTTTATGAACACAAGATGGAGTTGGCAGATCACATGACTCATTTCAGAAGGACATACCACTGCAGTATCCAGAACTGACTGCAATTGATATGGTAAAATGGTTACAGCAGTAACGAAGTCAAAACAAAAGTATTTACAACTCAAGGTGTGTTAAATGCTAGCAAAACGCAAACCCATCTCTGAAATCACAGAGCACAGACAAAACCTATTATCTGTACCAAACTCAGAGGGACACAGGACAGATCCCATTAGTGTCATTTACAAGACATTAAAATAAAGTACCCGCTTTTGTCAAAGCAGCCTGCCCATTACTTTAACAAAAGAAAACCCCTGATTTGGCGCCAAGATAAGGGCAAGAAAACAGTATAACTGTGGGGGGGAAAGAGACAAAAACACAGTTTCATACAGGAGCACCAAGGTCAAGGACAGTTTTAAAACCCTGGTGAGGTTCGAGGAGCACAGAGGGCCTACAAGTTCGAGCAGGAGAGCAGGTTCAGGAGCCGGTCCCATAAGGAAGATTGGAGATCCCGGATGATACAGGAGCACCAAGGTCAAGGACAGTTTTAAAACCCCTGGTGAGCATAGAGGCCCAACTCCACCTAGCTGATCTAGTTGAGGTATACTGTAGAGATGGGAGGGTTTTTAATATTAAGGGCTTTGTAATTCGGGAGTGTTATTCATCCTTCGTTGTGCCGTGTGCTTTCTCCACCCCCGTTTTATTATATCGCTGATCTAGAATTGATGTATTATGATAGTCAAAGTAACTCTTGTGTGTTAAATTTTAGTTCCTATTGAGAGGCGTGTTCATGATTTTTGTCTGCATTGTTTCTTCATTCTCTATGTTTTATTCTCCTTAAAAATAAAGATACCTTTGATTTAAAACTTACCTTGTCTCACCTGATCCATTTGTCTTCCGAGTCACAAGTTGGGTCAACACATCAAGGTGGTCTGGCAATAAGCCCAGTGTCTAGAACCGGTGAGGGGGGAGCGCTTCGGAACCGCTCACGAGCAGTGTGAAATCAAAAACCGATCTCGCACACCACAAGCTCGTTGAAATGACACCTTACAGAATGGCGACCCAGATGGGACACTGGCTACAGAACCCTTGTGTGGTGGACAAAGACTCGGGTGAGACAGATGTTATGGAGGACAGGTTATCCTCCTACGTGTGTGGCAAAGTAAATGTAGCAAAAAAATGGGTATATGACCTGTTAGGAGCCGAGCGTCCCTTAAAGGCAGCCGCCCATGGACGGCTAGTAAAGAGCACCGCAAGGGCATTGAAAAAGCGGTGTGGCTTATGTGCTATAAAAAGCAGGTTCTGGTACTGGACCACGCGGTGGCCAGTAAGGAAACCAAAATTAAGTATTTGTCCCGGGAGCTGCAGGAAAAGGTTGCAGCGGAAGGGAAGGTGCTCGTGGCTCTGGAGGCCATAAGCCAAGAGAGGGCAGCAATGGTCCGGGACCATCGGGGGAAGGTAGAAAGGCTGGAGGGCAAGATAGCTGAGCTGGAGGGGAGCGCTAGGTTCAGGGTAGAACACATAGAGTATCAGGCAAGAGAATCCAGGGAGAAAGAGAGGAGATTAAAAACAGAGATTAGCCGCCTTACAGGGGAACTGAAGGCACAGGAGGAAAAGGTAGCCGAATTAAAAGCAGCCTATAAGCTGGCCTGCGCTCAAGGGTTTGAGGAGGCAGACCACGGCCCCTGTAGGCAGGAAATACAAAGCCTGAATCTGGCATTGGCCAGGGCAAAGGGGATGATATGCCTCATTAGCCCCAAGGTCGGCCAGGCTGAGTTCAACGGTAACCCAAGCAGGGAAGTCCTGCAGGCAGCCCCCAGAACAAAACGGGTTAGGGAACCCGAGATTTCACAGCCACCACCCCTAGCCCCTAGTTTTCCAGAGGTCTGGGATCAGGAGGGGGTGGAGGATGAAGAATCCAAGGTAGACCAGGGTAGCCCGAGAGAGAATCAGGGACCGGGACCGGTGTACCCCGTGACACAACGGAGGTACGGACCACCCGGTGACGACGGGGAACCTGGGGACCTCCAGAACCAATTCCTGGTGCCACACGGTGCGCAGCAATTGCGCTCCATGGTGAGCTACATCCCCAAGCTCACCATGAAGGGGGACCCTTCTCTTCACTTTAGGGAGATAGAACAGGTGGCCTGTGTTAACGACTGCGACGAGGCAGAGCAGGCCAAGATGCTGTTGTTCTCCCTGGGTAGCGATCTCCTCCAGACGCTACCCGATGGGTGTAAGAGGGGTCAGGAAAATTATGAGGGGCTGAGGGAGGAGATCCTGGAGGCCATGGGGATGGACGAGGGGAGTCCGTTCACCCGGGTGGAGAAAACAGTCCAGCTCCCCGGGGAATCCCTGCAGGCGTTCGCGGACAGGCTGTGGCCAGTCTACCGGGGTGCATGCCCGGGAATGCTGGCGCAAGAGCACCTGAACAGGGACCAGTTAGTCCACTGGCTCAGGTGCCTGATGAATAACTCCCTGCCCCGCGTTCGAATGGCCTGGTTCGACCCCCGAAACCCTCTGACCACGGAGGCGACGGTGATCCGCCAACTCACCGTCACCTTTAGAAACGGGAGGGATAGTGAGACACCCCAGCAAAACGGGAAGGTTTGTGAGGTCAGGCCTGGTGACCAGCCCCGTAAAGAGTGGCACCAGGAAGGGAGCCGTCCCAATCAAGGCAGACAAATGTGCTACGGTTGCGGGAAGGAGGGGCATTGGCGCAGGGACTGTAAGAATCCCTGGAAGGACACAAGGGAAAAGGTCCCCACAGCCCCAGCCCAAGCCCAGGCCACACTAGCGACCCCTGCCCCAGAGAGAGAGACGGAGTCAAATGTGCCTCCAGAACTGCTGGAGGCGCTGCTGGCTTCGGTGAGATCGTTTGTCCTCACCAAGGGAAAAGTAGCAGCTACCACCGGTTCGGCGGTTCCCCCAACCCCTTCCCAAAGTGGCCAGCCATGACTGGAGCCTGCGCAGCCCGTCTACCTATGTGCGCTTCAGTACGACGGATGGAAGAGACCGCTCGTGCAGATGGAGGCAGGGAAGCAGGCAGCGGGGGCTGGAAAAGGCAGCAGAGAGTTAAAAACTGCAGGGGAGCTGCAGCCGCAGGTCACACAGGCTGGAC
This sequence comes from Somniosus microcephalus, assembly GCF_052327205.1. Lineage (NCBI taxonomy): Eukaryota > Metazoa > Chordata > Chondrichthyes > Squaliformes > Somniosidae > Somniosus > Somniosus microcephalus. Next base: position 51,571,953 of record NC_141009.1, read on the forward strand.
GAGCAGCCTGCGTGAGGGGAGGAGTTGTCCCGTCCACACGGGAGACTCCTCCATTGTTCTGGGACCCAGAAGGGGAGGAGCCGGAGGTCCTAGGTCCTGTCCCTGGTCACCCAGAAGGGGAGGAGCCGGAGGTCCCAGGTCCTGTCCCTGGTCACAAGGAAGCCGAGTCGGAGGACGAATGTCCCGCCCCCGACTGCGGTGAAGGGGAGGAGCCGGAGGTCTTAGGTCTTGCCCCTGAGTGCAGCATTAGAGAGGTGGCGTCTGGGGCGGAGACTCTCAACCTGGAGTCCCAGGTAGCGGGGAGGTGCCTGCCGCTGACCCAGAGCCTAGGGAGGCGGAGCCTGCGGGAGGAAGCCCACAGCCAGCAGTCGTGGGGAAGCCACGGACTGCAGCCAGGGCCAAAACTCCAGCCAAGGGTCCGACCTACGAGGAAGCCTCATATGTGGTGACCCTTAGACGGTCAAATAGAAAACCGCAACCAAAGAAGGTTTGGTTGCAGGTTTTCACAAGAGGGACCCCCCGGAAGAAAGCTGCGAGAAGTTTAAACGGTCCACAGCCAGCAGCCATGGGCTGCCAGGGACCAGCAGCTGAGACCGATGTGGGAACGCAGCAGGGGGAGGCCTGCGACGGTCCCCGCAGATTATAAGCTGGCCGCCCGGAGACGGGCGGCAGATGTATATATTTATATAGTTTTGGGTAATAAGGTAATAAGGTTTAGTTTATTGTAATTTTAGAAAATAAGTAATGTGGTCTTCTGGATGTATGGTAGCACTTTGGAGCGGTAGAATTTGGCAAGTTTTAAGTGAGCTAGGGTCGCGGGACCCACTCACCCTGCACCCAAGCCGAGGAGCCCAGGGAGCCCGGCTCGAAACCTTTTTTTATCTCTCCACCAGATCATAACAAGATGATGCCAGTCGGAGGCATCATCCTCGCGGCCCTGGTGGGCCTCAACGTCGCCTGGAGAGGAGAAACGGAGGATCACCATATCTTTGGATGCTCCGGGGAAACTGCGCCTCTGGCCCACGACGGGCAAGGCCTGCACGAAGCAGAGGAAGTCGCTGGGTACACCCATGAGGGCAACTGGCCCGGATGGCTGGGCTCGAACGCCACGAAATATTCAAGCAAAACTGGCTTCACATACGGGGAGGTCTCTTTGTCGTGTCCTCGGATCAAGATCCAGGCCACGCAGATCAGTGTGACTGTGGGGAAACGTATTTGCCTAACCTGCAGGGGGTACGTCCCCCTGGATAGGTGGTGGTGGCTCAGGAAACTGAGCAGGGACATGGGGAACCCCAGAGGAAAGTGGGAAAGGTTAGGGAACAACACTCACCGGACTGACCTCTCGGGGTGCTGTAGCCGGGGAGCACACATAATCCTGTGTCCCCAGCACTTGAATGCCTATTCAACACCACAGTGCGGGTTCAGTTCTGCTGACGCTAAGCCTATCAATTGCACCATGGAAGCCATGGCACAGGACCATGTTCCCCCACAGGTGGCATACATAGGTGGTGGGACATATTGTGTCGCCACCGCAGCATCTCACTACCGGCACGGACAGCACGGCTGGTGCGCGGTCAGTGAAAGCAGCTTCTGTTTCAAACCCGAGGCAGTAGTTCAAGTGGCACAGCTGCGGATTATCCCGATCCCTGAACCATCCACTGTTCACCTCACTGTCAAGGAGAACTTCATCGATCTCCAGAAGTACGTGGCCCATTTTGGTTTCACAATTCCCCCTCTCCCAGAACATTTAACCGAACTGCTGAAAGCAGTTACTGTCTCTCAGAAGCCCTTTACTTTAGAGCAGAAAACCACCAACATAGGGGCAAAAATCCAAGACATAGTGGTTCCACCATGGTGGGACCTTTTTGATAATATAGAGATCCCATCATGGGTCAGACTGGCTTCCCACGTCTTAGTGGTGTGCCAGGTAGGGATTGTTCTGTACCTGGTCTGTGTCCAGTGTAGGAGGAAGGGACACGACAGGGAGTTCCCTAGTCAGCGGAATTGGCGGGGCCACTATGTCAGCATAAACGGGGACTCGCCCGTGTAGCTAAATGTTTTTATTCCATCTGTTTTTGGTGTATTATAACAAAGATTGTGTTGCGTCGGGTTATGACTCTAAGGTGAGTCTGTACATAGCATAAATGTTTCTCCAGTAGGGGATACCTACTCAACTCCGTTTTCGGGATGAGGAAAGTGCGTGTGCGAGGTACACGCCATAGTCAGGTAAACTACGGGGAAGGTCAGTTGGGGGGGGGAACGGATTTATGCTCACCCTAAAACATTCATGATACAAAAGACGATTTGAGATGTCCATTGTATCACAGGGAGGACTGTAGGATTCGCAAAAATCCAGGAAAATACAGTCTACATTGTAAAACCCCTGAAATGGCCACATTTTATGAACACAAGATGGAGTTGGCAGATCACATGACTCATTTCAGAAGGACATACCACTGCAGTATCCAGAACTGACTGCAATTGATATGGTAAAATGGTTACAGCAGTAACGAAGTCAAAACAAAAGTATTTACACCTCAAGCTGTGTTAAATGCTAGCAAAACGCAAACCCATCTCTGAAATCACAGAGCACAGACAAAACCTATTATCTGTACCAAACTCAGAGGGACACAGGACAGATCCCATTAGTTTCATTTACAAGACATTAAAATAAAGTACCCGCTTTTGTCAAAGCAGCCTGCCCATTACTTTAACAAAAGAAAACCCCTGATTTGGCGCCAAGATAAGGGCAAGAAAACAGTATAACTGTGGGGGGGAAAGAGACAAAAACACAGTTTCATACAGGAGCACCAAGGTCAAGGACAGTTTTAAAACCCTGGTGAGGTTCGAGGAGCAGAGAGGGCCTACAAGTTCGAGCAGGAGAGCAGGTTCAGGAGCCAGTCCCATAAGGAAGATTGGAGATCCCGGACGATACAGGAGCACCAAGGTCAAGGACAGTTTTAAAACCCCTGGTGAGCATAGAGGCCCAACTCCACCTAGCTGATCTAGTTGAGGTATACTGTAGAGACGGGAGCATTTTTAATATTAAGGGCTTTGTAATTCGGGAGTGTTATTCATCCTTCGTTGTGCCGTGCGCTTTCTCCACCCCCGTTTTATTATATCGCTGATCTAGAATTGATGTATTATGATAGTCAAAGTAACTCTTGTGTGTTAAATTTTAGTTCCCATTGAGAGGCGTGATCATGATTTTTGTCTGCATTGTTTCTTCATTCTCTATGTTTTATTCTCCTTAAAAATAAAGATACCTTTGATTTAAAACTTACCTTGTCTCACCTGATCCATTTGTCTTCCGAGTCACAAGTTGGGCCAACACATCAAGGTGGTCTGGCAATAAGCCCAGTGTCTAGAACCGGTGAGGGGGGAGCGCTTCGGAACCGCTCACGATCATTGTGAAATCAAAAACCGATCTCGCACACCACAAGCTCGTTAAAACGACCCCTTACACAGGGCAGCACTCCACTGGCGTGTTAGTCAATTCCCTGGAGTGGGACTTAGAACCCACAGCCTTCTGACTCAGAGGTGAGCGTGCTATCCACTGAGCCACGGCTGAGACTGGAGGATGAGGGCAATGCATTCGCATGACTTGCGGTCAGTTGCACTGTTTACCATGTCACCTTTAAGGAGTTACTGGTATCTGCCATACACTTAGGGAGGGCTCAAACCTGGCTCAGCAGAAATATGTTCCCGTTAAGCTGTGTGACCGCGCGGCCGCGCCGCAGTCTGGAGGCCTCACACCGACTTTTGAATGGAAAAACCGCGCATACGCGATCATTTGAATGGGCCTAACAGCCCTTTAAAGGAGCCGCGCAGCCAAAAAAAAATTTAGAGGGAACCAAAGATCTTACTTGATTAAGGTGCTGGAGGCGTTTGGCTGCCCCATAATCATTTTTGACTCCACATTAAGCTGTGAAAATCTCAAAATTTTATGCTTGCAGTTTGCACCATTTTGCAAAGAAATGAACTGGAATGGGTAGGAGACAACAACGCCCTCCGTCACCCTTTGACCTTTTAGAGTCCATCAAGGCTTTGAGGGATCCACTATTGAAGACAGGAGTGCCAAATCTCTGTCCGTGTCACTAGATTCTACTTTTTCTGAAAAACTAGGGAGTGCAAGGACGTCGGAGTAACCAGGGTGATTTTAAACATTGACGGTCTCGAAGGGCTGCTTCACAATACACATTTATGGATCTGCCCTTTCATCTGCTTTCAAAAGCACTGCAGCACCTGGGTTTAGTCAGTGCCTCAGAGCAGGCAGGGTAAACTCTATCCCCAGTGGTTAAAAAGCTAGAAATCAACTTTATTAGATAAAGAAAGAAATAATAAACATGTCAGTGACATCATAAACTAGATGTGTATTCAGTGTGCTACTTCTGCACATCACAACTACTCTGTAATAGAAGACAGATCTGAGCATCTTTGGCATGCAGAAGCAATTATGCAGAGCTCTGTGGAGTGGCGGGATGTGGATTTATCTCTGTGACCCTTTGAAGCTACTGAGCTCCCGATGAGAGCCAAGCAGAGAGCAAGGAGGGAAAAGCATCAATAGAGTTATCTGTGAGCTGCATTCACAATCCTTCCAGCTCCAAATTCAGTGCAATATCAGCAGTGGTCCAAACGCACAGACCACTTCCACTTGTGACTAAATCCATTGGCAGGATAGGCGCGCCAACGTCAGTGTTCTCGCTCAGACCAACATCCCCAGCAGCAAAGCTTTGACCACGCTCGATCAGCTCCGATGGACGGGCCACATCGTCCGCATGCCCGATACGAGACTCCCAAAACAAGCATTCTACTCGGAGCTCTGACACGGCAAGAGAGCCCTAGGTGGGAAGAGGAAACGCTTCAAGGGTGCCCTCAAAGCCTCCTTGAAAAAGTGCAACATCCCCTCCGACACCTGGGAATCCCTGGCCCAGGACAGCTCAAAGTGGAGGAGAAGCATCCGGGAAGGTGCCGATCACCTCGAGTCTCTTCGCCGGCCGCAAACGAGACTCCAGGATGGTGTGTTGCCTCCATGGTGCAAGGGTCAAGGATGTCTCCGAGCGGCTGCAGAACATCTTGGAAGGGGAGGGTGAACAGCCAGTTGTCGTGGTGCATATAGGCACCAACGATGTAGGTAAAAAGCGGGATGAGGTCCTAAAAGCGGAATATAGGGAGTTAGGAGGTAAATTAAAAAGCAGGTCCTCAAAGGTAGTAATCTCAGGATTGCTACCAGTGCCACGTGCTAGTCAGAGTAGAAATAGAAGGACACTTCAGATGAATACGTGGCTAGAGGAATGGTGCCAGGGGGAGGGATTCAAATTCCTGGGACATTGGAACCAGTTCTGGGGGAGGTGGGACCAGTTCAAACCGGATGGCCTGCCCCTGGGCAGGGCTGGAACCGATGTCCTAGAGGGTTTGTTTGCTAGTGCTGTGGGGGAGGGTTTAAACTAAAATGGAAGGGGGTTGGGAACCTGAACAGGGAGACAGAGGAAAGGGAAACAAGGATAAAAGCAAAAGATAGGAAGGAGAAAAACAATAGTGGCAGTCAGAGAAATCAAGGGTTTAAATCAAATGTGGCCACAGTAAATAATAATTCTAATAGGTCTAAGAGCGTTAAAAAAACAAGCCGGAAGGCTTTGGCCTAGAAATTGAGTTTTGGCTTAGCCAGGGCTTTAGCGCCGGAAGTTAGTGCCGGCGCTAAGTCCCCCTGCGCGCGCCAAAAATTCAGCAGGGCCGCGCCCAAACGGCTGCCGGCGCTACTGAAGGGTCTTTGCGGCGGTAAATCGGCGCTAACTGCCGTTTCGCGCCGCAATTCCGGCGCTGCGGCACCCGATGCGGTGCGGCAGGCTCGGGAAGTGCAGGCCTCCTCCTTCCCTTAAGGAGGAGCTGCCTGCACCCGATCGCGGCCCGCGAAAATCTTTTAAAAAATGAGCCCGGCACCTCGGACAAGTGCCGGGCTTGCTTCTGTTCTGGGGGGGGGGGGGGGGAAGTCCGGGGAGGGAGCTGCGGCCAGGCGGCCGGCGGGAAAGCGGCCGGCCGCCGCGGGGCCTTTAATGCGCCGGCGCAAAGACTCGTAAGACTCTGTTGCCAGAGTCTTAGTTGCGGCTGTCACGGGCGAGGCGGCCGCAACTGAATTTCGGCGCTGGGGCCCGTCGACATGGCAACCGGGATGCTGCGCACACCGATGACGTCATCGGTGCCGGCGCAGCGCTACCGGTCTACCGCGGCGTAAGGGCCCCAGGCAATTTCGGCGCCGGCGCCAAATGCAGCGCTAGGCCCTCTAGCGACGCAAAATCGGCGCTAAGGGCACTCAATTTCTAGGCCTTTGTGTCTTAATGCGAGGAGCATTTGTAATAAGGTGGATGAATTGGCTGTGCAAATAGAGGTAAACGAATATGATTTGGTTGGGATTACGGAAACGTGGCTCAAGGATGGCCAAGACTGGGAACTCAACATCCAGGGGTATTCGATATTCAGGAAAGATAGGCAAAAAGGAAAGGGAGGTGGGGTAGCATTACTAGTTAAAGAAGGGATTAACACAATGGTAATGAAGGATATTAGCTCTGATGATGTGGAATCTGTATGGGTAGAATTGAGAAATACTAAGGGGAAAAAAACATTAGTGGGAGTGGTATATAGACCTCCAAACAGTAAGGCAGAGGTTGGGGATGGCATTAAAAGGGAAATTAAAGAAGCGTGCAATAAGGGCACCGCAGTCATCATGGGTGACTTTAATCTACATATAGATTGGGCTAACCAAATTAGTAACAATACTGTGGAGGAGGAATTCCTGGAGTGTTTACGGGATGGTTTCCTGGACCAATATGTCGAGGAACCAACCAGAGATCAGGCCATCTTAGACTGGGTATTATGTAACGAGAAAGGATTAATTAGCAATCTTGTTGTACGAGGCCCCTTGGGTCGGAGCGATCATAATATGATCGAATTCTTCATTAAGATGGAGAATGAAGTAGTTGACTCAGAAACTAGGGTCCTCAATTTAAATAAAGGAAACTACGATGGTCTGAGGAGCGAGTTGGGTAGGATTGATTGGGGAATGGCACTCAAAGGGTTGACGGTGGATAGGCAATGGCAAACATTCAAAGACCGAATGGATGAACTACAGAAGTTGTTCATCCCAGTTTGGCATAAAAATAAAACAAAAAAGGTGACTCAACTGTGGCTAACAAGGGAAATTAGGGACAGCATAAGATCCAAGGAGAGGACATACAAATTGGCCAGAAAAAGCAATAATCCTGAGGATTGGGAGCAGTTCAGGATTCAACAAAGTAGGACAAAGGGATTAATTAAGAAAGGGAAAATAGAATATGAGAGTAAGCTTTCAGGGAACATAAAAACTGGCTGTAAAAGCTTTTATAGATATGTGAAGAGAAAAAGATTGGTGAAGTTAAGCGTAGGTCCCTTGCAGTCAGAATCGGGGGAATTTATAATGGGGAACAAAGAAATGGCAGGCCAACTAAATACATATTTTGGTTCTGTCTTCAAAGAGGAGGACACAAATAACCTCCCAGAAATACCGGGGAACATAGGGTCTGATGAAAGGGTGGAACTGAAAGAAATCAGTATTTGTAGGGAAATGGTGTTAGGAAAATTGATGGGACTGAAGGCCGATAAATCCCCAGGGCCTGATAATCTACATCCCAGGGTACTTAAGGAAGTGGCCCTAGAAATAGTAGATGCATTGCTGGTCATCTTCCAGAGCTCAATAGACTCTGGAACAGTACCCATGGATTGGAGGGTAGCTAATGTTACCCCACTATTCAAAAAAGGTGGCAGAGAAAAAGCGGAGAATTATAGACCGGTAAGCCTGACATCGGTAGTGGGGAAAATGCTAGAGTCCATTATAAAAGATGTAATAGCAGAGCACTTGGAAAGCAGTGACAGGATCGGACAAAGTCAACATGGATTTACAAAAGGTAAATCATGCTTGACTAATCTACTGGAATTTTTTGAGGATGTAACTGGTAAAATAGATAAGGGAGAACCAGTGGATGTGGTGTATTTGGACTTTCAGAAGGCTTTCGATAAGGTCCCGCATAAGAGATTAGCGTGCAAAATTAAGGCACATGGGATTGGGGGCAAGGTATTGACTTGGATAGAGAACTGGTTGGTGGACAGAAAGCAAAGAGTTGGAATAAACGGGTCGTTTTCCGAGTGGCAGGCAGTGACTAGTGGGGTACCGCAAGGATTGGTCCTAGGACCCCAGCTGTTCACAATATATATTAATGATCTGGATGAGGGAATTGGATGTAATATCTCCAAATTTGCAGACGACACAAAGCTGGGTGGGAGGGTATGCTGTGAGGAGGATGTCATGAAACTCCAGTACGATTTGGACAGGTTAGGTGATTGGGCAGAAACATGGCAAATGCACTATAATGTGGATAAATGTGAAGTTATCCACTTCAGAGGCAAAAACAGGAAGGCAGATTATTATTTGAATGGCAATAGATTGGGTGAAGGGGAAGTGCAAAGAGACCTGGGTGTTCTTGTGCACCAGTCGCTGAAGGTAAGCATGCAGGTGCAGCAGGCGGTTAAGAAGGCAAATGGTATGTTGGCCTTCGTAGCAAGAGGGTTCGAGTACAGGAATAAGGATGTCTTGCTACAGTTATACAGGGCCTTGAGTATTGTGTGCAGTTTTGGTCGCCTTATCTGAGGAAGGACGTTCTTGCAATGGAAGGAGTGCAGCGAAGATTCACCAGGCTGATACCTGGGATGGCAGGAATGACGTATGAGGAGAGATTGCGTCGATTGGGCTTATACTCACTGGAGTTTAGAAGATTGAGAGGGGATCTCATCGAAACCTATAAAATTCTGTCAGGCCTGGACAGACTAGATGCTGGAAGGATGTTCCCGATGGCGGGGGAGTCCAGAACCAGGGGTCATAGTCTAAGGATAAGGGGTAGGACATTTTGGACTGAAATGAGGAGGAATTTCTTCACCCAAAGAGTGGTGAACCTGTGGAATTCTCTGCCACAGAGGGCGGTGGAGGCCAGTTCATTAAATATATTCAAGAAGGAGTTGGATATATTTCTTAAGGCTAAAGGGATCAAGGGATATGGGGAGAAGGCAAGGACAGGGTACTGAATTTGAATGATCAGCCATGATCTCATTGAATGGCGGAGCAGGCTTTAAGGGCCGAATGGCCTACTCCTGCTGCTATCTTCTATGTTTCTATGTAGAAGCCAAGTGCAAACAGCAGAAGGAGCACACGTCAACCCAAGCACCCCACCCACCTGTCCCTTCTGCCACTGTCTGCCCCACCTGTGACAGAGACTGTAGGTCCCACATTGGTCTCATCAGTCACCTGAGAACTCATTTTTAGTGTGGAAGCAAGTCATCCTCGGTTCCGAGGGACTGCCTAAGAGAGAGAGAGTGAGACATGCACATTGTGGTCTGGGGAAATCAGAGAAATGGAAGAATAACAGAGCCAACCTTGATGAAGAAAAAATTTACATATGCTTAAATCAACTGCTAACAGAACAAAAGTAAACCCACCTCATTAAATCCAGCAGAATCGTTTATCAGTGCTTCAGTACTATGGGCTAGAAATTCATTATAGCCAAGAAATGGGCAGTGTTTAGACTAAAAATGGTTAAGCTGCGCCACCTGAAAATCATCTAGGCTGCACGCAAAATTCGTCCTCACTCCTCATTAAAATGATTGCCGTCATGATTCTCGTCTAAAATCAAGATAAAGTCTCACTGAAAAGAGGGACCAATATCGGGGGCAGTCTAAACGCAAGTAATGATTGCCACAGGCTTTTTTCACTACTTAAGGGGAGGTTCATTGATGCTGTAGCACCTCATTCTCAGCATTGTTGGGGTGCAGCTGCCTCAACAATTATAAGAAGAAGGACAAGGAGAGTAGCACTTAATTACAAATCCTGATGGCAGATCGTCGCCCCAGGGAGAGAGCCCGTAGGTTTTCCGATGAAGCCTTGGAGCCATTGGTTTTAGCAGTAGAGAGAAGGTGGGTGTTCCTGTACCCGACAACTGGCAGGAGACCCTCACCACATGTCTGCCACACTATGTGAAAGGAGGTGGCACACCATGTCATGGGCAGCACTGTGGTCCCCAGAACCCACACCTAGTGCAGGAAGAAGTTTAACGACCTCACACGGGTGGTCAGGGTGAGTGAAGGCTTCAACAAATGCAACATACCACCATCTGCACCACAAGCTTCATGCACAGCTCAATGCACCACACCCCCAGCACTCCCCCACCAACAATCTCCATCTAGCAACACTCATACCCACAACTCACACCTTGCACACAATAACAGCTATTCAACTATGGCAGGCACAAGGGTTGTTAGTTATTTGAATTCATGTGATATGCGTGATATGTTTATAGATAAATATATTAATTGTGTTTGGAATATTTTGTGGTCTCTCTCATTTCACCTTTGCACCCAGGAGGATGCTGTGATATGGCATGAGACAGGGATTGTATGATGGTGATGTGGTGAGCTACGGGGATCTGCGGTTTCATTCATACGAATCGGAATCTGATGAGCCGGTCACAGACAGCCCGTAGAGAAGGCCAATAGTCTCACTGCCTCTGCCTGCCCTCCTATTCCTCCTCCTCCTCGTCCTCTTCCTCCTTGACCTCTTCCTCCTCATCCTCTTCCTTATCCTCCACTGATCTTCACCCTCCTGAGGTGGTCCCGCAATCCCTGGTGGCAAGGGTTGGGCCCTCATGATGGCCAAGTTGTGGAGTATGTAGCAGACCACCACGAAATGGGACGCTTGCTCCGAGTGGTCAAGGCAACAGAACCGTTGATTTAGTAGGCCGGTGGCCTGCTTGATGATGTTCCTCATGGCAGCATGGCTCTCATTATATGAGTGTTGGGGTTGCGGAGGGGCATCATGAGCCTGGTGGAGAGTGGATAGTCCTTGTCTCCGAGCAGCCAGCCGCAAGCTTGATGTGGTGGCTGGAAAATTGCTGGCACACTGGTCTGGCGCAGGATGAAGGCATCATGGTGTTAATTGGCCGGATTGGATTTGTCCTGCTTTTTATGGACAGGACATACCTGGGTAGTTTTCCACATTGTTGGTTAGATGTCAGTGTTGTAGTTGTATTGGAATAGCTTGGCTAGAGACGCAGCTAGTTCTGGAGCACGTCTTCAGCACGACAGCCGGGATGTTGTCGGGGCCCATAGCCTTTGCTGTATCTAGTACACTCAGCCGTCTCTTGATATCACGTGGAGCGAATCGAATTTTCTGAAGACTGGCTTCCATGGTTGTGGTAACCTCAGGAGGAGGCCGGTATGGATCATCCACTCGGCACTTCTGGCTGAAGATGGTTGCAAACGCTTTAGCCTTGTCTTTGGCACTCACGTGCTGGGCTCCACCATCATTGAGAATTGGGGTATTCATGGAGCCTCCATTCATGACTGGATATAATGGGACTGCAGAGTTTTGATCTGATCCGTTGATTGTGGGATCGCTTAGCATCTGTGATGCGCTATCAATTACTCATAAAAGACTGAGAGTTAAGAGAGTAACTAAAGGCTTTTATTAACAAAAGAATGAAGGTCTGCCTCGAGTGGTCGACCGGTCCAGAAATACAAAGGGCTGGGGAGCAGTCACCTTTATACTAGGACTTGTGGGAGGAGTCAGCCGAGGCATGTCCAGGCATGTACACAGTGGAATACAAACAGTGGTTTACCACATTCACCCCTTGTTTAAAATTGAGTCCGGCGAGGTGAAGTGTATTAAAAGTTAGTGTATTGGAGTCTCTCCGGAGGTCTTGTCTGCCGCTGTGATCGGCATGGCGACGGCAGGGGTAGTGGAGCTTCCGGCGTCGAGTCCTGCGTAGGCTGTGGCACAGGCGTGTCGTCCTCGTAGATGTCGAGCGGGTCGCGGGGCCCAGGCCTGCCGTCTGCTGGGGCTGGATATCGGATCGTGGGGGGGGGTGGTAGTGAGTAGTGGGTTACTGCGGCCCCCGAGGGTGCAAGGTCTCTTATGGAGACTGTGTCCTCCCGCCCGTCCGGGTATGCAATGTAAGCATACTGGGGGTTGGCGTGGAGGAGGTCGACCCTCTCGACCAGGGGGTCCGTTTTATGGGTCCTCACGTGTCTCCTCAGAAGGACCGGCCCTGGGGACGTCAGCCATGGCGGTAGTGATGTCCCCGATGTGGACTTCCTTGGGAAGACAAACATTTTCTCATGAGGGGTGGCGTTAGTGGCAGTGCAGAGCAGTGACCGAATAGAGTGGAGCGCATTGGGGAGCACATCCTGCCAGCGGGAGGTTGGAAGGCCCCTAGACTTTAAGGCTAGCAGGGCGGCCTTCCAAACTGTGGCATTTTCTCTTTCCACCTGTCCGTTCCCCCGGGGGTTGTAACTGATGGTCCTGCTTGTGGCAATACCCCTAGTTAGCAGGTACTGACGGAGTTTGTCGCTCATAAACGATGAGCCCCGGTCGCTATGGATATAGCTGGGGAAACCGAACAGGGTGAAGAGGTCGTTCAGACATTTAATGACCGTGGCACTGGTCATGTCCGGGCAGGGGATGGCGAACGGGAAACGGGAGTACTCATCAATAATATTGAGGAAGTACACATTGCGGTCGGAGGAGGGGAGAGGCCCTTTAAAATCAACGCTCAGGCGCTCGAAGGGGCGAGTGGCTTTTATCAGGTGGGCCCTGTCTGGTCTATAAAAGTGCGGTTTGCACTCAGCGCAGACTTGGCAGTTCCTGGTCATGGTCCTGACCTCCTCAATAGAGTAAGGCAGGTTGCGGGCCTTGATGAAGTGGAAGAACCTGGTGACCCCCGGGTGGCAGAGGTCATTGTGGAGGGCTCGCAGTCCATCGATCTGCGCGCTGGCGCAGGTGCCACGCGATAGCGCATCCGGGGGTTCATTGAGCTTCCCGGGCCGGTACAAGATCTCATAATTGTAGGTGGAAAGTTCAATTCTCCACCTCAAGATCTTGTCATTTTTGATTTTGCCCCTCTGCTTGTTGTTAAACATGAAAGCAACTGAACGCTGGTCAGTGAGCAGGGTAAATCGTTTTCCGGCCAGATAGTGCCTCCAATGACGCACAGCCTCCACAATCGCCTGGGCCTCCTTCTCAACAGCGGAGTGTCTGGTCTCCGGGCCTTGGAGGGTTCGTGAAAAGAAGGCCATGGGCCTCCCCGCCTGATTGAGGGTAGCGGCCAGGGCAAAGTCGGACGCGTCGCTTTCCACCTGGAAGGGGATGGATTCGTCCACTGCGTGCATGGTGGCTTTGGCAATGTCCTCCTTGATACAGTGGAAGGCTAAGCGGGCCTCTGCCGTCAAGGGAAAAGAGGTGGACTTGATCAGCGGACGGGCCTTGTCCGCATAGTAGGGGACCCACTGGGCGTAATAGGAGAAACACCCTAGGCACCTCTTCAGGGCCTTGAGGCAGTGGGGCAGTGGGAGTTCCATAAGGGGACGCATCCGGTCGGGGTCGGGGCCGATGACTCCGTGTTCCACAACACAGCCAAGGATGGCGAGGCGGTTTGTGCGGAATATGCACTTCTCCTTGTTATATGTCAGGTTCAGGAGTTGGGCGGTGCGGAGGAATTTTTCGAGGTTTGCGTCATGGTCCTGCAAGTCACGGCCGCAGATGGTCACATTGTCCAGATATGGGAAAGTGGCCTGCAACGCATTTTGATCTACCATCCGGTCCATCTCCCTTTGGAAGACGGAGACCCCGTTGGTGACGCCAAAGGGAACCCTAAGGAAGTGATAGAGGCGGCCGTTTGCCTCAAAGGCAGTATACTGGCGGTCCTCAGGGCGGATAGGGAGCTGGTGGTATGCTGATTTCAGGTCAATGGTCGAGAAGACGCGGTACTGCGCGATCTGGTTGACCATATCAGCTATGCGGGGGAGTGGGTAGGCGTCCAGCAGGGTGTAGCGATTTATTGTCTGGCTGTAGTCGATGACCAGGCGCTGCTTCTCGCCGGTCTTAACGACCACAACCTGGGCTCGCCAGGGGCTGGTGCTGCCCTCAATAATCCCTTCCTTCAGGAGCCGCTCCACTTCGGTTTTAATGAAAACCCTGTCCCCGGCACTGTATCGCCTGCTCTTTGTGGCGATGGGCTTACATTCGGGGGTGAGGTTAGCAAACAGTGGGGGGGGGGGTGACTCTGAGTGTGGAGAGGTTGCACCTGGTGCGCGGCGGGCAATTTGGAAGCTGCTGGCTGCGGACTGTGAGTGGGAGTAGGGGTCCACCGTACGCCATCGTAACACTTTTAAGGTGGCACTGAAAATCTAACCCCAGCAGGACGGCAGCGCAGAGGTCGGGCAGGACCAGAAGTTTAAAATGATCGTACACGGTCCCGTCTACTACGAGTGTCACCACGCAGTAGCCGCCGATGTCCGCCGACTGGGACTCGGAGGCCATAGAAATCCGCTGGTGCGCAGGCAGGACTGGGAGAGAGCAACGCCGCACCGTGTCGGGGTGGATGAAGCTCTCCGTGCTCCCAGAGTCAAAAAGGCAGATTGTATCGTGACCATTTACCTTAATGTCCATTGTGGAACTGGCCAGCTGGTGTGGTCTCGCTTGGTCCAGTGTAACGGATGCCAGCGTAGGGGTCGGTGTGTCGCTGCGGGTATCAGATGAGGCGGTGTTGGGGGCCTGCTGCGTTCCGGCTGTCATCCAAGATGGCAGCGTCCGTGATCCCCATGTGGCTTGAGGCGTCCAAAAGGCTGCTGTACCGGTGGTTCGCACATGGCCGGGGAGGCCCAAGATGGCGGCCCGCATGGCCCACACGCGGCACTGCTGGGGTTCGGGGTGGCTTTGGCCCTGCAGACGCTAGCGCAGTGTCCCTTCTTCCCGCAGCCCGAGCAGATCGCGTTTTTCGCCGGGCAGCGCGCTCTGGGGTGTTTTGCCTGGCCACAGAAGTAGCATTTCTGGCCTTGGGGCACTGCTGTCTGGCCTTGGGACACTGCTGCGGTAGTTGGGCCGTTGCTGGGGTGTGGCTGGGGTGGCACGGCGCTATGAGGCGGTCCTACCGTGTCCCAGGCTGTCATTCTCCGCGGCGTCCACGGTGCAGAGGAGTAGGCATCCATGCCCCGGTAGGCTGCATCCAATGATAGTGCGAGTTCAGAGGCCTTGTTGAGGTCGAGGTCACTCTGCTCCAACAGTCGCTGTCGGGTGTAATTGGATCTGTGGCCCGCTACAAAAGCGTCCCGGATAAGTTCCTCTGTGTACACGGCGGCCTTTACATCCTTACAACCACAGGCCCGGCCAAGCACAGACAGTGCCTGAAGGTATTCCACGGTCGATTCCCCAGGTTGTTGTTTATGACTCCCCAGAAGGTGCCTGGCGTACACTTCGTTCACTGGGCGCGTGTACTGGTCCTTGAGGAGCTTGATAGCGTCCACGTACGAGGTCGCGTCTTGGATGACCGAGTACACTCGGTGGTTCACTTTGGAGGTCAGGACATCCAGTTTGTCCTCGTCCGATTTGATTGCTGCGGAGGCGGTCAGGAATTTTTCGAAACACTTAAGCCAGTGAGTAAACTTGGTGGATGAGTCCGCCTCCCGATGATCTAAGTCCAGGCATGCTGGTGTGAGGATCTTCTCCATTATAAAAATTTTGTTAATAAAATTGATGCGCTATCAATTACTCATAAAAGACTGAGAGTTAAGAGAGTAACTAAAGGCTTTTATTAATAAAAGAATGAAGGTCTGCCTCGAGTGGTTGACCGGTCCAGAAATACAAAGGGCTGGGGAGCAGTCACCTTTATACTAGGACTTGTGGGAGGAGTCAGCCGAGGCATGTCCAGGCATGTACACAGTGGAATACAAACAGTGGTTTACCACAATCTGCTTCTGAGCATGCATGTAGTCTTGTGTTGCAGCTTCCCCAGGTTGGCACCTCATTTTTAGGTACACCTGGTGCTGCTCCTGGCATGGCTCTTCTACATTCCTTATTGAACCAGGGTTGGTACCCTGGCTTGATTGTAATGGCAGAGTGAGGGATATACCAAGCCATGAGGTTACAGATTGTGGTGGAACACAACTCAGCTGCTGCGCCTCATGGATGCCCAGTTTTGAGCTGCTAGATCTGTTCTGAATCTATCCCATTTAGCACGGTGGTAGTGCCACATGATGGAGGGTGTCCTCAATGTGAAGGTGGGACTTCGCCCCCTACCCAGCATACATTCTGTGCCCTTTCTACTCTCAGTGCTTCTTCCAAGTGGTGTTCAACATGGTGGAGTACTGATTCATCAGCTGAGGGAGGGCGTTAGGTGGTAATTATGCCCATACCTGAAGCCATGAGACTTCACGAAGTCCAGAGTCAATGTTGAGGATTCCCAGGGCCATTCCTTCCCAACTGTATACCACTGTGCCACCACCCCTGGTGGGTCTATCCTGCCGGTGGGACAGGGCATGCCCTGGGATGGTGATGGAGGACATTGGCTGAAATGATTCTGTGAGAATGACTATGTCAGGCTGTTGCTTGACTAGTCTGTGGGACAGCTCTCCAAATTTTGGCACAAGTCCCCCGATGTTAGTGAGGAGGACTTTGCAGGGTCGACTGGGCATGCCGTTGTCCTGTCCATAGCTGGTGCCAAGTGGTCTGTCTGGTTTTATTCTTATTATTGTGCAGTTTGTTACAACTGAGTGGCTTGCTAGGCCATTTCAGAGGGCAGTTAAGAGTCAACCACATTGCTGTGGGTCTGGAGTCACATATAGGCCAGACCAGGTAAGGACACCAGATTTCTTTCCCTAAAGATCAGTAGTGAACCAGATGGGTTTTTTCGACAATCCGATAATTTCATGGTTACTGACGTAAGAAAACTATGAGGCACTTGGTCTGAGTATTAAACAAGGCTTTAATCAACTGTTTTTCAACATGGAGATCTAGTTGTGTCCTTCACTAGTTCCTGTTAAAGAATGTCCTGGGAAAGCTGGACCCATGCCTGAGTATTTATACTCTCCCTGGACAGCGCCACCAGCAGGCTGCCCAGTGTTACTTCATAAGTCATTTCCACATGAATGACAAGATTCAGGTCAGTTACCATTACTGATTCGAGCTTTTTTAATTCCTGATTTATTTAATGAACTGAATTTGAATTTCCTATCTGCTGTTGTGGGATTTGAACTCACGTTTCTGGATCATTAGTCCAGGCCTCTGGATTATTAGTCCAGTAACATTATCACTATGCTACCATTCCCATTCTTTACAGTAACTAAGAATGGACTGCATCCTACTTAGACCTCCGTGCACTGTTTGAAACAGTGTACTGGCTGTCTTCACCAGACTTTACAAATTAGCACAATATGAGCTAACTCATGGGTAAATGAATATGCATTTGTTGTCAGTAAAGGGAGATTTGAAAGGGCTTCTGACTGTAAAGCATTTTGTCCCTCCCTACTCTCACCCTAGCACAAATGTTCTAACTTCCTCTTCTAAAGGTAGTCGCCATTACAAACTCGAGCCTGACATAGATACCTCCGTGGTTTCAGTGGCATCAGTCACTCCTGTCAGCAGTCTGAGCATGTAACTGTTATGGGAGTTTACTCCTCTCTCTCTGAAGCCAGACTGAGCAAGCACAAGGTGACACAAAGCTTGATATAAATCATGAAGTTATTTTATTTCACAGCAAGTGAATGTAACAGAGTAAGTGTTTTGATCAGATTCACTTACTTATCATAGAATGGTTACAGCACAGAAGGAGGCCATTTGGCCCGTCAATGAATACAACTTGTGTTCACATAATAATACAATATAATGAACGTAAAACGCTTCCCCAAATTAGTGGTCATCTGGCTTGCTACCAACAAAATGAATGACAATCTCGCTTGTATTCTACACTTCTCTCAGCCATTGTTGCTGTAATGATATCAGCAAATAGTGATGATATTTGTCTGTGTTTGATTACTTATGCCTTACAGCATATTTGTCTGTGTTTTTGATTACTTGTGCCTGACCAGCAGAGGTCATGTGAGAGACAAGCAGTCCAGAGGAGTTTTACTTTCAGTTTCATTCTAGATGCATCACAGCATAGTGTGTTCTGTAAAAAGCTGTAGAAAGTCTTGAACAAGACTTTAGATTAAACAACATTCTCTTTCAGAAATGAGTCTTTATTGAACCCAAAAATAAATCAAAACATGATGTCAGAAGTGGCTGAAAGAGAAAAAATCTGAAGTTAGCAACTTGATGGGACAGTGAAAGCAGTTGTGGCAAGTAAGCGAAATCAGCTCTCCACATATTAGCAAGCCAGAAGAGAACATCGTTGCTTACCATTAGAGAATAGCTAACGAAGTGAAAAAATGGAAGGTTTACACCCACCGGCGACGCTTCAATTGACAGGTAATGTGGCTGAAAATTGGAGGAGATTCAAACAACGTGTAGGGTTGTATTTATCAGCAATCGGAGCTGACGATAAAAGTAATAAAAAGAAATCGTCACTGTTTTTACATGTCGTGGGTGATGAAGCGCTCGAGGTGTATAATAACTTCACATTTGATGTTGATGGAGACAAAATGAAGCTCGATAAAATAATGGAACAGTTTGAGGCCTACTGCATACCTAAACGCAACGTGACCTTTGAGAGGCACAAATTTTTCACATGTGTACAGAAAATCGGCGAGACTATTGATCAGTATGTGACTGAACTGAGAAACCGGAGCAAAACATGTGAATTTGGGGGACTCACAGACTCGCTGATAAAAGACAGACTGGTGTGTGGTATTCCAGATAATGGTCGAAGGGAAAGGCTGCTAAGAGAGCAAGATCTAGACCTGGGAAAAGCCATAGCATTGTGTAGGGCTACAGAGACTGTGAAGTTGCAGGCAAAGGAGCTGTTCAGTGACAGTAGCTGCACCGTGGCTGCAGTGAGAAAGAACGGATACAAACCGTTTAACAAAGAGAGCGCCAATGTGAAAAAAGAGACGTGGCCAGCAAACTAAAATGAAAGAGACAATCGGAAGTCATGTAGTCGATGCGGTACACAGCATCCACCAAGAAAGTGTCCAGCATATGGTAAAACATGCAATAGATGCAACAAAAACAACCATTATGCCCGTTGTTGTAAGAACCAAGCGCAACAAAGCAAGGTCCATACAGTAGATGAAAGCGAGATAGAGGAATTCAATGTAGCTGTTGTGTCTGAAAACAAAAAAGAAAGAGACTGGATGTTGACACTAAAAGTGAACGACATACACATTCCATTTAAATTGGATACTGGAGCACAAGTTAATGTGATATCAGAGACCGATTTTAAGAGAATTAGACCCAGACCAAAGTTACATGGAATGCAAGTGAAAGTGACCGGATACTCAGGTACTGATATACCAGTGAAAGGAAAATGCATTGTCAAAGTAACACACAAGGACAGAGAGCACACGCTAGCATTAATCGTGGTGCCAAAGGATGTACAAGCCATACTAGGTTTAAAAGCCTGTGAGAGACTGAACCTGGTAAAGAGAGTCCTCGTTGTGGAAAGTGAAAGAGAGACAGTCTATGATGAACTGAATGTTGCGTACACACCGGGTAAGTTGATGTATACAGCAGACACGTTGTCCAGAGCTGTTGACCCAAGTGAGCCCGCAAACACCACAATGGATGAAAAAGTGAACGCCTACGTGGACATGATCACACGTGCACTGCCCATAGCAGATGCAAAAATGGAGCTCATAAAGACTGAGACAAACAAAGATGAAACAATGAGACGACTGAGAAAAAGCATCTTGGATGGATGGCCCAACATGAAGCAAGACTGCTCACCTGATATAGCAGAATACTGGAACTGCAGGGCGGAACTATCAGTGGTCGAAGACATCATCTGCAAAGGAAGTAAAATAGTTATCCCAAAGAGTCTGAGAAGAGAGATGCTAAAAAAGATCCATGGAGGACATCTGGGAATCGAAAAGTGTAAGAAAAGAGCACGAGAGGTGATGTACTGGCCACGAATCAACCAAGATGTGACAAATGAGGTGTCAAACTGCACAATATGCCTGAAATATCGAGCAAGCAATCCGGTAGAACCACTAAAGCCACACCCAGCACCAGACAGACCTTACCAGAAGGTAGGCGCTGACCTATTCGTATGTCAAGGGAAGGACTATCTTGTCGTCACAGACTATTACGCCCTGTATCCAGAGGTTTGTAGACTGTACACCACCACTGCAGAAGCTGTGATAAGAAGTATGAAAGCCATATTCTCCAGACATGGCGTGGCAAGCGAGGTCTTCACAGACAACGGACCCCAGTTTAACAATGCAAATTTCCGACACTTTGCCAAAGAGTGGGACTTTGTCCACACAATGTCAATTCCTCACTATCCACAGTCCAATGGACTAGTGGAAAACTCGGTCCAGACAGTGAAAAGACTGATGTACAAGGCAAAAGACAGTGGAACTGACTTCTACCAAAGCATGCTTGTATACCGCACAACGCCGCTCGAGTGTGGTATGTCACCAGCCCAACTCCTGATGGGATGTCGGCTAAGGTCAAACCTACCCATCCCGGAGAACCTCCTGAAAACAAAAGAGGGGGAGAAAGTGAGGAAGTTCAAAGAGTAACAGAAAGAAAAGCAAAAGTACTACAACTCAGATTCAAGGATAATCAATCAGAAAATCCTCAAGACACGTGAAGCCTCCTGAGAGACTCATTGAGCAAATTTAAGGGCTATTGTTAAAGAAGGAAGTAATGTTATCTTATTCTTTCTTCAAGTTCTAGTGTATTGACATATTTCATGTGAACACACAAAGCAAGGGTAAAAAACCTTGATCATGATAATGATAATGTAAGTTCATTAAATGTTGTTAGTTAAAAGTAAAATACTTTTGTTTTAAGAAAGGGAGATGTAATGATATCAGCAAATAGTGATGATATTTGTCTGTGTTTGATTACTAATGCCTTACAGCATATTTGTCTGTGTTTTTGATTACTTGTGCCTGACCAGCAGAGGTCATGTGAGAGACAAGCAGTCCAGAGGAGTTTTACTTTCAGTTTCATTCTAGATGCATCACAGCATAGTGTGTTCTGTAAAAAGCTGTAGAAAGTCTTGAACAAGACTTTAGATTAAACAACATTCTCTTTCAGAAATGAGTCTTTATTGAACCCAAAAAGAAATCAAAACAGTTGCCTTGCAGAAATCTGTTTCAAAACCCAGGCTGACTAAAAGGGAGGCCTGCAAGACCCCCGTGGAGCAGCGACTCTCCAAAACAATGCGTGTTTTAAAATATTTAATTCTCATTCTTGTGTTCAAATCCCTCCATGGCCTCGCCACTCCCTATCTCTGTAACCTCCTCCAGATCGACAACCCTTCGAGATCTCTGCGATCCTCCAATTCTGGCCTTTTGCACATTCTTGATTTTCATCACTCCATAATTGGCAGCTGTACTCCCTTCTCTGAAATTCACCATTCTGAGCAGGTTGCAGGTCTCACCTCCTCACAAGTCGGAGAATCACTTCAGCAATGCGGTAGCCCTGTCTCAAACACATGCTCTCTTTGTGTGGAGTTCCCCATGGAGTGTGGAATCGATGAAATTACCCCTAGAAGGAGGTAAGATCAAACCTTGTTTTATATAAAGGTTGGATTTCTGTAGGGGATGTTCAAAAGGACTGTACTGTATCCATATCCAAAATGTAACCTATAATCGCTTCCTGCAGAAACAGACCTGCAAAATATTGATCTCTGGTCTTGGGACTGGAGAATACATCACAGAAAGATTTATGAAAGTTATAGCATGGTTACATTCACAGCCAGGTTCTGACTAACACTGGAAAGGACACTTAATCAATAGTATCCGAGCCCAGATAGAGTTGTGCAATGGATCGGATACAGAATTCCTCTTGGGTGTGCCTCTGGAGATAGGGCTGACTGCTGGTTAACTTGATAGACTGACCTTTGCCCCCTTTTGCACAGCAAACTCAAAGCAAGCATCCCATTTTACCCAGCACTTATCAGGCAATCCCTCATTGAAAAAGGGACCACACTATCAGTTGTTCCATAGCGGCTTATTTCCTAAAGCTTGAAGAAAATATTTTGTGTACTTGGGAGTTCATCTTTACTCAGATGGATTAATAGCAGATCATATCACTGAATGTGAGTGATTGCCATATCGAGAGCTAAATTTGGAATGGCATGTTTGGACTTGTAAGATCCGCAAAATTGAACATTGTATTATAAGGGTCTAGAAGAGGCCTTGTTTTAAAGACTGTTTAAAAAGAAGCCCAGGAAAAAGGGGCATATAAAATGGCCGCCAGACCCCGTGACTAGCTTTTTGGACACTTTAAAATGGTTCCTGCAGTCCCCAGACAGCCTTTGTGGATTCAGCCCACAGTAAGTTCTGGAAGCCGTTTCTGAGAAAACGAAACCAGACACAAACACATACATATGGATTGGATGCAGATCCAGTCAGATCGGCCTGTCGATAAAGGCCATCTAAATGTTTACCCAGACAAAGGGAAACAGTTTTATATTCATATAAGGGGAGCATCAAAGACCCATTAAAGACATCAAGAGGGCATTCAAAACAATGAAGGGTCATTCCAGACCAGAGATGGCCATCACCGGCCATCCCGAAAGCAGTTTAAATATAATAACTACCCCGCTGTGCAACAAGCCCGCCAAAAGTTAAACAAAGACTAGCCTTGATTTGGCAGGAGATAAAGGCTTCTCTTGAGAAGTATATTTGGAGTCCCGGGGTAGCCATCGGTAGCTATCAGGAGGCTCATCATCCTCCTTCACAGATCACCAGCTTGGAAGGATTGAAGAAGAAGAAAATGAGGCAGCCATCAAGAAGGTGATTCGAGTCTGCGTCCCACCCCGGGGTAACTATCGGGAGATCATCGACAAACCCCGGGCCGTTGACGAGACGAAAGGGCAGCAGCCACACAGAAGAAACCTATTTGAAAATGGTAACCAGCTAGAGACCCCTCTAACCGTGGTCTCCGGCCCCGCCTACGTCCAGGCCTGCCAGTGTCCAGCCTGCCCGTGACCTTCACCTCGAGGAAGAAGAGAGAGTGTCGCAGCCCGCAGCGCTGACCACGTGGAGACAGGACGCCTGAAAGGATCAAAACGCAGACCTGTTTCAAAACCCTATACTTTCCAACTGGATTGGTGAGCATGTTTCTGGCCCCTCACAATCTGATCTAGATAGGCTTAAGGGGGTGGACATTTAAGGGGTAATTTTTAACAATGAGTTGTTGTCCCTCGATGTTCAGTGTGTTTTCCCATTTCGTGATGACTTTTGTAAAGAATAATATGCCTGTATTTACCTTAGCCAGTACTGTATTAGGATTTGTTTCTCCCTCCCATGTACCTTATTGGTTTACAGTTTGATTTGTTCCTTTATGCAATAAAGTTTCATTTCATTTTAATTAAATCTGGTCTATAGAGTTTTCTCTACATTGTAGTTCCTGCACCCAAGTCCAGTGTCTAGAACCTAAGGGGCGAGTGGGTCGAACCACTCAAGGTTTTACTGTGCAAAAGAGAGAGAGAGGCCTCTAGCGAGAGAAACCGCTGCGATCTCGAGAGGAAACCCCTTACAGACTTGAGAATTCATTTCCCAAGTTGAATCAGGATAATAATCATTTCTACCACTCAAGTGCATAAGTAACCACATTTGGGCTCTGTTTGGTTTTGACAGCTGATCTCCAGAGAGAGGCTTCCCGGTATCTGATAAGAATCTTCAACTTCACATACATAATGGCCCAGAAATTCGGGTCCCAACGCGTGAGTACGCATGGGGTACTCACACGTGGACCCGATGGAAGTGCCGGTTTCTTGCATACACTACGCATGCGTGGGAAACCGGCACTTCCGATCCTCTGAACGAAGGGGTTCAGAGGTCTAACGCGTGCGCCCGGGAGTCTGCGCATGCGCTTTGAACTTACGTTTTTTTTACAGGTTTTTCCGTGAGGGCAAGTCTTTAGATTTTAGAAATGTAAAATCCAGACGTAAGGACTGCATTTTAAAAGGTAAGTGGTCAATTAATTAAAATTAAAACATTTTTTCCACAGGTTTATTATTTTTTAATACTTTAAAGCAAGGTAAGTTTATTTTTAGCTCCGTTTATTTATAAAATTATTTTTTTCAAAAATTTAAATTATCGTTTAAAGTAGTTATTTAATGTAATTTATAATTCATTTAAAAAGTGTGATTTAAAAAAAAAAATATTTGAAGGTTAACTACTGTTTTGGGCCCTCAGCATTCATACGTTTTGACAGGTCTTTCTGTCAATCTTATGAATGGGCTTTTCCCTCCTCCGATTGGCTGCCCATGGCTCACGTGATCCCAGGGGATGCATCGCACTAACTACGCCCCTGGGACACGCCAGCACAGCACGCCGGCCTTTGGGCCAGGCCCCGGAGAGGAATTCTACACAGGCCCAGAGCTCAACTGCCGGCGCGCTAGGTAAGTGTAGGTCGGGGGCTTGCACCCGCGGGAAGCCCCCGACCTGAATTTCTGGGCCATTATCTCAACAGGGATTGAATCCAGACGCTCCACATTACCAGATACTTCCCTTGCACTCAGTATCAACAACCACTCTCGTAAGCCCTATGAATTGAACTGTGACCTTAGAGGCATGATATCTAATAATGTACCACAGCCGAGAGTTTATTTTTATTCACTTATGGGATCTGGGCGTCGCTGGCAATGCCAGCATTTATTGCCCATCCCTAGTTGCCCTTGAGAAAGTGGTGGTGAGCCGTCTTCTTGAACCGCTGCAGTCCTTGTGGTGAAGGTGCTCCCACAGTGCTGTTAGGGACGGAGTTCCAGGATTTTGACCCAGCGACGATGAAGGATCAGCGATATACTTCTAAGTCAGGATGGTGTGTGACTTGGAGGGGAACTTGGAGGTGGTGGTGTTCCCATGCACCTGCTGCCCTTGTCCTTCTAGGTGGAAGAGGTCGTAAGTTTGGGAGGTGCTGCCGAAGAAGCCTTGGCGAGTTGCTGCGGTGCATCTTGTAGATGGTACACACTGCAGCCACGGTACGCTGGTGGTGGAGGGAGTGAATGTTTGCAAGACCGTCGTTGTTATTGTAACTTGTTCACTGGAGTGACATGAGAACGGCCATGTTCTTCTAGCCTTCGAATAACAGAACAATAAGCACACAATCAGACTTCAATATCAAACTACCATGAATCAAGTTTACCAAGAGTAATAATTAAACTGTAGCAAAAGATTAAAACAGTGGATTTCATCTGATACCAAAACATTTAACGGACAATTCCTTGGATACAAAAATAATAACTTTCCTAGTAATACTAAACCTGGACCACTGCCCATAGCAAAAACTTTACACATAAAGTGTAGTTTACTCGGTGGAGACTTTACATGCTCAGTTCTGTAGCGCAGTGCAAGTGGAAGAACTGACAAATGAGATATATCTCCTGTCCCCTTGAAGATCAAGCTGGGAAATAAGAAATCAAAAATGCGCCCTTCACAATGAAATAAAGCAATCAATCATCCTAAAGATTTCATAGACAGTATCTGACACCCCGAGTGAGCCAGCAAGCTTAAACAACAACAACAACTTGTATTTATATTGCGCCTTTAACGTAGTAAAAGGTCCCAAGGTGCTTCACAGGAGTGTTATCAGACAAAAAATTGACACCGAGCCACATAAAAAATTAGGGCAGGTGACCAAAAGCTTGGTGAAAGAGGTAGGTTTTAAGGAGCGTCTAAAAGGAGGAAAGAGAAGTAGCGAGGCGGAGAGGTTTGGGGAGGGGGTTCCAGAGCTTAGAACCGAGGCAACAGAAGGCACGGCCACCAATGGTTGAGCGATTATAATCAGGGATGCGCAAGAGGGCAGAATTAGAGGAGCGCAGATATCTTGGGGGGAGGGGGTTGTGGGGCTAAAGGAGATTACAGAGATAGGGAGGGGGCGAGGCCATGGAGGGATTTGAAAACAAGGATGAGAGTTTTGAAATCGAGGCATTGCTTAACTGGGAGCCAATGTAGGCCAGCGAGCACAGGGGTGATGGGCGAACGGGACTTGGTGCGAGTTGGAATACCGGCAGTGAGCACAGGGGTGATGGGCGAACGGGACTTGGTACGAGTTGGAATACCGGCAGTGAGCACAGGGGTGATGGCCGAACGGGACTTGGTACGAGTTGGAATACCGGCAGTGAGCACAGGGGTGATGGCCGAACGGGACTTGGTACGAGTTGGAATACCGGCAGTGAGCACAGGGGTGATGGGCGAACGGGACTTGGTACGAGTTGGAATACCGGCAGCAGAGTTTTGGCTGAGTTCAAATTAATGGCGGGTGGAAGATGGGAGGCCGGCCAGGAGTGCGTTGGAAAAGTCGAATCTCGAGGTACCAAAGGTATGGATGAGGGTTCCAGCAGCAGATGAGCTGAGGCAGGGGCGGAGCCAGGTGATGTTATGGAGGTGGAAATAGGCGGTCTTGGTGATGGCGCGGATATGAGGTCGGAAGTTCATCTCGGGGTCAAATGTGACACCAAGGTTGTGAACAGTCTGGTTCAGCCTCAGACAGCTGCCAGGGAATGGGGTGGAGTCGGTGACTAGGGAACAGAGTTTGTGGCGGGGACAATATTTAGTTGGAGAAAATTTCTGATCATCCAGTACTGGATGTTGAACAAGCAGTCTGACAATTTAGAGACAGTGGAGGGGTTGAGAGAGGTGTTGGTGAGGTAGAGCTGAGTGTCGTCAGCGTACATGTGCAACCTGACGTTGTGTTTTCGGATGCTGTCACCGAGGGGCAACATGCTTTTGCAATTCCCTGCTCCAACTGAGCAGGAAAGACCATGGATATCATTTGCTGCTGCTTGTATACCCGAGTTAGACTGCCTGCTGCACTAATCAGTTTAAAGTGACCAGCGCGAGCCCAACAATAGAGATATGAACGCTCTCCCTAGCTCTTCTAACATAAAT
This sequence comes from Somniosus microcephalus, assembly GCF_052327205.1. Classification (NCBI taxonomy): domain Eukaryota; kingdom Metazoa; phylum Chordata; class Chondrichthyes; order Squaliformes; family Somniosidae; genus Somniosus; species Somniosus microcephalus. Next base: position 51,598,809 of record NC_141009.1, read on the forward strand.
ATAAAAGGTGTGAAATTTGGCACCTTAGTGCCAGCAGTTAAGGCCAGTTTCGGGAAAAAAATGGTGGCCACCTCATTTCCACCCACTTCCGGCGCGGTCTGCGCTGGTTGCCATCTTGGTGAGGGCAGTATGCAGAGTAGGCAGATCGTGACGTCAGTCAACGTGCAAAGCTGACTTGATGCATGACCTGCCATTTTGGCCATTGCCGTTCCAAACAATGCCCTCTCCTAAATACACACAGCTGAACGTGCCTTCACCTGCATGAGGAACCCTCACCAATGCAATTTAAAGGGACACATCCAACTTGCTGGATTATTTCTCTTGTACTGGCTCTTGCAGAGTTTATATCAACACTGGCTTGCTGGAAGAGATTTCTAACATTGTTAAAGTGTGCAGGGAGTGCTGCTGGACGTTGGGAAGGTGTTGGCTGCAACAGGAAGGCCTCTGACTGCACCACTTGCTCCCAGTCATGGGGGCTCTACTTGCAGTCCCCCTCGTGCTGCAGCACGACAGGGAGATGGAGCAGAGGCAGCAAAGGCAAGCTGCTCGCAGAGGTAGGAGGAGGAGGGAGTGGAAGGCTCTCAGCAGGGGGCCTTACCCACCTAGGGTCTTCAGGGATCACTTCTCCTACCTGCACCTAAGCCAGGAGCAGTGTATTAGGCGGTTCCGTTTCACCAAGGAGGTGGTCATAGTACCCTGCCACCTCTTGCCACCAGGCCTGCAGCCTCAGAGCGATGACAGCGCTGCCAATGGTCCTCAAAGCGACCGTGGCTCTGAATTTTTTCACCATCCATCACTACACCCAGGAGGTCACAGAGGCTCTGTACTCTAGGAGAAGGGACTTCATTGTCTTCTCTCTAAACAAGAGCGTGCACATGGCTTTGCGGGTGCTGCATATCAATCCTGAGATTTACCGTAACCGCAAAGGCTACCACTCACTTAATGTGCAGTCGGTGTGCGATCACGCCCAGCACATCATGATGGTGAATGCCCGCTATCCTGGCAGCAGTCATGATGCCTTCTTCCTGTCCCAGTCCGGTGTGCCAGCAATCTTCCAGACACCGCATCGAACCTGAGGGTGGCTTCTCGGAGACAAGGGCTATCTGCTGTACCCCTGGCTGATGACTCCCCTCTGCAATCCCACCACTTGTGGCCAGTAATCAGATAATGACAGCCACGCTGCCATGAGGAACCTCATCGAGTAGACCATTGGAATGCTGAAGCAATGGTTTCGCTTCCTTGACTGCTGGGAAGGAGCTCTCCAGTACACGCCGGAGAGGATGTCCCAATTCATGGTGGTCTGCTGCATCCTCCACAACTTGGCCATCATGAGGGTGCAGCCCTTTCCACCACGAGTCCCGTAACCACCTCAGGAGGAGGAGGAAGAGAAGAAAGAGGAGGAGGTGGAAGAGGAATTGAAGGAAGGAGGCAGCCTGCAAATCCCCGTTCTGGACGGGCAGTCCGTGAGCACATCAGACTCCGGTTCCATAGAATGAAACCCCAGATCCCCGTTCCTCAACACTTCCCCACCTTACCATCTGATGTAATAAAACTCACTACACACTTGGTTTGAGTATAAAGCAAGGCTTTAATCAACTTGTTTCAGAACATGGAGGACTAGTTGTACTTCACTAGTTCCTTGTCTTACAAAATGTCTCTGGCAAGCTGGGGCCGACGCCCGAGTATTTATACTCCTTGGTTGGCGCCACCAGCTGGCCATCCAGTGTTACATCACAAGTAGCTTCTTGATGAATGATGAGATTTATAACACCATCCCTCTGCCATAGGACATCACAGCATTCACTTGGGCACAATGCTGAAATGAAAACTGCCACAAAACAAACATTCCAAACATATAAATGATTAAGTCCAATATTACATTACAAAGTCAACTAATCATCTGTGTGCATTCCCTTAATGTCTGTCTCTCATGTGACTTCACCTATTCTAGTGCTCCTGCGAAGTGCTACCCCAATGATTACAGCATGGCTGGTGGAAGGCTGCTGACTTTCAGTGAGGGACACTGCAGATGGCCTTGCAGGACAACCTCGAGGAACTCTGGGCCTAGAAAGCCCACCTGTAGACGGCTCCATCTCGGCATGGGTGGCAGCAGTCTTGGCTGGCTGGCTGACAGGCAACTGCAATGGCACTGGCGGAGTGGCAGTGGTGAAGTATGAGAGCTGTCATCCTGAGAGAGGACAGCAGGTTCTTGCTCCACGGAGCCACTGCCACTCCCTCAGGGCGGCCCCTCGGCATTCCTAGCCATCTGTCAGAGGACAGATCGCTGGACTGCTGTGAGACGCTGCAAGCCTCTTTCCACACTCATAAACCCAGCCATGATGGCAGCAGTCTGACCTTGGGTGGCAGCAAGCTGACCACTGCAGCACTCAGATGTTGGGTTGCTTCTGCTTTTGCTGCAATGGAAGCTGAAACATCGGCCATCACACCCGGCATCATCGCTGGCTCCAGAAGTACAGCATTTCTGTGTGCATGCCCATCACCCTTCTTCTGAAGGCCACCCTATCGAAGTCCTCATCTGAGTACTCTGCAGCAGAACTCGTGTGTGACCTTGCCCTCCGGGGAGCTGGCACCTGCACTACACTTTCCCCCTGGCCTGACTGCAGCCCACTCGTGCCTGGTGACTCACCACGTGCAGATCCCACCTCTATACTACCCTTTAAAGTTCACGCAGTGCTATTTTCTGAGCTGGTGCCTGGGAGCGTCAGATCGAGTGATCTTCTCCATCACTCTCCTCCTCTACTTCTTCCTGCACAGGCTGGGCTGCTGGCAGTTCTTGGATATCTGAAAGGAGAAAGGCACAAGGGTCGGTTGTGGTGAGGGGATGGAGGGAAAGCAAGATGTGCATGCTTACAACACCAGCAGCTTGTAAGTGAGAAGAGATTGTGGGATGAGGGGGAAGTGGGATGTGAGAAGAAGGATTAGGTATGAGCATACCATCATCACCAATGCTTTCAGCCTTGCCGATCACCACAGCCTCAGTGACGGCCCCTCCAATTATCTCCAGAACTATCTCCTCCAGCTGGGTCAGGTTCTGCAGCCATGTTTGCCCCCCGCCTGTTTACTCCTGTGTGAGCCACCTTGGCCTGCAAGAGAAAGGGAAGTGTGTCAGTGAGTGTGGTGCAATGTGTTTGGGTGAAGTGTGTCAGTGAGTGTGGTGCAATGTGTTTGGGTGATGTGTGTCAGTGAGTGTGGTGCAATGTGTTTGGGTGAAGTGTGTCAGTGAGTGTGGTGCAATGTGTTTGGGTGAAGTGTGTCAGTGAGTGTGGTGCAATGTGTTTGGGTGAAGTGTGTCAGTGAGTGTGGTGCAATGTGTTTGGGTGAAGTGTGTCAGTGAGTGTGGTGCAATGTGTTTGGGTGAAGTGTGTCAGTGAGTGTGGTGCAATGTGTTTGGGTGAAGTGTGTCAGTGAGTGTGGTGCAATGTGTTTGGGTGAAGTGTGTCAGTGAGTGTGGTGCAATGTGTTTGGGTGAAGTGTGTCAGTGAGTGTGGTGCAATGTGTTTGGGTGAAGTGTGTCAGTGAGTGTGGTGCAATGTGTTTGGGTGATGTGTGTCAGTGAGTGTGGTGCAATGTGTTTGGGTGAAGTGTGTCAGTGAGTGTGGTGCAATGTGTTTGGGTGAAGTGTGTCAGTGAGTGTGGTGCAATGTGTTTGGGTGAAGTGTGTCAGTGAGTGTGGTGCAATGTGTTTGGGTGAAGTGTGTCAGTGAGTGTGGTGCAGTGTGTTTGGGTGAAGTGTGTTAGTAAGTGTGGTGCAATGTGTTTGGGTAATGTGCCTGTCATGGTTAAATAGCTGGCATTGTGTGCAAGCTGTGAGATGTGTGTGTGAGGCTTGCAGCAGTGGTAAGTGTGCAAGGGTGAGGTTAAACTATGATTCTGAGGTATGAGTGGTGATTGCTAGAGATTGTTGGTAGGTGAGTGATGGGGGTGGGGTGCATTGAGCAGTGTGTGTGGCTAGTGGTGCAGATGGTGGGATATGGCCTTTGAAGATGCGTTCACGCACCTTATCCCTCATGTGAGGTCATTAAACTTCTTCCGGCACTGGATCCATGCCCTGGGGGAAGGACTGGTGGCACTGTCGGCTTCAGCGATCTCCTCCCACTGCCTTTGAGCAGTGTGTCTGGAAGGCCTGCGGGTAGAGGACCTGTCTCCTCCTATAGACCCCCAGTGCTGCATCAAAGATCTGAGATGCCCTTTCTCTGCCCTGTTGAGACATTGCTAAGTTCCAGCTCCAGTCAGAATGAGGTATTTCCCTCACAAAGCACCTCCTCTTCAGAAACATTGAAACATAGAAAAATAGGAGTAGGAGTTGGCCATTCGGCCCTTCGAGCCTGCTCCGCCATTCAATATGATCATGGCTGATCCTCTATCTCAATACCATATTCCCGCGCTCTCCCCATACCCCTCGATGCCTTTTGTGTCTAGAAATCTATCTATTTCCTTCTTAAATATATTCAGTGACTTGGCCTCCACTGCCTTCTGTGGTAGAGAATTCCACAGGTTCACCACCATCTGAGTGAAGAAATTTAACCTCATCTCAGTCCTAAATGTCCTACCCCATATCCTGAGACTGTGGCTCTTCATTCTAGACCTCCCCAGCCAGGGGAAACATCCTCCCTGCATCCAGTCTGTCTGGCCCTGTCAGAATTTTATACGTTTCAATGAGATCCCCTCTCATTCTTCTAAACTCTAGTGAATACAGGTCTAGTCGACCCAATCTCTCCTCATGCAACAGTCCTGCCATCCCAGGAATCAGTCTTTCCCATTCCAGGAATCATCCCAGAAGTGCCTTTCAATCTGCAGCCTTTAAATACAGAGCAGACTTCCCACGATATCGGGCTCCCTGTTGAGCACTGAGCCAACCAGCAGTGTTGGGCTTACGCTGCAATCCTGTTGATGAGCAGGCAGCATGAATTGCGCGTACTGCCTGCACTACTTTCAACGGGTGTGGGCAGACTGCGCGTCGCGATCCCCGTGCCCGTTTTCGGGCCCTATCCAATTTTGCCCCGAGTAACTCTTCGAAAGATGCGTTGAAGCAAATAAAAGTCAGATAAAAATGATAAAACAAAGCAATTATCTTTTTTGAGGCCTGAGAGACTTCTGATTTCGTGGCAGGGGTTATTGTGAGAAAGATCAATACAACAGCACAAGCAATGAACCACGATGTCATGTGACCTTGCTCATTCATCCCATCCACTTTGGTATTTACTTCATTCGCACTTTCAGCATGTCAAGACTTTCTAATTTCAGGTTCCCCTTGGAGAACTGCAACATTTCTCACAAAGAACCCTTTAACATTGAAATTGTCCTGCCAGAATTTATCGGGAACACAGAGAATTATTTTGGAATTATAGCATGGGAACAGGCTGTTTGGCCCAGTCAGTTCGTGTTGGTATTTAACCTTCACTCCAGCAGTCGCCCTCATCCCGTGTTACCGCTCTGTTCCCATATCGTTTTATTTCCCCTTTTCCTTTGACCACCTATGTAACCAATTGTTAAATGTTGCTCAGGCCTCCGCTTTAATCACTAACTCTAGGGGTACATTACACAGTCTCACAACCCTCTGAGTAAAAATGTTCCGACTGCTCTCTGTACGAAATCTCTTACATTCACTCTTCCGTCCATGTCCCCCTCATTTTAGACCTCTCAATCACTGCAAGCAATCTGTTTCTATCCTGTCCCATCCCTTCATAATTTTAAACACCTCTATCAAATCACCTCTGAGTCAGAAGGTTGTGGGTTCAAGTCCCACTCCAGGGACTTGAGCACATAAAGCTAGGCTGACACTCCAGTTGCAGTACTGAGGGAGTGCTGCACTGTCAGAGGTGCCGTCTTTCGGATGAGACATTAAACCGAGGGCCTGCCTGCTCTCTCAGGTGGGCGTAAAAGATCCCATGGCACTATTTCGAAGAAGAGCAAGGGAGTTATCCCCGGTGTCCTGGCAAATATTTATCCCCCAACCAACATAACAAAAAAAGATTATCTGGTCATTATCACATTGCTGTTTATGGGAGCTTGCTGTGCACAAATTGGCTGCCGCGTTTCCCACATTACAACAGTGACGACACTTAAAAAAAAAGTACTTCATTGGCTGTAAAGCGCTTTGAGACGTCCGGTGGTCGTGAAAGGTGCAATATAAATGCAAGTCTTTCTTTACCCCTAATAGCCTAAGTTCTAATGAAAAAGCCCCAATTTTTGCACATCTTTCCTTGTAGTTGTAGTTCCTCATACCAGGCAGTGTTTCATGAATCTGCGCTGTACCCTTTCTGTTGCTTCAACATCCTTTCTATAGCGCGGAGCTCAACATAGAATTATTACTATTAGTTTACAGTACACATGCCATATTTTAAGTAGACACATTGTTTATCCGATTACAGAAAGTTTGCACCTCAGTGGCTGAGTGACTCATCTCCTGACTCCCGAAAGCCTTTCCACCATCTACAAGGCACAAGTAAGGAGTGTGATGGAATACTCTCCACTTGCCTGGATGAGTGCAGCTCCAACAACACTCAAGAAGCTCGACACCATCCAGGACAAAGCAGCCCGCTTGATTGGCACCCCATCCACCACATTATACCTTCACACCCTCCACCACCGGCGTACCGTGGCTGCAGTGTGTCCCATCTACAAGATGCACTGCAGCAACTCGCCAAGGCTTCTTTGACAGCACCTCCCAAACCCGCAACCTCTACCACCTAGAAGGATAAGGGCAGCAGGCGCATGGGAGAGGCACCACCTCCAAGTTTCCCTTCAAGTCACACACCATCCTGACTTAGAAGTATATCGCCGATCCTTCATCGTCGCTGGGTCAAAATCCTGGAACTCCCTCCCTAACAGCACTGTGGGAGTACCATCACCACACGGACTGCAGCGGTTCAAGAAGGCGGCTCAGCACCACCTTCTCAAGGGCAACTAGAGATGGGCAATAAATGCTGACCTTGCCAGCGACGCCCACATCCCATAAAAATGAATTTTTAAAAATAGAGAAATTCAAAGTTATTATCCCGATAGCCTTCTCTGCTGTTCACAATAGAAACTAATGGAAACTTTCAAGGAGAAGGACCTTGTGTTGCATTCATAACTCACTGGGATTCGAGTGTAGAGAGATGCATTAGTTAGTTGGCTGGGCTCTGATGATTAATGTACTGAAGTGTTTTTCTTTTCTTACCATGACAAATGCGTTATGGCAGCGATATCTCCTGCTCTGGCTGGACTGCTGCGTAATGCGACCGAGAAGCTCCACCACACATGACAGCTCTTCAAAACATTTATCACGCAGGTCAGTGCTCTCAATTTTTATTTTCCTTGAACCTTCCCAGAGGAGATGTACAGAACACAATACCACTTTCGAACATGTAATTATACTTCCCATTGACCTTCAGTTTTTACCTATCATACTGAGTTCATTCAGACTCTTGCAAAAAAAAACAATGTTCCTGTTGCACAACAGATTTGTCTACCAGGTGGAAATAAATAAGCTAAGAGGGTCTTGGATCCTTAGCTTGTAAGCTCAAATAGGATAGAATTGCATTGGGAACCTTTGCAATCCAGAGGGTGCAGTAGCAATGTTTTGTTCAGCAGGCCATGGTTAATCTTAATGCCAGCAGCTCCACTGATGGTTATCTGGGTGAACGCCCTACCTACTGAAGTATTGAGCCACACAGAAAAAGATCATCCCAAGCTTTATCCCCAGTCTGTGTTGAGTTATCTGCTCTGTGCCCGACAGTTCAGGGAGTGATGACACTTCTGCACACAAACGGCAGTGGAAATCTAGAATTCTCTCCCCCACCCACCAAAAAGCGGTAGAGCCTGCGGTTCAATTCAAAATTTCAAAACTGAGATTGATTGTTTTTTGTTAGGTAAGGGTATCAAGGGCTATGGAACCAAAGCTGGTAGATGGAGTTGAGATACAGATTAGCCATGATCTAATTGAATGGCGGAACAGGCTCGAGGGGCTGAATGGCCTCCTCCTGTTCCGATGTTCCTCTCAGCGAGGTTGGGGCACTATATTTGATCTTGAGCTCGGGACGGAGGGAGAAATTGGGTACCTTGGCACCTCTCATTAGCACCTCCGGGGGGCGCTAAAGGGGCACTACCAGCTTAGCGACCAGGTGCGGTGATAGTACCGACGCCCATGAAATTGAAGTGAAGGTTTGCGGCAGCGGTAACTGTTAGATCCGTGTATCTTGATGTTGTGTGTCCTTCAATAATTAGACAAGAGACTGCAGGGAACAATCAACAGGTGTTTACTGGATGAGGGTTACTCTAAAAACTAACTGTACAGATCCTTACTCAGGGTTTATATACAGGTGTGGTCACTGCTGGTACTACAGTATACAGGAGCTGTAAAAAGTAGTTCTCCCCTTAAAGGTACATACACTACAATTCCTCCCCTTTTAGATTAACAGTACCATAACATTCATTTAACAATTAAATATCAACTAATTACAATGAACACTTTTAACATGCAACATTAACTGAAAATAGTCTATTTATAAATTCAGTCTTTGGGGAGGCTTCCTGATCCTTTCTGGGTAGCGCCTTTCCTGAGTGTCTTGCTCTTGGTGCGGAGGCGATTCTGGCCCCCTGTCGTTGGTTGGTTCATCAGCTTCTGATGCTACAGTTTCTGAGGTAGATGCTACCTGTATGTCGGGTTCATCACCAGGTACGCGAGACAGGGTGTTAACTCGTTCCTGTGACTCTAGGATCTGGTCAACATGGCGTCTCACAATGTTCTCCCCAACATCCACTGTGTACATTAGCGGCCCCTGCCGTGTGCATATCGTTCCTGGTTGCCATTTCTCTGTTCGGTAGTCGTGGGCCAAGACTGGTTGCCCTACATTGAAGCTCCTTGTCGGCTTCTCATTGATGTGCTGGAATTGCTTATTCTCAACATCTCTTCGTACATTTGGTCTGAGCAAATCCAGACGAGATCTCAACCTTCGGTTAAAGAACATCATGGCCGGGGTCTGGTTGGTGACTGCATGTGTCGCATTTCTGTAGGCTAACAGGAAATTGTCCACCTTATGCTGCAGTGGAATGTCGTCATCGCACATGGCCCTTACTGCTTTTTTAAAGGTTTGTACGAACCTCTCAGCCAATCCATTTGTGGCTGGATGATACAGGGCGGATGTGTAATGCCTTACCCCATTCCTTTTCATAAATCTTCAAAACTCTTCGGACACAAACTGTGGTCCGTTATCAGAGCAAATCTACTCTGGCAAGCCGTTCCTGGCAAATGTGGTCCGTAGGACTGCAATAGCTTTCTCCGTGGTGGTGGAGGACATTTTGATCACCTCAGGCCATTTCGAGTGCGCATCCACGGCTATTAAAAACATTGAGTCCATGAATGGACCAGCAAAATCAATATGCACCGATTGCCATGGAGATGAGGGCCACTCCCATGGGTGTAGAGGGGCATGTCATAAAATCATAATCATAATCAACTTTATTGTCATTGTGGATAGCGCCTTTCCTGAGTGTCTTGCTCTTGGTGCGGAGGCTTTCCGGTCATAGTAGCTACAGCTGCCATACCATACTGTGATACAGTTCGTCAGGATGCTCCCTGTTGTGCAGCGGTAAAAGTTAGAGAGGATAAGGGGTGACAGGTTACATCTCTTCAGCCTCCTTAGGAAATATAGGTGCTGCTGGGCCTTCTTCACCAGAGAGGAGGCATTGAGGGACCAGGAGAGGTCTTCCGTGATGTGGACTCCGAGGAACTTAAAGCTGTCCACCCTTTCCACCACAGCCCCATGGATGTGGATGGGGGTGTGACTTCCGCCTTTAGACTTCCTGAAGTCCACAATGATTTCTTTGGTTTTCTTGATGTTAAGGGCCAGGCTGTTATGGTGCATTTTGGATCTTCTGGCATCCTGAGCAGCTCTTTGTCAGGTCCTCGATTTGCTGATCGATCCCCGGCCACCACACATAAGCCCTAGAAAGGCTTTTCATTTTCACCCCTCCCAGATGGCCTTCGTGAAGCTCATTGAGCACTCTCTCCCTTAACTTGGGTGGAATTACAACTCGGGATCCACACATCAAGGTCCCATGGCATACTGACAGCTGTTCTCTTCTGGATGAGAATGCTGGCAACAGTGAGTCGCCATGTGTTGGCCATCCCTTCACCGTCAAGTCATATACCCGAGACAGTGTCGGGTCATTTCGGGTCTCCTTCTCTATATCAGCGTTAGTTACTGGCAAGCGTTCAATTATAGTCGAATAAAATATTTCGACAGGGTCCACTGCTGGTGCTTCCTCCGCAGTAGGCAGTGGCAGGCGTGATAGCCCATCAGCGTTTCCATGCTGTTTCGTGCCCTTATACTCGATTTCATATTGGTTCGCCCCTTGAAAAAGAGACCATCTTTGTAGCCGTTGCGCAGTCATCACCGGAACGCCCTTCTTTGGATTAAAGATGGAGACAAGTGGTTGGTGGTCAGTCAGCAAGGTGAACTTCTGCCCGTGCAGATAGTGGTTGAACTTTTTCACTCCCCACACTAGGCTGAGGGCCTCCCTATCAATCTGGGCGTAGATACGCTCGGCTGAGGTTAGTGACCGAGACGCAAAGGCTACTGGCCTCTCCGAGCCATCCGGGAACTTGTGCGACAGCACCGCTCCAATGCCATAGGGTGATGCATCACACGCCAACCGAATTGGTAGTGCTGGGTTGAAATGAGCCAACACCTCTTTTGATGTGATCAATTCTTTGCACTTCTGGAAAGCTCGTTTACATTCGTCATTCCACTTCCATGGTACCCCCATTTGCAGTAGGGTGTTCAGTGGGTATAGTACTGTAGACAAATTCGGCAAGAACTTATGGTAGTAGTTCACCAGCCCGAGGAACGACCTCAGTTGTGACACATTTTCCGGTGCTGGAGCCTTGACAACTGCCTCAATCTTTTCAGGGGACTTATGTAACCCCTCTTCATCAATAACATGGTCACAATACGAGATCTGCTTCTGGAAAAACTCGCATATGTGGCGATTAGCTCGGAGCCCATATTCCTTCAATCTAGTGAGCACCTGCTCCAGGTTGGCGAGGTGATCACTGTCATTTTCGCCCATGACCAGGATGTCGTCCAAATAACACTGGGTCCCTGGAATCCCTTGCAGGACTTGATCCATTGCCCTTTGCCAAATAACCGGAGCTGATGCTACACCGAACACCAGCCATTTGTATTGGTAGAGACCTTTATGAGTGTTGATCGTGAGGTACTGTTTCGAGGCTTCTTCTACCTCCATTTGCAGGTACGCCTGGGCCAGATCAATCTTAGTGAAGCGTTTTCCTCCAGATAGCGAGGCAAAAATATCTTCAATCCGCAGAAGCGGATATTGTACCGTGTGAAGGACTGGGTTCACTGTCACCTTAAAGTCCCCACAGATGCGAACCTTCTTTGGTCCCCCAGGCGTATTACTCAACGACCTCTTCATTACAGGAACGATGGGTGTAGCCCACTCGCTCCAGTCCACTTTGGACAGTACGCCTGAACGTTCCAAACCTTCCAGCTCTGCTTCGACGGCTGGGCGGATCGCATAAGGTACTGGTCTGGCCTTAAAAAACTTTGGGCTTGCATTTTCCTCTATTTTGATCGTCGCTGTTGTGGTGTATGTAACCTGTTCCACCTTAAGAGAACTACCTTAAGAGATGTACTACTTTCTCTTGGCTGCTGTATACTGTAATACTGTAATACCGGTGGTGACCACACCGGTATATAAGTGTTGTGTAGGGATTTGCTGGGCAGTTCAGCCCTGACCTCCGAATAGTAAAGACCTGTTAAAAGTTATTCTTGTTATCTGTGTCCAGTGATTGATCCTAAACATAACTGGGACACACAGACTCAACAGTGGCGACGAGTCCGATCTTACCCTGCGGCAGTTTTACATCCAAGGCAGCTTCGTCCTCAGAACGGGCGTCGAGAAGAGGCATCCGCCCTCATCATCCTGCTGAGCACCATCGCACGGGAGACATCGAGAACCCGGGTTAAAAAGAATAATTCTGACCACGAAGCCCTCCATCAGCGACAGGCAGTGATCATCCCTTCTACCACGGTGGTGGGTAAGCCGATCAGCGACACGAGCAGAAAGTCGGCCGCGTTGGCTGTGGAGTAGGGGAGGGAAAACGGAGGAATAAGGGCGGAGAACTCGACCACGGCCGGTAAAAAGGGCCGCGCTGCAATCGAGGCCGAGAGGCGCAGCGACTGGGGCAGCTTAAGGCACGAGAGCCACGGAGAAATCAAACGCAGCCGGTGTAAAGGACCGGGCTGCAAGCGGGGCTGCGGGGCAAAGCAGTGTCGGGGAATTGAGAACCGCTGGGGCGGCGAGAACGGCAGCAGCACGGCAATCGCCATTGCAGCCAGCGGGGGAAGAAGGCAAACGCGGGAATCCGCCATTGTAGTCGGCGGGGGGGAAGAAGACGAGCGCGGGAAAGACCGCCAAGCACGGGAAGCCACCATTAAAAAAAAAAAAATTTAAAAAAATAATTTGCAAGGATGCCTAAACATGGGAGCATTAATACCTTTGATAGTGATAATGAAGATTGGACCACGTATGTAGAACGCATGGAAGTTTATTGTAAAGCAAATAAGGTACCAGATGATGAGAAAGCACTAACTTTATTAAGCTCAATGGGTGCGAAGACATACGGGCTATTGAAGCACCTTCTATCACCAAATAAACCGGCGGATCAGACTTTCGCGAATATTGTTACTGTTCTGAAAAATCATTTAAACCCCATGCCGCTGATGATAGCGGAACGATTTAAATTTTACAGAAGAATGCAGCTGAAAGACGAAAGCAACGCTGAATTTTTAATTGAACTGCGTAAGCTATCGAATTACTGTCAGTTTGGAACAGGACTAGCAGATGCGCTGAGAGATAAATTTGTGTATGGATTGTTAAAAGAAGGAACACAAAAGCGACTGCTTGAGGAGAATGATCTTACACTTGATAAAGCTGTCACTATTGCAGCATCGCAAGAAGCCGCGGCGAGAGGCACGGCGGAAATGCAACTACGGTCACCGGAACTCAGCACCAATCAAATGGTCTTGGGTACAGTAAAATGTTATCGTTGTGGAAAGACAACGCACGATCAGAACCAGTGCTGGTTCAAAAATCAGGAATGCAGAAAATGTGGCAGGCTTGGTCACATGGCTAAAGTATGCCGGTCAGGAAAGAAGACCAGCAACAAAAAGTCACCGCAGGAAAAGTACAGAAAGGTACACAAGGTGGCAGAGAACAGTTTGAACGAACAGAAGTCAGATTCAGACGCCAGCAGTAATGAACTGGGTAGTCTAAGAGTACACAATGTTGGTAAGGAAGCAGACCTCCAAACAACTTGGGTCACACTTCAGATAGCAGGAGTCCAAGTGAAGATGGAATTGGACACTGGATCGGCATTGACGGTCATGAATAAGCAAGATTACAAAAGGTTATTCCCACATATTCCCCTACGGGATACGGAGATTGTATTGAAAACATACACGGGGCAAAGAGTATACCCCATCGGGAAGATAGAGGTAAAGGTGGTCCACAAGGGCAAAGAAAGCCGAGGAATGGACTTATATGTGCTACCTGAGGGAGGTCCACCACTACTGGGATGGGAGTGGATTAGGAAAATAAATATGGACTGGCATTCCTTAAAAGCACTAACGGTAGATTCCGGTAAAAAAGATGTCAAACCGAAACGATTGTCCAGAATATTGGATGATGCTAAAGAGGTGTTTCAACAGGGACTGGGAACACTGAGAGGAATTACGGCAAACATCAAGGTTGAAGAACATGCAAACCTGAAATTTTTCAAAGCCAGACCTTATGCGATACGACCTGCTGTGGAAGCTGAGCTGGAAGGGCTAGAACGTTCAGGAGTACTGTCTAAGGTAGACTGGAGTGAGTGGGCCACGCCCATTGTTCCCGTCATGAAGCGTTCATCGAGCAACAAGCCGGGGGAACCGGGGAAGGTTCGCATCTGTGGAGATTTCAAGATCACTGTTAATCCGGTGCTTCACACGGTGCAGTATCCGCTTCCGCGGATTGAGGATATCTTCGCTTCGTTGTCTGGCGGGAAACACTTCACCAAGATAGACCTGGCGCAGGCATACTTACAGATGGAAGTTGAGGAAGAGTCACGCCAGTATCTCACGATCAACACGCATAGAGGCTTGTACCGGTATAATTGACTGGTTTTTGGAGTGGCATCAGCGCCAGCAATTTGGCAGAGGGCCATGGAGCAGGTATTACAGGGAATTCCAGGCACACAATGTTACCTGGACGATATTCTGATTACAGGAGATGATGAAGAGGAACACCTTGCAAATTTGGAACTGGTGCTCACCAGATTGAAAGAATATGGACTTCGAGTTAATCGCCAGAAATGTGAGTTCTTTCAGAAGAGGATCTCATACTGTGGTCATGTCATTAACCAGGAGGGGCTTCATAAGTCTCCTGACAAGATCGAAGCTGTTGTGAAGGCTCCCGCTCCGGATAATGTATCCCAGTTGAGGTCATTCCTAGGGTTGATTAACTATTACCATAAGTTTCTGCCAAATTTATCCACGGTGCTGCACCCGCTGAACGCTCTTTTGCAGAAGGGAGTACCATGGAAGTGGAGCGAGGACTGTAAGAGGGCCTTTCGCAAAAGCAAGGCATTGATCACCTCAGAGGAAGTGTTGGCTCACTTCAACCCAACGCTGCCTATTCGTTTGGCTTGTGATGCTTCTCCATATGGTATTGGGGCAGTACTCTCACACAAGTTGCCAAATGGCCAGGAGAGGCCAGTTGCGTTCGCATCCAGATCATTGACCTCCGCTGAGCGCAACTATGCTCAGATAGATAGGGAGGCTCTCAGCCTTGTGTGGGGAGTAAAGAAGTTTAATCATTACCTGCAGGGCCAAAGGTTCACGCTTCTGACAGACCACCAGCCGTTGGTATCCATTTTTAACCCTAAGAAGGGTGTTTCGGTGATGACAGCACAGAGACTCCAGAGATGGTCCCTTTTCCTAGGGGCACATCAATATCAGATTGAATTCAAAGGTACAAAGCAGCATGGTAATGCTGATGGGCTGTCGCGCCTGCCACTACCTACAGAGGAGGAGGCACCGACGGTTGACCCTGTTGAGTTATTTCACTCGACCATCATCGAATGTTTACCAGTCACCAATGCAAGTATTGAAAGAGAAACCAGGAATGCCCCGACACTGTCCCGGGTCTACGAAGTGACAGTGAAGGGATGGCCAGCACATGGTGATCCACTGTTACCGGCATTCTCAGCAAGACGAGAACAGCTGTCCGTCTGTCAAGGAACATTGATGTATGGAACAAGGGTGATTATTCCTCCTAAGT
Source organism: Somniosus microcephalus (assembly GCF_052327205.1). Lineage (NCBI taxonomy): Eukaryota > Metazoa > Chordata > Chondrichthyes > Squaliformes > Somniosidae > Somniosus > Somniosus microcephalus. The sequence continues at coordinate 51,614,157 of NC_141009.1, forward strand.
TAAGAGAGAGTTCTAAAGGAACTGCATGAAGGTCATCTGGGGGGAGTCAAGATGAAAAGCCTTGCTAGGGCTTATGTGTGGTGGCCGGGTATCGACCAACAGATAGAGGATCTGACGAAAAGCTGCTCAGGGTGCCAAAAAGTGCAAAATGCACCTCCGATTGCACCGCTGCATCCATGGGAATGGCCTTCAACCCCATGGCAACGTGTACATATTGACTTTGCTGGTCCATTCATGGACTCCATGTTTTTAATTGCGGTGGACGCACATTCTAAATGGCCAGAAGTGATTAAGATGACTACCACTACCTCGGAAAAGACGATCGTGGTGCTAAGAACGATATTTGCAAGAAATGGATTGCCAGAACAAATATGTTCAGACAACGGACCGCCGTTCGTGTCAGAAGAATTCCAGAAATTCATGAAGAAGAATGGGGTGAAACATTATACCTCTGCCCCATATCATCCGGCTACAAACGGGTTGGCCGAGAGATTTGTACAAACGTTTAAAAAAGCAAGAAAGGCCATGAGCGAAGATCAGATTCCACTACAACACAAGGTGGACAAATTCCTACTGGCATATCGAAACGCCACTCATGCAGTGACAAACCAAAGTCCTGCCATGATGTTCTATAACAGGAGGTTGCGGTCCAGGTTGGACTTGTTAAAACCAAATGTGCGGAGGGAAGTTGAAAACAAACAGTTCCAGCATATAAATAACAAGACCACTCGGAGCTTCGAAATAGGACAACCAGTGTTAGCCCAGGACTATAAAAATGAGAAATGGCAATCTGGAACAATTCGGGCCAGACAAGGACCCCTGATGTACACGGTAGATATTGGTGAAAATGTAATACGGTGTCATGCTGACCAACTGGTAGAATCGAGAACAAGGGTCGAACCCATGGTTACGGCAGAGACAACAGTGGAAGAAGTTAGTGAACCTGAAGCATCTACCTCAGAAGTGAATGTACCTGATGATGATGTCCAATCCATAAGAGACCAACTAGATGAGTCACCCCAGCAACGAGAATCAGAGACCCCTGAAAGGCGTTATCCAACTCGAATCAGGAGGCCTCCTCAGAGACTGAATCGTTGAACTGTTTTGCATGAAGTTGTATATATATATATATGTTATTATGTTATGTTAAATGGGGATATAACTGTTAAGCTAAAAAGGGAGGATTGTGGTGTATGTAACCTGTTCCACCTTACGAGAACTACCTTAAGAGATGTACTACTTTCTCTTGGCTGCTGTATACTGTAATACTGTAATACCGGTGGTGACCACACCGGTATATAAGTGTTGTGTAGGGATAGGCTGGGCAGTTCAGCCCTGACCTCCAAATAGTAAAGACCTGTTAAAAGTTATTCTTGTTGTCTGTGTCCAGTGATTGATCCTAAACATAACTGGGACACACAGACTCAACAGCTGTTATGCCTTTTAGTATTCCGAGTCCCTCCTGGAACACTTCTTCTGCGTCAGTTAGCATTTTTGACAGTCGTCCAGGTGTGACGTCGTCATCCTTTTTGGCATCTACAGTCAGTGCTTGTATGGAATGCCAATCTAGCTGTATCTTCTGGATCCATTCACGTCCTAGTAGTGGTGGTCCTCCATCTGGCAATACATATAGGTCCATTTTTGGTGTTTCCTTGCCGTTATATATAACGTTCACCCTTATTTTTCCTTTGGGGTAGACTTTTTGCCCCGTGTACGTCTTCAAGACAATCTCTGTATCTCTCAAGGGTATATTCTCATGTGAGAATAGCCGTTTGTAGTCCCTTCGGTTTATGACTGTTAGGGCTGATCCTGTGTCCAATTCCATTTTCACTTGGACTCCGGCTATCTTGAGCATGACCCAGATAGTTTGGTGATCCTCCGTTTTGATCACATTATGTAGTTTCAGACAACCCAGCTCCTTGCTTCCGGAGTCTGTATCACTTTTCTGTTCATCTGAACTACTCTCTGTCACCTTATGTACCTTCTTGTACTTCTCCTGTGGCGATTTCTTGCTGCTGGTTTTCTTTCCCGACCTGCAGACTCTTGCTATGTGTCCTACTTTCCCACAATGTCTGCACACTTTATCCTTGAACCAGCAATCCTTATGGTCGTGTGTTGTTCTGCCGCAGTGAAAGTACTTCACTGTTCCGTATGACTTTTCATTTGTGCCATATTCTTGCGGTCGCCGTTGTATCTCTGCCGCGCCCCGTGCTGCTGCTTCATGTGATACTGCCATGCTGAAAGCCTTGTCCAGCGTAAGATCCTTTTCTGATAGAAGCCATTTCTGGGTTCCTTCACTTTGAAGCCCACACGCAAAGTTGTCCCTTAAAGTATCTGCTAGTCCCGTTCCAAACTGGCAGTGTTTCGATAGCTTGCGCAGTTCCGTTAAAAACTCAGCAGTACTTTCATCTTTATGCTGGTTCCTTTTGTGAAACTTAAATCTTTCCGCTATCAGCAGCGGTGTGGGGTCTAAGTAGCCCTGTAGGAGTGACACTATGTTTTCACAATCCTTTTCCACTGGCTTCTCTGGGGTTACTAGGTTTCGCAGTAAGCCATACGTTTTTGCACCCATTGAATTCAACAATACCAGCGCTTTCCTGTCATCTGGCACTTCATTCGCCTTGCAGTACACTTCTATGCGTTTGACATATGTCGTCCAATCTTCGACTTCATTGTCGAACACTGTGACACTGCCACTCTTCGGCATCCCTGGGTGTGGTTAGACTGGCTCAAAATGGCGCCTCCCGCGCTCTCCCTTCTTCTCCGCTGCGACTCAAAATGGCGTCTCCCGCACTTTCCTTTCTTCCCCGCTGACGCTGCTCGGCCCTTGAACACCGGCTGCGCTCTGCGCATTTTCCTGCGTGCCTCTCTCTCTTCTCGCGTCGACGCCGCTCGGTCCTGAACACCGGCTGCGCCCTGTGCGCTCTACCCTCTCTCTTCTCCCGTCGACGCCGCTCATTCCCGAACACCGGCTGCGCCCTGTGCGCTCTACCCTCTCTCTTCTCCTGTCAACGCTGCTCGGCCTTTTTCTGTGCCGTCGATCTGCTCTCGCCGCCGCTGTCCGGGAAGGGTCTGCGCCATACCTGTTGCCAGCCCGTTTCACTGGAGTCTCCGCTGGATGGTCAATGCCCGTGCTTCTGGACTCGGCCTTCTTCTTTCACTGTTCTCCAGGAGCGAATCCCTGGGAGGTGATGCAGAGTTGCAGGTAGGTTTGAATCTTCTCGTCGCCAATGTTAGATCCGTGTATCTTGATGTTGTGTGTCCTTCAATAATTAGACAAGAGACTGCAGGGAACAATCAACAGGTGTTTACTGGATGAGGGTTACTCTAAAAACTAACTGTACAGATCCCTACTCAGGGTTTATATACAGGTGTGGTCACTGCCGGTACTACAGTATACAGGAGCTGTAAAAAGTAGTTCTCCCCTTAAAGGTACATACACTACAGTAACCACGCACGCCACGCTCTCCTGCGGCCGGAGCTCGTGACGTCATCCAACTGTGCAGCGCCCTGGTAGTGCCCTGGTTCAGAAATTCACTGTCGCCCCCCTGCCTGAGTGCCTGCTGTTAGCAACAACAGGTAGAGGAGGCAGGATGCAGTTGGATGAGAGCTGGAGAAGCGCTATATAAAGGCGTCAACATCCGCTTTATTTTTAGTCGGCAGTGAATGCTGCCTTGTCAGTTTGACATAGGCAACCAGGCGTTTTGAGCGATTTCAGCATTTTCAGTTGAAGTATTCTGCAGCCTCAGAAAAATTATTCACTTTCATTTAGCTAAGATTTGAAAGTGCAACATTTCCATACTTCAATGGGGGCTGTACTGGCACTGGGCCTCGCCCTCCAGCATCAACCTTGGAGGCAACAGAGCCAGAGGGAGGAGGGCCAACAGGGCTCTCAACGGGAGGCCTTACCCTCCCAGGGTATTCCGGCAGCATTTTCCCTACATCAATCTCACTGAGGAACAGTGTCTTAGAAGGCTCCGCTTCACCAAGGTGGTGGTCTCAGAGCTCTGTCATCTCCTACAGCCACACCTCGAGCTTCACATCAGGAGCACCACGGCTCTCTCAGTGGCTGTCAAGGCCACCGTCGCTCTCAATTTCTACACCAGCGGATTCTTCCAGTGTGCAACAGGAGATATAGCGAACATCTCGCAGTTCGCCATCCATTGCTGCATCCATGAGGTCACAGATGCTCTCTCCAGAAGGAGAAGGGATTATATGTCCTTCCCCATGACCAGAGAGAAGAAGCAAAGCGTGCATGTGGCTTTGCCAAGATAGCGGGCTTCCCCATGGTGCAGGGCACCATTGACTGCACCCACATCGCTCTGCGGGCACCCATAACAATCCTGAGGTATTCCGTAACCGCAAAGGCTACCACTTACTTATTACTTATTGTGCAGTTGGTATGCGACCACACACAGCAAATCCTCACCGTCAATGCCCACTATCCTGGCAGCAGCCACGATGCTTTCATCCTGCGCCAGACCGGTGTGCCAGCTCTGTTCCAGCCACCACATCAAGCTTGCGGCTGACTGCTGGGGGACAAGGAATTTCCACTCTCCACCTGGCTCATGACTCCCCTCCGCAACCCCGAACTCCTGCCATACACTAATACAATGAGAGACATGCTGCCATCAGGAACATCATCGAGCAGACCATCGAAGTGCTCAAGCAACATTTCCACTGCCTTGACCGCTCAGGAGGAGCCCTCCAGTACTTAGCTGAGCGACTGTCCCTTTTAGGCATTGTCTGCTGCATGCTGCACAACTTGGCCAATCATGAGGCCCAGCCATTACCACCAGGCATAGCCGCACCACCTCAGGAGGAGTAAGAGGGAGACGAGGAGGACGAGGAGGACAAGGGCGAGCATGAGGAGGAGGAACAGGAGCATGAACATCAGCGATGGAGGAGGCCGCCACTCAATCCGTCTTGTGGAAGGGCAGTCCGTGACCGCCTCATCAGACTTCGGTTCCAATGAATTAGAGGTTACTTTCTGGTTGCTCATCTAGTCCCCATCATTCCATCAGTTTCTCATTCCTTACCACACCCCAAAGCTGAAATGAGACACAGCCCCAAATCTGCAATAATAAATGTATCCAAATTCAGCAACCACATATTTACAGCAGCAATATTAACTAATCACCCTTGTGCAAACCCTTACTTCCCCTCTTTACAGTGCCTTTCCCTAATCTACTGCTCCTAAATAGTGTTGGCCCAGTGGCTGCAGCAGGGCTGGTGGAAGGCTGCTGAGTGTCGGTGCCAGAGACTACAGATGGCCTTGCAGGACACCCTCGACCAGCTCTGGGCCTGGAAGGCCCAGCTGTAGACTGCACCACCTCAGGCTGGGCGGCGGCAGTCTGGGCTGGCTGGATGACAGGCAGCGACAAGGGCAATGGCGGAGTGCCAGCGGTGGGAGCAGGAATGCTGTCATCCTGAGAAAGGACAGCAGATTCCTGCTCCACTGACCCACTGCCACTCCCCCAGGGCAGCACCTCAGCATCAATACCAATTTGTTGGAGCACAGATTGCTGGCATGCTGCGGCATCGTGAAAGCCCCGGTGGACTGTGGTAGACCCAGCGATGATGGCAGCTGTCAGAGCTTGCGTGGCATCAAGCTGAGACTCGATGGCACCAAGTATAGACTGCATTACAGCACTAAGATGTTGTGTGGCTTCCACCGGTGCTGCAATGGAAGCTGCCACATCGCCCATGACACATGTCATGAGGTCTGGATCAGCACGGTCTCTCTGGGAATTCACCATCCTCTGCAGAGTGGAAATGATGGGCTCCATGGTGTGAGCGGAGCTCTGTACAATGTTGGAGGCGGACTCCGCCACGCTCCTTACCATTGCCGAGGGGCTCTCGGGCAATTGCACCTATCATCTCGGCGTGCATGGCCATCACCCTTCTTGTGAATGCCTCCCATCGAGGTTCTCATCTGAGTCGTGTGCAGCAGAACTCACGTGCAAACCCACCCTCCAGGGAGCTGGCTCCCGAGCCACCCTTTCCCCCTGGCCTTGCTGCAGCCCACTCATCTTCGGTTCATCACCCACTGCAGACCCCTCTATTAACTTGCCTCTAAAGATCGCGTAGTGCCAGTATCTGAGGTGGGGCCTGCGGGTGAGAGATGCAGTGACGTGGTGCTTTGCTCCTCCTCCTTTTCTCCTTCCTCACTCTCAGTGGGAGGCTCAGTGACAGGCTGGTCACCTGGTTGCTGATTTTCTGAAAACATAAAGGCACAAGAATCACGTTAAGGTGAGGGTAGGGGAGCAGGAAGGGAGCAAGGAATGTAGACAGTATCAGGAGCTGGAAATTGGGAAAGGCTTGTGGTGTGAGGGGGGAAGTAGGATGAGAGAAGGAGAGGGGATGAACATACCGTCGTTGCCCCCAAGGGGGTCGACGTTGCCGACTGCCACGCTGCCGACCACCTGCTGCCGAATGAGTCGCAGCACTCGCTCCTCCAGGTCTGAGAGCTGCTGGAGCTGCACATCACCCCATCTGTTCTGTGCTGCTCCCTCCTATTGTGAGCCATCTTGGTCTGCAAGAGAAACGAATGTGTGTGAGTCAGAGTCCAGCTATGTGTTTGGGAGATATGCCTGCTGTAGTTGAATAGCTGTGATTGTAGGTAAGGCATGAGATGTGGATGTGTGTTTGAGTAGGTGCAGATGCTTGGTGGGTGAGTGGTGGGGGTGTGGTGGTTTGTGCAGTGTGTACACTCTGAGGTTCAGGTGCTGGTATGTAGGACCTGTTGAATGTACTCACCCTGACCACCCGAGTGAGGTCGTTGAATTTCTTCTGACACTGTGTCAGGCTGCGTCCGATCACACTACAGGCTGAGACTGCCTGGGCCACTTCCCTCCACATTGCCCTGAAGACCTGGGGCAATGGCCTCCTTCCAGTGTCCGGGAACAGCACTGCCCTCCTTAGCTCCACTCCCGCGACCAATGCCTGGACGGACGCCGTGACAGGACGGGCTCTCTCCCTGGGAGTGGGATCAGCCATCACGATCAGGGAATTGAGTTGTTGCAGGTCGCCTTCACAGCCAGCAATGTTGGATAATGAGGGTCTGCACAATGATGCAACCTCCCCTTTAAGAGCTGGAAGGGGCCAGTGTGAAGGATCATTCCTGATTGCATAGCTCCTGAAATTCATTATCGCTCTGCTGGTAGCGCCCCCTGTAGTGCCCTGCTTAGGGCATTAGTGCTTGATTTAGTGCTCCAGCTCTTTCCACGATTTCAAAATTTATCGCCTCAAACGGGGCGATACCGAATTTGCCCCCACAGACTTCCACTTCCAATTGCTATCATGTCATTCCTGCTGGAAAATGTCCTCAGAAGATCAGGCTCATGTATCCCTCACAGTTGAACCGACTGCCAAAACTAACCATACAGACACCACAACAACAAACAACAACTTGCATTTATACAGCGCCTTTAAAATAGTAAAACCTCCCAAGGCGCTTCGCAGGGGCGATTATCAAACAAAATTTGGCACCGAGCCACATAAGGAGATATTAGGAGAGGTGACCCAAAACATGATCAAAGAGGTTGGTTTTAAGGAGCGCCTTAAAGGAGGAGGGAGAGAGGTGGAGACGTTTAGGGTGGGAATTCCAGAGCTTAGGGCCTAGGCAGCTCAAAGCACGGCCGTCAAATGGTGGAGCGATTAAAATAATAAGGCCAGCATTGGAGGAGCGCAGAGATCTCGGCGGGTTCTAGGACTGGAGGAGGTTACAGAGATAGGGAGGGGCGAGCTCATGGAGGGATTTGAAAACAAGGATGAGAATTTTAAAATTGAGGCAATACCAGACTAGGAACCAATGTAGGTCAGCGAGCACAGGAGTGATGGGTGAACAAAACCTGGTGCGAGTTAGGACACGGGCAGCAGAGTTTAGGATGAGATCAAGTTTACGGAGGGTGGAAGATGGGAGGCCGGCCAGGAGTGTGTTGGAAAAGTCAAGTCTAGAGGTAAGAAAGGCATGGACGAGGGTTTCAGCAGTGGATGAGCTGAGGTAGGGGCGGAGTGGAGCAGAGGTGGAATTAGGCGGTTTTAGTGATGGCACAGATATGTGGTCGGAAGCTCACCTCGGGGTCAAACACGACACCAATGTTGCGAATGGTCTTGTTCAGCCTCAGAAGGTTGCCAGGGAGAGGGATGGAGTCGGTGGTTAGGATTAATTACTTTGAAGGGGGACCAGAGAGCATCTGGCACCAGGGGAACTGTATCTCAGTTTATAAGTTAGTACCTTCGAGAGAGGAGGGGAGAAACAGAAAAGAATCTCAACGTCAAATCATAAAAGCTTTTTCTCTGCTGTTGGTGTCCGATCATGGACTTGGAGGACTAGGTTACAATTCCAGCCTCACCTGTACTACTTCTCCCTGATTAATTTTCAGTCACAGTTGGGTGATTAAGCTTAGCACACAGGAGCAGCGAGGTAACCTATTGAACAAACTGGAAGGAAAGCAAGTGTGGGGCTGATAGTTGGGTCACCTTTCAGTGTCAGTGCTCAATGACCTGTACTGTAAATACAGTATTGACTGGAAACCACCTCGATGTAAAAGTGGCCTTTAGTTTTATAGTTTTGAGTTCAAAAACAGATTTAATATGAAGGCTGAAGTTTAAGCTGTAAAGCGCTTTGGGATGTCCTGAGATTGTGAAAGGCGCTATATAAAGGCAAGCCTTTTCCCTTCCTTTCTATAGTAATCTGGGATGTTATGATTAAGGTTATCCACCAGGTGGTGCTGTAGCCAATGCTACTGCTAATGTCAGAGGTTTGCTTTCTGTTAATGTCAGAGGTTTGTTTCCTGTCAAGGTCAGCAAAGGTGGAATGCCAGGATGCAGGCATGATGTTTGTTACTCTGTTTGTTTAATAAAATACTCGTACTAGTTCCAAGATATCGCCTCTTCGAGTTCTTGTTCCACTACATGGATTCATCACATTTGGCGACGAGGTTAAAAGGACCCTGGATAAAGAAGAGAAGTCTGCCAGGACTTTTAAACAACAAAATCATGAGCTGAAGTTAGCTACCAGTTGGAAGAGAGCATGGCTGTCATGGTAGGAACGGTTTCCGCTTTTGATAGTCAAGCACAAACCTGGGAGGAATACTGTGAAGTGTTGGGTTATTTTCTCGAAGCAAATGAAATAAATGATGCCGGAAAAAGGAAAAGGTACAGCTAATGTAACTGTGCAACACAGGGACACAGTGGAACAGCTAACTGTAGTTATAGTATCGGGTACCGGACCAAACCTGTTAGGTCGGGGCTGGATAAAAGAACTTAAATTAGACTGGGGAGCAGTAAATCAAATAGATGCGGGCAAACAGTTGAATTTGCAAGAAGTGTTGAGTGAACATGAGAATGTGTTCAAGGAGGAACTTGGCACATTTAATGGCCCCCCAGCTAAGATTTACGTAGACAAGGAGGCACCACCAAGGTTTCTTAAACAACGCCCTGTGCCTTATGCCATGAAGCCAAAGGTAGAGGCTGAGCTTGACCGTCTATTGAGAGAGAACATACTGGAGCCAGTGAAATGTTCAGAATGGGCAGCTCCCATAGTACCTGTTTTGAAACCGAACAATTCGGTAAGACTCTGTGGAGATTATAAATTGACAGTCAATCGGGTGTCCAAACTAGAGCAGTATCCGATTCCCAAAACAGAGGATCTCTTTGCAAACCTGGCTGGAGGAAAGAAATTCACAAAGTTGGATATGAGTCATGCCTACTTGCAGATTACACTGGATGACGAATCAAAGAAGTATGTCACCATAAATACACACAAGGGCTTGTTTACATATAACCGCTTACCGTTTGGTGTCTCATCTAGTCCAGCTATCTTCCAGAGGACAATCGAAGGTGTACTGCAAGGGATTCCACATGTTTCCATCTATCTGGATGACATTCTGGTGACGGGAAGAACCAACCAGGAGCATCTGAGCACTCTGAGAGAGGTACTACAGAGATTGGAGAGGGCAGGGTTCCGGCTCAAGAGGAGTAAGTGCACTTTCCTGGGGAATGAGGCAGTGTTCCTGGGACACAGAGTGGACACCACCGGGCTCCATCCACTCAAGGAGAAGGTACAAGCACTGCAGGACGCCCCTGCTCCTACAAATGTGGCTGAGTTAAAAGCTTATCTGGGACTGCTGAACTATTATAACAGGTTTTTACCAAACTTGTCAACTGTGTTAGCACCTCTTCACAAACTACTGCGCACGGAGACACAGTGGCAGTGGGGAGAGGAGCAGGGGGTTTCATTTGAACAGTCCAAGAAACTGATGCTGTCGTCGGATGTGCTGGTTCACTACAATGCAGAGAAAAACATCATTCTCTCTTGTGATGCTTCACCTTACGGGGTGGGGGCAGTTCTTTCACACAGCATGGAAGATGGAACTGAAAGATCAATAGGGTTTATGTCCTGAACTCTAACACCAGCGGAAAAAAACTATTCCCAGTTAGACAAAGAGGGGTTAGCAGTAATGTTTGGGCTACAGAGGTTCCAAAAGTACATATATGGCAGGAAGTTCACCATATGCACCGATCATAAACCTCTTCTCTCTCTTCTCAATGAAATGAAAGCAGTTCCACAGATGGTGTCAACCCGGAACCAGAGGTGGGCAGTGACGTTGAGGGCATATAAGTATGTCATGGTCTACAAGGCGGGCAAGTACCATGGGAACGCAGATGCCTTGAGCCGTCTTCCGCTGCCAGGCACACCTATCCGTGCAGCTCCAGAGGACAGAGTTTTGATGTTGGAGGACACTGACATGGCACTTGTGACTGCAGAGCAAGTAAGAACATGGACAAGTAAAGACCCAGTACTGTCTAGAGTTCGAGAATATGTGGTGAGGGGATGGCCACAGCATCCGGAAGGGGCTGACTTCACACCCTACAGTGACAGGAAAACAGAGCTGAGTGTGCAGGATGGTTGCGTGTTGTGGGGAGCACGAGTGATTATTCCACAGCCAGCATGACAGTCTATCCTAGAGCAACTACATCAGTGTCATCCTGGGGTCTCGCGTATGAAAGCCTTGGCTAGGAGTTACTTGTGGTGGCCAAAGCTAGCTGAGGAGATAGAAAATTTAGTCAAGACATGCAGCACTCATCAGGAACACCGGAAGGCACCAGCAGCGGCTCCTCTCCACCCCTGGGAGTGGCTGGATAAACCATGGAGAAGATTGCACTTAGATTATGCCAGTCCATTCATGGGGACGATGTTCCTCATAATCATTGATGCACATTCCAAATGGATGGATGTTTATCCTGTAAATTCTGCTTCTGCCACTACTACTATAGACTGCCTGCATCGGAGCTTCAGTAATCAAGGGCTACCGGAGATCATGGTGAGTGACAATGCCACTTGTTTTGTGAGAACAGAGACAAAAGAGTTCTTGAGAAAAAATGGCATAGTGCAGGTGACCTCGGCTCCATATCATCCGTCCTCGAATGGACTTGTGGAGAGAGCCATACAAACATTTAAGGAGATGATGAAAAAAAGTGCAGAAGGGAGTTTAGCAGCCAAAGTGTCATGGGTTCTGTTCAGCTACAAAATAACACCTCAATCCACCACAGGACTCTCTCCTGCTGAGATGTTATTAGGTCGTAGACTACGCTCCACTCTTGACCTTGTCCACCCAGACCTAAAAAGGAAAATGGAAAACAGACAAAACAAACAAAAAGAGAACCATGACAAAAGAACAAAGAGCCGAAGTTTTGGAGAAGGAAATGCGGTCCTTACCAGGAATTTCAGTTATGGACCAAAGTGGATTCCTGGCTTCATAGACTCAATGACAGGTCCAGTATCATACAAGGTCATGTTGGGAGATGGTAGGGTAGTACGCAGACATGTAGATCATATACTTCCCAGACAAGGGGAAATTGAAATGAAGGTTCCAGATGCAATGACTGAAGACAGGGTTGCCCCCAGTTATCCAAGTGCATCTGTGGTGCCACCCCCAGGGACAGAGACAATTCCACAGGAACCTATTCGTCAAGAGGAAATCATCGTGGCAGAGTCAGATACTCTGAGCACTGCTCAGGAGCAGCTGGTGGCTTCACCACAAACAAGCAGGGACTTTACTGTTAGACGTTCACAAAGGGCTCGCAAGCCACCAGAGAGATTGATACTGAACTGTTAGATTCGTCAAGTATGGAACATGATGAATGGAGACTCCTTATGTGACCCTCAGGAATGGTTGTCTGTTAAGAAATTCATACTGAAATCTTAAGGGGGGAGGGATATAGTAATCTGGGATGTTATGATTAAGGTTATCCACCAGGTGGTGCTGTAGCCAATGCTGCTGCTAAGGTCAGAGGTTTGCTTCCTGTTAAGGTCTGAGGTTTGTTTCCTGTCAAGGTCAGCAAAGGTGGAATGCCAGGATGCAGGCATGATGCTTGTTACTCTGTTTGTTTAACATAATACTCGTACTAGTTCCAAGATATCGCCTCTTCGAGTTCTTGTTCCTCTATATGGATTTATCACACTTTCCTTTTGCCACACTCCCGCCAGACTTAAAGCGTCATTGCACCAAGAGGGCCATGAATTTTCCCCGCAGTCCCTGTCTCAATATTTCAGTAACTGCAAATTAATTTTGTGCTTTAACTCACTAAGGAGTCAGGTTCTGTTACTGAAACCACCAGTGATCATGTTTAATCTTCTGATGACATTCCAACAATTTAAAATACTTTAAGGTTGTGTCAGTTGGATGCCGGGAATCACTTTCACTGAAAAATCCAGGCAAAGTTATTTTTTTAAAATTATGTTTGAATTCTTGTTACCCGGTTATCTGCCCTGCACTTATCCCACCTCCCCAAGACACGGTCTTCTGATGATGTGCGGTTCTGTAAACGTCGGCTGCTGTCCAGTAACTCTCCCCAAGTGACCGCAGTAAGTTACGGGGAAGCCACTTCACTTCGAGTGTGCACCATAGACAAGCCCGGTCCTATCCTCGTTTCAAACTGACTTTCCAGCTGCGGAGTCACTGGATAGCGATCGGGAGCGAGTACTTCGGCTGAATTTTCCAATCCTCAGGCAGGACAGCTGCAGCTTTCCTATCACCATCTCACCTGACTTCAGATAGATGAGCACAGACCAGGCATTGAAACCAGAATCTTCCTGGTCTGTGGGTGGCTCAGGAATATTTACCGACTGAGCCCTCAGAGGAATCTATCCCGCTTGATGTGACAGGAAAATTATACACATTTTATGAAACATGTTATGTTAAACTTGTATTGAACCTTGGTTAGACCACACTTGGAGTGCTGTGAACAGTTCTGGTCTCCATATTATAAAAAGGCACTGGAGAAGGTGCAAAAATGATTGACTAGAATGATAGCAGAACTGAGAGGTTATACGTATCAGGCAAGACTGAACAGGCTGGAGCTCTTTTCTTGACCAAAGAGAAGTCTGAGTGGTGACCTGATAGAGTTCTTTAAAACTATGAAAGGGTTTGATAGGGTGGTCATAGAGAAGATGTTTCCATTTGCAGGGGAGACCAGAACTAGGATAAATAAGAACATAAGAACATAAGAAATAAGAGCAGGAGTAGACCATACGGCCCCTCGAACTGCTCCGCCATTCAATAAGATCATGGCTGATCATCGACCTCAAATCCATGTTCCCGCCCGAGCTCCGTATCCCTTGATTCCCCTAGAGTCCAAAAATCTATCTATCTCAGCCTTGAATATACTCAAAGACTCAGCATGCACAGCACTCTGGGGCAGAGAATTCCAATGATTCACAACATTCTGGGCAGGATTTTCATTCAGGAGTTGGGTTGGAGGCGGGACAACAACTTTTGGGGTTGTCGTCCCACCTCCATCGAGATGCGGCCAATCCACGCGATTTTAACTTGATTGACCTTGTTGCGCCCGCCTAGCGGGCTCAGCAGGCTAATTAAGGGCCACCCGGCAACAGGTGACGTCACAGACTGAAATTTCATCTGTCAAGAGGTTTTGACAGATGAAATATCGGTGTTTGAAAGCTGGTTGAAGCTGTCAAACACTGACAGTCTTAGTTCTAACCTGAGTCCTTTTCCACAGACTCAGTTAGAAATCTCTCCTGCACAGTAAGCTGAAGGCTGTCACTTTTGACAGTTCACAGCCATTCTGCTTTCTGTGCCAGTGAGATGAGGGATTCCCGGGACCTAAAGGAAGGAAGGCTGAAAAGGTAGGAAAATGTCATTTAAACTTCTTTAATCACTTTAGACACACCAAACACACTTACCTTTGCACTCATGCGCACATCACTCACCTGAACACTGACATCTCGACCCCTCCAAGTCCTTCAACCCGACAGCCCGCCTCCTCTAACTTGGCGTGGTTTGGAGCCGTCGGGAATCCCACACTTCGACCTTAAAAATAGGGATTAGGCTAAAAACTGCCTGTTAACTACCTGTTAACAGGCAGTTAATTGGCACTAATCCCTTCCTGCCTCAGGTAGGCGGGTTCCAGTGCGGGGCAGATACCCGCCTCCTTTAAAATTGGCATGGAGGTGGGTTTGGGTGCAGGATGTGGTCGGGACCCCTGATTTGGGGATTTTAACCCCCCCCCATGCCTCCAATCCCGACTCCACGGCCCAATGAAAATCCTGCCCTCTGAGTGAAGAAATTCCTCCTCGTCTCAGTCTTAAAAGGCCGGCCCCTTTTCCTGAGACTATGCCCCCTCGTTCTAGACACTTCAACCAGGGGAAACAACCTCTCAGCATCTACCCTGTCAATCCCCTTCAGAATCTTGTATGTTTCAATGAGATCACCTCTCATTCTTCTAAACTCCAGAGAGTATCGGCCCATTCTACACAATCTCTCATCATAGGACAGCCCTCTCATCCCAGGAATCAATCTAGTGAACCTTTGTTGCACCGCCTCCAAGGCAAGTATCTCCTTCCTTAGATAAGGAGACCAGAACTGTGCACAGTACTCCAGGTGTGGTCTCAGCAAGGCCCTGTACAATTGTAGCAAGACTTCCTTACTCTCATACTCCAACCCCCTTGCAATAAAGGCCAACATATCATTTGCCTTCCTTATTGCTTGCTGTACCTGGATGCTAGCTTTCTGTTTTTCTTGCACGAGGACACCCAAATCTCTCTGAACACCAACATTTGAAAGTTTCTCACCGTTTAAAAAATATTCTATTTTTCTATTCTTCCTACCAAAGTAAATAACCTCACATTTCCCGACATTATACTCCATCTGCCACCTTGCTGCCCACTCACTCAGTCTATCTATATCCCTTTGCAGACTCTTTGTGTTCTCACAGCTTACTGTCCCACCTAGCTTTGTATCATCAGCAAACTTGGACACATTACACTCGGTCCCTTCATCTAGGTCATTAATATAGATTGTAAATAGCTGAGGCCCCAACACTGATCCTTGCGGCACCCCACTAGTTCCAGCCTGCCAACCTGAAAAAGATCAGTTTATCCCTACTCTCTGTTTTCTGCCCAGTAACCAATCCTTTATCCATGCTACAATCTCCCCCCGAACCCTGTGAGTCCTAATCTTGTGTAATAACCTTTTATGTGGCACCTTATCGAATGCCTTTTGGAAATCCATATATACTACATTCCCTGGTTCCCTTTTATCTACCCTGCTAGTTACATCCTCAAAAAACTCTAATAAATTTGTCAAACACGATTTCCCTTTCATAAAACCATGTTGACTCTGCCTAATCATTTATGATTTCCCAAGTGCCCTGATACCACTTCCTTAACAATGGATTCCAGCATTTTCCCAATGACTGATGTCAGGCTAACTGACCTGTAGTTCCGTTTTTTCTCTCCCTCCTTTCTTGAATAGCAATGTTACATTTGTGACCTTCCAATCTGTTGGGACCATTCTAGAATCTAAGGAATTTTGGAAGATCAAAACCAATGCATCCACTATCTCTTCAGCCACTCCATTTAGAACCCTGGGATGTAGGCTGTCAGGTCCAGGGGATTTGTCAGCTTTTAGTCCTATTAGTTTCTCTAGTATTTTTTCTCTATTTATATTAATTACGTTAAGTTCCTCACCCTCATGAGACCCTTGGTTCCCCACCATTTTTGGTATGCTTTTTGTGTCTTATACAGATACAAAATATTTGTTTAACGTTTCAGCCATTTCCTTATTCCCCATAATAATTTCTCCTGTCTCAGCCTCTAAGGGACCAATGTTTACTTTTGCTACTCTCTTCCTTTTTACATACTTGTAGAAGCTCTTACAATCAGCTTTTATATTTCTCTCATATTCTATTTTTTCCCTTTTTATCAATTTTTTGGTCAACTTTTGCTGGTTTCTGAAACTCTCCCAATCCTCAGGCTTACTATTGGGCCAGAAATTCGGGTCCCCATGGGTGAGTACGCGCTGGGTGCTCACGCGTAGGCCCAACGAAAGTGCCGGTTTCATGCATGCATTGCGCATGTGCGGGAAACCGGAACTTCCGTCCCCTTAAAGGAAGGGGTTCACAGGTCGAACACGTGCGTCGGAGAGGCAGCTCGTATGCCTGGAACTTGCATTTTTTTTGCAGGTTTCTTCGGGAGGGTAAGTCTCCAGCAGTTACGCTTTAAAAAAGCAGTTGCAAGGCCTGCTTTTAACAAGGTAAGTGGTGAATTAAGTAAAATTAAAACATTTTTTCCATAGGTTTATTATTTTTAAATACTTTAAAGAAAGGTAAGTTTATTTTTAGCCCCATTAGGAACTGTAATCAATTTTTCAAAAATTTAAATTATTGTTTAAAATAGTTATTTTATGTAATTTATAGTTATTTTAAAAATGTGATTTTTTAAAAAATTATTTGAAGTTTTAGTTATGTTTTGGGGCTGAATTGTATTCATAGATTTGACAGGTCTTCCTGTCAAATCTATGAATAGAGATTCCCTGCCACCATTGGCTCTCCATGGCCCACGTGATCCCAGGGGATGCTTTGAACTAACTGCGCCCCTGGGATACGCAAGCACTGCGCGCCGGCAGTTGGAGCAGGCCCAGGATCGGAATCCCACACGGGCCCACAGCACAACGGCCGGCGCGCTAGGTAAGTGCAGGTCGGGGGCTTGCTCCCGCTGGAAGCCTCCGACCCGAATTTCTGGGCCATTATTCTTTGCAACATTATAAGCTTCTTCTTTCAATCTAATGCTATCCTTAACTTAGATTGAAAGAAGAAGCTTATAATGTTGCAAATAATATTAGAAGATAGTCACTGATAAATCCAATAGGGAATTCAGGAGAAACTTCTTTAGCCAGAGAGGGGTTAGAAGGTGGAACTCGCTACCACAGGGAGTAGTTGAAGCGACTAGCATAGAAGCATTTAAGGAGAGGCTAGATAAACACATGAGGGAGAAAGGAATAGATGGCTATGTTGATGGGGTTGATGAAGTAGGGTGTGAGGAGGTTTGTGTGGAACGTAAACACCAGCATAGACCTATTGAGCTGAATGGCCTGTTTCCGTGCTTTGAATTCTATGTAAGGCTATGTAAAACATGAATACTTTAGGAATCAGGCCGGCAAAGAGTTAAATTGAACTGCAGTACCAACCCATGAATTAGTCGCAGTCCAGTCAATGTGAAGCTGCCGTTCTTTTCACCACACTCCGCGGTGCCTGGCGCTTGAGTTGAGCCAACAGTATCTCTGGAGAGTCTCATCAGCTCAGCACTGTGCTGCTGGTTGCCTCTCGTCTTACCCCATGGAAAGCTCACCTTCTGTTCACTGACTTATAGAACAGGATTGGTGCCAGAGGATTGCATTCCACCATCTGTGTGGTCCACAGAGCCATGTGATCGAACACATGGAGGAAGCACCTCATCAAAGACTTAATGGTCCCAGCTTGAGACTCCCCTGTGTGCATTGTGTGTGTATATTAATTTAAACAACTGTCATGTACTTTTCTACAAGCCACAGCCCTGCCATCTGCAGAACACAAGATAATAACGTTAAGTCAAGGCACTGCACAAATTAAATCCCACATTCATACAACAGAGTAAATACCGAGGGAGACTGCCAGATGAGAAAATAGGGTCAAATTTAGCTCACACACGAGGAGAGTGTATTGGAAAATCATGGGCCACTCCCTGACATTTTCCATCCAATCACTTCAGTCGATGAGAAAAGGCCGGCAGTACCCAAGCTTTTCCAACGCATACTCCTTAAGTACGAGGTCACTTAAAATGCATGTGGTCACACAGGAAGTCACTTTGGATTCTATTGGAGTACGCAACCTTGGCACCAGACCATGAACTGAGGTAATCTGCGCTCACCAGTCACGGCATCAGGCGTATCACAGCACCTATGGCTCCATTTTGTGTTTAAAGTGTAACGGTTTAATGTACTTTTTTTTTTAAATTAAGCCTTGCGATATTAAAATACGACAGCTTAACATAGTTGTGATAAATCCCCTGTCTGTTATTTGAATGGGGGAGTTAATCCCTTGCCTAACATAAACAGGCTAACACCTCTGTTAAAAGAGCACGATTTGATACAAACGCGTTAAGCATTTATAATACGCTAAAATCACACAACCTCCAGCCTTCTGACTCTTTTCTGCCAATGTTCATTCGTATATTTAAGATAGGTGATTGAAGGAAAAGGGAATAAAGAGATATGTGAGCAGGGCGGACACATGGGATTCGGACAACTGCTGGTGTGAAGAATAAACACCAACACAGACTGGCTGGGCCAAACAGCCTGTTTCCATGTTGCAATATCTATGCAATTCTTCATTTTAAGAGATGAGGGCAAAGAGCAGCAACAACACACTGCTCCTTGGCAATATCATCCGAAGGCATGGCATCAGGTTGCAAATGTACGCTCATGTGGACCTCTCCACCACCTCTCTCAACCTCTCCACCACCTCTCTCAACCTCTCCTCTGTGTTGTCAGCTTGCTTGTCTGAGATCAGTCTTAGATGTGCCACAATTTCCTTTAATTAAACATTGTCTTCAGTCCCCGACACAGGCTCTGTACCCTTGCTATTGATCCCACCCCCTCCACAGTCACTGGTACTGATATTTACTCAATCGTGGGGTGTGTAAAGAGGTCAGCTTGTTGGGCCTGGAGGAAACACTCCTGCTCCTCCTGGCCCACAAGCAGTGCTGTAAAGGCACTTACATGATGGTTCTCGCCTCCTTTTACCCGCCGGGTTTCCCGAGCCCCAGGAAACCTGGCCAACATTAGTTAAGAATAAAAATCCTGTTAAAAATGGAAGCACAGAGCCTCCTTAAAATAGTTCAATGTCCGCCCCGCCTCCTGAGAGCAGATTGGTTGCCCGCGCTCCGACCCACCTCCGTTAAGACCAGAAGTGGGCGGGTTGGGATCAGGTTTAAAATGTTATCATTTTTTACTTCCCATCCACCCCAAATCCACCCGTTCTTGGGGGTTAAAATGACCCCACTGTCTCAGGTTGAAGGCGACTGTTCGCAACCTCGCCGTCCTTTTTAACCCTGAGCTGAGCTTCCGACCCCATATCCTCTCCATCACCAAAACCGTCCACTTTTACCTCCGTAACATCGCCCGTCTCCACCCATGACTCATCCCACCTGCTGCTGAAACCCTCACCCTTGCCTTTGTCCCCATTAGACCTGACTATTTGCATGCTCTCCTGGCTAGCCTCCCATCCCCAACCCTCCGTAAACCCCAGCTCATGCCCGTACTTGCACCAAGTCCTATTCGCTCATCACCCCTGTCCTCGTTGACCAAGGTAGGTCCTGGACCCCCAACAATTCCAATTTAAAATTCTCATCCTCATGTTCAAATCATTTCATGGCCTCGCCCCGCCCTATTTCTGAAACCTCCTCCAATCTTACAACCCTCCGAGAACTCTGCTCAAGGCTGTTTGACTGACAGCCAAGGATGATCCAATCAGGTAATGAAGAGTCTGTTTGCTTGCCCATTGGAGTGGGAAGGTAGTGCACCGCACGTATGGACATGTTGGGCGACCAATGGCAGGAGTGTGGGGGAGGGGCAGTTGGAGGCAGGAGGTCATGTGATGAAACTTCCAGGAATATGTCCAACCAATGTTGACAGCCCTACTGCATTTTGTCTGATACCCTTTGGCTGTCGCTCTGACATTCTTTTCTAAAATTTCATCTTCATAAAACAGCAATAAATCAAAACAGACCAGTTGGGTCACATACTTATCAGAAGTACCTAAACTTCCAGTCAAAAGCATTAAAGAATCTATGAAAACAGCCAATTAACACGAGCAAAATCTATCAATAAAAACACATTAAATCAATCCTAATATTAATTTATTTTAAATCCTATTGGCTGCCTTTCTGAATTCCTGTAGGAAGTCACACAACACCAGGTTATAGTCCAACAGCTTTATTTGAAATCACAAGCTTTCGGAGCGCTGCTCCTT
Organism: Somniosus microcephalus; assembly: GCF_052327205.1. Lineage (NCBI taxonomy): Eukaryota > Metazoa > Chordata > Chondrichthyes > Squaliformes > Somniosidae > Somniosus > Somniosus microcephalus. The sequence continues at coordinate 51,634,473 of NC_141009.1, forward strand.
CGTCAGGTGACCTTCACCTGACAAAGGAGCAGCGCTCCGAAAGCTTGTGATTTCAAATAAAGCTGTTGGACTATAACCTGGTGTTGTGTGACTTCCTACATTTGTCCACCCCAGTCCAACACCGGCATCTCCACATCATTTCTGAATTCCCACTGAGGTAACACATTTAGAATAGGGAAAAAATGTTTTATAATACAAAAAGACAAACATTTTGAAGAAAGTTAGTAAACTTACTTACAAAATAAATTTTTGTGTGTTTAAAATGCGTTGGTTAATATTCTCCTTCAGAGGCCCAGGTTTCTCAGAGGCGTCAAGGCCTTGAGCTCATGAGTTCCCCAGAGCCATCCTTAGCAGCTGAGGAGACTCGACACAGCACACGTTACAATTTCCAGCATCCATCCTTGTCTATAACTCCCAGCAGCTCATTAGGAGTGAGGCTGGCCATGTGCAGAGTGTGTGAAACCTTACTGTTTATAACCCCTGCCCCACTTTACAATGGATAATGAGGAAGAAAATCTCCCAGGGAAACCAATGTTAGAAGCGCTGACTGAAAGCAGAATTTGTATAAAATATCAAACATCAAAATAGGTCCAATCTTGAACTCAATTTATTTCTGAAGTAACTTTCCTGAAACAAACAATGGACATTATTATGCTCAAAGGGTTGTTTATTTTACAAATGCAGCAAGTCGTTTGCATGACAAATGTACCACTTCACTTTGAAAACTGCCACTGTTTCATCTTTGCAGTTTGTAATGTGGTTACTCCAGCTGCATTTAATTTATGCTCATCTGCAAACTCAAACAGCAGAAACAAATGATTAATTTTGAAGGTGGCAAATTCTGAGAAGACTTCTGTAGTATGATTCACATTTGGGGGAAGGTGCGTAACTGGAGTTCTGAATTGAAACATGGTTATGTAAGAAGTAACACCAAGTACGCTTGCTGAGCTATTTGGTAAAGAAAGTAAGATGGGCAAATGCCCATTTGATATGCTAGGTAAAGAGCTTATTTTTCCTGTGAGACACGAAAAGATGTATTTACGTATTGAATTATGGAAGATCAGGGGAGCTGCATTGTCAGCTGTGGCTCCGTTGGTAGCACACTTGCCTCTGAGTCAGAAGGTTGTGGGTTCAAGTCCCACTCCGGGGACTTGAGCACATTAAGCTAGGCTGACACTCCAGTGCAGTGCTGAGGGAGGGCTGCGCAGTTGGAGGTGCCGTCTTTCGGATGAGATGTTAAACCGAGGCCCCGTCTGCTCTCTCAAGTGGACGTAAAAGACCCCACGGTGCTACTTCAAAGAAGAGCAGGGGAGTTATCCCCAGTGTCCTGGCCAATATTTATCCCTCAACCAACATAACTAAAACAGATTATCTGGACATTATCACATTGCTGTTTGTGGGAGCTTGTTGTGCACAAAATTGGCTGCCATGTTTCCCACATTACAACAGTGACTCCACTTCAAAAGTACTTAATTGGCTGTAAAGCGCTTTGGGACATCCGGTGGTCGTGAAAAGTGCTATATAAATGCAAGTCTTTATTTTTTTGCAGTGGGTAAGGGAATCAATCGGGGTAATTTTAACCTAACGTGCCCATCGGGAAACCCACAGTATCAGGTAGAATGCCAGTTTTACGCCCTGCCCACCGCCGTTTCCCCCTAAATTGTGCGCATGCGTGGCTGCACCGTGCAGTTAAATAAACAGGCCATGCACTCGCGCTCCCGCCGCACACTGAAGCTTCACGCCGGGACACGGACTTGAGGTAGGCAGCTGCGTGGTAACCGCCCACCACTGGCAGCCGTGTGATTGGCAGGCCAATCCAGACACTGACGTGCGTTTGCAAGCTTTCTCAACCAGGGGTCCCCGGCCAATCAGTGCAAAGAGAAGGCAGGACCCTCCTGAAGCACGTCAATGGCTCCACCTTCCTGTCTGATCTCCATATCCCTCGATTCCCTTAGAATGCACGGTGGCATAGTGGTTAGCACTGTTGTCTCACAGCGCCAGAGACCCGGGTTCGAATCCGGCCTCGGGCGACTGTCTGTGTGGAGTTTGCACATTCTCCCCGTGTTTGCGTGGGTTTTCCCCGGGTGCTCCGGTTTCCTCCCACAGTCCAAAGATGTGCGGGTTAGGTTGATTGGCTATGATAAATTGACCCTTAGTGTTAGGGGGATTAAATACGTGGGGTTACAGGGATAGGGTGGGATATGTGTTGGTGTAGGGGTTACGGGGATCGGGTGGGATATGTGTCGATGCAGGCTCGATGGGCCGAAATGGCCTCTATCTGCACTGTGGGGTTTCTGTGATTTCTGTGATCTATCTAACTCAGCCTTGAATATATTCAATGACTGAGCATCCACAGCCCTCTGGGGCAGAGAATTCCAAAGATTCACAACGCTCTGAGCGAAAAAATACCTTCTCATCTCAGTCTTAAATGGCCGACCCCTTATCCTGAGACTATGCCCCCTAGTTCTAGACTCTCCAGCCAGGGGAAACAACCACTCAGCATCTACCCTGTCAATCCCCCTCAGAATTTTGTATGTTTCAATGAGATCAATTCTCATTCTTCGAAACTCCGGAGAGTATAGGCCCATTCTACACAATCTCCCCTCATTGGACAAACCTCTCATCCCAGGGATCAATCCAGTGAACCTTTGTTGAACTGCCTCTAAGGCAAGTATATCCTTCCTCGGATAAGGAGACCAAAACTGTGCACAGTGCTCCAGATGTGGTCTCGCCAAAGCCCTGTACAATTGTAGTAAGTCTTCCTTACTCTTAAGAGTCAGGGATTAATATTGTGGAGAATGTTTGAGAGCAAAACATTAGACGCGCAATTCGTAAATTAACATCTTTACGTCACCATACTAGTAAACATTTCCAAGTCAGTCTGATTGGTTCTCCTGTCCAGGAGGAAAGATGAATGTTTATTTTTGTTAAATCATAGTTTTTCCTGCTTTTTGTTTTTAATTCGGTAACATACATTGTGTACGTGTTTTTCTGCACTTGTGAATAAGTGTTCCATTTCTGACATGTTACATGGCGGGTTCTGGTTCAAGAAGACAATGTTTATTAATGGAAGTGATTGAAGTTGAAAATACTCGTATTTATTCAATTCTTTTTAATATTGTGAACTAAAGAACTACAGCACTTTATATTTGTTGGGTGTCTGGTTGCATTGTGATTAATATTCTAATTACTTATGTGGACGTCCAGCACGTCAGCGCCATAGGAAAGCCGCTGCTCCTGCTGCTTGTGCAGCCACTGCTATGGTGACATGAGGGATGGGCTAATATGTTGAAATCTTTAAAATTAATACTAATTGCACAAATAGATATGCCTCTTTCAGCTCACCTTGGGCTTTTGGATTGTTTATCGATGCACAACCGTGTAACTGAGTGATGTTTCTGAAGTGTTAATGTATTATTATGCAGTTCTTTTATATCCCAGTCATTTCTGACAAGTAATTTTAAAAAAAATAGAGTTTGTACATGTTTGTAAAAGCTTTTAATTAATTCTACCATAAACAAACTTGCAGATTGGGCATTTAAATGACAAATTAATTTCAATATAGATAAGTGTGAGGTGGTGCATTTTGGTAGGAGGAATAAGGAGGCGAGCTACTCCTTGAAAAATAAGGGGGTGATTTTGCAAATGGGGGCGCGTTGGAGGCGGGGCTGCTGCTTGTCCGGTCGCTGTCCCACCTCCATTGATTTGTGGCCAACTCATGCTATTTTCGCTTGATTGACTTTGTTAAGCCCACCCAGCGGGCTTAGCAGGCCAATTAAGGGGAAGCCGGTTACAGAGAGCGTCAGCGTATGACGTTGCATCTGTCAAAAAATTTTGACAGATGTATTTTCATTTTTTGATAGCTCTGTGAAGCTGTCAAACACTGACATTCTCTGTAGTTTGATGAGTTCTTGAATTCAAGACTCATCAAACCTCTTTCTTTAGCAGAAATTAGATGGTTGTTGCATTGGAGAATGCAACGGCCATCTGTCATCTCTGCCACGAAAATGCGAGACTCACCACATCCCCAACTCTTGAAGCCTGCAGGAAGAAACAAAGGTAAGTAAACTTTTTCTAACACTTTCCACTTACCTCACATATTCATCTTTCCACACTTGCACTCATCACTTACCTTCACAACGCACTTTTGCACCCCTCCGACCCCCGCAGCCCCACGGTTCGCCTCGGTGACCCTGGCGGGGTTCGCAGCCTTCGGGAAGCCGGCACTTGTGTGGCTAAAATGGGGATAATCCTCTTATCAGCCTGTTAACTACCTGTTAACAGGCAGTTAAATGGCTGCAATCCCCTTCCCGCCTCCAAGGAGACGGGACCCGGCGCGGGTCAGCTACCCGCCTCCTGGCAAGATGGCACGGAGGCGGGTTGGGGGCGGAATGGGCACCCACGCCCAGATTCTGCCATTTTTCTGGCAGTCCCGCCTCCATACCCACCTCCCCAGCCTGGCAAGATCACGCCCTAAGAGTCTAAATGGGGTAGAGGTGCAAAGGGATCGAGGGGTATAGATTGACAAATCATTAAAAGTAGCAACGCAGGTTAAAAAAGCCATAAAAGTGCAAATAAAGCACTGGGTTCATTTCTAGAGGAATGGAATTCAAAAGCAGAGAAGTGATGCTAAACTTGTATCGAACCTTGTCTGATTGTCTCATGATTTAAGACGGTGGGTAGCAATATGACATTACTGTATATCTGCTTTTAAGTGGTGGATGTTGCTGCCGTTGTTGTAAAAGTTATTGTTGTAAAATTGGCCCATGGACGGAAAGGTCGCGCTCAAAGGAGTTCGTGGCCCGCTCAGTACAAGAAACATTAGTGGGAACATTGCTCCCCACCCAATATTACTCTTCAGTGGAGAGTAAAATTGAGCAGGGTGTAAATCCAGCATTGAAGCCAATCCCATCAGTTTCCCGATGGATGGGTTAGGTCCAAATTTCACCCATTATTGATTTTCCTGTAACTGATAAAAAAAACTCCATAGTTTCCGAGTTGATCTCTTGAAAACGATTTTTCCAAATATTTTCAGTGTTGTTGTAGCCCTCTCTTCTTGCAAGAGCTTAATCTCTGACCCGCACAGACCAATTCCTCAGGAGATGTGCTAGTAAAAAAGTAATGGAAGCTAGTTCAGAATAACTGGGACTGCTTTATTACTGGCAGTGGAAACTTGCTGAAACCAACAATCTCAAGACGTCAGTGATTCATCTGGAGCAGGGGTTTCCAAACTCTGGTACACGCGACAGCTCTGGGGGGTGCACTGGAGAAATTGTCTAATGGTGGATTCTATTTATTAATCGTTTTATTTTTTTATTGCATTGTTTTAATAGGCTACTCAGACAAAGCTTTAAAACTCTGTGGGAATTTGTTATATCAAGTAGTTAATTTACTTCAAGGTGTACCAATGTATAATGTTTGGGCATTAAAGGGGTTGAAATATTAAACCTGTATGCTGGTAGGGGTACAGGGGCAGCTGGTAGATCTGGAAGCGGGTACGCAATAAGTAAAGTTTGGAAACCTCTGGCACAGAACACAAACAGCAGCGTTGGCTGAATTCACCGATGCTGCTGGTGAATAAAAGTTCTTGGATAAAATGATCATTTACTTCAACATGCTACAAAAATCTATCAGTTTTGCTGCTAGCACAGACGGATAGGGTCAAACTCACTGATAAGTAAGTTCACTGGTTTCCACATAGATCACAGAAGAATTCTCAGCTTGTATTAACTGCAATTTCTTTTTGCAAAGTTGAATTCACCTAAGCCCTGATCTTAAAGTTTTGGAGCAAGGAGAGGAAGGCTGGGGCCCTGGTTACAGGAACAAGTATTGTGGTCCAGGTAATGATAATGATTAAGTTCAACATGGTTTGGGTTTCTCCCAGCATTTCTGTTTTATATTCAGAGCATAAAGGCAGTTTCCATGAACAGACTTTGTCTCCATTGATCAGAAACCCTTATAAATGTGGTGTGCGGAGTAGCCTGCCTTTTATTATTAAGTTACCTCCTAATTATTATAGTATATAACACACTGGAGAACATGTAGGATGTTCTCCTGTCTCCTTTGAAGAGCTAAAGTACCAGGCTAAAAAAATTAGAATCAGAGGGGGTTGGGGTTGGGGGTGGGGGGGGATGGGTTGAGGGGGGTGGGGTAATGGAGGGATGGGGTGAGGCGGGTGAGGGTGGGATATGGGGGGAAGAGGGAGTGGGGGAGGGGGCTTGGGTAAGGGGTGTGGGAGAGGTAGGGTAAGGGGGGTGGAGGAGTGGGGGGAGGGGGTGGGGTATGGAGGAGGGGGAGTGGGGGGACGGGGAGTGGGGGAGGGGGTGTTGGGGGCCTGGGGTGAGGGAGGAGGGGGAGTGGGGGGAGGGGGTTGGGGGGTTTGGGGGGCTGAGGTGAGGGGGGTGGGTGGTGGGGTATGGGGAGGAGGGAGAGTGGGGGGAGGGTCGCTGGGCTGAGGGGGTGAGGGGGTGGGGTAAGGGGTAAGGGGAGTGGGGGAGGGGGCTTGGGTAAGGGGTGTGGGAGGGGTAGGGTAAGGGGGGTGGAGGAGTGGGGGGAGGGGGTGGGGTATGGAGGAGGGGGAGTGGGGGGACGGGGAGTGGGGGAGGGGGTGTTGGGGGCCTGGGGTGAGGGAGGAGGGGGCGTGGGGGGAGGGGGTTTGGGGGGTTTGGGGGGCTGAGGTGAGGGGGGTGGGTGGTGGGGTATGGGGAGGAGGGAGAGTGGGGGGAGGGTCGCTGGGCTGAGGGGGTGAGGGGGTGGGGTAAGGGGTAAGGGGAGTGGGAGGAGGGGCGCTGGGGTGAGGCGGTAGGGTAAGGGAGAGGGGTAAGGGGGGAGGGAGTTGGGGTAAGGGAGGGGGGAGGGGGCTGGGGTAAGGGGGACTGGGGTAAGTGGCTTATTTCCTCCATGATCCTGCATGATCTTAGGCAGTGTCGTCGTGGTAATGGTGACAAAATATGGCGTTGAGGCCTACCACCACCTGAACATCCTGACCAGGGTTTCCCTTGCCCGCACTGGCCAGGAACCTGGCTGCCCAGTCCTTTCCCACCCGCTGCATGCAAATGGGGGATTGCGGGGGCAGGGCCTGAGTCCCCAGCGGATGTTCCTTCTTGCTGGCTGTGTGACCGTTGCTTCACACGACCGCCATGGGGAAGGTAGCTGTGGGCGCAACAATAACGGCCCTCATTTCACCCCGGTGGAGGGAAAGGGGCCTTGCAAAGACCTCTTCTTCCTCCAGTCAGCCCAAATAACTAAACGAAGGCTTCAGTTTTGGTTCACAGCCTTTAGTGGGGCTTCTTCCCCTTCTAGACCCCTCGCCAGGTCTTTTGGTGCTGCATCAGCTTCGTCGCTGCCAGGATTCTCCGTCTTTGTACTGCCCGTTTGCAGACTTCCTCTTAACATTGGGAACCCCGCATGGACAGATTGGGTGATTGGGCAGAAACATGGCAGATGCAGTATAATGTGGATAAATGTGAGGTTATCCACTTTGGTGGCAAAAACAGGAAGGCAGATTATTATTTGAATGGCAATAGATTGGGAGAAGGGGAAGTGCAAAGAGACCTGGGTGTTCTTGTGCACCAGTCGCTGAAGGTAAGCATGCAGGTGCAGCAGGCGGGTAAGAAGGCAAATGGTATGTTGGCCTTCGTAGCAAGAGGGTTCGAGTACAGGAACAAGGATGTCTTGCTGCAGTTGTACAGGGCCTTGGTGAGACCGCACCTTGAGTATTGTGTGCAGGTTTGGTCGCCTTACCTGAGGAAGGACGTTCTTGCCATGGAAGGAGTGCAGCGAAGATTCACCAGGCTGATACCTGGGATGGCAGGAATGACGTATGAGGAGAGATTGTGTCGATTGGGTTTATACTCACTGGAGTTTAGAAGATTGAGAGGGGATCTCATCGAAACTTATAAAATTCTGTCAGGCCTGGACAGACTAGATGCAGGAAGGATGTTTATGATGGCCGGGGAGTCCAGAACCAGGGGTCATAGTCTAAGGATAAGGGGTAAGCCATTTAGGACTGAAATGAAGAGGAATTTCTTCACCCAGAGAGTGGTGAACCTGTGGAATTCTCTGCCACAGAGGGCGGTGGAGGCCAGTTCATTAAATATATTCAAAAAAGAGTTGGATATATTTCTTAAGGCTAAAGGGATCAAGGGATATGGGGAGAAGGCAGGGACAGGGTACTGAATTTGGATGATCAGCCATGATCTCATTGAAAGGCGGAGCAGGCTCGAGGGGCCGAATGGCCTACTCCTGCTCCTATCTTCTATGTTTCTATGTTTCTATGTTTCTATGGATCATGACCCTAACCTTTCAGAATCATGCATATGTTTTGAGCCGCAACACAAAAAAATGGTTCAGGAGGGGTGGTTGGAAGTCCTCCCCTCTCAAAGCTCTGGCCCCAAGAGGAAAATTACCCTTCTTTATTTGGTCCATTTTCCAGTATTTTGTAACCTACAGTGAACATGGGTGTTGCATTTTGTTCCTTAGATAAAGGAAGAGGCTTTTGCTCAATTTTTCCTGGAAACTGCTTTTTATTTGCCATTTGGGAATCAATTATTTCTTTATAGTTTTGAAGTAATTTCTCTTAGTAGTTGGAGCTAATCTATAATTCCCGGAATTTTTTAATTAGTTTTCTTTTTTTTTAAATTAATGCCCAATGGAAAAAAACAATTTGAACCTTACTGCCATAGAATCTTTCCAATCAGAACGGAGGTAATAAACTTAAAATTAAATACACTCCTTCCAATTGCTTCTCCTCTTCCCCGGTGCCAACTAATGGTGCATTTCAAAGGGAGATTCAGGGGCATGCTCGCCCTACACACTTTTACATTTTACAAGTGATAGATTGTTAGCCTAAAAGTTAGCTTTTCCTCAAAAGCTACATCAGCAGACATTCTCCCTCCTTCAAACGTTGCTTCCATTACTCTCAGGCCCAATGCACTGAGGCACTGTGCCACATACAACTTCAACTCTCCCCCCACTTCATTCACAGAGACGCATGGTCCCTCCCTTTCAAGCTAGTACTCTTTTCCCCCCTTCCAACACCCGCCCACCCCCCCACCCAGTTCAAGATGATAGCCTACTGGCCCTCCAAAGCCCCCAGATGAAAATTCTTCCATCCCCACCCCAGGTGAAGCACTAATCTCTAAATCCTCTGTGTTCTTGAGTTGGTGGCTCAAAGCTGAATAAGTGTGGTTCAGGGGAACTCAACAGATCACCCCTCTGCTTGTCAACAGGGAAAATCTGACCTTTGATCAGTAAGGCTGAAATTGAAAACTTGTTGTGTGAAAACTGGTAGACATTTCACGCACCATGTGAGAAAGCTTCAACATAAAAAGAAAAGAAAGCAAAAGCTTGCATTTATATAGCACCTTTCACAACCTCAGGACGTCCCAAAGCACTTTACAGCCACTGAAGTACTTTTTGAAGTGTAGTCACTGATGTAATGTAGGAAATGCGGCAGCCAATTTGTGCACAGCAAGCTCCCACCAACAGCAACGTAATAATGACCATATCATGTTTTAGTGATGTTGGTTGAGGGATAAATATTGATGAGGGAGAAGTCCCCTGTTCTTCTTCGAAATAGTGCATGGGATCTTTTATGTCCACCTGAGAGGGCAGACGTCTCATCCAAGAGACAGCACCTCCGACAGTGCAGCACTCCCTCAGTACTGCACCGGAGTTTCAGCCTGGATTTTGTACTCAAGTTTCTGGAGTGGGACTGAAACCCACAACCATTCTGACTCAGAGGCGAGAGGCAATCTACTGTACCACCAATCTTCAGTTCCTTTAATGAACTGCAAACAAAGTTCACCGACAATTTCTTTGACTTCGAACGCCCATGAGGCACATTGATGAGTGCTGGAACATTAAAGGAGCATTGTCATCTGATGGGGGTGGGGTTTAACGAATGAAGACAATTCCTCAAAGACCTAGTACCTCTGCCCTGAGATTACCAAATTCAGAAGCGGTCAAGGTCTAGTAATATTTAATTTCCCTCTCTGTAATCTTTTGATCTGACTTTTCTTGGTTATAGTTTCATAGCCATTGGATGCCCCTCAGTGACTGCAGTTAATGCGTGAGCCTAGACTACGTGTGTGTGTTGGCAGGCGAGTCCACTGTGGGGCATCAGAGTCAAATCGTATCCAGTCCTCACCAGGAATCGATGGATGGCATTCAGGAGCAGGAGATTTAGCTAAATTTCCCTTCCCTACCTGAGAAATGTTGTTCCATGTGAATTGTCTCGTCATTTATTTCTGGATTAAGCTCTGGAATTCTGGAGCTCTGGAATTCCTTCCCTAAATCTTTGCACCTCTCTCTCCTCCTTTAAGATACTCCTTAAAACCCACCTCGTTCTGTCTTAATATCTCTTTATGTGACTCGGTGTCAAATTTTGTCTGATAACACTCCTGTGAAGCGCCTTGGGACATTTTACTACGTTAAAGGTGCTTTATCAATGCAAGTTGTTGCTGCTGTTATAGCAAGCCAACTAATTTAAAAAACATTTTGGGGGTTAATTTGTGCTCATCAAGTGCCAAATGGTGGGTCTGAAAAAATACAGCACTTTCCATTTTAGACAGCCAGGCCCCAATATTTACGGGGCGAGTGCGGGGGAGGCCAGAAACGGCCGAAGAGCCCAGCAAAGCCGGGAACGTGGAGGTCTTGCCATGTACTGCCCGGCAGCTGACCAAATTGACAACCCTGGTAGTTGCTGGGCAGGAAAACCAACTGCAGGAGACCACAGCCGGGGACACTTGGGAACACTCCTCGTCAATCGGGAAAGGGGAAGGTCAGAGTTCACGGATTGGGGTAGGGCGGCTGAGAGGCCACCACAGGAGAGAGGGATGTTCAGCGATTGGGGCTTGTGGGGCTATTGGATTGGTCGCAGTCGGCTGGATGGAGAGAGAGAGGGGCCACTGGGGCGTGAGGAGGGGGGAGGCAATCACGGCGGGGGGGGGGAGAGAGAGGCAACGATCGGCAGGGGTTGAGGCGGGGGGCTTCCATGAGTTGCTCCTGCTCCTCCTGGCCCATGAGGAGTGTTGGAAAAGGCACTTACATTGTGGAGCCGGCAACTACCGCCTCCCTTTCACTGCCAGGTTTCCCGAGCCCTGAGAAACCGGGACAGCATCTGTAAAATTTAAAGCAGGTTCCCAATTGCACTGTGGGAACCCAATTTAAATATATTAATGAAGTGTCTCGCCTCTCCATGGCAACGAGCTCCTACATGGCAGGTTGGGTTTGCGTTCCCCGTTTTAACCCTCCCCCTACCTGACCCTCTCCCGCCTGTCATGGGGGGCTTTACTATTGAGGCCTCAGTATCAGCATTTCATGATCATATATAATGCAGTTAGATGAAGAGTAAAGCTCGCACTTCTCTGCCCTAACAATATGGTTCAGTGCCCACTACTGGGCCAGAGTAACATTCTTCCATGCACATCCACTAGAAACTGGTTTGAGAATCTGCATCAGTTTGAGCTGGAAGTGAACCCAGGTTCCAGAGATGTAAGTCAGTCTGCTAGATCACTCAGACCCTCCAGCATATCTATATTTTTAATGATAATTGAAAGCTGAATGGGACAGGAAAGTGGGGTTAGGGCTACTCCATATTCCCCAATTAAAAAATGCAACAAAACTGTTGTTTTATTAAAGACTGATTATAATTTATGTGACCTTCTCTCAAATGGCAGATCTGATGAAATAATGAGTGATTATTTTTCTCTTTTTTAAGTTGATTTGCCCTATTAGAATACTGTTGCAACATTGCTGAATTTTCCAAGAGATACATTTGTAAAAGAATATAACAGTTTAGTGCACTGTTCCTCGTCATCGGCCCGAAGCGAAGAAACATTTATCAATGTAATTTTCTTCCTACTGGTTCTTAAATTGTTGCAATAAACTTTAATCGTAGCTGCAGAGTATCTTTTCCAATCGCAGGCACGCAGATAGTTCCCCTGGGTAACATGAAATAGCAAAGGCAAGGCACTTTAATCTGTGTAACACCGTGAATGTTAACATTGCTTTGGACCAGGGTAGACTTTTCTCTAAAGCAGGCAAATTAACACAACACCAGGACCCACAGCGGTACTATTACATTTTGTTGTTTAGCTGTTGGAATCGTAATAAAGTTGCCGTGCCCCGCAGATAAAAGCCAACTAGACAAACATGCCATAATGTCAATGAGCTTCCATCCATTTCTCTTAATTATACACATTTGTTGCCTCAATAACAATGTAACCTAAAAGGAGATTGTGTTGTTCGCTGTACGTGAAACCATTCTGAGCATCACAGTCACAGCTGCCCACGAGTGCACAGAGCACCATGGAATAGAACACAATGGCAAAGGAAGGTCTGAATAGCTCAGATTTTGAATTAAGACCAACATTAAATATGGGCTTTTCCAAGTCTTCAGGCTTTCATCTTATCTTGGCAATTGGCCATGGATGCCTTTAAAAGGCATCCGAGATTGATATCAAGAAAGGGGATTGAGGGTTGGAGAGATATTAATACAACTGCTTGACCTTTTTATCAATGGTGCCAGGAAAATGACTTGCTATTCCTCAGAGTAGGGTAACATGTAGCTGTTGTGGTGGTGACAAGCTGAGGGACGGGGCAGGAGTCTTTGATAGAATAATCATGCATGGGCTGAGTGACCTTTCCTCACTCTGGACTTGCTGCTCTTCCGCGGCAGTACAATCCATAGTACTCTCAAGAACTGGCCTCTGGCAATCCTGCTCACCGTGTTGTCAGAGTTACACAGATACGGGATCTTGCAATGACCTGGAAGTCTAATCAGGTTAGAAAGTCATCAGAAAATGTTGAGATTTCCCAAGTGCAAGAGCTTAATGAGCAGGTTTGGTGTCTAGCAATTAGTAATGGGGGTTATTTATTAAACATAGAAACATAGAAGATAGGAGCAGGAGTAGGCCATTCGGCTCCATCAGCCATTCAATGCGATCATGGCTGATCATCCAAAAAGCTAGTCGTTGTGACACTACACGCATCTGTAGTTAAATCATATTCTTTTTCACTCTGTTTAGGTTTGCTACGTTTTGCCAAATCCAAAACTTAACAGAAAGCAAAATAACTATAAAGCAATGAGTGAGATCCTGGCTTCAGGGCTGATTTTTTTGTTGCTGATGAAAATTCATCGAAGATTTAAAAAACTGAAACCACATTTCCACTTATCCAGAGGGTAGGAAGCAGCACAGTGATTTCTGAAAGGCTGGTGGCTGCATTCCTTTAAGTACATTGGGGGGAAAATTGGGTGGCGCCCATTTTGGGGCGCTAACGTCGCCAGGGCGCTAATTTTAGTGCCCCGAAAAAGTTAGCGCCCCCCTGCCCAACGTAAATTGAGTAGTAGTGCCCTAAGCAGGAGGTGGAGCGCTACTGGAAAGGGTGCCATGAAAACAGCCCGACTGAGCGGTCGTAGCCGGCTACCCACATACAGAAGTGAAAGGGGGCAGGAGCTGGCAGTCAGCCAAAATAAAAATGGCTGCCTGACACTTGCCCTTTAACTTGAGCTGCCGCCGCTGCCAAACCACCCCCCGATCCTGTCGCACATATCGTGCGGCGATAGGTCAGGGGGCGCAAGGGAAGTTTGCGGCTGGGGCACAAGTGGGGCGCTGCATGTGGCGACGATGTCATCGCCGGCGGCGCAGGGTGTTACTGCCGCCGCTAACCTTGTGCTGAATTTTGCAGGAGGTGTTAGCGGTGCCGCGCCAAGGCGCTGAGGGATTTGCACCCCTATAGAGCCCCCGGGGGTGCTACCGAGAGGTGCAAACCAACCCAATTTCTCCCCCATTATCTTTCAACAGCATATACTTGATGAAATACAGTTAAGTTCTGAAGTAGTAACAGCACATATTATTGCTGACACAATAATAGACAAAAGATGGACGAGGCAGTTCAGTGGCAAGACCGTTCATGCTTAAATATTAAAATTAATAACTGGGATGTCAGTAGATCTGGTGACAGCATGATGGACACACAAGTTTGAAATAAACTCGGTGTTCACATCTCCCAAGTTCATTCCTGAGCCACCAGGTGGGACACTTCAACCAGCTGTTGGTAGCCTTTTTACCACAGTAACTTGGTAGTTTAATGGAAGTCCAACTCACCCATTGTATGGGTGTTACTGTATTTAATTAGAAAATCAAGTCCCTGATTGATATGGTGGGAAAATGGAAACCAAACTAATGGTTATATTTTTCCCACTTCAGATTTTACCACTTGATTTCAAAATGGTTGTCATAAAACTCAGAGAAGATATGGGCCCAGAAATTCCGTTCCCTACGGGTGTGTACGCGCTGTGTTCTCACCCGTAGGGCCAACGGAAGTGCCGGCTTTAGGCATGCACTGCGCATGCGCTGGAAACCGGAACTTCCGTTCTGTGAAGAAAGGGCTTCACAGGTCAGACGCCTGCGCCGGGAGAGGCAGCACGTACGGCTGAAACTTCTGTTTTTTTCCACCGTTTCTTCAATCCAAGTAAGTCAGAAACAGCTGCGTCTGGAAAAGCAGCGTACAGCCGGCAGCTCCTCGGTGCAAGGAATGCTTTCACCAGGCTAAGAGTTGAAGAAAGTAAAAAAAATGTTTCCACTGATTTATCATTTTAAAATACTTTAAAGAAAGGTAAGTTTATTTTTAGCCCTGTAAAATCTTTAATTATTTTTTTCAAAAATTTAAATTTTTGTTTAAAATAGTTAACTTATGTAATTTATAGTCATTTTAAAAATGTGATTTTTTAAAAATTTATTTGAAATTTTACTTATGTTTTGGGGCTGATCTCTATTCATAGATTTGACAGGTCTTCCTGTCAAATCTATGAATGAAGATTCCCTGCTCTGATTGGCTCCCCATGGCCCACGTGATCTCAGGGATGCTGCGAACTACCTGCGCCCCGGGGATACGCGGGCCCTGCACACCGGCAGTTTGAGGAGGTACAGCAATGGAATTCTGCGCCTACCGGGAGCCCCCCGGTCCAGGCGGAGATTTTTCCAAATCGCAGCCCTCCGCCCGTGGGAGGGCTGCGAACAGAATTTCTGGGCCATGATCTGAGAATAGCGGGAAATTACCATTTATATGGGGGTGCTGTTCAAATGAAAAATAACTGAATAGGTAGGTCTCTCGTAAACTGTTTCTTGCCTCAACTGAAGTCTATGGTATTCTTTTCATATTGGTATCGAGAACCGCTGAAAACCAAAAGGAGCAGATGTGTGGTCTAGTCAGGGAAGGTGTAGCCTAGTAACAATTCTAGATATACCGAATTCTACCAAGAAGAGCTGTAATGAAGTTACAGCCAGGCTTGTTCACTCAGCGATTCAGAAATCAGGAAATATCCCATTCTTGCTTTGAGTCATTGGTTCAAGCTTTATTGCTTTGCTTCGTGATGGTGCTGTTGAAGTATCTGGTCAGCTATGTTTACTGTTCAATCACCCTTTTCAGATCCTCAGCAGGTGCACCAACTCAAGTCTTTGAGGCATACAATCCAGAAGCTAGAAAGGGCTACCCTGAAGTGACAACTATTGGCACAGACTAGTAGGTACATTATTTCTCTCATTTTTGTGTTGGTAGGTCTCCCTGTACTTAACCAATTCTCTCTCAATCTACCCAGCACTAGATCTGTCAGCGAGGTTAAGCGCCAGTCAGGAAGCGATGGCTTGCATGGATGAGTAAAAATAAGATCGGTGATTGCTGCTCCCAATTCAGCCTGGAGTAGGACGTGTTATGTCTGCGAAAACCTAATACGAACAAGTGGGAGGATTTACTGGGTGACCATCCCTGTTAATATTTTAACCAATTTTTCTGGGATTTTACACTAGCCATATTTTGGGGAAGGGGGAATATTACCATTCCTAGCAATTTTTGTAAATATAAAATGATATTTTTTTCTGGATAGCTATAGCTCAGAAACAATGCAGTTAATCAAAAAGTCCAACAGGAAGGAAAACGTGATATTTCTCACCAAACACAATGCAACTTTTTGCCATCAGAGTGAAACACCAGCCACCCCAATAAATATAGTTGCAAACACTCTTACAAGCGTACTGGTAACGATTCACTTGGATACCAGTTGGTCTTCATCACCTAAAAATGAAGCCCCTTGTTCACAATGATCCAATTTTATGTCTTTACTAGTTAGCACATTAGTTTAATCTTCCCATGGGGGTAGAAATTCGTCTTGGGTGGAGGCGCAGAACGGGCGTTACCGGATCGGCCGCCCGTTATACTCCGCGCCCGATATTCATTCCAGTAACTGCAATGGAACTGAAGACGAGGCGCTGCGTATAACGGGCGGCCGGTCCGGTACCACCCAAGACGAATTTCTACCCCCATATCTTTCTTGAGGCATTTCCACTTGTATGGCTACACAGGAAAATTATCAATTATTAGAACAGGAGTGACAGAGTCTGATCTGTTGATTTTGTTTGAGGACAACTATATTTCCCCTCCCCCCGTTGTTAATCGGATATGGCTCATTTTCCTTGTAAACAACAACAACAACAACAACATATAGTGCCTTTAACATAGTAAAATATCCCAAGGCACTTCACAGGAATATTAAAAGGCAAAAAATTTGACACTGAGCCACATAAGGAGAAATTAGCGCAGGTGATCAAAAGCTTGGTCAAAGAGGTAGGTTTAAAGGAGCGTCTTAAAGGAGGAAAGAGAGGTAGAGAGGCAGAGAGGTTTAGGCAGGGAATTCCAGAGCTTAGGGCCTAGGCAACAGAAGGCACGGCCGCCGATGGTTGAGCGATTATAATCAGGGATGCTCAAGAGGGCAGAATTAGAGGAGCGCAGCTATCTCGGGGGTTTTGTGGGGCTGAAGGAGGTTACAGAGATAGGGAGGGGCGAGGCCATGGAGGGATTTGAAAACAAGGTTGAGAATTTTGAAATCGAGGCGCTGCTTAACCGGGAGCCAATGTAGGTCAGCGAGCACAGGGGTGATGGGCGAACGGAACTTGGTGCGAGTTAGGACACAGGCAGCTGAGTTTTGGATGACCTTAAGTTTATGTAGGGTGGAATGTGAAAGGCCAGCCAGGAGTGCATTGGGGTAGTCAAGCCTAGAGGTAACAAAGGCATGGATGAGGATTTCAGCAGCAGGTGAGCTGAGGCAAGGGTGAAGACGGGCGATGTTATGAAGGTTATAGGCGTTGTTAGTTATGCTGCGGATATGTGATCAGAGGCTCATTTCAGGGTCAAATATGTCACCAAGGTTGCGAACAGTTTGGTTCAGCCTCAGACAGATACAACTACAGTGAGTAGTAATTATTTTATTTTATTTTACCAAATTGGTCCAAACTGGGACTTTGGGTCAATCAGTATGTTGTTTTCAGTAACATACCCGGTTGAACTGGACAAAGAATTCGCAATTCCAAATCCTACCGGACAGAAAATGAAGATTTGAGCTGGAGGAAAGGAAAAGTAAGGCTGAACTGACTGTACAGTAAACTCTTGACAGAAACTCGTAAACGAAATGTGAAGCTTTTCTTACTTAAGGTAATTGAGCTGTTGTGGACTTTCTCATTCCACGTGGTGCTCACTCTTGGTATGCAGAAAAATAAATTTCAGTCCTAAATTTGTCTTGTGCTAGGTATGTACCTGTGTCTCCTTCTTCTACTCTCACAGTTCAAACTGAAGTAGTGTTCTGGATCTACCTTTTCTTTTTAGTCCTCTTACTATCACACACCTCTATGAGGTAGACTCCTTCTGAGACTGAAAAGCCCAAATATCTTCAGCCTTCAGGGGTTGGCTGTGGCTCAGTTGGTAACCCACTCACCTCTAAGTCAGAAGGTTGTGGGTTCAAAGTCCCACTCCAGAGACTTGAGCACATAAAACTAGACTGACACTCCAGTGGAGTGCTGCACTGTCGGAGGTGCCGTCTTTCGGATGAGACATTAAACCAAGGCCTGGTGGATGTAAAAGATCCCATGGCACTATTTTGAAGAAGAGCAGGGGAGTTATCCCTGGTGTCCTGGCCAATATTTATCCCTCAGCCAACAGAACAAAAACAGATTATCTGGTCATTATCACATTGCTGTTTGTGGGAGCTTGCTGTGCACAAATTGGCTGCCGTGTTTCCCACATCACAACAGTGACTACACTTCAAAAGTACTTCATTGGCTGTAAAACGCTTTGGGACATCCAGTGGATGTGAAAGGCGCTATATAAGTGCAAGCCTTCCTTTTTTTTTCCTTCATAACAACCACCTGATGCTTGGGCTCAACCTCACAGTCTTCCATGCAGCCCATCCAAGGCTTGACATGCACCCTTGTGATTTGATGACCAGAACTGGACATACTATTTAAGTGTAGTCTGACCTAAGCCTTGTGCAGTTGAAGAATGAGTTCCTTCAATTTGTACTCTACTCTACTGGTTCTATAATTCAGCATTCTGTTTGCCTTATTGTTTACTACTCTGCAGTGACTGAACATGTTCCATAGGGAGTCAACTTATATCATACCCCTAGATCGTGTTCAACTTTATCCTTGCTATTTCAACACTTCACTTGGAGTACTTATGTAGTCCACTTTTTTCTTCTTCTACATAATAATTTAATTGAAAGAAAGACTTGCATTTCTATAATGCCTTTCATGACCTCAGGGCATCCCAAAGCGCTTTAAAACCAATGAAGCACTTTAGAAATGCAGTAGGAAACGCGGCAGCCAATTTGTGCACAACAAGGTCCCACAAACAGCAATGCAATAATGACCAGATAATTTGTTTTTAGTGATATTGGTTGAGGGATAAACGAGGCCCAGGACACCGGGGAGAGCTCCCCTGCTCTTCTTCGAAATAGTGCCATGGGATCTTTTACATCCAGCTGAGAGGGCAGCCGTTATTTTAATTTGTCCATAGTAAATGCCATCTTCTAAGAAATATTTATATTGCATTATATTTTTTTCTAATCTGCTGATTCTTCTTCTTCATACTGCTGTTTATTTATAACACTCAGGTCTGATAATATGTAATGTTTGAGGAAAAGTTGGTAACATGGTGTGCGATTGTGCAGCGTACTGCAAGTGAGAGAATTCTTAGCCATCTGTTTATGAGTCTACAAGGACTGTTATAGAAAAAGCACAGCTTCCAGGTGCAAGATTCACTCACAGGGATAGCTGAATAGGGACATTTTCTGACTGCGATTATTGGGAGCACTGAGAGTACTCTGGGACTGGGCCAATGAACTGAACAGGTAAGAACAGCTCAGAAGCTTTACACTGAAGGATATGTTGAATTTGGATTCTCACAGCTAATTAGACTGCACCCAAGGAGTTTCTTGAACAGAAACTCTCACGGTGAGGAGAAGACCCATTAGTGTGAATGTCTCAAACACTGTAGTATACTGAAGAAGAATAAAACCCAAGAAAATGCTCATCTATATTGGCATTAACATTAACAGGGTGCCTGGATTTTACAGGGTCAAGATTGTTTTAAAATACAGGCATTAAAAGAGAATGTAACTCAACTGCAAGTGTATTTATTCACGGTTGTGGCATCAGATATCCAGTTATCTTTTTGTGTTCATCTACCTTGGAAAATATTCCAATTTGCTGGCATCATCATAGACTGAAAGAATCAGTCAGTTCGCAAGCAGTGTGAGAACAGACGCCGTGTTAGGAGGCAAACCAACACCAAGTACATTTGCTTCATGAACATCACTGGAGTGCCACTATTGGGCTGCTAAACACGTGTCTATATGGTGAGGAAAGGAGCCTTGTGAATTGGAGTGTTTAACTACTGGATAAAGAACTCTCAGATGGCTATGCATAAATAGCTAAGTATCTAGGCTAAGAGCGTTCACAGTACCTGCCCCTGGGGCTGCCCAATTCATGTTTGCACTCTGAATTAAGAAAAGCTGAACAATTGTGATATTTCTAAGGGCCTACAACAGGGCTATGCAACCCCTTAATGCATTGCTTAAAAAGAGACATGCCAGGTCGGTGTAATCCCATAATGAGATGTTAAACTGAGGTAGTGCCAGGTCAGTGATGGAGTAATCCTTTAATGAAATATCTTTAGACCCTCAATTAGCCCACTGTGGGAGTTTTCATATACGACAAGTTGTCGGCATCCATTGTTTGACGCACTTGATCAAATTACACAGAATTACACACTTAAACCAGAATTATGGGCCTGTGCTGAAAGTTGTACAGAGTTTATTTACTTACATGAAGCATGGACAAAATATACAATGATCCCCTTTTGTTGGTCAGCTTTTGGCATGCTGCACCTGTCATGT
Source organism: Somniosus microcephalus (assembly GCF_052327205.1). Classification (NCBI taxonomy): domain Eukaryota; kingdom Metazoa; phylum Chordata; class Chondrichthyes; order Squaliformes; family Somniosidae; genus Somniosus; species Somniosus microcephalus. Next base: position 51,654,703 of record NC_141009.1, read on the forward strand.
GTTCTGACGAAAGGTCATCGACCTGAAACGTTAACACTATTTCGCTCTCCACAGATGCTGCCTCACCTGCTGATTTCCAGCATTTTCTGATTTTTTTGTGATTTGTGCTGCTGTTGGTTAATTTTGTATTTAAAAAAATAAAGATCCTAAGATACTGATTTACGTCTAATTTACAAACTCATTACAGCAATGACGCAGCATCTGTTTGAGAATTCCCGGCTCACAGCACAATATCCAGTTCCATGATGGAAGTGCAGGTTCACGCCCCTTTATTCCTCTCCACTGCGCCTGGAGGTCACGTGTTTCCCAGGTACAGTGCAGAGGACGACACAACTGTAAGGGACGTCCCAGCTCCATGGGCTCAATACCTGGTCTGTTGATCATAGAATCATAGGGCACAGAAGGAGGCCATTTGGCCCATTGCATCTGTGCCAGCTCTTTGAAAGAGCGGCCCAATTACTCCCACTCCCCCTGCAAATTTCTCCTTTTCAAATATATATACATTTCCTTTTCGAAAGTTATTATTGAATCTGCTTCCACCGCCCTTTCAGGCAGTGCATTCCAGCTCATCATAACTCACTGAGTAAAAAAAATTATCCTCATTTCCCCCCTGGACTTTTTGCCAATTATCTTAAATTTATATCCTCTACTTACCCACCCTCCTGCCAGTGGAAACAGTTTCTCCCCCATTTACTCCATCAAAACCACTCATGATGTTTTTTAAAAATTTATTCACAGCATGTGGGCATCGCTGGCAAGGCCAACATTCATTACCCAGCCCTGAATTTTGATGTCCCATAAAGTTGAGTAAAGACCTTGAGGTTTGGAGGAAGCTGCCTTCAGTGTCAGCTGTGGCTCAGTGGGTAGCACACGCGCCTCTGAGTTAAAAGGTTGTGGGTTCAGACTTCAGCACATAAACCTGGGCTGACACTCCAGTGCAGTGCTGAGGGAATGCTGCACTGTCAGAGGTGACGTCTTTCGGATGAGACGTTAAACCGAGGCCCTGTCTTCTCTCTCAGGTGGACGTAAAAGGTCCCCCAGGCACTATTTCGAAGAAGAGTAGGGGAGTTATCCCTGGTATCGTGGACAATATTTATCCCTCAACCAACATAACAAAAACTGATTACCTGGTCGTTATCACATTGCTGTTTGTGGGAGCTTGCTGTGCACAAATTGGCTGCCGCGTGTCCCACATTACAACAACAGTGACTCCACTTCAAAAGTACGTCATTGGCTGTAAAGCGCTTTGCGACGTCCGGTGGTCGTGAAAGGCGCTATAGAAATGCAAGTTTTTCTTTCAGCGCCTTTCTAACATAATTTTTCTTACTCTTTTTGTAAAAGAAATTTGGCGAGTCACTATGTGCTGTAATTTTTTTGGTGGAGTGTGCCTTGGTCAGAAGTCTGACTGCACCTGGATATGTCTGTATCGAACAATTCAGCGTTACCATGTCTTGTAACACAGCAGAAATATTAGAGGAAATAAGATCATATTATTCCACGGAAAAACTAATGAGGACTAAAGTCCAGGTGTAGTTCAGAACATTGCATGCGGCATCATATCGATGCAGACAGCTGTTCAGAGCCACTTCCCACACATTACAGCCTGTGCAGTCAGTGGTCCTCAATGCATTACAACAGCATTTGTTGGAGAATTCCCCAACCACAATACAATATCCAGTCCACTGATGGAAGTACAAGTGCAGTCTGTCCCAATGCTCGGGACTGTACAATCGAACAGTGCATTCAAGCCAATCAAATGTTTCCACCCATCAGGCCTTATGGTAACCCGACTGATGGTCTCTGGAAAAAAAGATTCTGAACTTGGAGTCAGGTCCGCTTCCTTTCCTTTGTATATGAGCTGTACGGTGTACACTGCTGGTCAAGCGGCACCACCTTTCAAGGGTGCTTCTGCCTAAGAGTTGAAATTGGAGCCTCCGGATGCGGCAGGCTGGGTCCTAGGTCCCACGTTCTTGCAAATTCTTCATATTAACGGATCAGAAATTAGTTATGCCACTGCGTTCCGTTGCTGCATTTCGATAAAGGTGGAATTCATTCATTCTCTCCCGGGTCCAAGAAGCATTTCAAAAGCAACAATTGATGCATGTGTTTTTTAAGAAAACTGAGCTTTTATCTGCTGGACGCCCCTTTTATTGACAGTCCACTGGATCTAGGGAACATCCATTTGATGCTTATATTTGCCTACATAAGTCCCGACAAAACAATTCATTATATGGGACGCGCTTTGAGAGGTTTGGGAGACAAGATAAGGCATTACATAGAGACTATGGGCTGGATTACACCAACCTCAGCGGGTAAGTGTGGCCGGGGTCGGTGGTGGGGTGCGTCCCCGCTGTTGGCTCCAGTCCGCTCAGTAAAAATAATTTTACGCTGATTGGACTTGTTAAGCCCACCCAACGCGTTTGCCAAGCAATTGAAGGAAACTGGTCTGATGACGTCACTTGATGACGTGTCATCAGCTGGGTTCCTTAAAGGGACCATGCACAAATTTACTTTGACATTTGTGCTGTCAGTGTTCTACAGCATTGAGGTGCTGCAAACACTGACAAGCACTGCACAGAGGTGCACGGCTGCACCTAGGCTCTCCCATGGCTCCCTCCATCTGCTTACGGAGGGAGTAACACCACGCAGGGAGGCTCTCTTCCATTCCAATGGGCGGAAGAGACCTCCCCAGGAGACCAGCACAGTCTGGTTGCACATTGCACAGGAGGACACAAGCAGGGATGTCGTCAGTGAAACCAGGCTGCAGTGGCGTAAACCTTTCAATGATCTCAGTAGATCACGAAATGTTACTGCAAAACCACACTCAACCTCATCCTGCTGTGCCACTCATCACACCCCCATCACTCTGCCTTCCCTACCCTACTCCTGCACATCCTTACTCACACTAACTTACCTTGCACCTCCACCCATCCCTCTCTATCTACATTATCACATCCCCATCTCACTAGCCACCCCTCACACTCACCATCATCCTACTGCAAGCATACCAACTAACAATACACAAGGGTAGGCACTTTGGTGTTTTATGCAATGTTCATGTAAAATTTCAGTGAATGTGGTGTCAAACATTGAAATCTTTATTTTCAACACTTTGTGTTCTTGAACAGATTTGTGTATACCTTTGTAAGTGGTTTAGTGAGTTACAGTGAATGGTGAGCCATAACGCTACCCCCTGCAATGGTGATGAGTGTGAAATGAACAGCTTGGGCATTGTAGGGATGCTTTATGGTGTTGGTGTGGGGTGGTGCCAACCTGGCGCTTCATGTGGCAGCCAGGGTGTACAGCGTCAAGTGAAGTAAATCTGGCCATGGTGAGGCCATCCCTGGCCTCCCAGGCAGCAATGTGCTCGAGTGCTGATGCCCTCTGTCCTGTCATTGATTGTGGAGAAGGTTGGTGTTATTGTTGGTGATACTTGTGTGCCTGGTGCTGCTGGTGTTGGGGCTGATCGTGGTGGGATTCTGAGGACCAAGGTGAGAGAGTTTCAAGGGCACCAATGCTGATGGAATAGATGGCAGGTGAATTAGAGATGACAGAAGTGATTTGTCAGTGGTGGGAGAGGTAATGAGGTCAGACTGGATGGAGACTTGCGTAAAGACTTGCAGCATCCTGAATCTGTAGTGGAAATGCAGTTTAGAGAAGCTAGTGGCTAAGAGAAGATACCTGAATCAGCTGGGAGCTTGGACTTGACATCTGAAGCTGTCAGCTCATCAGCTGAAACAATGGCAAGTGACCTCCCGCTTCAGCTTCACTGACGAGGTGTAGGCACAGCAGGAAACCAGTGGGCGACCTGTCAAAATCAAAAAGCTGGGAAAAAAGCATTGTTAGGTGGCTGTAAACAAGCCACTAATGATTTCAGTTGCCTCCCTCGTCACTGCCTGTCAAGTCTGCTCAGCGCTGGCAGACCCGACATTTGGCAAAGGCGCGTGACCCATTGTCAAAAAAAAATTTTTCCCACCCGACTCACCACTGATCACGCACGCTGACCCCTCACATAATTCCCCCCATAGCTTAGGATTCAAAACTCACATTTCATATTTTTTATGCAGTATTCGTCATCTTTTTCATGTTAGTACCCTCCTCCCACATAATAAACAAACAATTAAAATGAATAATTTCCAATCACATTAAATGATGTATACAGAGCATTATCTGCGGAATCCATTTGGCATCTTTGTGACAATAATGGCAAATATGGATGGGTTCTTAATTTAATGGCCTCCCTCATCTGTATTTGCAATTATGACACTGAAAAGAGATGAGATGAATCAAGTAGGTGATGCTGAGCTTGGGTTTTAACAGTCGATCACTTGTAGTGGAGGGAAGGATGACTGAAGATGGTACGAAGTTTCACAGTTTTGAGGTCGTTGGAAAGAATGAGTTAGAGTAGAAGATGAAGCAATCGGTGTTAAGTGTGGGCAGCTCCAAGGAACTACTAGACTTCATCTGCCCAAGCTTGTTCCTTTTATCCCATCAATCTGGGCCAGGTTCAACCTAAAGACTCAGAGGTGAAAGGTCAGCATTCCAACATATTGGGCAATTCTTTCTCCCTCTTCTAAACATCAAAAAATACTTGCATCTCCTCGCAGCTGTTCTGAGCAACATTTGCTTAGTCCTCAAAGTAAGTAGGCTGCTCAACCGCTTGGAAGTACACAACCTAATGGGACTGGAGGGAGGAACTTGTCTTTCGAAACAGTATGTTTTTCTTTAAATAATTTACTAATCTTCCTCCTGCCTTTCTATTCCAGTAGTCTCCCCCCATACACCTTCCTCAGCATAAAGGATATGTCAGATGCCTACACCCAGACCTCTGCCAATTCCTCATTATAGTAGGTGTCAAAGAGGGCCTGTGGCGACCAGCCTCTCAATTTTCTCTCCTTCCCATTGTGGGGGCAGCATTCAAAATTGTCTTTCCAGAGCAGCCAACTCGAAAGCCTGGACTCAGAGTGCACAGAATGGTGGGTGTGAAACCATGTCAGATGACTGCACAAAGCGGCACCAACACACTGTGCTGTTGGCCGTGATTTCGCCTACCGAGGCGGGTCCGGGGCGGCCGGGGTCGGTGGCTGGGTGCGACCATGCTGCTGGCTCCATCCTGTTCTGTAAAAAGAATGTTACGCTGGTTGGGCTTGTTAAGCCCATCCAGCACATTTGCCGGCCAATTGAAGGAAGCGGGTCTGATGATGTAATTTGATGACGCTTCATCAGCCAGTTTCCTTAAAGGGACCATGCGCAAATTGATTTTGACAGTTCTGCTGTCCACGTTCTACAGCATTGAGGTGCTGCAACCAATGACAATGACTGCACAGAGGTGCACAGCTGCACCCAGGCTCTCCCATGACTCCCTCCATATGCTTATGGGTGGAGTCACAGCACACAGGGAGGTCCACTTCTCTTCCCAAGGGCGGAAGAGACCTCCCTAGGAGATCAATGCAGCCTGTTTGCAAATTGCACAGGAGGACACAAGCAGGGATGTCATCAGGAGGGCCAGGCTGCAGTGGCACAAACCTTCAAACCTTTCAATGATCTCAGTAGATCACAAAACATTACTGCAAAGCCACACTCAACCTCATCCTGCTGTGCCACTCATCACATCCCAATCACTCTACTCTACTCCTGCACATCCTTACACCAACTTACCTTGCACCTCCACCCATCCCTCTCTATCTACATTATCACTTCCCCACTTACTAGCCACCCCTCACACTCACCCTCATCCTAGTCCAATCATACCAACTAACAACACTTGGGTGTTTTAGCCATTGTTCATGTGAAATTTCTGTTAATGTGCTGTCAAACATTGAAATCTTTATTTTCAACACTTTGTGTTCTTGGACAGATTTGTGTGCACCTTTGGAAGTGGCTTAGTGAGTTGCAGTGAATGGTGAGACATAATGGTACCCCCGCATTGGCAATGAGTGTGGATGGAATGGCTTGGGCATTGTAGGGATGCTTTATGGTGCTGGTATGGGGTGGTGCCAATCTGGTGCATCATGTGGCAGCCAGGGTGTACAGCATCAAGTGAAGTAAATCTGTCTATGGTGAGGCCATCCCTGGCCTCCCGGGCAGCAATGTGGCCGAGTGCTGATGCCCTGTGTCCTGTGCAGCATCAGGTGATTGCGGAGAAGGCTGGTGTTGTTGTTGGTGCTGCTGGTGTGCCTGGTGCTGCTGGTGTTGGGGCTGATCGTGGTGGGATTCTGAGGACCAAGGTGAGAGAGTTTCAACGGCTCTGATGCTGATGGAATAGGTGGCAGGTGAACTTAAGATGACAGAAGCGATCTGTCAATGTGAGAGAGGTTGTTCCAATGAGGTGACACTGGACAGAGAGTTTGCTCCAAACACTTGCAACCTGCATAATGCTCAATGGGGGAGAAACTCGGTATCGCCCTGTTTGGTGCGCTAACTATAAAAAGTTGAAAAAATGAGCGCCGGACTGATCAATTGCTGGCGAAGACAAATGAAGAAAAAAGAGAAAGAGTATTTCAGAATGCTTTTTACTTACCTCGGCCACCTCGCCTTTAAGTATCGCCCCCGAAGCACCCAGCCTCCTAATGAACACCTCCTGCAGCTGCCGGTGTTTTTGTCCAGTGATGCTGCAGGGGGCGGAACCAAAGTTCGGGTCCGGGGCGCTACCGGGGCGATGTGCACGGTGATGACGACATGATCTCCGGGCAAAGGAGATCGGGGTGCAAGGCCATACTGCCGCCGCAAACCTCCCGCCGAATATAGCAGGAGTCAATCTTCCCGCCATGCCTGGTCGGTAAGCACCCTGTTACCACCCCCTGGAGGTAATAACGGGAGGCATTAAGGAGGCCAATGCAGTTAGCAACAGCTTCTAACCTTGGAAAGTGAACACCTATGAAATGGGAGCTTTTTTAGAGCATTTGCAGCTGTCAAGTAAAGGAATCATCCCAGGTTGACACAACTCCCGACCTCCTTACCTGACGTGATCTCCGAGCAGCGGGGAGGCCGTTGGCGAATTCTAAAAATCTAAATGTGAGCTTAAAATACTAGTTAATTGCCTGTTAACAATCTTTCTAATGATCAAAATTGCATCCCCGCCACTTGGTGTCAGGTCTGTTCAGCGATGACAAACCCGACATCTGGGAGACTAGCATGGAGGTGGGTTGACAGGGGCTCCCTACCCGCTGTCAAAAACATTTTTTTCCAGCCAACCCGCCACCAAATGCCTCCGCTAATCCCCCGGAAAAATTCCCCCCATTATGTCCCACCTCAAACCCAAGCAGAATAATATATCACAAAAGCAAAATATTGCGGATGCTGGAAATCTAAAATAAAAACAGAAAATGCTGGAAATACTCAGCAGGTAAGGCAGTATCTGTGGAGAGAGAAACAGAGTTAACGTTTCAGGTCGATGACCTTTTGTCAGAACTAGAAAAAGCTGGAGATGTAACAGGTTTTAAGCAAGTGCAGGGGCAGGGAAAGGGGGGAGGAGAGGAAAGAACAAAAGGGAAGGTCTGTGAGGGAGGGGACCTGAGTAGGACTGGAACAAATAATGTTCCGCATATCCCATGAAAAGGCAGGCATAGCTAGGACCCATGCTGGTTCCCATAGCTATACCTTTAATTTGGAGAAAGTGAGTGGAGTCAAAGAAGAAGTTGTTCAATGTGAGAACAAGTTCAGCCAGGCGGAGAAGGGAGATGGTGGATTGGGACTGATTGGGCCGCCGTTCAAGGAAGAAGTGGAGGGCCCCCAGGCCATCCTGTTGGGGGATGGAGGTGTAGAGGGATTGGACATCCATAGTGAAAAGTAGACGGTTAGGGCCAGGAAACTGGAAACATGTCAAAGTGGCGGAGGGCGTCGGAAGAGTCACATGACAGCTGTTGATGATTCTGCCATTCCCATTTGCACCTCATCTAGACTCATCTTTTGTTTCTTAACTTGTCCCATTACCATCTAGTTTAGCCTTGCACCATCATCCCTTTTGTCTCTTTATCTCTCCTGCCTTCCATCCTATCACAGACCTTCCCTTTTGTTCTTTCCTCCCCTCCCCCCTTTCCCTGCCCCTGCACTTGCTTAAAAACCTGTTCCATCTCCAGCTTTTCCCAGCTCTGATGAAGGGTCATCGACCTGAAACGTTAACTCTGTTTCTCTCTCCACAAATGCTGCCTGATCTGCTGAGTATGTCCAGCATTTTCTGTTTTTATTTCAGAATAATATACGATGCATGTGACACATGGACACCATACATGAAGAATTAGCATCTTAAGAAAGAAATGGCCACAACCAACCAGTACACCACAGCTCCCGTGAGGTCTCGACCTACCAAGCACAGGAACTCTTAGAGTGGTGGGCTCACCACAGCTCTGCCTCAACTTTCCCGCACAAAACTGATGTGAAGTTCACACAGATCGCATTTCGGCAGCTCAACCTGTCTGCTTAATTGCCATCTTCCCTGGACTCCTGCATAGTCAAGGATCAGCCAACACAAGCTGCCCAGAAGTGCTTCAGGCTATGCTCATCCGCCACCCTGCCCCGAAGTTGTAGAAATCTGGCACAATTATTTTTTTTCTCCTTCTTCAGAAAAACTGGTGCAAGGGTTCTGTCATCGTGAACATACAACAGACTGCGTAACAGCAGTGGCACAGAATGTCTCACAGGACCAGCCACATAAGGATCCTGTCACTGAATATGAATGAGTTGTTGCTAATGGTAAAGTAGCTTCCCTAGCAGTGTCTGCCAAATATTCTCATATTGTGGGCCACAGTACCTTTTCTGTTCCAACAGCCAGAGTCATTTGATGTTCTGTTCCTCTAATCTTTACACAGAATTTACAGGACAGAAACAGGCCATTCAGCCCAAATGGTCTGTGTCGGTGTTTACACACGTGCCTCCTCCCACCCTACTTCATCTCACCCTATCAGCATGTCCTTCTATTCCTTTCTCCCTCATGTGCTTATCTAGCTTCCCCTTAAATGCATCAATGCTATTCGCCTCAACTACTCCCTGTGGTAGCTGGTTCTACGTACTCACCACTCTCTGGGTAAAGAAGTTAAAGATGATGGGCTAGATTTTCAGTTGCTTGCGCCAGCAGTTAGCGCCTTAAGAGAAGTGATTTTCGGGCGCTATGCGTGTAGCGCCCGGGCGCAGCGCAGTTTGCGCCCCGCCCCAAATTAAGTTGCCCGTTAGCACCGGCGCAAAGTTTAGCGGCCGCCCGGATGCGCGCGCAGAAAATGACGTCACATCCTCGTGCAACGCCCTTTGGCCGCCCCGAATACAAACTTCAGTCGGACCGCCCCATTGTGCGGCTGGCGTCCAGAGCGTTTGTAAAATGGAACGCAACACACCCTGGGGAGCGCAAATTAAAGGGCACTCCTCCTGCACTATAAAAGGCAGTCTGCATGTGTTGTGTGGAAGGATCCAGTGTGTTGTTGTGAACGGTGTATTTATGTTTCCGGCCACCACCACCACCACCACCACCACCACCTCCTCCTCCTCCTCCTCCTCCTCCTCCTCCTCCTCCTCCTGTCTTCCCCCCCAGACTCTGCCTTTGAAAAAAACACATGCACCCTTCCCCTTTAAGAGCTCACTGGCACCAGAGTGTCTGCCGTGCGCTGCGTCCGAGCTCGGGTGTTGCGCTCTGCACCGCCAGCTTAGCGCCTAAAGATAGTAGTGGAACGCCTCTTTTAGCGCTCCACCAACCTCTTAGGGCGAAGCCACTGAATTTCCGGCAACGGGGCGCTACTTTGGGGCGGGCGCTAACTTCGGGCGGGCGCTAAGGTTAGCGCCCCAAAACTGTCTATACTGAAAATCTAGCCCGATGTGCCTTGTGTGTGTGAATATTTAATACATCAATGTATATTAATCAGGGGCGGGTTTCCCAGCTCGCGTTTTCTTCCACTAACCTAGGAGTGCGAAGTGGCCCCACTGTTGCCATTTTGGTTGAGATCAGCTCAATCAGCACAGGGCAAGAGCTGATCCATTTGCTATTTCGATCACTTCTTTTTTCTGATTCCCTTGTGTAAAGCAGGCATTGTCACTCTTGCACTTCAAACAGCCTACCCACTTCCAGGCCCCTTAGTCAGTGGTTGGTTTCTTTTTTTGGAACAGGCCACTAATGGCCACATGAGAATTCCCAGAACTCACTTCCTCTCCAATCTTCAATACTACGGCCTAGAAATTCAGTGCCCTTAGCGCCGATTTTGCGGCGCTAGAGGGCCTAGCGCTGCAATTGGCGCCGGCGCCTAAATTGCCTGGGGCCCTTCTGCCGCGGTAGACCGGTAGCGCTGCGCCGGCACCGATGACGTCATCGGTGTGCGCAGCGTCCCGGTTGCCGTGGTGACGGGCCCCAGCGCCGAAATTGACTTGCGGCCGCCTCGCCCGTGGCAGCCGCAAGCAACGTTCTGGCAGAGGTGCCTTGCACAAGTTTGCGCCGGCGCATTAAAGGCCCCGCGGCGGCCGGCCGCTTTCCCGCCGCCCGCCTGGCCGCAGCTCCCTCCCCGGACTTCCCCCCACCCCCCCCCCCGGAACAGAAGCAAGCCCGGCACTTGTCCGAGGTGCCGGGCTCATTTTTAATAAGATTATCGCGGGCCGCGGCCGGGTGCAGGCAGCTCCTCCTTAAGGGAAGGAGGAGGCCTGCACTTCCCGAACCTGCCGCACCGCAGCGGGCGCCGCAGCGCCGGAATAGCGCCGAAATTCAGCGCATAGCGCCAGTTTTCAGGCGCTAACAGCTTTCAGCAGCGCCGGCAGCCGTTTGGGCGCAGAACCAGTGAATTTTGGGCCCGACCAGCGCGACTTAGCTCCGGCACTAACTTCCGGCGCTAAAGCCCTGGCAGCGCCAAAACTCAATTTCTAGGCCTACATTTCTACCTTTGGACTGCATCAGTGCTGCCCCTGATGGCCCAACGGAGATCAGGAATTTGGAGCATTCATAGGAACTGTTGGATGAAAACCCTTGCCCGATCAATCCACTGTTCAATGTCTTACTCTGTCAACATAATTCAATACCACGCTGCCATTCTTGGGAATGTTCCTTATTGTTTCTTTACTGTATCTTTTAATTTAAATTAGTTTTAAAATATCCCACTCAGAATGAAAGTTACACATTCATGTAACAGTCAACATAGTGGCTCGATATAGTGGCCCTGCTATGAAGGAAATAACTATATTCCAAGAGATACACCATCCTATGAATGGAATTTTGATATTAATACATGACATACTGGGTTTAAAGGTCTGGAAAGCCTCGACGACACAGGCTGCAAACAAAATACAGGCTTCTGAGATAAAATGAAGTGTTAACACAAAAGTTGTAAACACCACACAAGCTTTTGAAATGGGAATTGATTGTTAATACTGAGACAAAGACTCTATTGAAGAAGCAAAGGCTTGCTTCCGAGATGTCTGCGGTTTGGAACCAACACAATAGCAATGCCCAAGTAAAGTGTTAAAAACTCACACTTCGAACAGGAACACAGAATATTAAAAAAACATGTGCCTTCGTAAAAGTAACATCAAATGAGAAACAGGAAACATGATTATATATGCAACCAATTGAAGTAGCTAAGAAATGCATGGAACACCCTGGTTGAAGTGGTTTTGAGTTACATGTTGTAAATATGATACCTACAGAAGACTTTGTAGATATGACTTCAATAGATGCACCAAGCAATCACATTGTGTTTGTGTTGAACTTGGAACACATAGGAGTCATGACACCTGATAATAACCAGTTAAGCCAATATTTAGAATTGAATGGAAGACCTTCGATAGAATGACATCAATAAATACTACTGTCATATTGTTTTTTTATGATAAGTTTTGAAATACCTAAACAACAGACAGAAGTCTACAAGCTAACAGCTAAATTGACAGTAAGAATAGAAAAGAATTCAATAGAGAATGACTAGAGATAATTAGCTTACATCAGCAGAAAACGTCAAAGGATAAACCACTAAAAAAAGGTATAAAAATAGGGCTTTTCAGATGGAAAGTCAGAAGTCGCTGGAAAGGGCAAGCGATTCTCAACTTCAGAGGCATGCTCTGTAAGTTTTTCATTCTTTGAGTCTCAGGGATAAAAAAGGTACTCTTATTTGATTTTGGTGGATATTCTGGATTAAGAATAATAGAAATGTAAAAATGTACGAAGTTAAGATTTGAGAATAAGGATTAATGAGAATAAGAAATGTAAGCTATTTGTATTTGAACTGTTAAAGTTGCAATTGACTCAACAGCTGCTAACTGTATGTCGGCTCTTAAATAAATCTATATATTTTTAGAATTGTCTCAAGTAGTATTTCTGTATCAAACTCGCAAACTCAATTTCTGTACACTCTTTTGTAAGGAGTTGCAGAATTCTGGGGGGGTTTCAGGACCCTCATAATATCCAGAAGGTTACAGTCTAGTTAAATTTATTAAAACTGCTATCTGGAGGACGGTAACATCTTCAAGTCATTCCATTCCTTTAGGGAGAGATAGTCTGAACCTTTAGACCCAATTAAGTGTCTTATAGAATTCGGCTATCTGTAACTTTAGTTGAAGGTGAACGTCTGGGGAATACGCCTGATCTGAGGTAGCCCGAAAAAGGCTAGGACTAGTAATTATCCCTTCACTGAAATCACCTACTCTGGCAGACAAGAATGGAATGGAGCTCTGTGGGTTGGCACCTACGTAAGTCCTGCAAAGACTATGTTCTGTTGGTTGACTAAGGACTGCTTTCTCTCTCAAGTATTTGTTTTATTCCAAGCTCTGCGAGGGTGTTTTCAAACCTGACTGCTTTGTCAGTTTAACCTTAAATAAACTGGCTGCAGTCTGTTGGAGCATGGGACACAGTGGAGGTCAGTGATGACCAGAGTCATGGGCATGCGGGGCTTAGGGTGGGGAGCAAAGTTTTGGGTGAGTTGGAGCTTGTGTAACATAAGCAGAGGAGCATGGATAAAGATTTCAGAAGTGGCAAGGGGCGAGATAGCGGATATTAAAGAGGTGAAAGTATGGAGCTTTAGTCATGAATAGGATGCAGGGTTTAAATTGCAACTCAGGGTTGAATTGGGTTGTAATGGACAATAACTATCAGGAATAAAAACAGAAAATGCTGGAAATACTCAGCAGGTCAGGCAGCATCTGTGGAGAGAGAACCAGAGTTAACATTTCAGGTCGATGACCCTTCGCCAGAACTGGAAAAAGCTGGAGATGGGACAGGTTTTAAGCAAGTGCAGGGGCAGGGAGAGGGGGGAGGGGAGGAAATAACAAAAGGGAAGGTCTGTGATAGGATGGAAGGCAGAAGAGATTAAGGGACATTACGAAAGATTAAGAGATGGTGCAAGACAAAAGGAGATGGTAATGGGATAAGTTAAGAAACAAAAGATAGCTCTAGATGGAGTGTAAATGGCACTGGCAGAATGAAAGACAGCTGCCATGTGGGAGAGAAGAAAATAAAATAAATGGGAAAAAAGGATAGGGGCCGAGGTTATGGTCTACATAAGCTCAAGGAACAGCACCTCATCTTTCGATTAGGCACTTTATAGCCTTCTGGACTCAACATAGAGTTTAACAATTTTAGACCATATCCTCTGCCCCTATCCTTTTTTATCCATTTGATTTCTCTCTCTCACATGGCAGCTGTCTTTCATTCTGCCAGGGCCATTAACACTTCATCTAGAGCCATCTTTTGTTTCTTTACTTGTCCCATTACCATCTTCTTTTGGAGGGGATGATGGAGTGGAGGAGTCAGGCTAAGGGATCGGAGGTGGTGGCTGGTCACTGAGGCATCTGAAATCATCCTTATCCTAGAGAATGATCCTGGAGTAGAAGGAGAATTAGCCAGGGAGAGGGAAGTGCGGTATTCTATGAGATAGTTATGGTAGTAGATCTGGCATTGAATAACCAGGCATGTCATGTGGTAAGTGTGCTTGAGTTTTTGGCCTTCAAACCTAATGTTGCAGAGGTGAGAACTATGGGGTGGGAAACTGTGAATGACTTGGAGAGAACAAGGCATTAAGTGTAGAGATAAGGAAACGGTTGGGAGGTTGACTGTTGCAGTAGTGTGCTGGTGGTTTGATAGCCAGGGAAGAAGGTGTAGAGTTAAAGTGTACTGGTGAGGGTGGTAATAGGATGTTTTTGTCCAAGACAGAGGTTGAGGGTAGTAAGAATGCAGATAGACAGAGTGGGAGATGAGATAGTGATTGCAAATAGCCTTGACAGTGCTCAAAGTCTTGGAGGTGACAAAACCTCATATGATGGCAAGGCTGAGAAGGCGACTGTGGGTCTGGATGAGGAATTTATATGCAGGATGATGTGGAATGAGGAGAGAGGGCCAGAGAAGTCACAGGAGAGGGCATGTGGAATTTAGATGAAGACTGTACACACCGAGGATGAGAAGTTACTTGGTACAAAGGCTATGGGAGGAGAACGTGGAGAAGATCTTATCAAAGAAATCACCATGAGGTTCGGGAAGGTGGTAGAGAACAAGAACTTTAAAGGTAGTGGAAGAAGGTGATGTATTGAAATGAGAAAAGGTTGTAAAGTAGGAAAGGGGAGAGGTCCAGATGGGACTTGGTGGCGATAATCACATTTTCTTGAGTGGGTGGGGGGCAAGTTGGAATATGTAATCAGTTGGCATGCCTTCAGTAAGAGGGAAAGAATGTCCATGATCCAGGCCAATCGACTCATCCATTACGAGATAGCCTTGTTTGCAACAATCTGAGGACAACGGGGAGCAGGTTGGAGGTTGGGAACCCACTAGGGAAGCCGGAGGCAATAGAGTTTAAACAGATTGAGGTAGTAAAGAGCTTGGCAGGATGTTCACCAGGAAAGGAGTGAAGAAGCAATTGGCATTGCAGCTCTGGGAGAGACAGTGATTAGTGCCATAATGGGCGTAGCAGATGATGCCCATGCTGTAAGAAGCTGTAACCCATGTCCTGAAGGGGCTTGAGTGTGGGGCCAGGGCAAGAGAAGAGATCTTTAGGGAGGTTGAATGAGGTGGAGAACTGGGAGAAGTTTATTGAAGAAGACAAAAAGAGGAAAAAAAGAATGGGATAGTATGAGTGCAGATGCGGGAGGAGATATAAATTGAGGCGAAAAGCAGAGAGGGTCAGTGTTAAATCCGTGAATCTTTAGGTAGTGCTCCTTCAAATAATTGACAGAGACTGCAGAGGAACAATCAACAGGTGTTTACTGGATGAGGGTTGCTCTAAAACTAAGCAGTACAGATCCCTACTCAGGGTTATATACAGGTGTGGTCACTGCTGGTACTACAGTATACAGGAGCTGTAAAAAGTAGTTCTCCCCTTAAAGGTACATACACTACAATTCCTCCCCTTTTAGATTAAAAGTACCATAACATTCATTTAACAATTTACACTTTTAACATGCAACATTAACTGAAAATAGTCCATTTATAAATTCAGTCTTTGGGGTGGCTTCCTGATCCTTTATGGATAGCGCCTTTCCTGAGTGTCTTGCTCTTGGTGCAGAGGCGATTCTGGCCCCCTGTCGTTGGTTGGTTCATCAGCTTCCGATACTACTGTTTCTGGGGTAGATGCTACCTGTATGTCGGGTTCATTACCAGGTACGCGAGACATAGAAACATAGAAGATAGGAGCAGGAGTAGGCCATTCGGCCCTTTGAGCCTGCGCCGCCATTCAACGAGATCATGGCTGATCATCCAAACCCTAGCACCCAGTCCCTACACCGACAACCATCCCACCTAAGCCCTATCCCCGTAACCCCGCATATTTAATCCCCCCTAACACTAAGGGACAATTTTTATCATGGCCAATCAACCTAACCCGCACATCTTTGGACTGGGGTAGACTCGTTCCTGTGAAGCTAGGATCTGGTCGACATGGCATCTCACAATGTTCTCCCCAACATCCACTGTGTACATTGGTGGCCCCTGCCGTGTGCATATCATTCCTGGTTGCCATTTCTCTGTTCAGTAGTCGCGGGCCAAGACTGGTTGCCCTACATTGAAGCTCCTTGTCGGCTTCTCATTGATGTGCTGGAATTGCTTATTCTCAACATTTCTTCGTACATTTGGTCTGAGCAAATCCAGACGAGATCTCAACCTTCGGTTAAAGAACATCATGGCCGGGGTCTGGTTGGTAACTGCATGTGTCGCATTTCTGTAGGCTAACAGGAAATTGTCCACCTTATGCTGCAGTGGAATGTCGTCATCGCACATGGCCTTTACTGTCTTTTTAAAGGTTTGTACGAACCTCTCAGCCAATCCATTTGTGGCTGGATGATACGGGGCGGATGTGTAATGCCTTACCCCATTCCTTTTCATAAATTTCCGAAACTCTTCGGACACAAACTGTGGTCTGTTATCAGAGCAAATCTGCTCTGGCAAGCCGTTCCTGGCAAATATGGTCCATAGGACTGCAATCGTTTTCTCCGTGGTGGTGGAGGACATTTTGATCACCTCAGGCCATTTCGAGTGCGCATCCACGGCTATTAAAAACATTGAGTCCATGAATGGACCAGCAAAATCAATATGCACCCGTTGCCATGGAGAGGAAGGCCACTCCCATGGGTGTAGAGGGGCATGTGGTGGTGTATTTTGGACCTTCTGGCATCCTGAGCAGCTCTTTGTTAGGTCCTCGATTTGCTGATTGATCCCCGGCCACCACACATAAGCCCTAGCAAGGCTTTTCATTTTCACCCCTCCCAGATGGCCTTCGTGAAGCTCATTGAGCACTCTCTCCTTTAACTTGGGTGGAATTATCACTCGGGATCCACACATCAAGGTCCCCTGGCATACTGACAGCTGTTCTCTTCTGGATGAGAATGCTGGCAACAGTGAGTCGCCATGTGTTGGCCATCCCTTCACCGTCAAGTCATATACGCGAGACAGTGTCGGGTCATTTCGGGTCTCCTTCTCTATATCCGCGTTAGTTACTGGCAAGCGTTCAATTATAGTCGAATAAAATATTTCGACAGGGTCCACTGCTGGTGCTTCCTCCGCAGTAGGCAGTGGCAGGCGTGATAGCCCATCAGCGTTTCCATGCTGTTTCGTGCCCTTATATTCTATTTCATATTGGTTCGCCCCTAGAAAAAGGGACCATCTTTGTAGCCGTTGCGCAGTCTTCACCGGAACGCCCTTCTTTGAATTAAAGATGGAGACAAGTGGTTGGTGGTCAGTCGGCAAGGTGAACTTCTGCCCGTGCAGATAGTGGTTGAACTTTTTCACTCCCCACACTAGGCTGAGGGCCTCCCTGCCAATCTGGGCGTAGTTACGCTCGGCTGAGTTTAGTGACCGAGACGCAAAGGCTACTGCTTCTCCGAGCCGTCCGGGAATTTGTGCGACAGCACCGCTCCAATACCATAGGGTGATGCATCACACGCCAACCGAATTGGTAGTGCTGGGTTGAAATGAGCCAACAGCTCTTTTGATGTGATCAATTCTTTGCACTTCTGGAAAGCTCGTTTACATTCGTCATTCCACTTCCATGGTACCCCTGTTTGCAGTAGGATGTTCAGTGGGTGTAGTACTGTCGACAAATTCGACAAGAACTTATGGTAGTAGTTCACCAGCCCGAGGAACGACCTCAGTTGTGACACATTTTCTGGTGCTGGAGCCTTGACTACTGCCTCAATCTTCTCTGGGGACTTATGTAGCCCCTCTTCATCAATAACATGGCCACAATACAAGATCTGCTTCTGGAAAAACTCGCATTTGTGGGGATTAGCTCGGAGCCCATATTCCTTCAATCTAGTGAGCACCTGCTCCAGGTTGGCGAGGTGATTACTGTCATTTTCGCCCGTGACCAGGATGTCGTCCAAATAACACTGGGTCCCTGGAATCCCTTGCAGGACTTGATCCATTGCCTTTTGCCAAATAGCCGGAGCTGATGCTACCCCGAACACCAGCCGGTTGTATTGGTAGAGACCTTTATGAGTGTTGATCGTGAGGTACTGTTTCGAGGCTTCTTCTACCTCCATTTGCAGGTACGCCTGGGCCAGATCAATCTTAGTGAAGCGTTTTCCTCCAGATAGCGAGGCGAAAATAACTTCAATCCTCGGAAGTGGATATTGTACCGTGTAAAGGACTGGGTTCACTGTCACCTTAAAGTCCCCACAGATGCGAATCTTCTTTGGTTCCCCAGGCGTATTACTCAACGACCTCTTCATTACAGGAACGATGGGTGTAGCCCACTCGCTCCAGTCTACTTTGGACAGTACTCCAGAACGTTCCAAACCTTCCAGCTCTGCTTCGACGGCTGGGCGGATCGCATAAGGCACCGGTCTGGCCTTAAAAACTTTGGGCTTGCATTTTCCTCTATTTTGATCGTCGCTGTTAAGCCTTTTAGTGTTGCGAGTCCCTCCTGGAACACTTCTTGTGCGTCAGTTAGCATTTTTGACAGTCGTCCAGGTGTGACGTCGTCATCCTTTTTGGCATCTACTGTCAGTGCTTGTATGGCATGCCAATCTAACTGTATCTTCCAGATCCATTCACGTCCTAGTAGTGGTGGTCCTCCATCTGGCAATACATATAAGTCCATTTTTGGTGTTTCCTTGCCGTTGTATATCACGTTCACCCTTATTTTTCCTTTGGGGTAGACTTTTTGCCCCTTGTACATCTTCAAGACAATCTCTGTATCTCTCAAGGGTATATGTGAGAATAGCCGCTTGTAGTCCCTTCGGTTTATGACTGCTAGGGCTGATCCTGTGTCCAATTCCATTTTCACTTGGACTCCATCTATCTTGAGCGTGACCCAGATAGTTTGGTGATCCTCCATTTTGGTTACATTATGTAGTTTCAGACAACCCAGCTCCTTGCTTCCGGAGTCTGTTTCACTTTTCTGTTCATCTGAACTACTCTCCGTCACCTTATGTCCCTTTTTGTACTTCTCCTGTGGAGGTTTCTTGCTGCTGGTTTTCTTTCCCAACATGCAGACTCTTATTATGTGTCCTACTTTTCCACACTGTCTGCACACTTGGTCCTTGAACCAACAATCCTTATGATCGTGTGTTGTTCTGCCGCAGCGATAACACTTCACTGCTCCATATGACATTTCATTTGTGCCATATTCTTGCGGTCTCCATTGTACCTCTGCAGCGCCCCATGCGGCTGCTTCGTGTGATACTGCCATCTTGAAAGCCTTGTCCAGCGTAAGATCCTTTTCTGATAGAAGCCGTTTCTGGGTTCCTTCACTTTGAAGCCCACACACAAACTTGTCCCTTAAAGTATCTGCTAGTCCCGTTCCAAACTGGCAGTGTTTCGATAGCTTGCGCAGTTCCGTTAAATACTCAGCATTACTTTCGTCTTTATGCTGGTTCCTTTTGTGAAATTTAAAGCTTTCTGCTATCAGCAGCGGTGTGGGGTTTAAGTGGTCATGTAGGATTGCCACTATGGTTTCAAAATCCTTTTCCACTGGCTTCTCTGGGGTGACTAGGTTTCGCAGTATGCCGTACGTTTTTGCACCCATGGAATTCAACAATACCAGTGCTTTCCTGGCATCTGGCACTTCATTCGCCTTGCAGTACACTTCTTTGCGTTCTACATATGTCGCCCAATCTTCGACTTCATTGTCGAACACTGTGACCCTGCCACTCTTCTGCATCCCTGGGTGTGGTTAGACTGGCTAAAAATGGTGTCTCCCGCGCTCTCCCTTCTTCTCTGCTGGCTCAAAATGGTGCCTCCTGCGCTTCCCTTTCTTCTCCACTGCGGCCCAAATGGCGTCTCCCGCGCTTTCTTTTCTTCCCCCGCAGACGCTGCTCAGCCCTTGAAACTGGCCGCGCTCTGCGCGTTTTCCTGCGCGCTTCTCTCGTTGACGCCGCTCGGTCTTCAACCCCGGCTGTGCCCTGTGCGCTTTACCCTCTCTCTTACTCGTCGACGCTGCTCGGCCTTTTTCTGTGCCGTCGGTCGGCTCCCGCCGCCGCTGTCCGGGAAGGGTCTGCGCCGTACCTGCTGCCAGCCTGCTGTGCTGGATCGTCGCGACTGGAGAACCAAGCCCAGCTCTCTACAGCCTCCTCTGCGATGCTCAAGTCCTCCCTGGATGGTCGACGCCCGCACTGGTGGAATCGGCCTCCTTCTTTAGAGTTGCAGGTAGGTTCGAAACGACTCGTCGCCAATGTTAAATCCGTGAATCTTTAGGTAGTGGTCCTTCAAATAATCGACAGAGACTGCAGAGGAACAATCAACAGGTGTTTACTGGATGAGGGTTGCTCTAAAACTAAGCAGTACAGATCCCTACTCAGGGTTATATACAGGTGTGGTCACTGCCAGTACTACAGTATACAGGAGCTGTAAAAAGTAGTTCTCCCTGTAATGATATCAGCAAATAGTGATGATATTTGTCTGTGTTTGATTACTTATGCCTGACCAGCAGAGGTCATGTGACCGAGAGAAGCAAGGCAGAGAGCTTTTACTTTCAGTTTCATTCTAGATGCATCACAGCATAGTGTGTTCTGTAAAAAGCTGTAGAAAGTCTTGAACAAGACTTTAGATTAAACAACATTCTCTTTCAGAAATGAGTCTTTATTGAACCCAAAAAGAAATCAAAACATGATGTCAGAAGTGGCTGAAAGAGAAAAAATCTGAAGTTAGCAACTTGATGGGACAGTGAAAGCAGTTGTGGCAAGTAAGCGAAATCAGCTCTCCACATATTAGCAAGCCAGAAGAGAATATCGTTGCTTACCATTAGAGAATAGCTAACGAAGTGAAAAAATGGAAGGTTTACTCCCACCGGCGACGCTTCAATTGACAGGTAATGTGGCTGAAAATTGGAGAAGGTTCAAACAACGTTTAGAGTTGTATTTAGCGGCAATCGGAGCTGACGAGAAAAGTGATAAACAAAAATCGTCCGTGTTCTTACATGTCGTGGGTGATGCAGCGCTGGAGGTATATAATAATTTCATATTTGCTGTTGATGGAGACAAAATGAAGCTAGATAAAATAATGGAACAGTTTGAGGCCTACTGCATACCTAAACGCAACATGACCTTTGAGAGGCACAAATTTTTCACGTGTACAGAAAATCGGCGAGACTATTGATCAGTATGTGACTGAACTGAGAAACCGGAGCAAATTGTGTGAATTTGGGGGACTCACCTACTCGCTGATAAAAGACAGACTGGTGTGTGGTATTCCAGATAATGGTCTAAGGGAAAGACTGCTACGAGAGCAAGATCTAGACCTGGGAAAAGCCATAGCATTGTGTAGGGCTACAGAGACTGTGAAGTTGCAGGCAAAGGAGCTGTTCAGTGACAGTAGCTGCAACGTGGATGCAGTGAGAAAGAACGGATACAAACAGTTTAACAAAGAGAGCGCCAATGTGAAAAAAGAGATGTGGCCAGCAAACGAAAATGAAAGAGACAATCGGAAGTCATGTAGTCGATGCGGTACACAGCATCCACCAAGAAAGTGTCCAGCATATGGTAAAACATGCAATAGATGCAACAAAAACAACCATTATGCCCGTTGCTGTAAGAACCAAGTGCAACAAAGCAAGGTCCATACAGTAGATGAAAGCGAGATAGAGGAATTCAATGTAGATGTTGTGTCTGAAAACAAAAAAGAAGAAAGAGACTGGATGTTGACACTAAAAGTGAATGACATACACATTCCATTTAAATTGGATACTGGAGCACAAGTTAATGTGATATCAGAGACCGATTTTAAGAGAATTAGACCCAGACCAAAGTAACATGGAATACAAGTGAAAGTGACCGGATACTCAGGTACTGATATACCAGTGAAAGGAAAATGCATTGTCAAAGTAACACACAAGGACAGAGAGCACACGCTAGCATTAATCGTGGTGCCAAAGGATGTGCAAGCCATACTAGGGTTAAAAGCCTGTGAGAGACTGAACCTGGTAAAGAGAGTCCTCGTTGTGGAAAGTGAAAGAGAGACAGTCTACGATGAACTGAATGTTGTGTACACACCGGGTAAGCTGATGTATACAGCAGACACGTTGTCCAGAGCTGTTGACCCAGGAGAGCCCGCAAACACAGTGAAAAGACTGAAGTACAAGGCAAAAGACAGTGGAACTGACTTCGACCAGAGCATGCTTGTATACCGCACAACGCTGCTCGAGTGTGGTATGTCACCAGCCCAACTCCTGATGGGACGTCGGCTAAGGTCAAACCTACCCATCCCGGAGAACCTCCTGAAAACAAAAGAGGGGGAGAAAGTGAGGAAGTTCAAAGAGCAACAGAAAGAAAAGCAAAAGTACTACTATGACAGAGGAACACAAAACCTACCTGAACTCCACACTGGTGACCAAGTAAGGTTGAAAGACAAAACAAACACATGGACTCAGAAGGGAACTGTCCTGAGTGAAGTTCAACCAAGATCATACACCATTCAGACAGATGAGGGTGCTGTTCTGAGAAGAAATCGTCGAGATCTTCTCATGGGACCAGCCACAGCAGGTCAAGAGACTAATACTGGTGAACAACCTGATCACACAGCTGAGAACCAATCATCTGAGGCAACAACTCAGATTCAAGGACAATCAATCAGAAAATCCTCAAGACACGTGAAGCCTCCTGAGAGACTCATTGAGCAAATTTAAGGACTATTGTTAAAGAAGGAAGTAATGTTATCTTATTCTTTCTTCAAGTTCTAGTGTATTGACATATTTCATGTGAACACACAAAGCAAGGGTAAAAAACCTTGATCATGATAATGATAATGTAAGTTCATTAAATGTTGTTAGTTAAAAGTAAAATACTTTTGTTTTAAGAAAGGGAGATGTAATGATATCAGCAAATAGTGATGATATTTGTCTGTGTTTGATTACTTATGCCTTACAGCATATTTGTCTGTGTTTTTGATTACTTGTGCCTGACCAGCAGAGGTCATGTGACCGAGAGAAGCAAGGCAGAGAGCTTTTACTTTCAGTTTCATTCTAGATGCATCACAGCATAGTGTGTTCTGTAAAAAGCTGTAGAAAGTCTTGAACAAGACTTTAGATTAAACAACATTCTCTTTCAGAAATGAGTCTTTATTGAACCCAAAAAGAAATCAAAACACTCCCCTTAAAGGTACATACACTACAGCCAGGAGGCAGATGACAGAAGTCGGAAACTCACTTCCGGAGTGGCAGGTAGAACACACACGTGAGTTGATGCTGCAATAGTAGCTTTTAAATTGTATATGTAGGATAACAAAGACTAGAACATGGCTAAACAAGTCCTTTAGAAGCTTAGGAAATGACAAGTGTCTAGATCTGCTTGCTGGTCAGAACCAGATAACCTTTATCTTCATAACCCCAACCTTATCTCCCCCTTTTAAAAAAAAGATAAAACAGTGTGATACAGACCAAGTTCAATGGCAGACAGCTCTCACCTTTGTCCCTCCCCAATGAGTTTCAATTGCGATAAGTTCCTTTTACTTTTCCATCTTTCGCAGCACTTTCAATTTTCAGCATGGCCCAATGTGCAGAGTAGAGCCGATTACTTGATCTGTAGTCATCACTGGTCCACATAATTCTGTTTTTCAAATCTCGCATCAAACCAGGATCATCCTGAATCTTCCTATATCAGGAGGCAATATTGACAAGGCATATAGTTCCAGGTGCATTTGATCCCAGTGACCTTATCTTTCTGTCCTTTGGTCTGTCCTATTAACCACCCACATCCAGAAAACAAAACTCTTAGAATGTGTCAATTGCTTTTTCTTAAAAGAAGATAAACATGTATTAAAAAAATGGCATGGACGTAATGGGCCAAATGACCTCCTTCTGTGCTGTAAGCTCCTGTGAGCATTTCACCTAATTTATCCCTTCAATTATAAAAGTAGGATTCTGCCATCTTCTGTTTACTTTATGAAGCATGCTCATTTTAATATACATTTTACTTCTTGAATGAAAAGCAATTTATTATTGCTATGGGAAATTACACAAGGGTGCAGTTTTTGAACCTTCACACTTTATTGTGATGATGGTGCAAAATACTAAAGTTCAGAATTGCTCTAAATTAGTCAACTTGACGCAATCTCAGCCATTCGGATACAATCCATACCCAGCCTTCTTTTATCATCTGAACTCACAGGCAGAACTGCCAGATGTTCGCCAGCAGCAATGAAAGAGCTGTTTACATCTCGAGTACTGCGGAGGAGGTGTCCCCTCTGTGTCTTGGCCCACTAATATTCTCATGTGCTAATTGTCCTCTTGGCAACACGGTGAGATCATCTTTAGTCACTCACCACCATTTTGCTGTAATCAATGCAGTCGGTGTAGTGGGATGGCTTGGATGAGCCGTTCAGACTTAGCCCAGTGGAAAGGATCCCTACCTGTCACATGGCAAACATGAGCTCAATTCTCCAAGTGGCCAAAGGCACAGCTGTTGCTCTTTATTGAACAGTCTCACGGGGACATTGGATTGTCGCTATGTTGATAGGCTGAGATGAAGTAAATAGATGAGATGGAGGAGGCGCGTGTGGAGCATAAACACTGACAGAAAGGCCTGTTTCTATGCTGTAAACGCTATGTAACCTACAGTGAGACAGGAAGTAAAGGAAAGTGGTCTAAGTTTGTCCTGTGCACTGACCTCAAACAGACCTAACTGCACAATCAAATCAATCAAAAGCAGGGGTGTTCAAACTGTGCACACCCCGAAACCCTAGCAATCTGGCCCTGAAGACTCAAGTAGCTCAGTCCTATTTGAACTTGTATTTCTCATTTACCGATTTGTCGCATTGGAATTGTGTGGGCCTTGAGGATTGGAAGAAGCTGTGCTTTATGCTGGTGCCTCACAGGGGGAATAAATGCTAAATCAGGACACCTGGACCTGTTAGCATCAGCAACCCGAGGTAGATGCAAAACATTGGAAACATGGATTTAAACTTTAAATGTGGCCTTCAAAGCTCTAAGTTATCCGCATATGTGGCCCTTGAAGACTATTGCCTTGGATAACCCCAATCCAAAATAAATGATGAAGCAGGCATGTTTACTAAAGTGCTTTCAGCCCAGTGGTAGTGATGATGTGATGTTCAGACTCGGAGATGCAAACTGCATTAATAATGCTTTCATGTCGAACCACCATTCACTGAGGTTCTTCAACAAATTCAACTCCGTTGAAGCAAGCTCTACCTCGTGAAGTAGATAAAATTATTTGACACAGCCCAAAATGTCTTTGTTGAAAAAGCTACAGTTTCAATCAATAGGATATTAGTGGAAGACTTTTGTTTCCAAATATGACAATATAAAAATTCAATTGGTTTGGTACAAAAACTTTGCCACAATTTGCACCAGAGCAAGAAGTCATGTTAAAATATTAAACATGAAGGCATCAAATACACGTTAAAATGTTAAAAGGAATGAAGATTTTACATCGTAGGAGCGATTGAGAAGGGATGAAGAATAATTTTGAAATGTCAGTACATTCCCACTCTAAGCTTGATTTTGCAGTGTTTTAATTCTGTATTCTTTATTTTGGTAAATAATTCAATGTTCATTCCTCATTCATAGGTTGGATATTTCCCAATCTATGAAGTCTCATTTGTTTTGCTTGCACTCACAGTTTTAAAAGCTGTATGTTCACTTCCCAACCCGGATTCCATTAAACTGGTGCATTTCCCTGCCAGTCCTGTGCTCGGTGAACCAAGTACAAAGCCCTGATGTATTCAAATGTGATTTGCTGATACAGAATATTTTCTGCTTAGTTGCTTTTCCTTGTTTATTCTGCAATCAAACAACTGTCACTCATGATGTACTGTGAAGGAATATGCTATATTCAGAAAAATACACCATCCTATGAACAGAATTTTGACTTATTAAAACATAACATACTGGGTCTGGAAGTCTGGAAGCCTTAACAATCAAAAACTGTAAACAGCATACAGGCTTTTGAGATAAGATGGGTTGTTGACACTGAAACAATAGCCCTATTGAAGCAGCAGGTTGGAAGTTCCAAGAAGTCTGCAGTTTGGAGGGAACACAATGAAATGCCCAGTTAAAAGTGTCATAAACCAACACTTTGGAAAGAAACATCAAATGAAACATGGGAGGCAAGAAACATTATATTGCTTTTTTGTTAAACTTGGAACACCTAGGTACACGAAGTCTGTAATACAACCAACTGAGGTGTTCTAAATGCAAAAGATACAAACAAGAGACTTTGATAAAAATGAAATCAAATAGAACCACTGCTGTCACATTGTTTTTATGATAAGCTTCAAAGACCTAAAGGAGGAGACATAATTCTTAATGCAACAGCTGAACTGACAGTAAGAATAGAAGGCGTCAACAGGAAAATGACTAGAGATAATTAATTTACATCAGCAGAAAACTTCAAAGGATATACCACTGCAAAAAGGGTATAAAAATTGGACTTTCAAATAGGAAGAGAGAATTCGCTGGAAGGGGCAAAGCAATTCTCGGCTTCAGAGGCTCTGTAAGCCTACAACTCTTTGAGTCTCGGGTTATCAAAGGTATTTGATTTTGGTGGATATCCTGGAATAAGATTAAGTAAGAAATGTAAAAATGTAACAACGTTAAGATTTGAGAATAAGGATATCTGAGAATAAGAATTGTAAATTTTCTGTATTTGGAACTGTTAATGTTGCGACTGAATCACCAGCTGTAAGTTACATGTCGGTTCTTTAATCTATATTTTTTTAGAATTGTCTCACATAGTACTTCTTTATCAAACTCGCGAACTCAATCTCTTTACACTCTTTGGTGAGGAGTTGCAGAATTCTGGAGGAGTTTTCCAGACCCTCATAATATCCGGAATTTTACAGTCTAGTTAAACTTAATAAAAGTGCTATCTGGACGATGGTAACATCTTCAGGTCGTTCCTTTCCTTTAGGGAGAGATAGTCTGGACCTTTAGGCCCAATTAAGCGTCTCTAGGATTCAGCTATCTCTAACTTTAGTTGAAGGTGAACATCTGGGGAATACACCTGATCCAGGGTAGCCCGAAAAGGGCTAGGACTAATAATGATCCTTTCAATTGGTGCCCAACATGTGTGTTAATGAGTTGATACAGAACCAATACTTAGATTTATATCTATATCAATCTTGTAGGTTGTTAAGTATAGTGGGAGTGTTTTACTGACAGTGGTACTAAGACCCAGATTTAAGTCTCTAGAAATGACAAGACCATGATCAGGCCTTGTAGAACATAAATCTCAACTCCCTCAATATACCATTGAGATTTAAATATTTCTTATAAAGATCATATTAAACCCTAACCGATGTTAGGTCCTGACAAAATGGCAAACCCTGTCAGAATTGGCCAAGTCTTTTTATTAGGAAATTCAAACGATTGCTTTATTCGGGGAAATAATCCTATCCCTGTACCTCCACAAAACCAAGTGATAATTTTTGAAATAGAAGGCTTTGATGCCGACGGAGATGTTAGAAGTCATGGCATGATTAATGTTGATCCCCAGAACCAGTGGATACAGAATATCCTGTGGGATAATCAAACAAATACTCCAAATCCACTAAATTCCTTAATGATAAGGTGCACACCTGCACAATTGGGAGGCCTAATGAACGGTGCCCAACAAGGTGTAGGTTCCGGAGCAACCTATGCTCCTGGGGGCCATGGATTCCGGTTAAGGTGGCAAGGTCATGATGAAATAAATGACCAAAATCTTCAAGAAAACTATAGACAGCTTAGAATCCATTATAATCAATGCCAACAGGCACTAGCTCAATCTTATCTAAATGCTGGAGGCACAATGATTAATGGTGCAGTAAGCCAACCCCAGCAACCACAAATTGCGTCCCTAGGTCAAGTAAACCTGAGCTCTATCTACACAATGTGTGGTAGACTGGGAAACACCTGCTGGATTCTAACTAACCTTGATAAATTGGAAACCTGTTGCCAAGATTGGAATGCCCAACACCTGAGGTAACTACTGCAAATGATACTAAGTTCAGACTTAATTCCCCCATTAAACCAGTGTAACAACTGGTTTCAAATATGTGCCTATGTTCTCACGGCAACTCAGGAAGGGCAAGTAATGGGTTCCATCAAGGAAATACTCACTAATACAGCCACAACTAAAGGGCTGGCAGTTGCCTACAGGTTAGGCAAAGTACTTACACAGGATAACAGGGACATTGTCCACAGTTGCCTCACCAATCAATACCAAAATACAGCCCTCAAATTTGCCTGTGAGGGTGCTCTAAACGATTATCGAGATAACTGATATACCTATCAATTCATCCAATGAAAAGCGACGAGTTAAGATAGTAACTATAGGTTTTTATTGGCTAAATAACAGAGCCCACCCTCGTGGGCGATCGGGTCCAACAAGGAGGAATACCAGCCAGTCGACCACCTTTATACTTGGGCAAGCAGGCGGGGCCATGGGCGGAGTCAGCTGTGGTCAGCCCAGGTATAACAGCGTGACAAGAGGTGACCTTGTGTAGTGACATAACAGTGTAAACAGTGATAACCATAGTGTAACGATATAAACAGTGATAACCATAGTGTAACGATAGTGAACGATAAAAGTGGTTTACCACATTCACCCCTTGTTTAGATTTGAGTCCGGCGGGGTGAAGTGTACTACCAGTTCGGGTATGTCAGTCTGTCCGGAGGCCTCGTAAGTCTTTCTGATCGGCGCAGCAGCGGCGGCGGTGATGCAGTATCCGATGTTAATGCTGGTGTCTGTGTGGTCGGCGAAGGCTCGTGGGGTTCCGGCATGCCGTCTACCTGGGCTGGATTTGGGGGGGTGGGGGGTAACGGTGGTGTCTCAGGGGTGCCCGAGGGTGCAAGGTCTCGTAAGGAGACTGTGTCCTCCCACCCGTCTGGGTATGCCACATAGGCGTACTGGGGGTTGGCGTGCAGGAGGTCCACCCTCTCGACCAGGGGGTCCGTTTTATGGGCCCTCACGTGCTTTCGCAGCAAGACGGGCCCCGGAGAAGTCAGCCATGTTGGTAGCGAGGTTCCCGTAGTCGACTTCCTGGGGAAAACAAACATTCGTTCATGGGGGGTGGCGTTAATGGCCGTGCAAAGCAGTGACCGGATGGAATGCAGCGCTGCCGGGAGGACTTCCTGCCAGCGAGAGGTTGGCAGGCCCTTAGACTTTAAGGCTAAGAGAACGGCCTTCCAGACAGTCGCGTTCTCTCTTTCCACCTGGCCGTTCCCTTGGGGGTTGTAGCTGGTGGTCCTGCTTGCAGCAATGCCTCTCGCTAGTAGGAACTGGCGAAGTTCCTCGCTCATGAAGGATGAGCCCCGGTCGCTATGTATATAGTTCGGGAACCCGAACATGGCGAAGAGGTCGTTCAGGCATTTGATGACCGTGGTACTGGTCATGTCTGGGCAGGGGAAGGCAAAGGGGAAATGGGAGTACTCATCAATGATGTTGAGGAAGTACACATTACGGTCAGAGGATGGGAGGGGCCCCTTAAAATCGATGCTCAAGCGCTCGAAGGGGCGGGTGGCCTTGATCAGGCTTGCTCTGTCCGGCCTAAAGAAATGCGGTTTGCATTCGGCACAGGTTTGGCAGTTCCTGGTCATGGTCCTGACCTCCTCGATGGAGTAGGGCAGGTTGCGGGCCTTAATGAAGTGGTAAAGTCTGGAGACCCCGGGGTGGCAGAGGTCGTTGTGGAGGGTCTGCAGTCTATCAATTTGCGCGTTGGCGCATGTACTTCGTGATAGAGCATCTGGGGGTTCGTTCAGTTTACCCGGCCGGTACAAGATATCATAATCATAGGTGGAGAGCTCGATTCTCCACCTCAAGATCTTGTCGTTCTTGATTTTGCCCCTCAGCTTGTTATTAAACATAAAAGCGACCGAACGCTGGTCGGTGAGGAGGGTAAATCGTTTGCCTGCCAGGTAATGCCTCCAGCGTCTTACTGCCTCCACGATCGCCTGGGCCTCCTTCTCGACCGAAGAGTGTCGGATCTCAGGGCCCTGGAGGGTCCTTGAGAAGAAGGCCACAGGTCTCCCCGCCTGGTTAAGGGTTGCTGCTAGGGCAAAGTCGGATGCATCGTTCTCCACTTGGAAAGGGATGGACTCATCCACCGCGTGCATTGTGGCCTTAGCAATGTCTCCCTTTATGAGGGAGAAGGCTGCGCACGCTTCTGCCGTCAGGGGGAAGGAGGTTGACTTCATGAGGGGTCTGGCTTTGTCCGCATAATTCGGCACCCATTGGGCATAGTAGGCGAAGAGCCCCAGGGTTCTCTTCAGCGCCTTTGGACAGTGGGGGAGGGGAAGCTCCATGAGGGGGCGCATTCTTTCGGGGTCGGGGCCGATGACTCCGTTCTCTACTACGCAGCCGAGGATGGCGAGACGCGAGGTGTTAAACACGCATTTCTCCTTATTGTAAGTAAGGTTCAGCCGTTCGGCCGTACGGAGGAATTCCTCCAGATTAACATCGTGGTCCTGCCGGTCGCGGCCGCAGATGGTGATGTTATCTAGATAAGGGAACGTGGCCTGCAGCCCGTTCTGGTCAACCATCCGGTCCATCTCCCTTTGGAAGACTGAAACCCCGTTGGTGACGCCGAAGGGAACCCTAAGGAAGTGGTAGAGGCGGCCATTCGCCTCGAAGGCGGTATATTGGCGGTCCTCTGGGCGGATAGGGAGTTGGTGATAGGCCGGCTTAAGGTCGATGGTGGAGAATACCCGGTACTGTGCAATCTGATTGACCATATCAGATATGCGGGGAAGGGGGTATGCGTCCAGCTGGGTGTACCGGTTTATGGTTTGGCTGTAGTCGATGACCAGGCGGTTTTTATTGCCGGTCTTAACGACTACGACCTGGGCACGCCAGGGGCTGTTGCTCCTCTCGATGATGCCCTCCTTCAGGAGACGCTGCACCTCAGAGCTAATAAAAGCTCTGTCCCCGGCGCTGTACCGCCTGCTCTTGGTGGCGACGGGTTTACAGTCGCGGGTGAGGTTAGCGAACAGGGAGGGGGGCAGGACCTTGAGGGTGGATAGGCCGCAGGTGGTACGCGGTGGGCGGTTTAAAGGCTGCTGGTTGTCGACTGTGAGTGGAGGGAGGGGTCCACCGTATGCCAAAGTAACACTTTGAAGGTGGGATTGGAAGTCCAGCCCTAGTAAAACAGCAGCGCAGAGCTGGGGTAGGACGAGGAGTTTAAAATTTTTATACTCCGTGCCCCTAACCAACAGGGTCACAGCACAGTAGCCGCTGATGTCTGTAGAATGGGACCTCGACGCCATCGAGATCCGGTTGCGCGTTGGCCGGACAGTGAGGGAGTAGTGGCTCACCGTGTCTGGATGGATGAAACTCTCCGTGCTTCCGCTGTCGAACAGGCAGGTCGTGGCGTGGCCGTTTACTTTGATGTCCATCATGGACTTGGACAGGTGATGCGGGCGAGCTTGGTCCAGTGTGACGGAGGCTAGTGTATGGCTGAGCGAGCTGCTGTAGTCTGCGGGTGAGGCGGTGGTCGGGTCTGGAGACAAGGTGGCGGTCGAGTGTGGTGGGCAAAATGGCGGCGCCCACGACGTTGAATTAATTGGCGGAGAAGATGGCCGCCCCCACAATTCACATGAGGCATTGCTGGCGTCGGTGGCCTTGATCAAAGATGGCCGCCCCCACGACTCACACGAGGGGATACTGGCATCTGTGGCCTTGATGAAAGATGGCCGCCCCCACAACTCGCATGAGGCACTGCTGGCACCTGTGGCTCTCCCCCTGCAGGCCTTCGCGAAGTGGCCTTTCTTGTGGCAATCAGAGCAAGTCGCGTTTCTTGCAGGGCAGCGCGTCCTCGGGTGTTTCACCTGGCCACAGAAGAAGCAGCCGGCGGCCCGATCGCGGGGCTCCGATGTCGCAGCCGGTACCGGGGGTGGCGGTCCCGATCGGTTCTGGGACGCCGACACTGAGGTAGGTCCCAGAGGCGGCGGTGCGAGGGGTATTGCGGCCGGGGTCGGGCCGGAGTCCCAGGGTCGCGCAGCACAGTACCTGGAATACGCCTCGAGGTCCCGATGGGCCACTTCCAGAGAGCGAGCGAGGGCTGCAGTTGTATTCAGGTCGAGGTCCTTTGATTCGAGCAGTCTTTGCCGTGAGTAGTCGGACCGAAGGCCTTTCACGAAGGCATCGCGGATATTCCCTTCAGTATTTTCTGCAGCCGTTACAGCTTTAAAGTCACAGTCCCTGCCGAGTGTTTGTAGCGCCCATAAAAATTCATCTACAGACTCTCCTGGCTGTTGCGAGCGGGATCTTAGGAGATGCCTGGCATACATAGAGTTTACCGGGCTCCGGTACTGCTCTTTCAGCAGGTTGAGGGCGTCCTCGTATGTAGTAAGGTCCTGGATGAATGCAAATACTTTAGGGCTCACTTGGGCGGTCAGAACTCTTAGTTTGGATCCCGGAGGCACGCCAGATTCTCCCAGGTAGGATTCGAAACAGCTCAGCCAGTGTTTGAAGTCAAGGGCTGAGTTCGCTGCCTGTGGGTTTAGATCCAGGTACGGCGGTCGGAGGGCTCGCAGCCAGGCCGGCTGCTGTGGCTGTTGTAGCTGGCCATTTGGCTGGTCGTTTTGCTGCTCCGATCCACTCATTTCAAAATTTAGCCAATAAAATTGATATACCTATCAATTCATCCAATGAAAAGCGACGAGTTAAGATAGTAACTATAGGTTTTTATTGGCTAAATAACAGAGCCCACCCTCGTGGGCGATCGGGTCCAACAAGGAGGAATACCAGCCAGTCGACCACCTTTATACCTGGGCAAGCAGGCGGAGCCATGGGTGGAGTCAGCTGTGGTCAGCCCAGGTATAACAGCGTGACAAGAGGTGACCTTGTGTAGTGACACAACAGTGTAAACAGTGATAACCATAGTGTAACGATATAAACAGTGATAACCATAGTGTAACGATAGTGAACGATAAAAGTGGTTTACCACAATAACCAACAAAGATGGGATAATGTCAATCACATCATCCAATTAAATCATGACCTCTTAGGTCGACCCCAAACTAAACCTATAATGAGATCAGAAACTAGGGATAAAAAAACGGGAGAAGGTACCTTTGGTACTCAGAAAGAAGGACTGTATAGACCCAAGTCTCAAGTCCACCGCGCCCAGACACAAACTCGTGGCTCGGATCCCCCAAGAGGGTATTCCAGAAGGTTTGCATTCCCAACTCGGCCACAATACGAGAAAGATTTCTCCCCAGAAAGATGGGATAGACGAGGGGCTAGACCTCGAAAGGAAAGCGAAGGACAGTGGACTCCCTATGGGGAGAGCTTTTACACTGGCCAAAACTATCAGGGAGCCATGGGAGGGTACCGAGCAAACCAAAATTGGGATCAAAAAGATTCCCGGTAGAACCAACGTCCACCCCAACAGGAGGATCGTCAAGAAAGTAAACGGTCTGACAAACCCCCTCAGGGATCTGGAAAATTTGAAATCCCCAAGAGCAAAGAACAAAAACCAGTTAAAATAATTAAAGACAAAGCAGCAAATGAAACTCAGGATCCTGAGGATGAACATGTGGTAAACCACTGTTTGTAGTCCTGTTTGTATTCCACTGTGTACATGCCTGGACATGCCTCGGCTGACTCCTCCCACAGGTCCTAGTATAAAGGTGACTGCTCCCCAGCCCTTAGTATCATGGACCGGTCGACCACGCGAGGCAGACCTCCATTCTGTTGTTAATAAAAGCCTTTAGTTACTCTTCTAACTCTCAGTCTTTTATGAGTAATTGATAGCGCATCAATTTTATTAACAACATTTTTATAATGGAGAAGATCCTCACACCAGCATGCCTGGACTTAGATCATCGGGAGGCGGACTCATCCACCAAGTTTACTCACTGGCTTAAGTGTTTCGAAAAATTCCTGACCGCCTCCGAAGCAATCAAATCGGACGAGGACAAACTGGATGTCCTGACCTCCAAAGTGAACCACCGAGTGTACTCGGTCATCCAAGACGCGACCTCGTACGCGGACGCTATCAAGCTCCTCAAGGACCAGTACACGCGCCCAGTGAACGAAGTGTAC
This sequence comes from Somniosus microcephalus, assembly GCF_052327205.1. Lineage (NCBI taxonomy): Eukaryota > Metazoa > Chordata > Chondrichthyes > Squaliformes > Somniosidae > Somniosus > Somniosus microcephalus. The sequence goes on from NC_141009.1 coordinate 51,688,558, forward strand.
GCCAGGCACCTCCTGGGGAGTCGTAAACAACAACCTGGGGAATCGACCGTGGAATACCTTCAGGCACTGTCTGTGCTTGGCCGGGCCTGTGGTTGTAAGGATGTAAAGGCCGCCGTGTACACAGAGGAACTTATCCGGGACGCTTTTGTAGCGGGCCACAGATCCAATTACACCCGACAGCGACTGTTGGAGCAGAGTAACCTCGACCTCAACAAGGCCTCTGAACTCGCACTATCGTTGGATGCAGCCTACCAGGGCATGGATGCCTACTCCTCTGCACCGTGGACGCCGCGGGGAATGACAGCCTGGGACACGGTAGGACCGCCTCATAGCGCCGTGCCACCCCAGCCACACCCCAACAACGGCCCAACTACCGCAGCAGTGTCCCAAGGCCAGACAGCAGTGCCCCAAGGCCAGAAATGCTACTTCTGTGGCCAGGCAAAACACCCCAGAGCGCGCTGCCCGGCGAAAAACGCGATCTGCTCGGGCTGCGGGAAGAAGGGACACTACGCTAGCGTCTGCAGGGCCAAAGCCACCCCGAACCCCAGCAGCGCCGCGTGTGGGCCATGCGGGCCGCCATCTTGGACCTCCCCGGCCATGTGCGAATCACTGGTGCAGCAGCCATTTTGGACGCCTCCAGCCACATGGGGATCATGGACGCCGCCATCTTGGATGACAGCCGGGATGCAGCAGGCCCCCGACACCGCCTCATCTGATACCCGCAGCGACACACCGACCCCTACGCTGGCATCCGTTACACTGGACCAAGCGAGACCGCACCAACTGGCCAGTTCCACAATGGACATTAAGGTAAATGGTCACGATACAATCTGCCTTTTTGACTCTGGGAGCACGGAGAGCTTCATCCACCCCGACACGGTGCGGCGTTGCTCTCTCCCAGTCCTGCCTGCGCAACAGCGGATTTCTATGGCCTCCGAGTCCCAGTCGGCGGACATCGGCGGCTACTGCGTGGTGACACTCGTAGTAGACGGGACCGTGTACGATCATTTTAAACTTCTGGTCCTGCCTGACCTCTGCGCTGCCATCCTGCTGGGGTTAGATTTTCAGTGCCACCTTAAAAGTGTTACGATGGCGTACGGTGGACCCCTACCCCCACTCACAGTCCGCAGCCAGCAGCTTCCAAACTGCCCGCCGCGCACCAGGTGCAACCTCTCCACACTCAGAGTCACCCCCCCCCAACTGTTTGCTAACCTCACCCCCGACTGTAAGCCCATCGCCATAAAGAGCAGGCGATACAGTGCCGGGGACAGGGTTTTCATTAAAACCGAAGTGGAGCGGCTCCTGAAAGAAGGGATTATTGAGGGCAGCACCAGCCCCTGGCGAGCCCAGGTTGTGGTCGTTAAGACCGGCGAGAAGCAGCGCCTGGTCATCGACTACAGCCAGACAATAAATCGCTACACCCTGCTGGACGCCTACCCACTCCCCCGTATAGCTGATATGGTCAACCAGATCACGCAGTACCGCGTCTTCTCGACCATTGACCTGAAATCAGCGTACCACCAGCTCCCCATCTGCCCTGAGGACCGCCAGTACACTGCCTTTGAGGCAAACGGCCGCCTCTATCACTTCCTTAGGGTTCCCTTTGGCGTCACCAACGGGGTCTCCGTCTTCCAAAGGGAGATGGACCGGATGGTAGATCAAAATGCGTTGCAGGCCACTTTCCCATATCTGGACAATGTGACCATCTGCGGCCGTGACTTGCAGGACCATGACGCAAACCTCGAAAAATTCCTCCGCACCGCCCAACTCCTAAACCTGACATATAACAAGGAGAAGTGCATATTCCGCACAAACCGCCTCGCCATCCTTGGCTGTGTTGTGGAACACGGAGTCATCGGCCCCGACCCCGACCGGATGCGTCCCCTTATGGAACTTCCACTGCCCCACTGCCTCAAGGCCCTGAAGAGGTGCCTAGGGTTTTTCTCCTATTACGCCCAGTGGGTCCCCTACTATGCGGACAAGGCCCGTCCGCTGATCAAGTCCACCTCTTTTCCCTTGACGGCAGAGGCCCGCTTAGCCTTCCACCGTATCAAGGAGGACATTGCCAAAGCCACCATGCACGCAGTGGACGAATCCATCCCCTTCCAGGTGGAAAGCGACGCGTCTGACTTTGCCCTGGCCGCTACCCTCAATCAGGCGGGGAGACCCGTGGCCTTCTTTTCACGAACCCTCCAAGGCCCGGAGACCAGACACTCCGCTGTTGAGAAGGAGGCCCAGGCGATTGTGGAGGCTGTGCGTCATTGGAGGCACTACCTGGCCGGAAAACGATTTACCCTGCTCACTGACCAGCGTTCAGTTGCTTTTATGTTTAACAACAAGCAGAGGGGCAAAATCAAAAATGACAAGATCTTGAGGTGGAGAATCGAACTTTCCACCTACAACTACGAGATCTTGTACCGGCCCGGGAAGCTAAATGAACCCCCGGATGCGCTATCGCGTGGCACCTGCGCCAGCACGCAGATCGATAGACTGCGGGCCCTCCACAATGACTTCTGCCACCCGGGGGTCACCAGGTTCTTCCACTTCATCAAGGCCCGCAACCTGCCTTACTCTATTGAGGAGGTCAGGACCATGACCAGGAACTGCCAAGTCTGCGCTGAGTGCAAACCGCACTTTTATAGACCAGACAGGGCCCACCTGATAAAAGCCACTCGCCCCTTCGAGCGCCTGAGCGTCGATTTTAAAGGGCCTCTCCCCTCCTCCGACTGCAATGTGTACTTCCTCAATATTATTGATGAGGTTTCCCGTTCGCCTTCCCCTGCCCGGACATGACCAGTGCCACGGTCATTAAATGTCTGAACAACCTCTTCACCCTGTTCGGCTTCCCCAGCTATATCCATAGCGACCGGGGCTCATCGTTTATGAGCGACGAACTCCGTCAGTACCTGCTAACTAGGGGTATTGCCACAAGCAGGACCACCAGTTACAACCCCCGGGGGAACGGACAGGTGGAAAGAGAAAATGCGACAGTTTGGAAGGCCGTCCTGCTAGCCTTAAAGTCTAGGGGCCTTCCAACCTCCCGCTGGCAGGATGTGCTCCCCGATGCGCTCCACTCTATTCGGTCACTGCTCTGCACTGCCACTAACGCCACCCCTCATGAGAAAATGTTTGTCTTCCCAAGGAAGTCCACATCGGGGACATCGCTACCGCCATGGCTGACGTCCCCAGGGCCGGTCCTACTGAGAAGACACGTGAGGACCCATAAAACGGACCCCCTGGTCGAGAGGGTCGACCTCCTCCACGCCAACCCCCAGTATGCTTACATCGCATACCCGGACGGGCGGGAGGACACAGTCTCCATAAGAGACCTTGCACCCTCGGGGGCCGCAGTAACCCACTACCCACTACCACCCCCCCCCACGATCCGATATCCAGCCCCAGCAGACGGCAGGCCTGGGCCTCGCGACCCGCTCGACATCTACGAGGACGACACGCCTGTGCCACAGCCTACGCTGGACTCGACGCCGGAAACTTCACTACCCCTGCCGTCGCCACGCAGATCACAGCGGCAGACAAGACCTCCGGAGAGACTCCAATACACTAACTTTTAATACACTTCACCCCGCCAGACTCAATTTTAAACAAGGGGTGAATGTGGTAAACCACTGTTTGTAGTCCTGTTTGTATTCCACTGTGTACATGCCTGGACATGCCTCGGCTGACTCCTCCCACAGGTCCTAGTATAAAGGTGACTGCTCCCCAGCCCTTAGTATCATGGACCGGTCGACCACGCGAGGCAGACCTCCATTCTGTTGTTAATAAAAGCCTTTAGTTACTCTTCTAACTCTCAGTCTTTTATGAGTAATTGATAGCGCATCAGAACAATCCCAGGATTGGAAGCCTAGCACCCAGCCAGGGCCTCTTGAATTCCCCTATTGTAGTGTATGTAACCGTCCACCTTTAAGAGAACTATTTTAGGGGTTGCACTACTTTATCTTGGCTGCTGTATACTGTAATACCGGCGGCGACCACACCGGTATATAAGTGCTGTGTAATGATTTATTGGGCAGATCCGCCCTGACCTTCGAATAGTAAAGTCCTGTTAAAGTTTACTCTTGTGGTCTGTGTAGTAATTCGCAATATAACACACAGACTTTACAGTGGCGACGAGTTCGATCTTACCCTGCAGCAGAGATACATCCGAAGCAGCTAACGAGCGTCGAGAAGAGGCATCCGCCCTCGTCATTCTGCTGAGAGAAGACTCGAGTCTGCAGAGCAAGGAAGAAAGAAGAATTCTGACACGAAGCCTTCCATCAGCAACAGGCAGTGATCGTCGCTTCTATCACGGTGGTGAGTGAGCCGATCAGCGACGAGAAGCAAGTCGGCCACGTTGACTGTGAGTAGGGGAGAATTTTTTTTTAAAAACGGAGGATATAAGGGCGGAGAACTCGACCACGGCCGGGGAAAGGAGCCGGACAGAAGTCGGGGCCAGAGGCGCTGAGACTGGGGCAGCGTAGGGCACGGAAGCCGCGGTACAAGCGGGAACGCAGCCGGTGTGAGAGACCGGGCTACAAGCGGGAACGCAGCCGGTGTGAGAGACCGGGCTACAAGCGGGCTGGGAGACGCAACAGCGTCGTGAGACAGCTCGACCGCGACCGGTGAAAAAGGCCGGGCAGCGACCGAGGCCGCGAGGCGCTGCGACCGGGATCGTAAGGCGTGGGAGGTAATAAAAAAAATAATAAATAAATAAAACCGCGGAGAACTCAGCCGCAGCCGGGGGAGGAAAGGACCGGACTGCGAGAGGGCTGGGAGGCGCGATTGAAAGCCGCTGAGGGAGAGACAGAGCCCGAGCGAGCGGGAGAGACAGAGCCCGAGAGAGCGAGCGAGACCGTGCGAGCGAAGGGGACCGAGCGAGCGAGGGAGAACGGGACCGAGCGAGATTCCGCCCAGCGGCTTACAGCAGCTTTCCGTAAAGGACCAAGAGCTGGAACTGTCCGCCGCCAACTGGTTGTCCCCAGCGCCCGGTTGCCCCTGTCGAGAAAGGGAACAAGGAACGCAATCAGCTGTTCTCGCGCTTCAGAATAAACTGAAGCCGGCGCGCAGGCTGCGAACCCCGAAAGCCAGCGGTCATCGCCCGAGGGCAAAGCTTACCCCTCCCGCCAGAGGAAGAAACGCGGGAAGCCACCAGTTAGGCGGGGAAGAAGACAAGCGCGGGAAACCGCCATTCTCAGAGGCGGGGAAGAAGATAAGCGCGGGAAACCGCCATTTTTGAAAAAAAAAGTTAAACAAAAATTTCGTTGTTGTTTCGCAGAAAGATTGTGAAGATGCCTAAGCGTGGTAACATCAACGATTTCAATTCCGATGTGGAAGATTGGGCCACGTATGTAGAACGCATCGAGATATATTGTAAGGCCAATAAAATCGCAAATGATGATAAAGCTCTAAGCTTACTAAACTCAATGGGTGCGAAGACATACGGGCTATTGAAGCATCTTCTATCACCAGCTAAACCGGCGGATCAGACTTTCGCTAATATTGTTGCTGTCCTGAAGGATCATTTGAACCCCACACCGCTGATGTTAGCGGAACGATTTAAATTTTATGCGAGAACGCAACTGAAAGAGGGAAGCAACACGGAGTACTTGGTTGAACTGCGTAGACTAGCGAAATACTGTCAGTTTGGGGAAAATCTGACAGAGGCACTGAGAGACAAGTTCGTGTGCGGGTTGTCGAAGGAAGGAACACAAAAGCGACTACTCGAAGAGAACAATCTTACACTTGATAAGGCTGTCCTTATTGCAGCATCGCTTGAAGCCGCAGTGAGAGGCACTGCGGAAATGCAGCTGAAGGCAACGGTACTCAGCGTGGATCAAATGGCTTCGGGTACAATGAAATGTTATCGTTGTGGGAAGACAACACACGATCAGAACCAATGCTGGTTTAAAAACCAGGAATGTAGAAAATGTGGCAAGCTTGGTCACATAGCTAAAGTATGCTGGTCAGAAAAGAAGACCAGCAACAAAAAAAAGTCACCGCAGGAAAAGTGCAGCAAGGTACACAAGGTGGCTGAGAAGAGTTCGGATGAACAGAATTCGGATTCAGACTCCAACAGCCAGGAACTGGGTAGTCTGAGAATTCACAATGTGAGTAAGGAAGCTGACCTACAAACTATCTGGGTCACGCTCAAAATAGCCGGAGTCCAAGTGAAAATGGAATTGGACACAGGATCAGCCCTAACAGTCATAAACCGAAGGGACTACAAGCGGCTATTCTCACATATTCTCTTGAGAGATACCAAGATTGTATTGCAGACATACACGGGGCGAAGAGTATACCCCATCGGAAAGATAAAAGTCAAGGTGAGACACAAGGGCAAAGAACACCAAGGAATGAACTTATATGTACTACCTGAGGGAGGTCCACCACTTCTGGGACGGGAGTGGATCAGGAAAATAAATATGGACTGGCACTTCCTAAAAGCCATAAAGAGTGAGAACCCGGTGAAGACAATCAGCTCAGACTCTGGAACTGATGATGGTAAGACCAGCCCATGTGCAAAAGACAAGTCTAAAATGGACTTGCAGACTAATGTTGGAACAACGAAGGAGTGCATAAATGCTTATGCTTCAGAGGAGAACAAAGTTTCAGAACAGAATTCCACTGAACAACAACAACATACTTTGACAGAGAATTCTGAGTCTGTCCAGTCTACAGACATGCACATTTCTGAGGAACACCGGGCTCGAACTCAACTCCATTTCAAACTACAACAGCAATTAGAACAAATGATTCGCCGTCTTGAGCAAGAGATGAATGCAACGAAAAAGTTCTTTGACACAGAGTGGGAGAATCTGGAAAGACAACAGAAGCAGCTGATGGAGAAAATGGAGCAGGAGCACACAAACCGTCTGCGCGAGGAGGCCAAACGAATCAAAGCTGATTCGGTTTCTGAAGGTGCGTGCTCTAATCTGGTGGAGCAAGATGTTCAGCAACTGAAGGCACTTGTTAGCAGGTTGCAGGCAGAAAAGGCTGATTTGGTTGCCATGAATTCCGAGCTCCTACTGAAGTTGGGTGCAGCATCACCGGACGATTCATTTGTTGAAATTCGAATGGTGGAGGCTGCGGATGATGGAGAATTAAAAGCAGCAAAGGGGCCCCAGTGCAAGGTTACAAACAGCCCTGCAGCCTATACGTCAAAAACACATGACGACGATACTGGGAAACGTCTGATGTCAGAAGAGTTAACGGTCAGCCAACTCCTTCATATGCTGAGGGACAAGACTCTGAAATGGGAAAAACTTGAACACGAGCTTCAATCTTCAAAGGAAAGGGGTTCGGAGCTCTCAAAAGTTATTGAAATAGCTGAGGTTGCAACACAGACTGAGAAGATTACAGCAGAGTAGCCCTTGGATGCCAAAAGTACGCTGACTCACGTCAATGTAGAACAACAGAATGCTGAAACAGCTGCTCCAGTAGAGGGATTGAATAGTACGATCAATCAATCTCCGAATGAAGTTGAAGTATTGAAATCACGAATGAGGTCATTTGTAAAAGACTTGCAGGAAGCCCAGAAAAAGCGGGATGAAGCTGAACACATGAAGAAGTCTCTTCAGGAGAGATGTCTGGATTTGGAACAAAAGCTGGCTAACGTCCAGCTGGGCATGGAGGAAGTAGAAGACCCTCTCGCTGGCCTAGCTCAGGACGACACCGAATATTACCATGACCTGTTGGACGACACCGAATATAACGATGACCTGTTCTGCCCAGCTTGTGGGGAAATCTTCCAAAGTGCAAAAACCATGAAGAATCACGAAAAGTCTAAGAAACACCGGGAGATGGTGGCGTTACTACGGCAACAGGAGGAAGAGGAGGAGGAACTGTGCATGCAGCTGGGAGTGGAGCCCAGAGAGTCTCCAAGAAGCAGAAAAGGAAAAGACAAAGCAGAAGATGATGACCCATCTGAACCATTATCACCTCTACCAGGTCACGCACGTGGTCCCTCCGAACTGAGTCAAATCAGTTTGGAAGTAGGAAAACTTCCCAAGGTACTCGAGCCTTTAGAAGTCAGCAAGGCTGGTTCTGAAGTTACGGAAGTTCAAGCTGTTAAGTCCAGTGAAGGACTATTGGATGAGTCACCCCAGCAACGTGAACCTACTACACCACCGAGAACTACTACACCACCGAGGCGTTATCCCGACCGAGTCAGGAAGCGCAGGAGGCACCTCCGCAGAGACTGAATCTGTGAACTGTTTCCCGCAGAGACTACATCTGTGAACTGTTTTTACATGAAGTTGAATATATGTTATGATGTTATGTTTAATGGGGAATAGGTATATTGTAAGCTAAAAAGGGAGGATTGTAGTGTATGTAACCGTTCTACCTTTAAGAGAACTATTGTATGTAACCGTCCACCTTTAAGAGAACTATTTTAGGGGTTGCACTACTTTATCTTGGCTGCTGTA